>NC_044036.1:298315774-298915774 GCF_901765095.1 Microcaecilia unicolor | reverse complement strand
TCGAAAATAAGGCGGATAGTAGCCTATGCACCACTAGAAAAATATCTTGCGCTGAAAGAAGCCAGGCGGTGTGTGCACCGTACCAGAAATTATGGTGTATACTGTACAGTTCTGGTGATTTGCTGCTCTTTAACTTGTTGATTTAGTGCATTATATCTTCCAGGTTCATCAAGATTTGTAAGCACCTTAAAAGGAGAAAAAATCCCCTATGAAAAAATAGAAAAGAAAACAGAAGTAGGGGAGAACCAACAAAAAAGTGAAACAAAGAAACCTTGGAATCAAAGAATGACAAATACCAAGTTTATTTAAAAAAATAATAAAATGTAGACTAATAGGTCTGCATCAAACAAATCCCCAAAGACAGTGAGAGTTCAGAGGAAGGACTTGATACGGTATGGCAGCAAAGAAAGCAAATAGAATGTTAGGTATTAGTAGGAATGAACTGGAAAACAAAAATGAGGGTGTTAAAATGCCTTTGACTGCACCTTGAATACTGTGTGCAATTCTGGTCACCGCATCTCAAAAAAGATATAGTGGAATTGGAAAAGGTAGAGAGAAGGGCAACAAAAATGATAAAGAGGATGGGACAACTTTCTTATGAGGAAAAGCTGAAGCGACTAGGGCTCTTCAGCTTGGACAAAAGACAGCTGAGGGGAGATATGATAGAGGTCTATAAAATAATGAGTAGAGTGCAACGGGTAGACATGGATCACTTGTTTACTCTTTCCAAAAGTATTAGGACTAGGGGGCACACAAAGCTACAAAGTAGTACATGTGGTAAAAAGCAGTTAGATTAGCGGGGTATAAAAAAGGTTTTGATAACTTCTTAAATAGAAAAGTCCACAAGACATTGTTAAGATAGAGTTGGGAAAATCCACTGCTTATTTCTAGGATGAGCAGCATAAAATGTATTGTACTGTTTTGGGATCTTGCTAGGTACTTGTGACCTGGATTGGCCACTGTTTTAAATAGGATGCTGGGCTTGATGGACTTTTGGTCTGTCCCAGTATGGCAACGCTTATGTTCTCATAAAAATCTTCTCTCATTCCAATCATCAGGCAGGGTGACTCAAATCCCAACAAGGGATTAATTCAATCAAACTTAGTAGCAGCAGGTTTATATGAGTTTTCTTGGAGTCAAACATCATGTACCTCAAAAGCTCTTGCACAATATGGTAACCCAAGTTCAGAAACTACATTAGGAAGCATGAGCTTTTGAGAGTAGACACCTTTGACTCCCGGAAAAGTCATATAAACCTGCTGCTGTTAAGTTTGTTTGTTTCAGTGGAGAACCTCTGGAGGAAGTGCTGCAAACCAATTTCACCTTGATTGTTAGATCTAGAGGGACAAATGTTGTTAATCCTTCCCCTCTAGACCGCTGACGCAGGCGCTCCACTGAAACACGGACTGTGTCGGGTCACTCAATAAACATCATCATGATGCCAATGCATAGTTCCAGAATAGCACATAGGTGGACTTTGCGCATATACATGTGTGTGTGCACACATACGCACATATGCAATATCTCATTAAGAAGATATATTCAAGATCTATGCTAAAATTTATGCACACAACTGACATATAAATGTTAGTGTCTCCTTAAAGAATTATTCCATTTTTTATTTAAAAAAGAACACTGGCACATGGAAATAGTTTTCAGATTGGAGATTCTTCTGACAGCAGGTTGTTGAGTATAAATGAGTACCTGTGGTACACAGATTTTTTAAAACTCCCTGGCAGAGCTGTTTCGACTTTAGGATCGTTTAGTAATTGGACTTGGGTGTAAGTGCCAGCAACTTTTCTATTAATACTGTCCTTTGTCAATAATGCTCATTGTTGGCTATGCTGAAATTCATAAAAATAAAAAAATCCCTCCTCATGTTTTCATGACTTCTGTTGTGTTAACCTTTTTAAATACCTTAAAATATAATATTTTCTTGTTTAATCTCTTTTCAATATTGTTTATGAAAATGTTGAGTGCAACCATCCCCTGGACTGATTCTTGTGGTGCCCATCTGCTTACCCTCTTTTCCAACAGTGAGCCCCACTGATAATCCTTCCTACTCTGTCACTCAACCAGTTTCTAATCTAGTTTAGCACCTTAAGACCCACCCAACCTACTCAGGCGTCTCCAGTGTGGAACAGTGTCGGAACAGCCTGACATTTATGTCTGGCTCAGGTCCTCCAAAACTGCTATGTCTAGCAGAAGCAGAGAACATACTTTCTTTCAAAAGAATAAAGCTGAGAATGATGGCATTGGCTGCCTCTAGGTTAACAAGTAGTTAACCCCTGCTGGACAGAAACAAGGGACTTGCCAAACTTTGCATGGGCTTACTTTGCCTGGAATGGACACACATATTGAAATTTAACAGAGATGCACATTTTGGACATTTATTTGGAAGCTGGTGGCTTGAATGTTTGAAACTGTTCGAAGCTGGAACAAGTTCCCTAGAGAGAATTGATATATTGAATTGCCATGAAGTTTGTGTTCTTGCTGCAGATAATCTGTTATGTGGGGATGGTACAGAAAAACTCATAAATAAAGTGTTCTAGGTCTCATTGGCATGAGCACAAGCAATCTGTTAACAGCTTCACATAGGGAGGATGCCTAAGTATTATCCAGGCAGTCTGTACAGAATCCTTCCTCAAACAAAGGTCATTATCCTAAATATAGGCTTGTATGTCAAGAAGATATTGCCAGTTTTCCTCGCTGTCTATCGTCTTTGCAGCTGGTACTCAACAAAGTTTCTTATTTTCTGAGTCTGACACGCAAATATCTACAGAAGATCATTCACTAGAATGCACGGTCAGACTTTGGGGCCTCTGTAATAAAACCTGCACAATAAAAGCTTTTGGACTAAATGCAATAAATTGTGCCCAAATTTGGGTACCGAAAAAAGAAAATGAGTGCAGAATGCTATTCTACCTACAGTGTTCCAACTTGGGTGCCGTTTATAGAATAGCTTGGTGTCAGGATCTGCATCCAATTTTAGATGTGAAGATTTATGACAATTGAACCCTGGTGTAAATCGTTTCTCCTAAATTAGGTACAGATCTCCCATATTCTCTAATACTGCGCACATCTGAAGTGAACGCCCTGATCCACCCATGCTCCTCCCATGGTTACGCCAGTGGTGTAGTTAGGTGGGACACAAGTGGGCTCATTTTCGAAAGAGAAGGACGCCCATCTTTTGACATAAATCGGAACATGGACGTCCTTCTCACAGGGTCGTCTAAATCGGTATAATCGAAAGCCAATTTTGGACGTCCCTAACTGCTTTCCGTCGCAGGGACGGCCAAAGTTCAAGGGGGTGTGTTGGAGGCATAGCGAAGGTGGGGCTTGGGCGTGCCTAACACTAGGACGTCCTCTACCCATAATCGAAAGAAACAAGGACGTCCCTGACGAACACTTGGACAACTTTACCTGGTCGTGTTTTTCTTATGACCAAGGCACAAAAAGGTGCCCGAACTGACCAGATGACCACAGGAGAGAATCGGGAATGACCTCACCTTACTCCCCCAGTGGTCACTAACCTCCTCCCATCCTCAAACAACATCTTTCAAAATATTGATTGCCAGCCTCAGATGTCATACTCAGGTCCATCACTGCAGTATGTAGGTACCTGGAGTAGTTTTGTGGGTGCAGTGCACTTCAGGCAGGCGGACCCAGGCCCATTCTCCCCCCCCCTACCTTTTACGTTTGTTGAGGAAACAGTGAGCCCTCCAAAATCCACCACATACCCACTGTCCTCACATCTAGGTGCCCTCCTTCACCAGTAAGAGCTATGGTAGTGGTGTACAGTTGTGGGTAGTGGGTTTGGCGGGGGGGGGGGGGGGGGCTCAGCACACACAGTAAGGGAGCTATGTACCTGGGAGCAATTTATGAAGTCCACTGCAGTGCCCCCTAGGGTACCCGGTTGGTGTCCTGGCATGTCAGGGGGACCAGTGCACTACAAATGCTGGCTCCTCCCACGACCAATGGCTTGTATTTGGTCATTTCTGAGATGGACGTCCTTCGTTTCCATTATCACCGAAAATCAGAAATGACCAAGTCTAGGGATGACCAAATTTAGGGACGACCAAATTTAAGGATTTGGACATCCCTGACCATATTATCTAAACAAAAGATGGACGTCCATCTTATTTCGAAAATATGGGTTTCCCCGCCCCTGGATCGGGACGTTCTGCGAGGACTTCCAAATCGAAACGAGGATGTCCTTTTCGATTATGCTCCTTAAGGGAAGTGACTGCTTCCACAAACAGACTTCTGACAGTGATGGCGCCTATTTTTCATGTGGTTTGTTGTGCCTATGGAGTCTGCGCGCTTGCGCGCATGCCTACAAGGTCCACTCTTCGCTCCCCCTGAGATCACAACCTCCCTCTACATTTCTGGGTTATGCCCTCTTTTTAGATGCTCATTTAAATAATGTATGTACACATCTTTATAGAATACCGACTAGGAAGATGTGCACATACATTTAAATTGTTGCCAATTAGTGCCAATGATTGATGGTTAGCGCCAAATTATTGGTGCAAACTGGGTTAGTATTCAATTAAATTACACGTGAGAATTGGACTTGTGCCCAAATCTGTGCATGCAATTTTGAGCACCATTTATAGAATTTGGGGGTTTATGTACTTATTAAATGGAACCTAGGGAGTAATTCTATATGGAGCTACCTAGATTTACTCTGCTAGATGGCTGTCACCGCAGAGGTTGGTGAGCTCCTCGGCTGCCAGAGGACCCCCATCCAGGTGGTAGGCTGGTCATTACTCCCGCTGCTGGCTGCAGGACGGCTCTGAAAAGAGTCCTTGGGGACATGCCTGGCAGAACCGGGACCTGGGATGGCTCTGAAAAGAGCACATGGGGGCAGGCCCAACAGAACAGGGACCTGGGATGGCTCTGGAGATAAGGAATGCAGAGGCAAGGACTGAATACTGGAATGCTGAGGCAAGAGCAGGATGCAGGAACACAGAGGCAAGGGCTAAATACTGGAACACCGAGGCAAGACTGGATACTGGAACACAGCTAGACCAGGCAAGGCAGGCTGACATTGTGAAAGCAGCGGAAGAGGAACCAGGCGCCTGATGTCATCCTTGTGTGCCTGTCCCTTCCCTATACAGTGGGCCCTTTAAATGGGTCTTCTGACATGCACATACCTAGGAATGCCGGTGGAGGAGAGAGCCATTCCAGAGACAGAGGCTGCGACACTGGCGGCCTCTCAGGCCGGACAGCGAACCTGACCCCGCTTCCTGCAGGTAAGTTGGGCGTGGGCGCAGGGCATAGCCTGGGCCAAGACAGTGGCATGTAAATGGCAATATTCTAATAAAAGAATACTGACTAGCAAAAACATGTGCATCAAGCTTTGATGGCACATACTTTTCCAGTGGATGTGCATATGGCCAGTTTGGCAGAGCACACATGTACAGTATTTGTGTAAATTAGAAAGTGCCTATAATTTACATGCTTTCATACATGTATCTAGACATGGGCATTTATACCAGCTATAGAGTCAGCATTAGAGTATAAAGCTCAGATTCGTCATTTGGTATTTTCTGTTTTCAAAAATTACATTTCTTATGTTAGATTTTTTGACCATTTACAGCTATTGGTCCATGCTGTTGTGCTTTCATGCCTGGACTACTGTAATTCTTTGTATCTGGGCTTCATGAAAACATTATTAACTAGACTGCAGTTATTACAAAATTCTGCTGCTAAAATTATTTTGCTCAAGTCTAAGTTCAGCAGGGTGACCTCAGTATTAAGGAAGCTGCATTGGTTACTTGTAGAAGTTTGCACTGAGTTTGAAACTCTTTGTATAGCTTTTAAGCTGATGTAAGGAGATTGGACACAGTATTTAATATCATATCTGAAAGTCAGGCCTTCTTCAGTGTCCAGTCACTTAATTCATTTAAACAAATTTGAGCTTCCACCACTCTTATTTACTTGCCTAATCTCATCAAATAAGAAACTTTTTAATAAACATAAACCCCTAATTTGTGGAGCTATCTACCACACACAAATAGATAGAAACAAGAAACCAATGATCTGAGATTTTGGAAACTCTTGAAATCCTGTTTTGTTTTTGTCACCTATCTGTCACAATGTTAATTCCTAATCTGTTATATATGCATTTTGTGGATTATATTATATAGCATGTAATAACTGAGGCCATCTAAAATCCTCTTTACATAAACTGCCCAGTGCTAAAGACTGAGGTACTAGACAAAATTCCCGTTGTTGGCTCTGTCACTTGGGTTAGTATTCTGTACAGAAAAGTATAAATCTGCTTTTATCTATAGATATGGTGCAGCGGCTAAAGCCGAGCATGCATTTCTGGGGGAGCCCTTACTGCCACCCATTGAGATAGCGGTAAGGGCTCCCGCGCTAACCCGACAGTAAAAATTATAGATAATTTCCGGGCCTGCTTTAGGATGGCGGTTGTTCCAATTTGCCACAAGGAAACCCTTTAGTAAAAGGGCCCCAAAGCTTGTTGAATACCATTTAGTGCTCAACTAGCACTTATTACACGTGAATGCTACATTTACATGCGTAAGTGAGTCTATTCTGTAATCGTAATGCAAAATAATTCTTACACTTAGGTACTAAGATTATAGAATTAGGGCATAAAAGTCCAATTGTGGATCCCAGAATATAAGCTGTCTGTGTGTGCACAGAAATATTGCTTGTAAATCATGACAGCTCAATATAACACCCCTGGGCCTATGAAGTTTCTATGGTTAAACATTGATATCTTGTAGTACCACAGAGTTACAAACTCATCATATACATTGACATTTCAGTATTACATCACTGACTTATGTAACCACCATGGGTTTAACATTATTATATGCAGCGATATTTCAGTCTGTCACCTCTGACTCTTGGATAAAATCATTACAGAAAACAGAATCATAGTACAACATCCTTAGTTTATAGAGTAACCATGGATATATTATATACAATAGTATCTCAATAGAACATCCTTGGCTTATTAGGTCACCTATAATAAGCAAAACTACAAATTCCATAATATTTTGAGTGGCTAAATGTTTAAAAAAAAACCCATCTCAGATATGGATTAATTTGTTAATATAAGGTAGAGAGTGGCTCATACACCAATATAGAGGGGTGGTAGGGTTGATTTGCTCATTGCATGTTTCAGAAGGGCTCTGAGATTCTCCAGATTCCATCAAAAATAGGCTAATATTATTTCCTTCACCTAACAATAAATTAAAAGCACCTATCTCAGAGGAACCTTGCATTTTTGTTTTTATATGATGGCCTAACTAGGGTGTTTTATAGGTGATGAGTCAAGGGAAGCTGCAGTAACATCTGGAGGCAGATGATGGCAGGTGAGACTAAACTGGGACAGACGATAAGGCGGGAGATACCTTCTTAAATTTCAGGGAAACACGAGAAAAGCTGGACACGTTACTAAATTATTCAAAACAAGTTTAACAGAAGCTTCTGCAAGAAAGCACAACTTAGAACAAGCTATTAGGCAAGGAGAAGAAGGTTGGACGGCCTAGTATGTGTATTGTTATGTCTAATCACTAAGTGACATCCAAGTGTCATCTAGCTGGCCATCCTCTTGCCTCAGTAAATGTTGTTCAGGAATCCCACAGTATATAGGACTCCTCAACAAGTTTCTTTTGAATTTAGGAGCCAGCTCCAAAATCTAGGAGCCACTGGCAGAAATACTTAGCTAGAACATCCCTTCCCCAGCTAAAGTCTCTCTCTTTCTCTCATTCCCCCACCTTGTCGTCATCCAATGTCTCTTTCTCATTTTCCTACCCTCTCATAACCCAGTCTGTCTCTGTCTTCCCCACTGGTTCTCCCTTCCCAAATTGGCTACCACTCCAGTTAGCCTGCATCACCCACAAACCCAGTCAGCTATCCCCTAAGGCTAAACCACTACTCTTCCTCCAATATAGCCAGTTACGTCCTCCTCAGACAGTGTTACTACTCAGGAATCCAGTCAGTCATCACAGCACCTCTACTTCTCCCATGTAGTCAATTAAATCACCCTTTTGCTAGTTTCACCAGTCAGCCACCCACCAAAAATCTACCCTCCCCTACAAAGCCAACTAAATCCCCCTCCACTAGCATTGCTGCAGTCAACCATCCCAAGCCTCCATCCACTCATATAGACTGCTAAATCCTCCTCTTTTCTTGCTAGTAACTCATCACTGCTACTGTGCAGCCAGGAAGCTGCCCTTTTCCCAGATTAATTGTTTAGGCTAATTCTGTTGATGTCCGCTATGTTGTTGCCGCTGTGGAAGAGGAGCTGCTTCTTCACTGCACTGTGTTGCTCTCTGCAAGTTTGAGTCACACGGTGCATGAATTATCATGCTGGTTGTGCCAGTAGTGTACCAAGGGCAGGGCAGTGGGTGCGGTCCAGGTGCAGGAAGTAAGGGGATGCAGCTATCGGCTGTTCTGGTCCCCTGCCCCCTCTGATGGCAGCTTCCTGTTCCAGGGCAGGGGACAGGCAGAGCCAATAGTAGGCTATGGCTCTGTGACTGTTCGATGCATCCCCTTACTGCTTGGAGGGGAGTGATGTACCTGGAGGAGGGGGATGCTCTACCCCAGGTGGCAACTGTTAAGCAGTGAATAGAAAACAGAGAGCTAGTGGGTTGTACAATACCTGAGACTCTGAGACCAGCGTGGATATCACAGCTCAAACTCACACATAGCCACGTAGTACAGAGAAGAAGCACTCATGTTCTGTAGTGGCAGTACAAAATCCAAGGTAACATGGAGTCATTTCTAATTTTGCTCTGATGACCTGGCATCTGGAATTTCTCGAGCTCTGAAATATATAGAATTAATATGTTTTCATATTTGTTCTGTACATTAAAATCCCATATAACAAAACCTATTTTCCCACACTGACTGATTAAAACCCGGAGGGAAATTACTATTTCTTATATCCAAAAACAGATAGAAAAAACAATGCTTAAAGTTTTTTTCTTTAGATGGAGAGTCATTCATTTGTCTCCTTCTCTGCACTATGTGGACCATTTGCCTCTTCTGTGGTTCATAGTGTAACCTCTGTTTGCTCAGTGAACATCTAGTTTTAATATTTTTAGGAATGGTCAGGGCCGGGTCCGGCAAGCCAGGAGGCCAGAAGGCACCCCAAGTTGACTCATTCACCACACTCTTCTCACCCAATAATGCAGTCTAGGCCAGAAGTAGATAAAACTGCAATCAAAACTTTACTCAGCTTCAATGAGGCAAGTAAAGTACGGGACAGCTTCTCCTATGAACTATATAGAGTCACACATCTCAACTAGTATAAAGACAATCTCCAACACTTACAGTCTCTAGACAGGTAACTGCCTTTGTAAAGGTCTCTTGCAAAAAAAGAAAAAAAGTTGCTCTCTATCTCTCTATGGATTCTGGTTCCAGAGAGAACTGTAGTTTCTCAGAGAACTAGGCTTTTTGAGCATGCAGGTATACATACTGTCCTCGTAGCTGGTCTGTTTCCTGATGGAATTCACTACAATGGAACTCTGTCCTAATGCTTCTCCTGGATAGATATTTCCATGACAATAGCCACACCCCCTTTCCAACTATGCGACTTAGAATTTACGTGCATCATGTTACAGAATACAACAGTTATGCGTGCAAATTCTAATCAATGCCAATAATTGCTTGTTAAGTGGCAATTATCAGCACTAATTGGCTAACTAATTAAGATGCTCATGCAAATCCAGAATATGACCGGATTTGCGCACAAGCAACTTAAGTTGCGCTATATAGAATCCCGGGGAAAGTGGCCACTCTGAATATTAACCTCTGAATTTTACCTTAGTTTCTGCAAAAAACAAAACAAAACATGACTGTTTAGTCAGGCCTTTGACTCTGCCCCAGAATGTTACGATCAGACTCTACTCCGGTTGTTCCCTTTGTACTTTGCATTTAATGTTCTGTGTATCTTTATGAATGCATCTATCATGCACTAAATGTATTTTCCATTTTATATCATCTGCTGCATGTCTTACCCTTGTAAAGGGTGAAATATCAAATGAATATACATTTGGCAAGCCTTTCACATGCGTCTTCCGTTCACAGGGACAGAGCGCTGTTACAACCACAGAAACCTAGGGTGAGGATGGCTGTACATGCATCATCCTGTATTCTTTCAAGGAAAGACCCTGCTTTCATTTTTTTAAACCATTTCATTTTATACTAACATTTATCTCATTGGTTTTAGTGATGATGGGGAATGTTTGTTTACTGCTGCCTAGATACAGCAGGCTAGTATTACTGGCAATAAGTGATAGTGATAAGCACAGAGGAGATATGTTTCTGTTTGCATATTCCAGGATCTCATTAAAATGGCTAATATACTGTAAGTGATAAAGAAGCCTGATTCTTAAAGCAACAGTGCCATGTATTCATTTAAATAAACATGTCTTTCTAACAGTGTTGTGGGAACTGGGTGAAATCTTTTCATTTTATTCAACTTCATGGAAAGTGACATCTCACTGCTTAAATGGAAGGAGAGAGATTTAGGTGCAGAGGGACAGAGGCAGTGGCTTGGATGTAACCAAGTGAGACTGAACAGGGAAAATATCTTCTAAAATGATTTTGATTGTTTATTTATTTATTGGACTGTATCAGCTGTCTTTATGAAGAGATTCAAGGTGGTGTAATATAGCTTGACAAAAACAACATATTTTGTTGTGCTAACATCTACCCCCCCCCCCCCCCCCCCATGCACCAAACAATGAACAGCACATGGGTTGCCACAAGTATGATGGTTTCCATGGCAGGCCTTAAGTGGGGTGAGGTAGCAAGTGCCCCCCCCCTCCCCCGGCCATCCTAGGGCAGTGGAAAGTGAAGTGGCTTATCCAAAGCTACAAGGAGCTGCTGTGGAGTTTCAACTAAGCCTTCAATGCCCAGCCTGCTGCTCTAACCATTAGGTTGAAATGTAAGCATAAAATACAATCAGTAAGGTAAACTGGAAGATAGGTAAATTAAATACTAGTAATGTATCAGAAATGTACCTAGTAACAGCACAGTAGAGCATTTAGAAATATGATAAATGTTCAGCGGAATATGAATGACAGCATAGAAGAACATTTTAAATGCAGACAAACCACGGATGTGGAAAGAAAACCAGAATCCCATGGGGAAGCAAGGAACAGGAAAACAGGAGAGGGACAATGGATCTGGGCACTTCAAACACAGACCAAGGAACACCCAATATTTATTTATTTGGATTTTGCTTACACGTTTTTCAGTAATAGCTCAAGGTGAGTTACATTTAGGTACAGTGGGTATTTCCCTCTCGCTGAAGGGCTCTCAATCTAAGTTGAGAGTAAAACTTTTATTGATGACTCTCAATGATGACTTAATGTTTACCAGCATTTGCCGGTAGCGCAAATCTTTGAGACCATAATTTTCTTAATAAACGGTCTTTTTCAAGACCTCCTTTACGGATTAGTCTCAGACAGACTCATTTATGACTGTTATTTTTACAACACAGTACTTTGAAGAGACTCCTGAGGCACGGTGCTGAAACACAGTGGCATGTCGAGTCATCATGAAGGGTCATCAATTACATATAGTAACATTAGTAACATAGTAAATGACGGCAGATAAAGACCTGCACGGTCCATCCAGTCTGCCCAACAAGATAAACTCATTTTACATGGTATGCGATACTTTATATGTGTATACATGAGGTTTAATGTCATATTGGGTGTTCCTTGGTCTGTGTTTGAATTGCCCGGATCCATTTCCCAGAACATTTTATGTAACATATGATATGGTCAAGCTGCATGCAACCCTCTATCAGTCATACTACAGCATTCTGAATTAGTTGGAGCTGGTGATAGAGGTCTATAAAATAATGAGTGGAGTTGAACGGGTAGATGTGAAACGTCTGTTCACGCTTTCCAAAAATACTAGGACTAGGGAGCATGCAATGAAGCTACAATGTAGCAAATTTAAAACGAATCGGAGAAACTTTTTCTTCACTGAACATGTAATTAAACTCCGGAATTCGTTGCCAGAGAATGTGGTAAAGGCGGTTAGCTTAGCGGAGTTTAAAAAAGGTTTGGATGGCTTCCTAAAGGAAAAGTCCATAGACCGTTATTAAATGGACTTGGGGAAAATCCACTATTTCTGGGATAAGCAGTATAAAATGTTTTGTACATTTTTGGGATCTTGCCAGGTATCTGTGATCTGGATTGGCCACTGTTGGAAACAGGATGCTGGGCTCGATGGACCTTTGGTCTTTCCCAGTATGGCAATACTTATGTACTTATGTACTTTTTGGTTTCAACAATATATATGGTATTACAGTAGTCTAGCTGTGATGTGGTCACTCATCTTTTCAGTATTTGGAGAGTGATTTCCTAGTTGCTGCAAGTGATAGAAGCTGTTTTTAATGGTTGTTTGAATTTGCCTGTATACTTTTTATGTATGTCATTATGGGCACAGATTATAGTAACATAGTAGATGACGGTAGAAAAAAGACCTGCACGGTCCATCCAGTCTGCCCAACAAGACAACTCATGTGTGCTACTTTTGTGTATACCCTACTTTGATTTGTACCTGTGCTCTTCAGGGCACAGACCGTATAAGTCTGCCCAGCACTAGCCCCGCCTCCCAACCACCAGCCCCGCCTCCCACCACTGGCTCTGGCACAGACCGTATAAGTCTGCCCCGCACTATCCCCACCTCCCAACCTCCAGCCCCGCCTCCCACTACCGGCTCTGCTATCCAATCTCGGTTAAGCTCCTGAGGATTCTTTCCTTCTGAACAGGATTCCTTTATGTTTATCCCACGCATGTTTGAATGTATGAAGAGCTCCTTCTATTAAGGTGCAGTAAGTGCTAGCATGTGATTACAGCAGCTCAAAAGGGTTTACCACGATATACGCTGAGGCATCCTGTGGTAAAAGCCCTATGTGTGTGTACAAACCAAGCGCTAAAAATTTTTTCTTTTTCTCAGAAGGGGCATGTCTGGGGGGGGGGGGGGGGGGGTGGACAGTGGGTGTGACAGTGCAAATCAGTTAGCGTAGCCACATTACCATGCGCTGATTAGCATGGAATTAGCAAGTGAACCCTTAGTGCTTTCAAAATAGATGGCAGTAAGGACTCACATAGTAAATTTTGGTAATGGCCTTACACTAATTGTAACATTAGCACATGGCCATTAATGGAAGATCAGCCAAATTGCCGACGTGATAGTGAGCGCAGCACCTCGTGTGCAAGTAAAAGAAGCGAATCCGATCATCTCATTGGGCCTTCCCTCACTGTCCCGCCCTCCTCTGACGCAACTTCCTATTTCCTCTAGGGCGGGACAGTGAAGGAAGGCCCAATGAGATGATCGGATTCGCTTCTTTTACTTGCACACGAGGTGCTGCGCTCGCTATCACGTCGGCAATTTCTTTTTAAAGACGGGTGGCAGGGAGAAGACGAGGCAGGGTGAGGGTGGGGGATAGATGGGGTGACCGTGAAGGTGGGGGAGGACTCGGATAGCAGAAGGGACTGGGTGGGAGACAGATGGGGTGAGGGGGACTCGGATGAGCAGAAGGTACTGGGTGGGAGACAGATGGGGTGAGGGGACTCGGATGGGCAGAAGGGACTGGGTGGGAGCCAGATGGGGTTAGGGGGACTCGGATGGGCAGAAGGGACTGGGTGGGAGCCAGATGGGGTGAGGGGGACTCGGATGGGCAGAAGGTACTGGGTGGGAGACAGATGGGGTGAGGGGGACTCGGATGGGCAGAAGGGACTGGGTGGGAGACAGATGGGGTGAGGGTGGGGGGCACTTGGATAGCAGAAGGGACTGGGTGGGAGACAGATGGGGTGAGGGGGACTCGGATGGGCAGAAGGGACTGGGTGGGAGACAGATGGGAGAAGGGGCATGGAGCTGGAACTGGGGTCTGAAAAGTGAGCAGGAGGGAGAATGGGGTCATGCCTGGGGCAGGGGTGGATGGGAGAATCAATGGATCTGGAACTAGGGGCAGCCGCAGGTGGGAACTGGGAGCCGAAAAGAGGGGGCAGTGAGAGAGGGGGGATAGATCCTGGATGGAATGGGGAGTGAGAGGGAGGGCAGACCCTGAATGGATGGGAGGGCAGAGAGGCATGGATGGGAGGGCAGGGCCCAGGGAGAGGACAAATTGTTGGAAGGGGAGGGGAGAGAGGATTGCTGGCTATGGATGGAGGAGGGAAGGGCAGAGAGGGACAAGGATGGACATGGGGGCCCAGGGAGAGGACAAATTGCTGGAAATGGAGGGGAGGGGAGAAAGGAGGATTGCTGGCTATGGATGGAGGAGGGAAGGGCAGAGAGGGAAAGAATGGACATGGATGGGAGGGCAGGACCCAGGGAGAGAGGAGAAATTGCTGGAAATGGATATAGAGCAAGAAATGAAGAAGAAAGGAGAAAAGTAAAGAAATAAATGGAAAGGAAGCCCTGGAAATGGAGTTGAGGACAGATAGCAGCAGAA
The DNA here is from genome assembly GCF_901765095.1 of Microcaecilia unicolor. NCBI lineage: Eukaryota > Metazoa > Chordata > Amphibia > Gymnophiona > Siphonopidae > Microcaecilia > Microcaecilia unicolor. Next base: position 298,901,307 of record NC_044036.1, on the reverse strand, counting down.
TAGCAGAATCAGATACTGGACCAGCATGATTGAAAAAAGAAAGTCACCAGACAACAAAGGTAGAAAAAAATTATTTTATTTTCATTTTAGCGTTTGGAATATGTCCACTTTGAGAATTTACATCTGCTATCTTATTTTGCAATGTATAGCAATTTGTTTCTAAGAATATTGCTGACAATTCCTTTCAGTGTGGCAAGTGGTGAGCGATTCATTTCATGGGGGGGGGGGGGGTGATCATTTTCACGGGGGGGGGGGGGCGCCAACTGATAGTCTGCAGGGGGGCGCCAGAGACCCTATGCACGGCCCTGAATTGGCTCAGATACTTTGCGCTTGGCTACATGCCCTGTGATGCTTCAAACTAGAGCACAAGATGAAGGTGGGAAAATGGGGATAAAAAGCCTCTCCAGAATTCAGGGTCTTTCTTCTACAGCACTTAGTAGTATCATTTCCTGGAAGATTGGCTTTCTGTCTGAAAGCAGTAGTGGGAGGCCCCATGTGCCCATGGCCTGTCACCATGTGGGGGAGAGGAGGGCCTACACTGTGGGAAAAGAGAAGATAAGCATGAAAGAAAGAAGATAAATGGAAGGGAAGCATCAGTGTCAAAGATATTCAATGAAAAAAAATATCTTATTTCTACCAATCTTAGCATTGAGCCTGTGCCAAGTGTTTGATGGATAAGAGGACATTAACAACTGCTCTCATGATATCAGTGTGCTAGTCTGTGTGTGTTTTTTTGTTTCTCTCTGTACATGATGGGGGTAATCTTATAAAGCATTTTCCACATATAAAATATGTTTTCCAAAACAGCAGTAATAAGAGCCCTTTTACTAAACTGCACTAATGAACTAATTTACCTTTCACTGTGAGGTAGGCAGGAGCTCAGGCCTGTACTAGTATCTACTGCATTAAAAACAGCAGTGCCCATGGTAAAAATGCCACATGAGCTGCTTAACACGGGGGTGGGTGGGAGTTGGGTGTGACATGAATGGGTGGGGGAGTGGTGTGTGGGTCATCACCGTGCACTAGTTGTCACAATTGCCGCTAGCACAGCTACACTAACTACCACCTCAATGTGGTAGCACATGGCACCTGTCAAGGGAGGCGCAGTGGCATCATAAGTACATAAGTGTTGCCAAACTGGGACAGACCAAAGGTCCATCAAGCCCAGTATCCTCTTTCCAACAGTGGCCAATCTAGGTCACAAATACCTGGCAAGATCCCAGAAAAGCTCAATACATTTTATGATGCTTATTCCAGAAATAAGCAGTGGATTTTCCCAAGTCAATTTAATAACGGTCTATGGACTTTTCCTTTAGGAAGCCATCCAGACCCTTTTTAAAGCCCGCCAAGCTAACCGCCTTTACCACATTCTCTGGCAATGAATTCCAGAGTTTAATTACACATTGAGTGAAGAAACCATTTCTCTGATTTGTATTAAATTTACTACTTTGTAGCTTCATCGCATGCCCCCTACTCCTAGTATTTTTGGAAAGAGTAAACAAACGATTCACGTGTACCTGTTTATTTATTTATTTATTGCATTTGTACCCCACATTATCCCACCTTTTTGCAGGCTCAATGTGGCTTACAGAGTGAGGTTATGATTAAAATCAATACATGATTTAAATACAGTTGATCCTAAGCTGATGTAAAAGAGGTAGTAGATGGGCGGATGTTGGGTAGGTTGTGTGCGAGTATTTTAGGTGTGTTCGGATGATTTGGGGAATGAATTGTGTGCAAAGTGTTTTAGGTGTGTTCAGGTGATTTGGGGAATGAACTGTATCATTGAGGGTGACTTTTGTAGGCTCTGTTAAAGAGGTGTGTTCCACTCCACTCATTATTTTATAGACCTCTTATATCTCCCCTCAGCCGTCTCTTCTCCAAGCTGAAGTGCCCTAGACGCTTCAGCCTTTCCTCATAGGGAAGTTGTCCCATCCCCTTTATCATTTTTATCACCCTTCTCTGTAACTTTTCTAATTTTACTATATCTTGATTCACTCCCCCCCCCACACACACACATTACAAAGCCTCTCCAATCCCCTCCCCACATTGCACAATCCCTCTATTCTATCTCCACCATCAAAAAATCAGGCCCTGCTAATAAGAAGCCCTCCCTCCCAAGATTAAGTCCAGCCCCCATTCCTGATCCCCCCCCCCCACAGCTACTTGTGGAACTCCATGGTGGTCTCATGGTGCCCATGAAAATAAACATATGGGTCTCGGTTACCTCAGTGATTAACGTTAGACTTTTTCCTGTCTTAACTTTATGTGCTTATTTATCCAGTTAGTGGACTTCGTATCACCACTAACAGTCCACCCTGGCACTAACTGGACATTATTCAGTGGCACTGCCCAGTTAAGTGCTGCTGAATATCAGTGGTTAGCCCAGGGTCTCACGCGGTAACCATGAGGTAATCGTCTACACGCATAGAATGATGATTACTGCCCGGTTTCCACCGCGTGCAAGAAAAGAAAAATTATTTTCCGGCGCGCATAGTGGACCTGCGTAAAAAACAAAATTAAAGCCCGGGCCATGCGATAGCCGGGTGGTAACTCCAAATTGACGTCTGTTGGGTGCGTGTAGGTGCCTACGCGGCTTAGTAAAAGGGCCCCTAAGACCCTTACGAACAGATATGATTCTTGTTTCTTCTCGCATTTGTATCCTGCTGGTTTTTCAGAAGACTCACTTAGAACATATAAATTATACAGAAATACAACTTACTACAATCAAATACAGATGTTCAGAATGTTTGATACTGCTTAAGACGGCCTCCTTTTCTCTTGTGAGATGATACTACCTCAAGTCAGCGAGGAGACGGAAACTACCAGAGTGTGAAAGTTTGTCTATAAAGCTTTGAATCTCGGCTGTGCTATTTGCATAGTGCCGATCCTTGGAGAGCAGTCCCTCGTTGTCTCATTATCTCCAGAGGTTGCATGACTCAGCCAGCAGTATGATGCATTGTGCAGAGATAAAAAAGATACTTCAACCCTATGATAAAAAGGTTACATATGATGTCAAAATAAAAGAATGTTTTTGAGTCAAAATTAGAGGTTGAGCTACCATTCATGGACTTATTTTCTCTTAGAAACTGTAGAGAAACATGTTCTTGCCATTTATAGTGTGAAAACAATTCAATTAATAAAACTTATAACACAATAGTAAAATTATATTTTCAGAGTTATTCTCCTTATCAAAATACGAGGTTCCAGGAAAGCCTTGATCTGTACATCTTTTGCTGTTACTTTGAGCACTGAAGTTTTAATTAATTGTTTATTCATTAGCACTGTTTCTCATATAGAAAGAACATAGAACACAGGCAGTGGAGGTACAAGATTCCACCACTTACACTGTCCAGAATAGAACAGATACAGCAGTCACAGTGTGGGTATTGGTACTATAACGAGAACAGGTACAGCGTGGATACTGGTACAATAAAGAGAATAGAAACAGTGTGGATACAGGTATTATAAACAGAACAGGTACAGTGTGGATACTGGTGCTATGAACAGAACAGTTACAGGTGGATATTGGCACTATGAACAGAACAGGGAGAGCACGGATACTGACACTATAAACAGAACAGGTACAGCATGGACACAGGCACTATAAACATAACAGGTCAGAGTGGATACAGGCATTATAAACAGGATAGGCACACCGTAGATATTGGCACTATAAACAGAACAGTCACACAATGAATACTGGTATTATAAACAGAACAGGCACAGCATTGATATTTGCACTATACACAGAACAGGTACAGTCTGGATATTGGCACTATATACAGGACAGGCACAGCACAGCACAGATAGCAGCAGTACAAGCAAATCATATTAAATCCTCTACATGCTATGAGCATCTGACAGTTGAAGATATAGATCTTACATAAAGCTTTTGAGTTTATATAGATATTGAGAATGAAGGTGGAGAAAGAAATTTGCTATATAAATGAGGCTTACTGGTGGAAACTGGCTATGCTTATAATGGCCAGTCCTAAACTGGGAGATTTGCCACTTTCATTTCCAAGCCATAGTAAAATAGATCTGTGTGCAGAGATCCCTAGGGTTCTGTTATTTCGTGTATTTGCTAATCTGGGAAATTTTCGAGTAATGGGTAGTGAGGCAATTTTCAGTGATGCAGCAGCTATCACCAAGTGATGAAGACCAGTGTTCCCTCTAAGCAGCTTTTAGTGGCATGGAAGTCCTCCTCAGGTGTTGCTGCCAAATGGGGGACAGGAAAGGATATTGTACTTTCAGTTGGGAGGGACAGACCATACTGGCTGCTTTTGTGATTTAAAGCACAATATCATTGCATCTCCCACCCCCCTCCCCACCGTCAAGAATGCCAATGGAGGATTCCCATGCAGCTCAAAGCCACTTAGAGGGAATGCTGGTAGAGAGGCATATTATAAGAATAATAGAAAATGATACAGATAAAGACTATATGACCTATCTAGTCTCCAATACTTTCCCCTCCCTTAGAGATCCTCTGTGTTTGTCCTATGCTTGCTTGAATTCAGATACAGTGCACCTGTTCTCCATCTCTGCTGAGAGGCAGTTCCAAGTACAGAGATCCTAGGGTCCTGCACTATTGGGATCCCACAGTGACCTCTAGTGGCTCTACAAGAGTACTGAAAGTTGGCTTTATTTCTTCCTTGCAATTTCCAGAAGAGGGAGGATTTATTTTGGAGAGAACTTGCCAGGGGTATAAAACCCTGTTCTCAGTTCAAGCCTTTTTAAAAAAATGTATTTTATCCACAAACAACACTTTACATTATCCTCTTGATTCTATAAAAGTCGCCAAAAATTAAACACACAAATTTGGGTGAATGCCCAATTTGCGTGTGAATTTTAATTGAATAATGATCTAATTAGCACAATAATAGGCTTTTTAACAAATAATTATTGGCACTAATTATATTTAATTTGCATTGATGCAGAATCTGAAAAAGGGGGCATGGAAAGGGAGGGTCGTGGGTGTAATAGGGATGTTCCTAAAATTTACACACACTGTTATAGAATAACAGGGATACATGCCTAATTTAGGTGCGTAGATTTGCACCATGTTTCAGGTGGTGTGAATTGCTGTATCTAAAGTTAGGCATGTTTCCCGGGCATAAGCGCTATTCTATAAACCACACTAACTTGAAGTGAGGCTTATAAAATAGCACTTTTTCCAGCACCAATTTTTTTTGTGTGCCAAATATAGAATCTATATTACAACAGATAAGTTTTCTTGTTCCCCAACACTTATCTCATGATATTTCTTTATTAATTTTCTATTACAATATTTTTAACACTACATAGTCCTCCTCTCCCTCTGCCCCCACTGCACAGCTACAATGAATTTGGATAAAATATACTACAGCAACCCCAAATCCTATCTTTGTTGAACATTGTGGTAAAAATATTCTCCTCCAAAGAATGGTGACAATCATAACCCATCTTCTATATTATAAACTAGTGGATTATCAAATACAAATTATAAACTAAATTCATATTACCTCTTTCTCCATTCACTATGAGGCCCTTTTACTAAGATGCAGTAGGGCTGCCTGCCATATCGACCCTAAAGCCAGGGTAACATGGGTACCTGGCAGTAGTTCCATTCCATTCCCAGTTTTTCTATCCCGCAAATTCTAACAGGAATCATTGCAGGTTACAATAAATTCAATCACAATAAAAAAATTTCATAGAACAAAATACTGTTTCAAATAGATAAGTTTTCAAAAGTCATCTAAACTGAAAAATAATCTTTAATACTACAGACCTGAAATGGAATCGAATTCCAAAGCTTAACAGAGAGATAACAAAAAGTACGGTCATAAAAGCGTTTATAGTGATTCTTTTAACTGCTGGAAGAAAAGTTCAATGAATAATTTGATCGAGAAATTCCAAGAAGATGTTGGAATAAGATACTAATGATATATGATCCGATGGACAGCATCATAAAAAAAATCTTGTAAAATCAGACAGGCAACTTTAAAGTCTATTCTAGCCCTAACTGGCAGCCAGTGCAGGTCTATCAGCAAAGGGTGTAACAACGTTCAAACTTCTTACAACAGAAGATCAGTCTAGTTCCGAAGTTGGCGCATGCTGCGGTTTCCCACGGTAGAAAATCTATTTCTAGTGTGGGAGTGTTCCCGACTGTAGTCGGCAGTGCGGCCAATATTGCTGCGCACTGCCTGATTACCACGCGAGTAGTGGGTGAGCCCTTACCACCATGTAAATAGGTGGCAGTAAAAGGTTCAGGCAGTAATAGCTGCTTGCATACTTTTAATATTAGCGCATGACCATTTACTGCCCCATCGTAAAAAAAAGTGCTTTTTTAATCACCACGGTAAAAAATGGCCCAGCGTGTGCCAATTTTACACCTCCAAACTGGCGCAGCTTAGTCAAAGGGCCCCTATATGTTTCACATACCTCCATTTACGGTAGCAATTCTTTTATTTATGTTATTATGATTATTTTCCAATATACACTTTACAATTAAAGATGTAAACAAGAAAGGGTTGCTCACAACACAAAGTACATAAGTACATAAGTAGTGCCATACTGGGAAAGACCAAAGGTCCATCTAGCCCAGCATCCTGTCACCGACAGTGGCCAATCCAGGTCAAGGGCACCTGGCACGCTCCCAAACGTAACAACATTCCAGACAAGTTATACCTAAAAATGCGGAATTTTTCCAAGTCCATTTAATAGCGGTCTATGGACAAAATCAAAAGGTAACAATAACCAAATAACCAAGTCATTCCTGTAATAGGCTCTTATCGCCTACATTATGAGAACATGACCTAGAAAAACTGAAAAAGGAAAATTTATTAAGGAAAGAGAGAAATAATGGCTACACACATAGAGGCACTCTTATTTAAGCTGTAGTAAAACGTGGCCTTAGGGAGCCCTTACACAGGTTTTTCCCTGCACGCTAAGACCATTTTACTGTATCTATAAAAATGGCCTTTTTGTATTAATGTCCATGCGCTAATGTTGCTATTAGCAGGTGGCTGTAAAAAAGTTTAACCTTGTGAGCACTTGTGTTTGCCTTGTGTGGAGGAGTAGCTTAGTGGTTAGTGTAGTGGACTTTGATTCTGGGGAACTGAGTTCAATTCCCACTGCAGCTCCTTGTGATTCTGGGCAAGTCACTTAACCCCTCCATTGCCCCAGGTACAAATAAGTACCTGAATATATGTAAACCGCTTTGAATGTAGTTGCAAAAACCTCAGAAAGGCGTATATCAAGTCCCATTTCCCCTTTCCCTATTTCAGATTCATTGTTGGGCATTCCTGAACCTATTTCAGATTCTAAATGGAATGTTGCTACTATCTAAGATTCTACATGAAATGTTGGCTACTGTTTGAGATTCTGTTGCTACTATTTGAGATTCTGCATGGAATGTTGCTATTCCACTAGCAACATTCCTTGTAGAAGCCTGCCCTTGCAGATCAGCAACGCGGCCGCGCAGGCTTCTGTTTCCGTGAGTCTGACCGTCCTGCACATATGTGCAGGACATCAGACTCACGTGCAGGATGTCAGACTCACAGAAACAGAAGCCTGTGCGGCCGGCGTTGCTGATCCGCAAGGGCAGGCTTCTACAAGGAATGTTACTAGTGGAGGAGAAGCCTAGTGGTTAGTGCAGTGGACTTTGATCCTAGGGAACTGAGTTCAATTCCCAGCTGCAGCTCCTTGTGACTCTGGGCAAGTCACTTAACCCTCCATGCCCCTGGTAGAAAAATAAGTACCTGAATAGTATGTAAACCCGTTGAATAGTTGCAAAACCTCAGAAAGGGCGGTATATCAGTCCCATTTCCCTTTCCTATTGAGATTGTACATGGAATGTTGCTACTATTGGAGATTCTAGATGGATTGTTGCTACTATTTGAGACTCTGTTGCTACTATTGAGATTCTACATGGAATGTTGCTATTCCACTAGCAACATTCCATATAGAAGCCTGCCCTTGCAGATCAGCAATGCGGCCACGCAGGCTTCTGTTTCTGTGAGGTCTGATGTCCTGCACATATGTGCAGACATCAGACTCATGTGCAGGACGTCAGACTCACAGAAACAGAAGCCTGTGCGGCCGCGTTGCTGATCCGAAGGGCAGGCTTCTACAAGGAATGTTACTAGTGGAGGAGAAGCCTAGTGGTTAGTGCAGTGGACTTTGATCCTGGGGAACTGAGTTCAATTCCCACTGCAGCTCCTTGTGACTCTGGGCAGTCACTTAACCCTCCATTGCCCCTGGTAGAAAATAAGTACCTGAATATATGTAAACCGCTTTGAATATAGTTGCAAAAACCTCAGAAAGGCGGTATATCAAGTCCCATTTCCCTTTCCCTATTTGAGATTGTACATGGAATGTTGCTACTATTGGAGATTCTAGATGGATTGTTGCTACTATTTGAGACTCTGTTGCTACTATTTGAGATTCTACATGGAATGTTGCTATTCCACTAGCAACATTCCATATAGAAGCCTGCCCTTGCAGATCAGCAATGCGGCCACGCAGGCTTCTGTTTCTGTGAGTCTGATGTCCTGCACATATGTGCAGGACATCAGACTCATGTGCAGGACGTCAGACTCACAGAAACAGAAGCCTGTGCGGCCGCGTTGCTGATCCGAAGGGCAGGCTTCTACAAGGAATGTTACTAGTGGAGGAGAAGCCTAGTGGTTAGTGCAGTGGACTTTGATCCTGGGGAACTGAGTTCAATTCCCACTGCAGCTCCTTGTGACTCTGGGCAAGTCACTTAACCCTCCATTGCTCCTGGTACAAAATAAGTACCTGAATATATGTAAACCACTTTGAATGTAGTTGCAAAAACCTCAGCAAGGCAGTATATCAAGTCCTATTTCCCCTTTTCCCTTACCACCACCCATTTTGTAGGTGGTAAAGGCTCATGCAGTAATCCTGCGCTAACCAGTTAGTGTGTAATATAGCTTGTTAACTGATTAACACATGAGAGCCACTCTCTGCCCCCTTCACGCCCCCTCAAAAAAAAGATCTTTTAAAAGTGCGGTTTACGTGCGCATATTTGGCAGTTACCGCAGGATGCCTGAACTTGCCTATGGTAGGCCATCTTAAGCTGTATTAGGCTCGCTTTAGCACCTAATGCAGCTTAGTCTAAGGGTCCCAAAGGGCTCCTTTTACTATGCAGCAGCAAGCCAACGCAGGCTTATCGCTCACTATACAGGAAGTACCACCAGGCTATCACAGCAGCCCAGCAGCACTTCCCACCCCTAGCGTGCCGTCATTTCCAGCACTACAAACGTTTATTTAATTTTGTAGTGCCGGAGGTGTACCCGGCGTTAGTTGGGTAGTGCTGCCCGGTTCTGCCAGGTTAATGCGGAGCCCCTACCGCCACCTCAATGGGTAGTGGTAAAGGCTACCCCGCCAAAATGGGCCGCATGGCAAGTGCTTTAACTGCTGCCTGGCCAATTTCCTGTAGGAAAGCGAACTTCCATTTTACCAGATGCGTAAAGGGAGGCCTCTGCGAACGTGTAAAACACACGCCAGATACTTCAGCGCCGACCCCCTTGTGTCACAGCGTGGTAAAAGGGGCCCAAAGTGAGGTACAGTATGTGTACATCTCACTGCAGCAATATATTGAGGGAGTGGAGATCAGATGAACAACATCTCAATACGCTTCAACTATTCTTATCTGCCAAACATTTCTGAAGCTGTTCTAGTTGCCAAAATGGATATCTGCTCCCTTGGTATTTCAACAGACATTTACAAGGAAAGTAAAGAAAAAAAAAACTGGCCCCCACTTGCAGGGCCTGAACTTCCATGCCAAAAACAATTTGTTATGTGCCTGTGTGGCATGAGAAACATCAGGAAAAGTAGACATTTTCAATCCTAAAAATAATTCTCTCTCTTCCTAAAGAAAGCTCTGAAAAGAAAATCTCTGTCCATAGCTAATACAATGATAGCACTAAGGGTCCATTTATTAAGCCTAATGTGGGATGTACTAAACCATCTTGAGTTAACTTTGATATGCGCACATGCTAACCATGCGTTAATTATTTTTGTAGTATATTTTTCTCAGGTTCGCTGTTCTACACCCAGTTTTACCTGCTATTGTTTCGTGACCACATCTTCCATGCTGCTCTATTGGATGATTGTGCTTTATCACGTATCCCATCAACTTTGGTTGAGAAAAATTGGTTGACTCCTGAAGCAGGTACAAGGCAGTGCCGAAACACAGGATTGTGTCGAGTCCACTGATTCTATTATACAAAGTTGATCAATTTTTAATAAATCACGTGTGTTGGAACCACATTGGTCTACCCCCTCCTTCGTTTGTTTGTGTTTTGCTTTGTTGGTAGGGGGACACTTCTACTCTATTCTTTTTTCAGGGGCATGTCAGGAACAGTGAGTGGGTGTTCCTGTGCTACCCAGTTAGTGCATCTATATTACCGCATGCTGGTTAGCACATGGTTAACGCGGGAACCCTTAATGCTCCTAAATAGGTGGTGGTAATTGCTCACATGGTATGTTTAAAAAATGGTTGCACACTAGTTCTAATCTTGGTGCATGGCCATGTCTGGAAGGGGAAAGGGATGTGTAGAAGATAATGTTGTGGGGGTCGAGTGAGGGGGTACAGGTCCCCCCAAACAATCTGGCAAGAGAAAAGGGAGGGAGATTACTTGCCTTGTGTGTTTGTATTTTTTGGGTTATGGGTGGGAATTGTCCTCCCTGGTGTGGTGGGAATTAGTTCAATCGGAATTGTCCTAGGGTTTTTACAGCTGCAAAAAAAATGGCCGTGGGAAAGACTTGCATAAGGGCGTGCTAATGCCTGTTCTTACCGCAGCTTTGTATAAGGATCCCATAAGTAGCAGTGATTCTTATAAGGAGTTATCTTACTCATTCTGCAGATATAGTCTAGCTTCTGAAGTATCACGTCTCTTGATGGCATTTGAGTTGGATGTCACACTCTTGCCAGTTCCACTCTAGCCACTGATATGCAAACCAAATCAAATCAAATCCAGTTTCCCCAAGCAATCATACATTCTTCAGGCAATACACCCAATACTATCAAGGAGTACTTCCAAAGCTATTCTTTGATCATGAGCCTTATGATTTTCCAATATTCTGCCACCCTGGGGCATCACCACCACATATTTGCAAATCCCCCCCTCTGCCCCCCCACACACCCCAGCATAGCAGACTGTGCTCCTTTTCCCATCTTGCTTACCTTTGTTTGTAAAAGTCCTTCTATATAGAGTTTATATCAAGTATTGGTAATGATGTAGTCGGGTGACTAATGGTTTAACATAACATCATCAGTTGTCGCGTGCACGAGGACCTTGGCACACTGTCAGGCTTCTTCCCTGGGAGCACTGGTTTCGTGAGGTCCTTGGCCACTACCGTGGAGCGGCAGTGGCAGCAAGATCACCTACAAGGTAGAGATGAGACAAGACTGGACCGGAACTCCGGACTGGAGTTCTACACCGGAACACTCGGAACTGGAACGCACCGGACGGGTGCGCACTGGAGTGGGGGCCCGCTGGACTGGACCCCTGGAGTGGCCCCACTGGACAGGAACATACAGGAGTGAAACCCGCTGGACTGGAACACACTGGAGCAGAACCCGCGGAACTGGACACCCTGGACCTGGTCTTCACCTACACTTGGACTGCCTTCCCCCTCGGGTTGAGCCCTCAGGTTCTGGCAGCCGGTACGACTTACAGGAACCCTGGAATGAAGGTCCAGGAGTGCCCCTGGCCCCTAGGCGATGGCAAGGCAGACAGGCAGGGAATGTCCGGGTTCTGGCAGTAGGCAGGTTCAAAGCAATGGTCACAGAAGGGCTGGAAACCCCACAGAGCAGAAGGGCTGGAAACCCCACAAAGCAATAAACACAGAAGGGCAGAAAACCCACAGAGCAATAAACACAGATGGGCCGAAAACCCACAGAGTAATAAACACAGAAGGGCAGAAAACCCACAGAGCAATAAACACAGATGGGCAGAAAACCCACAGAGCAATAACCACAGAAGGGCTGGAGACCCACAAAGCAATAAACACAGAAGGGCAGAAAACCCACAGAGCAATAAACACAGAAGGGCTGGAAACCCACAGAGCAATAAACACAGAAGGGCTGGAGACCCACAAAGCAATAAACACAGAAGGGCAGAAACCCACAGAGCAATAAACACAGAAGGGCAGAAAACCCACAGAGCAAAAACCACAGAAGGGCTGGAAACCCACAAAGCAATAAACACAGAAGGGCAGAAAGTCCACAGAACAATAAACACAGAAGGGCTGAAAACCCACAGAGCACAAGACAAGAAAAGCAAACAGTGCTAACAGCACACTAACCTCGGGACCTAAGGCACTGCGGAGGAAATGGCAATGCAAAGGCCAGGACTGTAGTCTCCAAGTCACTAATAAAGCTCATCAACACCAGAGCCACAGCTGCAGCAATCACCTTGCAACCAAACAGAGGCTTGACACACAAAGCAGTCATCCCATAGGAAGGAACAGCGGGAGCCATCTTGGATACTGGCAAGGAGGAGGAAGCGGCAGCCATCTTGGAAGAGGCAAAGCCCACACAGGTGAGATTCAGTAGGGCAATCAGCACACAGAGCCAGAGAGAAACTAAGACAGAGACAGACACAGAGACAAGCAGAAGCCAGCACAGCCACTGACTCCCAGAAACAGGGTAAGTATGAGGGTGGTCACGGCCACAGACGTGACAGTACCCCCTCCTCAAGACCCCCCTCTCGGTCTCCCTGAGGAGGTCAGGTGTCCAGGGGTAACTGTGGTGAAACCGTCTGATCGGTGTCAACCCCCAGACATGGATCACTGGACTGGAAGTCACAAAGAAGTTCAAAACTGGCAGACAGGAGCGGAACTTGTCAACAGGAGGCTCCTTCCAATCACCGCTGGGCCAACTCAGGAACTTGGATGCATCAAGAGGAACCATGTTCAAAAGGAACCCTTCTCTGAGGGAACCCAGACTGAACTCAGGAAGCAAACCGGGACTGGGACCCGGACTAGAGTCAAGAAGCAAACCGGGACTGGAACCCAGGCGTGCGTCAGGAGCTTGACTGGAACTGGAACTCAGAGCAGGCTCAGCATCTTGGCTGGAACTGGAGCTCGGAGCAGGGTCAGCATCTTGGCTGGAACGGAACTTGGAACAGAAGTTGAACCGGGACTGGGACCCGGACTGGAATCAGAGTCTTGACTGGAACAGGAATTCTGAACAGGAGTTGAACCGGACTGGAACCCGGACTGGAATCAGAAGCTTGACTGGCAGGGCCCCTCAAACTGGACTCAGGAGCTTGGCTGGGAGCGCCCCGCGAACTGGACTTTAACTGAGGCTTGGCAGAACACACCCTTTGGACAGGGATCGGAGACTCGAGCGGAAGCGCCACTCGAACTGGCCCTCGGAGCTTGATTGGAGGTACCCTCCAGACTGGAAGCGGAGGTGCCACCTGAACCACCCTGTGGACTGGCATCGGAGGCTTGGTTAGAAGCCCCCCTCGAACTGGACTCAGTGGCTTGACTGGACGGGTCACTTGAACAAGAACCGGAGACTTGACCCGAAGCGCCACTTGCACAGGAATCTGAGGCTCCATCGAAGGCTTCCCTCGGACTGGACTCGGAGACTTCAAAGGGCGTGCCACTTGAACGAGGACTGGAGGCTCGACCTGGAGCGCCACTTGCATAGGAATCTGAGGCTCCATCGAAAGCCTCCCTCGGACTGGACTCGGAGACTTCAAAGGGCGTGCCACTTGAACGAGGACTGGAGGCTCGACCTGGAGCGCCACTTGCATAGGAATCTGAGGCTCCATCAAACGCCTTCCTCGGACTGGCCTCGGAGACTTAAGCTTCCTCGTTACTTGGACTGCAATTGGAGGTTCAGTATGAAGCATCCCCTGGACTGGACTCAGTGACTTAGGAGCCAGCGCTACTTGAACTGGGGTCAGGGGCTTGGTCCGACGCCTCACTCGGCCTGACCTCAGAGACCTGGTCAGGACCGTCCCTCGGAACGAACTCAGAGGCTTAACTGGCGGCTTCACTCGAACAGGATTTGAAGACTCCACTTGAAACTCTCCTTGGACTGGACTCAGCGCCGGTGGACTGGAATCCCGAATAGGAACTAACCCGCTATGGTACCGCAGGCTGCTCTGCTGAGGAGACCTGAGCGGAGGGATTCCCCGGCGTCTTCTTTCGGCCTCAGCTTCAGGAGTATCCCGCAGAGCTGGCTCCTCCAGAAGTCTGAGGCGGTACTCACAGAGCGAGATAGCAGGATTCATGTCAGAAACTGGGCTATGGCGGACCAGACGCCACCAGAGACGCTTTCTTTCAGCTGCTGCTTCAGGAGTAGCCTTCAGGGCTGGATCAGACAAAAGTTTATCTCGGTACTCCCGAAGCGTCATAAAAGGACCCAAAAAAGAAACTGGGCTGACATAAGGATCAGAGTCAAAATCAGAAACTGCACCCGGATTGTCCACAGGGAACGAACTCATGGGCAGGCAGCCCACTGGGAGTGATGATCTTGCCGGACTCATGGCCTTTGCATTCTGTTGCGTGCACGAGGACCTTGGCACACTGTCAGGCTTCTTCCCCGGGAGCACTGGTTTCGTGAGTCCTTGGGCCACTACCGTGGAGCGGCAGTGGCAGGCAAGATCACCTACAAGGTAGAGATGAGACAAGACTGGACCGGAACTCCGGACTGGAGTTCTACACCGGAACACTCGGAACTGGAACGCACCGGACGGGTGCGCACTGGAGTGGGGCCCGCTGGACTGGACACCCTGGAGTGGCCCCACTGGACAGGAACATACAGGAGTGAAACCCGCTGGACTGGAACACACTGGAGCGGAACCCGCGGAACTGGAACACCCTGGACCTAGGCTTCACCTACACTTGACTGCCTTCCCCCTCGGGTTGAGCCCTCAGGTTCTGGCAGCCGGTAGGACTTACAGGAACCGCCGGAATGAAGGTCCAGGAGTGCCCCCTGGCCCCTAGGCGATGGCAAGGCAGACAGGCAGGGAATGTCCGGGTTCTGGCAGTAGGCAGGTTCAAAGCAATGGTCACAGAAGGGCTGGAAACCCACAGAGCAGAAGGGCTGGAAACCTACAAAGCAATAAACACAGATGGGCCGAAAACCCACAGAGCAATAAACACAGAAGGGCAGAAAACCCACAGAGCAATAAACACAGATGGGCAGAAAACCCACAGAGCAATAACCACAGAAGGGCTGGAGACCCACAAAGCAATAAACACAGAAGGGCAGAAAACCCACAGAGCAATAAACACAGAAGGGCTGGAAACCCACAGAGCAATAAACACAGAAGGGCAGAAAACCCACAGAGCAAAAACCACAGAAGGGCTGGAAACCCACAAAGCAATAAACACAGAAGGGCAGAAAGCCCACAGAACAATAAACACAGAAGGGCTGAAAACCCACAGAGCACAAGACAAGAAAGCAAACAGTGCTAACAGCACACTAACCTCGGGACCTAAGGCACTGCGGAGGAAATGGCAATGCAAAGGCCAGGACTGTAGTCTCCAAGTCACTAATAAAGCTCATCAACACCAGAGCCACAGCTGCAGCAATCACCTTGCAACCAAACAGAGGCTTGACACACAAAGCAGTCATCCCATAGGAAGGAACAGCGGGAGCCATCTTGGATACTGGCAAGGAGGAGGAAGCGGCAGCCATCTTGGAAGAGGCAAAGCCCACACAGGTGAGATTCAGTAGGGCAATCAGCACACAGAGCCAGAGAGAAACTAAGACAGAGACAGACACAGAGACAAGCAGAAGCCAGCACAGCCACTGACTCCCAGAAACAGGGTAAGTATGAGGGTGGTCACGGCCACAGACGTGACATCAGTACACAGAGTTACCTTGTACTCATGTGTCCCATGGGATCCCCTCAGGTGCTGATCCCTCATTTAAATTAAGGAAATCTTTTATCCCCTTTCCAATTAACTTACAGGTTTCACGATCATCCAACACTGAGTCAATGATTTTCCAGAATTTAATCCCCGTTATTACTTCCAATGAGTAATATTAAAAGGACAGGGACATGATCTGTCCACGTAAGGAGTGGATATCTACCTCCACTATACAATACTGTAGAACTCTCCCCCAGGAATATATCTGTTCAACTATAGGAATTGTGTGGGTGGGAAGAAAATGTATAATCCTTCCTACTTGTGTACCTAAGTCTCCAAGTGTCCATTAGTCCTAGAATATTCATCATTCCCTTAAGCTTGGCTGTTTGGGTCCCGGCACCTATTGATACCCCTTAGAGTTGTCTAGTTTTGAGCTAATGATAAGAATAAAATCACCTCCCATAACTATTTCGATGCCATCCAAAACCATCAACCTCCCCCAGACCATATAAAAAACAAAACAAAACCCTGGCCGATATTTGGATTGTACAGGCAGGCAAGAACTAGCAGAACTCCTTTTAGGCTTATTTTTTGAAAGATCTCCCCCTCCTTATCCTGCACATCCTCTTTTTTGCCTCTACTTTAAATCTTCTCGAATCAATATCTCTGCCCCTCCTTTCTTAACAGCCAGTGTATTAGAAGACAAAAATTCATGTGACTATTCCCTATTCTTAATACTCTGATTTTTTTTTCAAGTGTGTCCGAGTATAGAACACATCTGCCCTTGACCTGGATTGGCCACTGTCGGTGACAGGATGCTGGGCTAGATGGACCTTTGGTCTTTCCCAGTATGGCACTACTTATGTACTTATGTACTTATATGTCTTCTTTCTTTCATGAGAAGGTTTCTCTTTTGTCATGTATAGAAATGTGGTGGCATGTTCATGGTAAGTATCCCATATCCAGTGTTCAAGGTTCCATGTAAGTTACTAGCTGTCCATTTTTGTCCATCATTTTGCAGACATTTTCTTTGCCTTATGGTTGCATCTGCCACCTTCCAGCACTGCCTTGCTCCTTTGTCTTCTCTGGTCTCAGCAGTTTTACTAGTTCCAGGCTTGCCTCCTCCAGTGCTTTCACTGCTTCCATGATTGTGAACACCTTCTCAACCACTCCAGCATGTATAAAAGCAAGGCCTGCCAGGAATAGCCATCAATACTGCACATTCTTTTGTTTTAGCTTACTTGCAATAACTTGAAAATCCTTGCACCTTTGCAGAGTAGTCTATTCCAAATCAGCATAAATTGATACAGGGTGGCTGTCCTATTCAAATCTGGGCATGTTTCTCATGTGCAACACTATTTATCTTTGATCATAGAGTCATGAAGTCAGATAATTATGTCTCTAGGCAGATTACCTCTTCCTTCCTTCCTTCCTTCCTTCCTTCCTTCCTTCCTTCCTTCCTTCCTTATCTGATCAGTCGAGTATGACTTTTGGTCACTCTATGGATCAGTGTTCGCCATGCCTTCCGATCTTTCACAGCTTCTTTCAGTTCTGCTATGCTAATTCCAGTATTTTCCTTGATAGTATCTTTCCAGCAAATTCTTGGGCGGCCTCTTTTTCTTTTGCCACTAACCATTCCAAGCATGATGTCTTTTCGAGGGACTTGCTTCACATGATGTGACTAAAATAGGAAAGCTTTTGTTTTGCTACCTTTACCTGCAGTGAGACATTTGGTTTGATACGTTCCAGAATGGCTTGGTTTGTTATTTTGGCTGTCCATGAGATGCGTAACAGTCGTCTCCAGCACCACAATTCAGCATCATCAATTTTTTGCCGGTCTGCCTTTCTCAGCATCCGAGATTCACAGCCATATGTTTCTATTGGAAAGTTGATTGCACTGACCAATCTACATTTGGTTGCCAGGTTTATGTCCTTGCTGTTCCAGATGTTGGTCATGCTGACCCTTGCACTTCTTCCAAGTGTCAGCCGTCTCTTGATCACCATTGTTATTAATTTTGGAGCCAAGAAAGATGAACTCTTTGACAACCTCAATTTCTTCATTGTTGATCTCGATGTCAACATTCACAGTTTTTGCTTTTAGTCCAACCTTCTCACTTTCTTCTTTGACTTTCCTGATCAGATGTTCAAGATCCTTCTTATTTTCAGCCAGCAGGGTGGTATCTTCAGCATATCAGAGTTTGTTGATATTTCTGCCACCTATTTTCATGCCAATCTTGGACTCATCCAAGCCTGCTCGTCGTATGATGGTTTCAGCATACATAGATTACCTCTAGGAGTTCCCAAAGACCTGTGCATCCTATTGACTTATCTTTAGGTCCCACTGTTTGGTGTCAGAAATTTTTAGGAGTTCTTTGCATACCGTGAT
Source organism: Microcaecilia unicolor (assembly GCF_901765095.1). NCBI lineage: Eukaryota > Metazoa > Chordata > Amphibia > Gymnophiona > Siphonopidae > Microcaecilia > Microcaecilia unicolor. The sequence continues at coordinate 298,883,072 of NC_044036.1, read as the reverse complement.
GACCACCATCTTAGAATCTATGTATTGCAAAGTTTCCAGTACACTCCAAATGTGCAGATTATTGCGGTGCATGTGATTCCTCATGTCCTCCAGTTTTAGCACACGATGGCCTTTCTGCTTTCCTGCAGTGACACCATTTGCCTATTTGTATCATCCAGTTTCTCCTGCACCTTTTCCTCCTTGCAGTCATTGCAATCATCAAGTCTGTGATCCAAGTCTACCACTTCTCCTCACAGATCAGGTAAGGCAAGATTCCATTCCAATTATCTCACAGATCCACCATCTTAACATCTATTAATCAATTTCCGATGTAAATTTGTAGTTAACATGAATTAAATTGATTTTGGATGCACTAAATATTTAAAGGTGCACAAATAAATATGAACTTAAAAAAGGTACATAAATGAACCAAATGCATGCAAATGAATGTGCATTCCTAATTTACATAAATTATCCCTGAACACTTTGTGCCAAAGAGCAGATAAACTTGTGTATGCATACAGTAGTTTCCCTGAGTTAAACTATAAGGCATAAGTACATCCATACTTTTGTTTTGATAATTGCTTAATAACCCATAGGGAAAAGTAGTGTACGTTTTATGCATACACATAGCTATAAAAACTCACTCTTCCTTGAAAGCTTGTGGAAGCTAATACACTCCCTTCTTCAGGTCAGAACAGCTTGAGCAAAAGATAAGACTACAAAATATAACAGCATCATAAAAATTAGTACAGTAATAGACTGAAGTGGAAAGGTTTTGGGGGCAAAGAGTCAATGGATAATCAGAAAGTGACAGGCAGTAGAATTTTATGGCTAATAATGTATTACAAATCCCAGATATTTGTTAAGTCCTTTTTTGTCCTTTTTCCTTTTGTCCTAATCATTTTAACTTCAAAAGTATTTGTCAGTTGATTTATATTTTACTTTGAGTATTCTGATCATTCCATTGTTCTGGTCCCCAAAACTACTTTTTTTTCACAGAAGTGTCTCTTTGGTCTGCTCTGTAGCATGTGACCTTATGCCCCAAAACACAAAGCAGACCAAGGTGACTTCTTGATGGGTGATAGGGAAATGTAATATTGTAATGCATTAGGAACCACAAAATTCAGCTGTTACATTAAGCTCACTGCAACCTCCCCCTCCTCTTCCAGTATTGTTGGAATACTATTTTTTAATTCACTTATATTCATCATATTTTATAATAATGTCTTCCTTTGCTGTTTTTGTTCTGACCTGAGGAAGGGAATTCATACATGTACAAAAATCACAATTATGCATGTGCTCCACCTAAAACTTGTCCTTAAACATAGTATGTATACTGAAGATCATATTCCTTGACTGGAGTTTCTATTGCAATGTCTGATACAGTGAAAAATTTGGGTGTCCTTTTGGATACCTTGCTGACATTTAAACGACGTGGAGGGGCATAATCGAATGGCGCCGGCGAAATAGATTGCCGGCTATCTATTTTGGCGGCGCCGCAGCAGCTGGCTGGAACCGTATTTTCGAAAAAGATGGCCGGCCATCTTTTTTTTCGATAATACGGTTTAGCCCGGACAAATGCCAGAGTTCGCCGGGTTTGAGATGACCAGTTTTGTTTTTCAGCGATAATGGGAAAAAATGCCGGCCATCTCAAACATAGTGAAATCCAAGGCATTTGGTCGTGGGAGGAGCCAGCATTTGTAGTGCATTGGTCCCCCTGACATGCCAGGACAGCAACCGGGCACCCTAGGGGGCACTTCTAAAAATGTTAAAAAAATATACAAATACCTCCCAGGTGCATAGCTCCCTTACCTTGGGTGCTGAGCCCCCCAAATCTCCCCAAAACCCACTCTCCACAACTTTACACCACTACCATAGTCCTTATGGGTGAAGGGGGGCATCTACATGTGGGTACAGTGGATTTTGGGGGGGGGGGGGTTGGAGGGCTCAACACTTAGCACCACAAGTGTAACAGGTAGGGGGGGGATGGACCTGGGTCTGCTTGCCTAAAGTGCACTGCACCCATTAAAAACTGCTCCAGGGACTTGCATACTGCTGTCAGGGAGCTGGGTATGACATTTGAAGCTGGCATACAGGCTGGCAAAAAAGGTTTTTATTTTTTTAGTGTGGGAGGGGGTTGGTGACCACTGGGGGAGTATGGGGAGATCATCCCCCATTCCATCCGGTGGTCATCTGGTGAGTTGGGGCACCTTTTTGAGGCTTGGTCGTGAAAATAAAAGGACCAAGTAAACCCGGCGAAATACTGATTAACGCCGCTTTTTTTCCATTATCCGCGAAAGCCGGCCATCTGGTAGCCACGCTCATGCCTGCCCATGTCCCGCCTTTGCTATGCCGCCGACATGCCCCCTTGAACTTTCGCCGGCTCGGCGATGGGAAAGTGGCGATGCTGTCAAAAAAGCAGCTTTCGATTATACTGATTTCGCCGCTTTTGCGAGATCGCCGACCATCTCCCGATTTATGTCGGAAGATCGCCGGCGATCACTTTTGAAAATAAGCCTGAAAGTCAATTTAAACCAAGTGGAGGTGCATTTCCGAAAGGGACGTCCAAGTTGCGATTTGGACGTCCTTGCAAAATGGCGAAATCCAGGGATGGGGAAACCCATATTTTTGAAACAAGATGGACATCCATCTTTCATTTTGAAAATACCATCAGGGCCGTCCAAATCCTTAAATTTGGACGTCCCTAGATTTGGTCGTCCCTAGACATGGACGTTTCTGACTTTTGGCGATTTTCGAAACCAAAGATGTCCATGTCAAAAATGATCAAATGCAAGCCATTTGGTAGTGGAAGGAGCCAGCATTTGTAGTGCACTGGTCCCCCTGACATGCCAGGACACCAACCGGGCACCCTAGGGGGCACTGTAGTAGACGTCATAAATTGCTTCCAGGTATATAGCTCCCTTACCTTGTGTTCTGAGCCCCCCAAACCCACTACCCCCAACTGTACACCACTACCATAGCCCCTAGGGATGAATGGGGGGGGGGGCACCTAGATGTGGGTACATTGGGTTTTGGAGGGCTTGCTGTTTCCTCCACAAATGTAACAGGTAGGGGGGTGGGCCTGGGTCCGCCTGTCTGAAGTGCACTGCAGTACTCACTAAAACTGCTCCACGGACCTGCATGCGCTGTCACGGACCTGAGTATGACATCTGATGCTGGCATAGAGGCTGGCATAAGATATTTTTAAAGGTGTTTTTTGAGGGTGGGAGGGGGTTAGTGACCACTGGGGGAGTAACAGGAGGCATCCCCGATTCTCTCGTGTTCAAGTGGTCATTTCGGGCACCTTTTTGTGCCTTAGTTGTAATAAAAACAGGTCAGGGTGAAAATGTCCAAGTGTTCGTCAGGGACGTCCTTGTTTTTTTCAATTATTGGTCAAGGACGTCCAAGTGTTAGGCACGTCCAAGTTCCTCCTTCGCTACACCTCTGACATGCCCCCTTGAACTTTGGCCGTACTTGCAACGGAGTGCAGTTGGAGACGTCCTAAATTGGGTTTCGATTATACTGATTTGGACGTCCCTGGGAGAAGGACGTCCATCTTCTGATTTATGACGAAAGATAGACGTCCTTCTCTTTCAAAAATGAGCACAATAGTCAACTACGACTGGAGCAAACTTAAATCTTTGCTACCTAGGACTGATTTTTGAAAGGTTGGGCAGGCCATGATCTTTAGTGTTTTGGACTATAGCAATATTGTGTATCTAGGCCTGCCCAATTCTTGTTTTCAGGCATTGCAAATGGTCCAGAACTCAGCTGCTTGATTGGTGACTGGCCATGCATGGTTTGATCATATATCACCTATACTGTGACAACTGCACTGGTTGCCTGTGCACAGCAAATTAAATTTAAATTGTTGTTGCTGGTCCATCAGGATTTAAATCATGACTCTCACTGCTATTTGCATGTAGCTTTCCAGCATTACGTACCATCAAGGGTATTGCGCTCAGCTAATACTGGTTTACTTGTAATACCCAATGCTTTTTTTGTGCCGGTACGCGCCGGTATGATGTATCGGCACCCTTTTTTCTGAGGGCCAGCAGCTCCCCGACATTCCGTTCTGCCCCCTGCAAATATTCTATTTATCCGAAGTTGCAGGAGCGAACCGGCAGCAGTGAAAGCAATGTTGTCGTTCTTTATTGTTGGTCCATCTTTAACAAGTCTAACACTGTTTTTGTTGGATAGGCAGTGCCTTATGATGTGAAGGAGAAAAAACATAATTGAATATCACTAAAACAACTTCAAAAATTATTGTAGCTAGTAGAAACAGCAATTATAAATTCTGTAGTTTGTGCTCATTTTTCTTCACTGTGCTTCTATACAATTCAGATGGCCAGATTTCAGTGAGAATATTCTGTTTCTTGATGGGTTCATCTTAACTGGTTGTAATCTGCCTTGGGAAGCCTGGTGTTTATAAAGATGATGGAATATATTGAAATTAAATGGAAATAGAATTAAACTCTCCTTTCATTGGGGCACATGGAATCGCATCTTCATCTATTTTGTAGAAGTTTACCCTGGACATGGAGGGGAGGGAAGACAGGAAGGAGATGCACATGGATGGAGGGGAGGGGAGAGAGGCGAAATGCTGGACATGGATGGAGTGGAGGGCATGGAAGAGAAATGTTGGCGGGAAGGAAAGACAGAGGAAGGAGATACACACGGATGGAGGGGAAGGGAGAGAGGAGAAATGCTGGACTTGGATGGAGGAGAGGGAAGACAGAGGAAGGAGATGTACATGGATGATGGGGAGGGGAGAGAGTTGAAATGCTGGACATGGATGGAGAGGAAGAAAGAGAGGAAGTGAGATGAACATTGATGGAGGGGAAGAGTAGAGGAGAAATGCTGTACATGGATGGAGGGGAGGGAAGACAGAGGAGGAGAAGCACATGGATTTAGGGGAGATGAGAAATTCTGGACACGGATGGAGGGGAGAGAGTTGAAATGCTGGACATGGATGGAGGGCAGGGAAGAGAGAGGAAGTGAGATGAACATGGATGGAGGGGAGGAGAGAGGAGAAATGCTGGAGATGGGATGGATGAAAGGGAAGAGAGAGAAAGGACAGGAGACGTATAGGGATGGAGGGGAGAGAAGAAAATGAAGGATATGCATACTGACGGAGATGAGGGAAAGAAAAAACAGGAGAAAAACTGCACATGAATGGAGAAAATAGGGAAAAACTGGATCCACTCTATACCTCCTCCAGTCAAGTCTGCGGAGGACCCAGCTTTTACCTATGGATGTAGAACAAGAAATGAAGAAGAAAGGAGGAAAATAAAGAAATAAATGGAAAGGAATCCCTGGAAATGGAGTTAAGGGAACCGATAGAGAGCAGCAGAATCAGAGACTGGGACCAACATGATCAGAAAAATAAAGTCACCAGACAACAAAAGTAGAAAAAAATCATTTTATTTTCATTTTAGTGTTTGGAATATGTCCAATTTGAGAATTTACATCTGCTATCTTATTTTGCACTGGGTATACTGGAGCTGTAACATCTTACAGAAATTATTTATAATGAAAAAATTCAAGTTATTTTTTTCTCCTATACTGGTATAATATTTTCAATGATGCCTGTTTATATGCACCATAGTTGGTATAAGGGGTGTGGCTAACATGGGTGTGGCTATCATAGGGGCAGAGCCATAGGCGGTGGCCCCACCCATAATGAGTACCGGTACCTTTTTTCCTACAAAAAAAGCACTGGTAATACCAGACCTGAAGCATTTGCGATTACAACTTACCATAGCAGCCAACTTTTTAAAATTATTAGGGATGCTAAGCCCAGTGGAAAAAACCTCTCCCTGGACACATACAAGGAATTTTCTGAATACTGAGGTTGCTCAAGCACCCACAGCAACCATAGAGTCTGCTCCTATGCAGCTTACTAGAACTGGTACTCTCTCTGTGGTTGGACCTCAGGCATGGAATAAGCTGCTTTTTTCTTTGAAATCTCAACAGAATACTGCATCATTTAAACAGATGTTCATAATTACATCCAGATTCTATATATGGTGCCCAAATTTAGGTGCCTAAATTTAGACACGATCCTGAGATGCGCACGCAAATTAATTGGCAAATGAGAAGTTAATAAGCTATTATTTATTTATTTATAGTATTTCTACCCCGTTCTTTCCCGCTCGATAGCAGGTTCAGTGTGGCTTACAAGGTATGGTACAAGGTATCATAGAGATAGCACAATATATAACAAAGTATAACAGTGAAAGTCCAGTTGTAGGGAGTAGGACAGTGGGAGACGTGGGGGATAGGATTGGAGTATAGGTAGTGTTAGTGGTGTGGATTGGGTTCGAGAGTTAAGTTGGATTGTTTGGGTAGGCTTGTTAAGTTTTCAGCAGCTTTCGGAAGGGTAGGTGTTCATTGGTTGTTCGGATGTGTCGAGGTATTGCGTTCCAAAGTTGGCTGCCTATAATGGAGAAATTGGAAGCATAGTAGGTTTTGTATTTGAGGCCTTTGCAATTGGGAAGATGAAGATTGAGATATGTTCGAGAAGATTTGGTCCCGTTCCTGGCTGGAAGATCAATCAAGTTGTTCATGTAGCTTGGAGATTCGCCATGGAAGATCTTGTGGATCATTGTGTGAGCTTTGAAGTTTTTGCGTTCTTTGATGGGGAGCCAATGAAGTTTTTCACAAAGTGGTGTTGCACTTTCAAATCGTGATTTTGCCAAAAATGCGTCTGGCTGCTGTGTTTTGGGCAGTTTGGAGTTTTTTCATGATTTGGGTTTTGCAACCGATGAAGATGCTGTTGCAGTAATCGGCATGGGTGAGTACTGTGGATTGTACTAGATTTCAGAAAGTTTTCTGTGGGAGGAATGGTTTTACTCTTTTCAGTACCCACATCATGTTGAACATCTTCTTCGTCGTGGCTTTTGCATGAGTTTCCAAAGTTAGGTGGTTGTCCAGTGTTACTCCTAGTATTTTTAGATTGTCAGATATTGGGATTGTAACGTCGGGGGTGCTCAGGGTGGTTGGGAGCAGAGTAGCGTGTGGTGATGAAAGGATTAAGCATTGAGTTTTTTCTTTGTTCATTTTCATCTTGAAGGTGTTGGCCCAAGATGTTAAGATGTTCATGGCAGTGACTATTTTCTCCGTGATTTCTGTAAGGTTGGATTGGAAAGGGATGAATATTGTGACGTCATCGGCATATTGGCCACTAACAACCAATTACTGACTTTAATTGGCGCCAATGAGGAATTATGCATGCATCTGGCTGTGTGCTAATCTATAATGCTGGGCACCTAAATCCCATAACGTGCAACTCATGAGAGGGCATGGCCATGGGAGGAGCATGGGTGTGTCAGGGGCATTCCAAGTAGTTTTTGTTTTTACAGAAAAGTGGGTCAGAGCGCCCAACTTGGGCCCCAGCATTTACACCAGGTTTCAGCAGGAAAAATCTGGTGCCCGAAGTTAGGATGCAGGAATCCTCGCTAAGTGTGATTCTAGAAAGAACGCACACCCTCAAGTGGTCTGGTGGTCCCTGTGTGAAGGCTGCAGTATGGGATCAAACAGATTACTATATCTCAGCATGTATTGCATCGGCGAACATAAAACTTTACCAATGTTCATTGGGGACATGTATGAATGTTCACAGAAAATTTCATTGAAATCCGTGATGGTCGCGCAGGGACCACCAGACCACTTGACATGGAATGACCCTTAGTGCTGATCTTTTCCAGTGCCATTTATAGAATCCGACCTATACTGTCTTGCTCATGCAAAAGTGCCTTTATGAAATGACCCCAACATATATTAGGTTAGTCCGATAAGATGATATCATCTTCTATGTTTTTATTTTGTTTTTTTTATTTCTGTGACTTCAAGTGAACTAACATGACAAAAAACAGCATAAGACAGGCTCTGAGAATAATTTCATCAGATGATGCTATGCAGAATCTATTGGACAGGATTTTAATGTGATTTCTGAGGTACTAGGAATTATGGCAGGGTACCGCAGTAGGTGGTGACTATGTCCCTCTATGCTCTCCATGGCAAGAACAAGTGTAGCAGCTGCCAGCTCTACCCAAGTTAAAACCAAGAGTGATTTTGCATATACTGTGCAGGAGTGAATTTATCAGAAGCACATTGGGACCGATATTCAGCCCAAAGGAGTTAGCCCGGCTAACTCCTGCGGTTGACGATAATACCGGATATTAAATGCCGGGCCATTTCCTGTGACCGACATTGAATATCCGGTTTATTTTTGACCAGTTGGAGCTTAATCGACCAAGCCGATATTCGACACTCGCCTGTTAGGTCAAAATTGGCCAAAAATATTCCAGGTTTACATGTGGCCAAATATGGCTGCTAAACTCATGCTGAAAATTGGCAGATAGCTGGCTATATTGCGTGATATAACTGGCTAGCCACTATCCGACAATATTCAGCGGGAGACAGCCAGCTATCTCCCGTTGAATATTGTGGATCGCTAGCTAAGTGCCATTTAACCGACCAGGTGCTATTCCTGGCTGGCTATATTTTGAAAATTGGGGAGATTGTTTGGAGGGAGGTATCTTCAATGTGCATAGACATCTAAAGGGCAATTCTATAACAGGGCACCCACATTTATGTGTAAATGGACAGAATATTATTACATGTGTAAGTGGACACTTACCTGCTAAAGGGGCAGCAGTGTGACTAAGTGCTATTATGTAACTGTGCATAAGTGAGAGAGAGGCATATTTTCAAAGCATTTAGACTTACAAAGTTACGTGGAGGGGTATTTTCAATAGTGCATCTAAGTCAGACTTTGAACATTTTGCACTAAATGTACCAAATCCAAATAGGAAATATACTCCTTTTTGAAAAATAGAAAAACATCTACTTTTTTTTTTGAAAATACTGTTTCAAACAAGGTTTTGTGCTTTGTGTATTTATCTTTTTAGGTCAAACACACAAAATCAAGACATTGGGATATAGGAGGGGCCAGCACCTTTAGCAGACTGGTCCCCCAGACATCCCAGGAGAGCACTAGGAGGCACTGCTGGGGACTTCATATAAATGCTCCCAGGTACACATCTCATTGTTGTGCCCTTATCTTGTCTGCTGAGCCCTCCAAAACCCAACCAAAACCCACTACCCCAACTGTACACCACTACAATAGCCTTTATGGGTGAAGGGGGCATCTAGTCCAGCGGTATCTGCCTCCCAGGGAGAATATGAAGTCTGGGATATCCTTGATGCTCGGCGCCTCAGGGGGACATCTTCAGTAGCTTATTTCTTGGAAAGGGTATGGACCAGCAGAAAATTCCTGGGAGGACGCTGCTCATGTGCATGCCCCAGTATTGGTCAGATGTTTCCACCTCCTCTTTCTGCACAAGCCTAAACCTTGGCCCCGAGGTAGAGGGGGCCCTTGAAGGGGGGGGGGGGGAGTGATGTTATGATTCTGCTGGATAGGCAAGGGAATGTTTGGAACTCACTCCTGATTGGGTTGTCAGGGGCTGAGCCAGCAGACGTCAGTAGACTGATCCATTTGAGCCGCCTTTCCCCTGTAATCATTGCTTTGGTGTTTGATTGCTCTGATTGCTTTCTGAAGCCAGTCTGCTTGGTCGCTGGTGTGCATGTAGGAGTTTAGTCTCTCTCCTTGTGCTTGCTTATTCTCTGTATGTGTGTGTGTGTGCTGGGTTCTCCCAGCATGAGCCTGATTGCCTCATTCCCCACACCTGGTTTGCTTTCTCCTTCTCTAATGTAGTGCTGTCTAGGGTAAGCCAATGCCTTGTTGCAAAGTTGCCAGATGGGTCGGTTTCCCACCCAATTGGGCTGGTTTTTAAGTGAGGATGTGGGAAATTTTCAAATGCTGCTGGCTGCAGGAAATTGGGCTTCTTTTTCGCTGCAGCTGGGGGGGGGGGGGGGGGTCTTCCTCTTTTCTTTCAGACTTTTATTTCATTCCTCAGAAGAAATTGCTTGAACTGGTTGAAAGCTTCTCTTTGCTTTATGTCTCAGAAACTGGTACATGCTTTTATTACTAGTAGACTGGATTATTGTAATTTACTACTGATTACCTCGAATAAAGCCAGTTTACAACTGTTTCAGCTGGTACAAAATAGAGCTGCACAGCTGATTACTGGAGCTAAAAAATCAGACCATATTACTCCAATTTTGTGTGAACTACATTGGTTTCCAATTTCAAAGCGGATGGAATTTAAAGTGTTGTGTTTTGTTTTTAAAGCCTTAAACTTAGGTCACCCTGTATATTTATCCAGGAAAATATTTAGGTAATTTCCGTTGCGGGCATTGCGCTCCTCGCAAAAAGGACTTCTTCAATTACCTGGTTTGGACACTTTTAGGTCATCGTTGATTCAGAAACAAGTTTTTGTTATATGTAGGACTCTATGGAATTCTTGGTTGAATAGTTTTTCTAATTTGTCTTCTTATTACACCTTTCATAAACTTTTAAAAACTTTACTGTTTCAACAATACTACTGTTGATTATGGACTTTATGAAGATTAGACGATTTTAGAAGTTATTCAGTTATTCCACTGTGAGTGGTCAATGGTGTATTTGGGGAGTAGCCAGACCTCGGTGGGATGGGGGGCCAGAGCCCGAGGTGGGGGGCACTGTTTACCTGTCTCTCCCTGCCAACGACTCCCCCTGCCGCCGCAACCGCAACCCCCTCCCCACCGCCACCACTGCCCGCCTGCCCCCTGCCCCGCCGCCGCATCAGGTACCTTGTTTGCTGATGGGGGTCCCCAATCCCCGCCAGCTGAAGAGTCTTCTTCAGTTCAGGTCGACTCCGGTGCCTTCGTTGTGTGATCATCTGTTTCTGACGCCTTAGGTACTGCACGGGGCTACATGCACGGTGCAGGAAGTAAGGCGTCAGAAATGTAGAGGGGGCCAGGGCATAATCTGTGCCCCCGTGGTCCCACGTAGCTACACCACTGTATTTGAAGAAGTATTTAGTGAATGTATTCTGGAACTTGTACTGTATTATATTTTGTATGATGTATGTTTATTTTCTTTTATTGTAAACCGCTTAGACACAAAAGTATATTGCGGTTCATTATACCAATAAATCCAATCCAATTCAATAAATCAAGATGCTCTTGGGCCAACCAGCAGAGGCCAATGATAGCATTAACCCAACACATCAGTCATTACAGAGACCCAATGGGCAGGGATTTCACAATGTATAAAAGCAAGTGCCTAATAAAACAATGTGATAACGGGCAAGAAGGAAAAATGAAAAATAAAAGCAAAGAAACAATATCCTGGGAAGCTGATATTTTAGGGTATCAGTAGTCTTTGCAATTTAAGTCTAATTAAGAATAGTGAAAAAAAAAATCTTTAAAACAATAGCAGTTTTAAAGCTTTTAATTTTTTGTATATACCAGTAACCCTCCAATAGAAAACAGAGGAACTAACCATAAATTGCTAAGTATCTTAGGTGCATCAGGTTAGGAAAGTTTAAAAGCAAATTTGGCATCTGGCTTCAAAAGGCTTGCTTACTATAAATTTAAACACCTTAAACAGAGTATGTCTGTGAAACTTTACATGTGACATTTTGCTGAAACCACTTATGAACAAGATACTTTGTAAGTTTATTCATTCTCTGGAAATTTTTGGCTTGGATGAATCCCTTAAATATCTATGGGGTTGGTGTTGAGGAGAGGGGACCTGGCCAGTTTTCATATCACCATCGTCTTCTAAATATTATGAGCACTTACAGTTCCAAGAACAACATCTAAGGTAGTTTACAGAAAATGCACTCAACTGATAAATAGTTTACATATTATTAGTTACATATGGGTCATTTATTTAAAAAGATGTACAGATGTGGTCTTTTGGTGTGAATCCTGAGGAAATTCAAATTACTTGATAGATTTGGCAAATTAACCGCATTGGTAAAGATGCCTAGAAATGTAAGTTTTATCAGGGTAAGGCACAAGGGGATTCTTTTACCAAGCTGCAGTAAAAAGGGCCCTGTGGTAATGGTAGGGGCCGTTTTTCCTTTGCGCCAGGGTCCTTTATACCCACAGCGGGTAAAATGATTCTTAAAAAATGGACATGCGGTAAGATTGCTCTTACTGTGTGGCCATGCGGCGGGGACCAGTTGCCACCACCCTTTGAGGTGGTGGTAAGAGCTTCTGTGGTAACCGCTGCCTGATTATTGCCAGGTTAGCACCGTGGTAAAAATTACAAAAATATTTTTCATTGCTCCGGAAATGGTGCGCACTTGAGACGGAACTACCACTGGAGGCCGCGTTAGGCCGGCAGTAGTTCCGTGTTGCTGCGTGGCAACCTTTTTAGTAAAAGGGCCCCTTGGTTAAAGTAATCACATTGGCAGGGTTAGATGTGCTATTAGATCGAGTAGGCATTTGCAGAAAGATGTCCCATTGTACTGAGTCGTTGCTGCTTCCTAGCAATAATTCTTAGTTTTCTCTTCTTTCTTGGTCTCTTCTCTGTGTGCTACTAGTCAGGGCTGCCAAGAGGGGGGGGCAGGGGGGACAGAATTTCCTGGGTCCAGGCCTCCAAGAGGGGCCCGGCGCCGGGGTCTCTCTCCTCCTGCTTCCAGGCAGCCGGCGCCACAGTCCCCGGTTTCATCTGCCCGCCCTTGGCTCCGTCGACAGCCCCCTTACCACCCCCCTTACCACCACCCATTGAGGTGGTGGTAAGGGCTCCTGCGCCAACCCAGCAGTAACCACCAGGTACACTCTGGCACTACAAAGATAAATAAATCTTTGTAGCGCCGGAAATGACGGCACGCTAGGGGTAGGAAGTACTGCTGGGCTTACCACCGCTTAGTAAAAGCAGCCCTTAACCAGCTATGTTTTAGCTGGCACCACAAACTCAGAAATTCAATGCTGAAGGCTGGACATGGTTCAGCATTGAATTTCCAGGCATAGCATCGGCAGCAGTCAGTAAAACACTGAGCTCCATCCAGGGCCACCGAGGGGGGGGGGGGGGGCAGGGAGGGACAAAATTCCCCGAGCCTGGACCTCCAAGGGGGGCCCGGCACCGGGGTCTCTCTCCTCCTGCTCCCAGGCAGCCGGCGCCACGGTCCCCAGTCTCACCTGCCCACTCTTGGCTCTGTCGATAGCCCCCCTCCGTTCGCCACCGGGCCCCCTGCATTCAAATCGGCAGCGCCTCACCTCCGTGTGAAAGCGGCAGATCGCTTCCCTTCAGGCCTTCCCTCCCTGTGTCCCACCCTCGTCTGATGTAACTTCCTGTTTCCGCGATGGTGGGACACAGGGAGGGAGGACCCGAAGAGAGGCGATCTGCTGCTTTCACACAGAGGTGAGGTGCTGCCGATTTGAATGCAGGGGGCCCGGTGGCGGACGGAGGGGAGCTGTCGACGGGGCTGGGGGTGGGTGGGTGGAGACTGGGGACTGCGGTGCCGGCGGCCTGAGTAGTAATTGGGGGGGGGGGAGGTGACAGCCTTGGGGGGGGCGGTGGTAGGGGCCCCAGGGGCTGCCTTGCCCCGGGCCCGGCTCAGTCTCTCGGTGGCCCTGCTACTAGTGAGTCTAGTCAACCCAAACCCTCCCCTGATAGCAGTAGCACCAGAAGGCACCAACTAAGTTCATCACATCTCCCTTCTTTGAAAACACTTCCTTTTCTGACCTCAGTGTTGCACTACTACTGTGTCAGTGAGGTGTACCCATGGGACAATGGGTTCTGATTGGTTTCTATTTTCCAATCCCAAACCAGGTTACTATGACGTGTTTCATGCAAGGGCATTCCTGCTGGTCATTGGATGTGTTTCTATAGTGAGTGGCATGCAAGAGTAAGAGTACCAGTAGAATGGAAAAAGTTGTAATTATTTATCAAAGCATCTGGGGGGAGCGTAAGAGGAAGGAGGAGGAGGGACTGGAGAATAAAACGATCACTGAGAAGGTAATAGGAAGGGAATGTGAGGAGAGCATTAGGGTGTGTGTGTATGGGGGGGGGGGGGGTAGAATTTTCAGAATGTGGGGGAGAGCTTTCTGGTGATTTATGCAGGAAGACCCTTTCTGGGACGGAGGTGATTTCCAATATGTTAGGGACCCTGCAGGAGCCAAAGGAAAGGAAGGAGAGCAAAAAAATCTAAGGACACAAGGAGGGTAAAGTTCCAGGGAGTGCATTCCAGAGCATGGGGGCTACACCAGAGACTGCTTGTTTGTGGGTATCACATCATTTGATGCCCTTTGGAGATGGTGTGGTTAGGGAAACACCTTGGGAGGACCTTAGTGACCTTGAATGTGTGTAGAAGGAGATCCTGTTCTTCAAGTACTGTGGGCCATTTCCTTTAAGAGCCTTGAAGGTCAAACATAGAGTTTTAAATTTAGCTCTGTATTGTACTAGTAGCCCGTGAAGTTTACGCAAAAATGGTGTGATGTGGTTACATAGCTTACAACCTTCTATTAGTCTTGCTGCAGCATTCTGAATCAATTAGAGCTGGTGCAAACCCTTTGTAGTCAGACTAGTGTAGAGTGCATTACAATAATCCAGTCTTGATGTTATCATGGCATGCAGAACTGAGACAAGGCTTGCTTTCTCAATGTAAGGAGAGTGGCAGCGTACTTGTCGCAAGTGATAGAAGCTGCTCTTGAAGGATGCTTGGATTTGGGGGGGATCAGAGTAAGAGTTGAATCGAGCTGTATTCTATGGTTCCTGACTTGTGATTTGAGGGGGAATTCATATTTCCCAAAAGAAATTTTGATGTCAGGTATGTCCCATTGACTGTCCTCTTTCCACCAAGTCTCTGAGATGCCTATTATATCTGGCACATCATTTAATGCTATAAATTCTAACTCTCCCATCTTATTTTTTTAGGCTTCTAGCATTTGTATACAGGTACTTCAAATTGTGTTTTTTCCTTTGATCTACAAGCTGCTTAGAAGTTGAAGAGGATAATGTGCATGCTTTATACTGCTCACACCTGGCTTACTTTCAGCATTGTTGAAACCTCTCTACTGGGATTCCCTAAATGTCCTGTTTCAATAATATCCTTCAAGGATACTCCACACTGAACCATGCGCTCCTGGGCGACTGTTGGCTCCCCCCCCCCCCCCATTCTAGTTTAAAAGCTGCTCTATCTCCTTTCTAAAAGTTAGCGCCAGCAGCCTGGTTCCATCCCGTTAAGGTGGAGTCCATCCTTTCGGAACAGTCTCCGCCTTTCCCAGAATGTTGCCCAGTTCCTACAGCTGCTTTTGAAACATTTGTTATGATAAACATTCATTCAATTTAATTCATATTTACTTTGAAGTACCTTTTGAAGCACTTTTAAATTCAAACCTATTCCATAAGGCACATGATTGTGAGATAATGAAGTTTTCTCGGCTTTGTTAATACTTCCAGCAGTTGAAATATAAAGGGCAAGTCTATAATCTGGGCACTTGCATTTCTACGCCTCTTGCACATTAGCGCACATAAGTTGTCTAACTGTTGACTAATGGTGCCTTGATTCGCAGAAGTGACACGTACCTCAATTGCCCCATAAGTGTTATTAGATTCATGTTTCTACTTGTATGTTATGTCTATCATTTAATTATTTTTTTTTAATTCTTTTTGAACTGTTTATCATGTTTTATGATTTTGATTAATGTAAATTATATGATTTTTCTCTATGGCTTTGTTAGTTGATTTTGAGACCCCTGATGCAGGCACATCTGCTGAAACTTGGCCGTGTCTGGTCATTGTCAAATAATAAGCTTTTTATGGTTTACACTGATTTCTGGCTGCCTCGGTTCTTCTTTTGATTTCCTCAAAGTGGGGAAACCATCTGCATAAACCTCTTACATTATGCATTGCACAGCTAGCAGGGCAACTGGCACCCACATCAGGCTGCCAGCCATCGAGGCACGCATCATTTCTTTAGTGCATCTTAGTGATCTGGGTCACATTTAATAATGCCAGAAAGCAAATGTTTAACGAGTACTGTCTAAACATTTGTCAGCAAGTGATTGGTTTTCTTTACTTTTAACCAACTTGCACAGCTTTCACAGACTTGTCAGGGTTAAGAATATCTAGAATCACTGCACTGTGAAATGCTGCCCTAGGGGCCTTTCCTTCAGGGTCAAGGAAACTTTGCGGTGCTGGAACGTAACATTTCAGACAAATTGTTCTGCTAATTCTTTTTTTCCCCCCAAAATACCACTCATAAAGCCATTAAAAAATATTTGCTTTGAAGGTCTCTTTGCCAGTAGAATGAAGTAGTTCCAGCTTTTAAAACAGAGAGTTGAAACAACTTTTCATTAGTGATGAAGGGACAAGTAATTTTCAAGTCACTGACTTGAAATGGAAGCAATCAGTAGGTTAATGGACTGGGCACAGACTGAACCTAGTGCAGAGCAGATTCTTGACCACAAATTCAGCTGTTCTCACCCCACTGAATGTTCTGTACTTTAGCATCATTCCTATGTGAGATCCAAGTCATGGATTATGTTTTTTGATTTCCTTTTCCAGTAGTAGCTCAAAATTCATTACACTCAGGTACTGTAGGTATTTTCCTCTCCTGGAAGACTTACAGTCTAAGGCAGGGGTGGGCAACCCAGTCGGGTTTTCAAGATTGCCACAATGAATATGCATGAGATCTTTTGGCATACCATGGAAGCAGTACATTCAAATCAAATCTCATACATATTCATTTGTAAAACTCTTGAAAACCTGCCTGGATTGTGGCTCTTGAGGTCCATTGTTGCCCACTGAAGGGGACAATTCTAAAACTGGACACGTCAATGCTGTGTGTTGAGAACCTATTCTTTAATGATATCTGGGCATCCACATTCTGTTATAGAATTACTAGCATAAACCCGCATTAGTGTGCCGAAAGTTTGGTGCACCCCAGGCCAATGGCAGCAGTATGAAACTTAGGGTCTGATATTTAGCTGGCAGCAGTGAGCACTTTTACAGCTGCTGCCAGTGTTCTTCCTGGATATTCAATGCTGGGCCATTGAATATTCGGGTTAATGGGGCCGGCTATCTCTTATGCGGTTAAGTGCAATATTCAACACTGAATTGCATAAGTGACACTGCAAAAAGATAGGATGGTCTGATTCATTTATTTATTTATTAGGATTTATTACAGCAATAAAAAAATATTCAAATAACAATAGAAAGTATGGCATAGTATACTACTTACAATGGATTTGACTACTAAACTGAGGTGGATAAGTGCTGAATATCAGCATTTAACTGCATAAATGCCGACTCGGCCCCTGAACCGCCCACAAAATAGCCAGCTTTGAGTTTAGCTGTCAGTGATGATATTCAGCGGCATTAACCGGTTAAGTGCTGAAGATTATCAGAGGATAGCCACAAGCAAGCGATATAACTGGCCTTTCAGTATTCTGTAAGTTATGTGCATAAATGGGAAACACACCCATGGTCCCATGCAGTTATGTTGGTCCCTTATAGAATAGAGTGTAGTGACTTATGGAAAGCAATTGTGAAAGGCAATTCTATAACTTTATTTATTTATTTATTGGGATTTATTAACTGCTTTTATGAAGAGATTCACCCAACACGTTGTACAGCAGGTACAGTTTAACATAAAACTTACAATTTTGTTAACAGCATTACAATAGTAAGATAACCAAGAATAAACATCCTATATAATAATTCTCACCTCCAACGTTCTGACCTGCCTGGGACCGTGGCTCCCTCGGAGTTGGTCAGGTAGGCTCCGTAGATCAGACTGACGTCACTGGCCACATTATGACGTGACCCTAGTAGACCAACTCCGAGGGAGCCACGGTCCCAGGCAAGAAAGCACATTGGAGGTGAGAATTACTGGTAGTGCTGCTGAAGGAGCTCAGTCGACGATAATGGTGCTGCAAACATCCCCCTCCCCCCCTTCTGTCGTTTCAGGACCCCCCTCCCACCCCAGCCCTCTCTGGCCCTCCCCGTCGTAAGAGCTGTCTGCTTAAAAGTTTTTACCTCCTGCACGCAGGGACGCCGCTTCCGACAGCTTTTTCTTTCGCTTGTGTTTCAGCTGTTCCTGTGGGCGGGACCACAGGAACAGCTGAAACACAAGCGAAAGAAAAAGCTGTCGGAAGCGGCGTCCCTGCGTGCAGGAGGTAAAAACTTTTAAGCAGACAGCTCTTACGAAGGGGAGGGCCAGACAGGTGGGGAGTGGGAGGGGGGTCCTGAAATGAAAGGGGGGGGGGTCAAGAATGACACGGGGGGGGGGGTCCTGAAACTACAAAGGGGGGTCCTGAAATGAGAGAGGGGGGAAGGGGGTCCTGAAAAACACGGGGGGAGGGGATTACTGGAAATCCACTGGAAGGGGAGGGGCAGGTCGTGGAACTGGAAGGGGAGGGGGGTCCTGGATCAGGGGGTAGTGGGGGGGAAGGGGGGTCCTGGAACTCGGAGGGGGGGGAGAGGCAGAGCAGGAAGGGAAGAGGGGGGATGGGAAGAAGTGGGAGGGGGGCCCTGGAACTCGGATGGGAAGAAGTGGGAGGGGGTTCTGGATCTCGGGCATGGGTGGAAGGGGGGAAAGGGAGGGGGGAAGGAGGGGGGAAGAAGAGGGGGGGTTCTGCAAACTCTCTGTCTCATACACTCTCAGTCTCACAAAGAGTCTGTGTATCGCACACATACTCTCACACTCGCTCTCTCTCACACACACTCTTTCACACACACTGTATCTGTGTGAAACACACTCTCTCTCTCTCTCTCTCTCACACACTGTCTTTCTCTCACACACACACTCTCTCTCACAGACACACTCGCACCCAGTCTCATTCCCTCTCTGTCACACACACACACTCGCACAGTCACTCTCTCTCTCACACACACACACTCTAAAACATACACACTCTGAGGAAAACCTTGCTAGCGCCCATTTCATTTGTGTCAGAAACGGGCCTTTTTTTACTAGTAAATACAATAAATGAGGTAAACTTGAAAAAGTTAATTGAAACCTAATAAAAGAGCTACTGTGAAACAATTAAAAAAATATACACACTTTACAGCACTGGAATTCAAATACCCGAGATATAATACAATGTGTTAGCATAATACTGATACAACTAATAAGCAATGAAAACTTTGTTAGTAAAGTCAATCTAGATGATTGAGTCGTTTACACCCCTGTCACAGGCAAAAGCCAAAACATGACCTGTGTCAGATCCTTCAATAAACCACAATCTGATGTTCCCTAATTCTGAAGGCTCATCGTGCTCTTGTGCTGTTTTTTGTACCCTGGAAATATTCATGTATCTTAGAGAGTGCGTATTTCACAAGTAGGTGTACACATAGGTGAGAATGGGACTGACACATGCATAACTTAGGGGTCCTTTTATTTATTTATTGGGATTTATTAACCGCCTTTATGAGATTCACCCAAGGTGGTTACTAAAGGGCAGGGGTGTAGCCAGACTTCGGCGGGAGGGGGGTCCAGAGCCCAGGTGAGGGGGCACATTTTAGCCCACCCCACTGGCGCCGCCGACCCCCCCGCCATTGCCAACCCTGCCGCCGTCACCACCACCACCAACTTTGCCCTGTTTCTATGAGTCTGATGTCCTGCACGTACAACATGCAGGACGTCAAAAACAGAATGAAGCCTTGCGCGGGAAGCAAGAGGACCTTGGCTGGCGAAGGTTGGGGTCCCCCGCCAGCAAAGGTAGCCCACGGCGACGGTGGGGGAGGGTTGGCGGTGCGAGGCGGGGTCAAGAGGGTCTTTGGCAGGGGGGTCCAGGACCAAATCTACGGGGACCCAGACCCCACGTGGCCCCACGTAGCTAGGCCCCTGCTAAAGGGTTGTTGCATGGCAACCTGGAACTACTGCTGACCCAACATGGCTGCAGGCGGTTGTTCTGCCTCAAGTACACCGCATTTCTGGCGCTACAGAAAATGATTCCATAATTTCTAGCATGGCGCGAACCTGGCGGAAATCGGGCCGCACTTACCACCACCTCGGTGGGTGGTAGTAAGTGCTGCCCCCGCATGGCTATGTCTTTTTTAGGGGCTTTTTACCCGTTGCAGTAAAAAGAGCCCTGGTGCACGGCAAAAACGCCCCCTGCTCCCCTCCGCTACCACAGGGCCCTTTTTACTGCAGCTTGGTAAAAGGACCCCTTAGAAAATACTATACGTTACGCACATGTCTCTGGCATTCAGGGGCAAAACATTTACACCAGCTGGCATAAGTGTTTGTGCCTAAATTATATGTACTTGTCACATGAGAGTTGTGGACTGCTGAGATGATCCGGTAACCTTAGCCACTGAGGTCAGCTGTGAGTGCCTGTGGGGAATGGTCTAATGCAGTATTAAAATTTGGAAGAGCAACTCAGAAAAGTCTGCATAGGGAAGTATCAGAAAGATCAGTTCTCTGAAACCTTCCTGAAATAATACTTAAAACAGTAGCACAAACAACTCTGCTTCTTTACGTCCAGAGGACAGAACAGAACAAATCCCTTCAATATCAGGATGTTAGTTGAAAGGATTCCATTGAGTAACATAACAAAATTTATTAAACCAGGGCCTTTTTACACTGTTACTGGAGGCTTTTACCCCTTTTGTGCCTTTCTGTCCCGAAATCCTGCCTCAGCAGGACCACAGTTTAAGCCTTCAAGGCTTTAATGTTTCTCCCAAACTCCTTGAAAAAAAAAAATGTCCCTTTTAAACTTTTCCCAAATGAAAAACAGTCCTCAGAGTGTGGCTGGAGTTTACCATTAGGTAAAAGGAATTTCAGCAATAACTTTCCCAGCTTCTGGCTGACTCTTATGACCTCCGCAAGCTCTTTAGGGCCAGATTCTATATATGGCACCTAGAAAATCCACGCGGAAAACATTTCTGACTAACATATTCTATAAGAGGCACCTATATTTAGGCGCAGTATATAGAATACGCTTAATTGATATCCTAGTGCTTCACTCCTTGCACACCATCAGTCAACTTAAGAGAGATTTAAAAACATATATGTTTGTTCAATCATATGGACAAGTCGAGTCTTGATTTTGTTTTATGTTTAAATAGATGATGCTGAATTATTATAGTTTGCTCAGTATTATTGTATAGTTTTTTCTGTTCTCCGCTTAGAATGTTTTATATATGCAGGCTACAAATAAAGTGTTATTATTATTTCAACTACACGCCTCCATTTACACCAACGAAAACATGGCGTAAATCCCAGCATGTAGATTTAGGTGTATTGGGCCATATTCTATAACTATGCATGTAAATTTTGGAATGCCCATGAAACGCCCATTTCCCCACCCATAACCACATCCCTTTTTGCCTGTGCGCATTAGAATTTAGGTGACGTGTGTTACAGAATATGCTTAGCAAGTTATACACATAAATTCTAATTATTGCCAATTAGTGCTCATTATTGCTTGTTGTGCTCTTAACAACGCTGATGGGCTTGTTAAGCCAATTAAGTTACACACGTTGTTACAGAATACGCTTGGATTTTGGCGTAGAATGCTAGGCGTGCTATATGAAATCCGGGGGGGGGGGGGGGGGTTAGTTCAAAATTGGCTTTTAAGGTATCATTGTTTTCCTGAAGTAAGCAACAAAACAGTTTCTTTATTACTCTTGGTCAAATTTTCTTCAATGACAAAAGCTCCTAAATAGCTCTCTTTTGTTAAACATTTGCTTTCTCAGGAGTAGAAGCATGGCAAACAGGAAAGGCCCCACCCTCTAAATCTGATTTGTTTGGTTCCTCCCCAAGCCTTCCTATTCCCAGCTCAATAACTGCTATACAAATGATCCAAAATGCAGAAGCAGATTGACAAACGCACCCCTCTATGCCCATAGCTTCCTGAGACATGTTCTCTGTATCCTCATATCGGAATGAGCTTTTGAAAACTCTGAAAGCACTGCCCCCTCTCTAGTTACGCTGGGGAAGTGTCTTCTTCCTTCCCCTCTTGCCTCACTGCTCCACTGGGTTGGTCCCTTCCCATATAGGCTGCCCTCATCTTGCTATTTCATTGGTTGTTGGGGCCAAAGGTTACATTTCCTGTGCATCCAAGGGACATCCCAGGCAGGCCTAGCTGGCTGACTTTGGCCATAGCTTCTCCCTCTGCCCCCTCCCACAATGCTCAGGACTATTGCTCTCCACCCATTTCCTCCCAGGGATTTTGTGGCCACTTTCTCAGGTAGGTGTTTTTATTATCTATTATCTCTCTTATTCCAGAACGAGACCTCAGCTTTAATGGCTTCTTGTGTAGGGTATGGGAAATAGGCTCTTTTCTCCCTCTTTTTATAGGGGTACTTGTTTTCCTTATTGGAATAGGAAGGAAAATCTTCCTTCCTTTCTTTTTTCCTATTCAGTGGCCTGATTCCTACTCACAGTATCTAGTCTAAAGATTAACAGGTGCCTATTTTCTTTTTTAGACTATGTTCCATCTAGGTGTCCTCTTGGTGATCATATTTTAGCACACTGTTATGGAATTGTGTTCTTAGTGTTGAAATAGCTGAGTCCTTTTGTCAGGTTAAATAAGTACAGTTTGGGGTACCATAGGGCTCCTTTTTATTAGTGCCTCTTTTTAAATTATATATTGTGGCCCATGGGATAGAAAGAACAGGGGCTCATTTTTTTCCTTTTTCTTTCTTTTTTTTTTTTTAATGGATAACATTCAATTGATAGCTGTGATTGATAAGAATCAGGGTGAGGTGGTCAGTTGATTGAATTTTTGCTTACAGAGGATATCATCTTGGTTACATGAACGTAAAATAAAATGTAATCCAACTAAATGTGAGGTGTTATGGATATCATATAAATAGAGAAATCTAATATTTATTTATTTATTTATTTATCACACGTCTAGTCCTCCTTCCTTCCTAGGCAGATTACAATCACAATTCATAATCGATAAAAAAGATAGCCAATGAAACAATTACACATATAAAACACATAATATTAAATAATATAAAACACTTCACTTTCTTCTTAAGCAACTGTGAAGACCTTGCTAAATAGACGAGCCTTCAAATGTTGACTCAATTGTAGGAATTATTACATACTCGGGGCCCTGTTTACTAAGGTGCATTATTTTGTTTTTTGGGTGCCTACACTTAGCGCGCACTCTAACCATGTAGGTGCCTATAGGGATATTGTAGGCACGTACATGGTTAGCGCGTATTAAAAACGTTAACGTGCCTATAACGCTGCTTAGTAAACAGGGCCCTCAGTAGGTAATAGGTTTCATTCTTGGGGGCAAGCAATAAAAAAAACTCTCTTCCTAGTCTCAATAAGCCGGACATTCTGGGATTGTGAGACTTAAGGATGAAAGGGAGGAATATGTAGAAGCTGTTGAGGATAGGATGGACTTGCTTATCAAATATTTATGTTTCGTGTTCACAGGAGAAGGGCCAGAAATAGGATCGCAGAAGACAAATACAAATAGGAATGGAAGTGAGTAGACTCTGAATGATTTTCAGAGGACTGTATATATCAGGAGCTGGCTAAACTAGAGGTGGACAAAGTGATGGGGCTAGATGGTATAAAGAAACTTAGGGACATTCTGGGGGCTCTGCTGGCTGATCTTTTCAGTGCTTTTCTAGAATTAGGAGTGGTCCTGTAAAACTGGAGAAGGGTGGATGCAGTCCCTCTCCACAAAAACAAAAATAAGGAAGAGGTTGGAAACTACAGGCCAGTAAGTCTGACTTCTGTGGTAAGTAAATTAATGGAACTGTCTTTAAAACAGATAATAGTAAAGTTTTTGGGATCCAGTGGATTACAGGACCCAAGGCAGCATGGTTTCACTAGAGGCAGGTCTTGTCAGACAAATCTGATTAATTTCTTTGATTGGATGACCAGAGAGTTGGATCAAGGGAGAGCACTAGATGTGGTGTATTTAGATTTTAGCAAAGCTTTGACACAGTTCGTCATAGACAACTAATAAATAAATTATGCACCCTTGGTACATAAGAACATAAGAGTAATCATACTAGGTCAGATCAATGGTCCATCTAGCCCAGTATCCTGTTTTCCAAACAGTGGCCAAGCCAGGTCACAAGTACCTGGCAGAAACCCAAATCATGGCAACATTCCATACTACAAATCCCAGGGCAAGCAGTTGCTTCCCATGTCTGTCTCAATAGCAGACTATGGACTTTTCCTCCACGAATTTGTCCAAACTTGTTAAAAATCCAGATACACTAACTGCTGTTACCACATCCTCTAGCAAAGAGTTCCAGAACTTAACTATTCGTTGAGTGAAAAAATATTTCCTCCTACATAAGTACATAAGTATTGCCATACTGGGAAAGACCAAAGGTCCATCGAGCCCAGCATCCTGTTTCCAACAGTGGCCAATCCAGGTCACACCCGGCAAGATCCCAAAAATGTACAAAACATTTTATACTGCTTACCCAGAAATAGTGGATTTTTCCCAAGTCCATTTAATAATGGTCTATGGACTTTTCCTTTAGGAAGCCGTCCAAACCTTTTTAAAACTCCGCTAAGCTAACCGCCTTTATCACATTCTCTGGCAAAGAATTCCAGAGTTTAATTACATATTGAGTGACGAAAAACTTTCTCTGATTTGTTTTAAATTTACTACATTGTAGCTTCATTGCATGCCTCCTAGTCCTAGTATTTTTGGAAAGCGTGAACAGATGCTTCACATCTACCCGTTCAACTCCACTCATTATTTTATAGACCTCTATCATATCTCCCCTCAGCCGCCTTTTCTCCAAGCTGAAGAGCCCTAGCCACTTTAGCCTTTCCTCATAGGGAAGTCGTCCCATCCCCTTTATCATTTTCGTCGCCCTTCTCTGCACCTTTGTTTTAAAAGTATTTCCAAGTAACTTCCTCAAGTGTCCCCTAGTCTGTGTACTTTTGGAACAAGTAAAAAATCGATTTACTTCTACACCACTCAGGATTTTGTATACCTCAATCATATCTCCCCTCATCCGTCTCTTTTCCAAGCTGAAGAGCTCTAACCTCTTTATCCTTTCCTCATACGAGAGAAGTTCCATCTCCTTTATCATTTTGGTCGCTCTTCTTTGAACCTTTTCTAATTCCGCTATATCTTTTTGAGATATGGTGACCAGAACTGAACGCAATACTCAAGGTATGGACGCACCATGGAGTGATACAAAGGCATTTTTGGTCTTAGTCACCATCCCTTTCCTAATAATTCCTAGCATCCTCTTTGCTTTTTTCCATCTCCGCACACTGAGCAGATTTCAGGGTATTATCCACAATGACACCTAGATCTATTTCTTGAGTGCTGACCCCCAAGGTGGACCCTAGCATCAGGTAACTATGATTCGGATTATTCTTTCCAATGTGGATCACCTTGCATTTATCTACGTTAAATTTTATCTGCCATTTGGATGCCCAGTCTTCCAATTTACTAAGGTCTTCCTGTAATATTTCACAGTCTGCATGTGTTTTAACAACTTTGAATAGTTTTGTATCATCGGCAAATTTAATCACCTCACTCGTTCTGATTTCCATATCATTTATAAATATGTTAAATAGCACCAGTCCCAATACAGATCCCTGTGGCACACCACTGTTCACCCTCCTCCATTGAGAGAAATGACCATTTAACCCTACCCACTGTTTTCTGTCCAATAACCTATTCCTAATCCACACCAGAGCCTTGCCTCCTATCCCATGACTCTTTAATTTTCTCAGGAGTCTCTCATGAGGAACTTTATCAAAATCTTACTGAAAATCTAGATACACTACATCAATCGACTCACCACACATTTATTCATGCCTTCAAAGAAATGAAGCAAATTGGTGAGGCAAGACTTCCCTTGGCTGAACCCATGCTGACTCTGTCCCATTAAACCATGTTTGTCTACATGTTATGTAATTTTATTCTTTATAATAGTTTCCACTATTTTGCCCGGCACCAAAGTCAGGCTTACCAGTCTATAATTTTCCGGATCACCCCTAGAACCCTTTTTAAAAATCGGTGTCACATTGGCCACCCTCCATTCTTCAGGTACTATGGACAATTTTAATGACAGGTTACATATTATTAACAGCAGATCGGCAATTTCAAGTTCTTTAAGTACCCTTGGATATATGCCATAGGTGATTTACTACTCTATAATTCACCAATTTGGCTTAGTACATCTTCTAGGTTCACCGAGATTTCTTTTAGTTCCTCTGCATCATCACCCTTGAAAACCATTTCCATACAGGCAGATCTCTTACATCTGCTTCCGTAAAGACTGAAGCAGACTGAAGCCCTAAAGTGACTGGGTTAGGAACTGATTGAGTGGAAGGTGACAGAGAGTAGTGGTAAATGGAGCTCACTCTGAGGAAAAGGATGTTACATTTTTGTAAGCAACGTTGCAGAAGGGCTATCTGGCAAGGTGTGCCTCTGTGCAGACGATACCAAAATCTTCAATAGGGTAAACATCCCTGATGGTGTGGATAACATGAGGAGGGACCAAGCAAAGCTTGAAGAATGGCCCAGCTAAAATTGATTGCTAAAAAATGCAGGGTCACATTTGAGCTACAAGACCCCAAGGGAGCCATACAGTTTAGGGGATGAAGAACTTTTGTGCATGAAAGAGGAGTGAGACTTGGGTGTGATCATATGTGATGATCATAAGTTGGCCAAACAGGTAGAAAAGTTGATGGCCAAAGGATGCTTGGGTGCACAGAGAGAAGAATGGCCAGTAGAAAAAAAGAGGTGATAATGCCTCTGTTTAGCCTTTGGTGAGACCTCATTTAGAGTATTGGGTGGAGTACTGGAGACCACACCTTGCCTTAGGATTGGTAGCATGGAATGTTGCTACTATTTGGGTTTCTGCCATGTACTTGTGACCTGAATAGGCCACTGTTGGAAGCAGGATACTGGACTAAATGGACAGCTGGTCTGACCCAGTATGAAAAGAAAAAGGGACCCAATTGGGATAAGTACATATGATCTTTAAGAAAGAGGAAGCGATAGTAGATGACATGGACAGGCAGACTGGATAAGCCATATGGTCGTTATCTATCTTCATTTTTCTATGTTTCTATGTAAACACTGAGTTCCCTCAGACCATAACACTCTAAAAGGGTGATATGTATTGATTACCTGAAAAAGATAATAAACTACTACTACTACTACTACTACTATTTAGCATTTCTATAGCGCTACAAGGCATACGCAGCGCTGCACAAACATAGAAGAAAGACAGTCCCTGCTCAAAGAGCTTACAATCTAATAGACAAAAAATAAATAAAGTAAGCAAATCAAATCAATTAATGTGAACGGGAAGGAAGAGAGGAGGGTAGGTGGAGGCGAGTGGTTACAAGTGGTTACGAGTCAAAAGCAATGTTAAAAAGGTGGGCTTTCAGTCTAGATTTAAAGGTGGCCAAGGATGGGGCAAGACGTAGGGGCTCAGGAAGTTTATTCCAGGCGTAGTAGGGTGCAGCGAGACAGAAGGCGCGAAGTCTGGAGTTGGCAGTAGTGGAGAAGGGAACAGATAAGAAGGATTTATCCATGGAGCGGAGTGCACTGGAAAAGGTGTAGGGAAGGACGAGTGTGGAGAGATACTGGGGAGCAGCAGAGTGAGTACATTTATAGGTTAGTAGAAGAAGTTTGAACAGGATGCGAAAACGGATAGGGAGCCAGTGAAGGGTCTTGAGGAGAGGGGTAGTATGAGTAAAGCGACCCTGGCGGAAGATGAGACAGGCAGCAGAGTTTTGAACCGACTGGAGAGGGGAGAGGTGACTAAGTGGGAGGCCAGCAAAGAGCAGATTGCAGTAGTCTAAACAAGAGGTGATAAGGGTGTGGATGAGGGTTTTGGTAGAGTGCTCGGAAAGAAAGGGGCGGATTTTACGGATGTTGTAAAGAAAGAAACGACAGGTCTTGGCAATTTGCTGGATATGAGCAGAGAAGGAGAGAGAGGAGTCAAAGATGACCCCAAGGTTTCGAGCTGAGGAGACAGGGAGAATGAGAGAGCCATCAACAGAAATAGAAAACGGGGGGAGCGGGGAGGTGGGTTTGGGGGGGGGGAAATGAGAAGCTCGGTTTTGGTCATATTTAATTTCAGGTGGCGTTGAGACAGCCAGACAGCAATGTCAGACAAGCACGCTGAAACTTTGGTTTGGATGCAAGGTGAGATATCAGGGGTAGAAAGGTAGATTTGGGAGTCATCAGCATAGAGATGGTAGGAAAAGCCATGGGATGAGATTAATGAACCAAGGGAAGAAGTGTAGATAGAAAAGAGGAGGGGACCAAGAACAGAACCCTGAGGTACGCCGACAGGCAGAGGGATAGAAGTAGAAGAGGATCCACCAGAGTGAACACTAAAGGTGCGGAGGGAGAGGTAGGAAGAGAACCAGGAAAGGACAGAGCCCTGGAATCCAAGTGAGGACAGGGTATCGAGAAGTATGTTGTGATTGACAGTGACAAAAGCAGCGGAAAGATCAAGAAGAATGAGGATGGAATATTGACCTCTGGATTTAGCCAGTAATAGGTCATTGGAGACTTTAGTAAGCGCAGTTTCGGTTGAGTGGAGAGGGCGAAAACCAGATTGTAGTGCCATGTCCTGCATTGCCTTAATTATCAAAAGCAGCATCATAAATTTAATATGAAAAAATGGGAACCAATGAAGATCAACCAAAATTGGAGATACATGAGCATATCTTGGAAGATCAACAATAAGTAGGGAGGCAGCGTTTTGCACTGATACCAAAGGCAGCTGTTAAATCTAATAAAGGCAATTTTCAAAGCCATTTCCAAAGGTAAAACATATTAATACATGTATCCGTTTAGTATATCAGGATCTCCTGCTTTGTTAGTCAGCCCAGTCATTCTGCCAATTCATCTGTTCCTGAAAAAGAATCTTTTAAAACAGTTTTATTTACTATTTGTAACAAACAAACAAATCCACAGTGGTCTGGTTTAATGTGGTTTGAAGAATATTTCCTTTTGGGTCTGACTGACAAAAGTATTCTGTGTGTTGCTTCTATCTATATTTCATCCAGCCTCTGCAGCTGTGTGGTATTTCTTTTTAAATTTTGTCCTTAATCAATTTTACATTAAAAACCAAGCAGCTTAGATATACAGAATTTGTTCCGGCAATATCCATCATAATTCAAGGAAAAAACCCCATTTATTATAAAGAAATATAAACATAACCAAACACCATAATCTAGCCCGCAATATAAACTTGAAACCATGAAAAAAGAAACACTGAGAAGAAAAAAAGCTGTGTGGTATTTTATATGTCTGAAAACAAAAACTATGCCAGCATGGGATTCTAGCCACAGGCAATTAAAAGTGAAGAATGAGGAAAGTTTAATGGAAAAGAACATATCCTTCATATAAAATATACTCACTGTCACAGATGATAGGAATTTATGTTTTCATTACCTTTATCATACAAATACAATGTTAAGTTCTTAAGCTCTGGTGCTGAGATTTGCTGGTGTATAAAACGGTGGAAAGGAATTGTTTCTTCCCTGGTTCTCGTGGCCCCAAATTTCTAGTACTGAAAAATAGTAACATTTTGCTACCCACAATTTCGTTCTAGACACTTATAAAATCTCAAAGAACACACTCAAAGAAAGTAGATACTAAGGACAGGGCAACCTACAACATCGTGCCATGAGCTGCCGATCTTTAAACAGAATGCCGAGACCTGCTGATTCATGACAAATTCTCATAACTGGATAATATCTTATCCAGTTATGAGAATTTGTCATGAATAGCCTGCTAACTCATGACGCAATTCCAGTGATCTATAGGATTTTTAACACACAACTCCCCCTCTTTCTATAGCAGGACACCTAAAGTCAGGTGTAAGTTCTTTAAATACTAGCAATTACATGTATGAATGTTTCAGTTACGAGAAGTGTGAGCCATGCACTCTGCAGAATTCTATAACATAGGCCTGCAACTCACTTATCCCCAGATTTTATTTATTGCTCCCAAATTTCCATTCAGGGCCAGTGTTGGGGGGAAGGCAAACAGGGCAGTTGCCCTGTGCCCCGCAGCTCCAAGGGGCCCCAGTCGACCAGTATGTCTTCCCTGTCTCTCCGCCCCTGTCCAATGTCTCCCTCATCGTCCCTGTCTAACTTTAAAAAAAAATTTCTAGGCAGAGGGTTTCTGGCCTGGGAGCAATTAAAACACGCTGCCTTTGGCGAAATTCAGCATTCTCGTCAAAATTCAGTATCCTTGGCACTCTTCCCCTGCCGCCGCGGTTCGCCCAATTATTGATGTTTACGAGCTCACTAGTTTATTTATTTCCACTCACATCATGCCAATTTAGAATGGCGCTACAAAGGGCAGGAGCGAGGGAGCTGTGCTCCTGCCCCCAACGACCACTGCTGGACCACCAGGGTACAGGTAAGCCCGGGGGGCTACCTGGATCTTGGGGGGTTGTGGGTTCTGGAGGGGCCTTTATCATGTGGGCTTGGGGAGGGGTGGAAAAGGAGGGGGCATTGTTGGGGTGGGGACGGGAGAGGGCTCGGGGGAATTTAAAAAAATGTTATGCAGGTTCCGGCCCGATATTCAGCTGGGGTCCGTATAACTGCCTTATGCAGACCTGGCTGAATATTGGCCAGGCCCGCATAAGCTCCAGGTGGCAAGGCCGCCCAAAATTATCCCCCAATTTTCAGTGCCGGTGCCTAGACATGGCCCAGCACTGAATATCAGGAATAATTTAGCCAGCGATGATCAGTGTTTAAAAAATGCTGGGGGAAGGACTGTAACTGAATTCAAGAAAGGAAGAGACAGAGGAAAGGATTGTATTAGTTGGTATGGGTAGACTGAATAGGCAATATGGTCTTTATCTGCCTTCATTTTCTCTGTTTCTATGATGCATCTAGTCTGAATCTGCTTGGATGCCCTTCTAGTCATTGCATTAGTTTGCTGGTTGCTTTAATGTGTGAAGAGTTATGAGAACCGTGACAGTGAGAAATGCCAGGGAAGGCACTAAACAATGGAATTTACAGTTACATGGAAATTATGCCAGATACGTGAGTAAGTTGGACCTGGAAAAATATTCACCCATAGCCATATACTTATGTAGTATACACTACCCAGTGCAGGAGCTTTGAAGAAACAGGCTAGAAATTTAAGTTGAGTAAACCTCTACAGACACAAGTTAACACATCAGAGAAAAGACAAAGATTGGGTGAAGAATCTTAGGGGCCATTTTAAAAAGCTGCTTTTCAATGTCTGCTCAATTGGTAAATTTAATAATGGACTGCCTGCTTGATATTATAGAGACTTGGCTAGAGTCAAGCAGACATCTCATTGGTGTTATGTATCCTATACTGTTTATAAAATATCCTATACTGTCTATAAAATAATGAGCGGAGTGGAACGGGTAGACGTGAATCGTTTGTTTACTCTTTCCAAAATACTAGGACTAAGGGGTATGCAAAGAAGCTACAAAGTAGTAAATTGAAAATGAATCAGAGAAAATGTTTCTTCACTCAACGTGTAATTAAACTCTAGAATTCATTACCAGATAATGTGGTAAAGGTGGTTAGCTTAGCGGGCTTTAAAAAAAGGTTTAGATGGCTTCCTAAAGGAAAAGCCCATAGACCATTATTAAAATGAATTGGGGAAAATCCTCTGCTTATTTCTGGGATAAGCAGCATAAAATGTATTGACGTTTTTCGGGATCTTGCTAGGTATTTGTGACCTGGATTGGCCACTATTGCAAACAGGATGCTGGGCTTGATGGACCTTTGGTCTGTCCCAGTGTGGTAATACTTATGTACTAAGCCACATTGAACGCAAGCTTATTTGGGATAATGTAGGATATAAATGTCACAAATAAAAAAAACAATAAAATAATTAGTCTGCCTTACTAGGATGTTAGAATTAGCAAATGGATGCTTTTGTAACCAATCCTTGATTTTACAGTTCATGTCTACCCTATTACTGCTGACCTGGTTTCTTCGGTTTCATTTGTATTTTTGTGACCATCCTCTCAAAATTACAACTGTTCCCTAGTTACTTCCTGTTCTAGTTATATTCATTTTGTATAATGTACAATTCAAATGCTTTCTTGTGTTTCTCTCTGCTTAGTTGTTTTTCCTATAGCATAATATGTACTTTATCTGGTTATATTGCATGGTTATTACTGTTCTAACACCAATTATTTGTACTACTCTTGTATAACTTTTCTTTAAAAATGTCATTAAAAAAAGCTAAAACTAACAATAAACTTGGGTAGAGACAGGGACTTGATCTCCTTAGCCTAGGTGTATCCACTAGGGGTGTGCAGCCCCAAAATGTATGTTTTGTTTATTTTTCCAGGTCATTTGAGAATGTTTGTTTGAGTTTTATAAAAACATTTTTCAGTTTGGGCTTAATATTGTTGTTAGGGTGCACTTTTTGGAAAGAGGGGACCTCTTCCGAAAGAGTGAGCCCTACTGGGAAATGCCACACACTCTTTTGTACCCTCTTTTGAGTGTGCACACTTTCCCTATGGTGCATGCACGTGTGCACTATTCATGCACATATGCAAATAGTACATACGTGTATGTACTGTCGGGAAAGAGTGCACACTTTGTACGGCCCTAGTATCCACCAGGTTTTAGTTAGAGTTGAGAAGTTGCCTAATGGTTGGAACAGCAGGCCAAGAAACATGGAAGTCAGGTTCAAATCCTACTGCCACTCGTTGTGGTCTTGGGAAAGTCACTTAACCCTTCATTGTTTCAGGTTCAATCTTAGGGGCCCTTTGATGAAGATGTGGTAGGGCTCACCCAGGCGCCCTGAGGTAATTCTGCATTTGCCGTGCACTGTTTCCCGTGCTAGCGTGGGAGGTGGGGAGTAGGCATGCCCAGCAGTAATCGGGCAGCACAGGCACGAGTAGCATGTGAGCCCTTACTGCCTTCTAAATAGGTGGCGGTAAGGGCTCATGCAGTAATGGCTGCACACTAATTAGCACATGGCCACTAATGGCAGAAATAGAAATACCACCATTTTAGAGCTATGCTGAAAAGTGGCCGGAGTGCGTGGGAAACCCATACATTAAAACTACTGCCGACCACTTTTTAGCGTGGCTTAGTAAAAGGACCCCTTAGCCTGTAAGCCCTCTGAGGAGAAGAAAGTAATGCACCCTGAGCTAATACTGAAAAATGTATGAGCTAAATCCCAAATCCCTCCCAAGTCCACAGACAAAACAAGAGAGGTACTTTCTCTTCCCGGTTGTCTGTGGTGTGACTGATTGTTTTAGTTTATTGTGTCCCTCCAGAAGGATTTTTGGGTTTGTATTCTACTACTACTACTACTTATCATTTCAATAGCGCTACAAGGCATACGCAGCGCTGTACACCATACACAAAAGACAGTCCCTACTCAGAGAGCTTACAATCTAGATAAGACAGGCAAACAGACAGAACAATTAAGGGTAAGGGAATAAATAGGTGATGATAAAGGACAGGGCAAGTGAGTAGTGGTTAGGAGTCAAAAAGCAGTGGCAAAGAGGTGGGCTTTAAGTCTGGACTTGAAAACGGCCAAAGATGGGGCTAGACGCACAGGTTGGAAAGTCTATTCCAAGCACACATTGTAAATTAAAAATAAACAATTATTCAGTTCGCTATTCAGCCATTTTGGGGGGAGCCCTTACCACCACCCATTGAGGTGGTGGTAAGGGCTCCTGCGCCAACCCAACAGTAACCACCAGGTACACTCTGGCGCTACAAAGATAAATAAATTTTTGTAGCGCTGGAAACGACGGCACGCTAGGGGTAGGAAGTACTGCTGGGCTTACCACCGCTTAGTAAAAGGAGTCCTTAACCGGCTATATTTTAGCTGGCACCACAAACTCAGAAATTCAATGCTGAAGGCTGGACATGGTTCAGCATTGAATTTCCAGGCATAGCATCGGCAGCAGTGAGTAAAATACTGAGCTCCATCCAGGGCCACCGAGGGGGGGGGGGGGCAGGGGGGGACAAAATTCCCCGAGTCCGGGCCTCCAACGGGGGCCCGGTGCCAGAGTCTCTCTTCTTCTCCTGCTCCCAAGCTGCCGGTGCTGCAGTCCCCGGTCTCACCTGCCCGCCCTTGGCTCCGTCGATAGCCCCCCTCCATCCGCCACCGTGACCCGGCCCCCTGCATTCAAATCGGCAGCGCCTCACCTCCGTATGAAGACGGCAGATCGCCTCCCTTTGGGCCTCCCTCACTGTGTCCCGCCCTCATCACTTCCTGTTTCCGCAAGGGCAGGGCACAGTGAGGGAGAGCCCGAAGGGAGGCGATCTGCTTCCTTCACATGGAGGTGAGGTGCTGCCGATTTGAACGCTGGGGCCCGGTCACGGTGGCAGATGGAGGGGGGCTATCGACGGAGTCAAGGGCGGGCAGGTGAGACTGGGGACTGCAGCGCGGTGGCCTGGGAGCAGGAGAGGGAGGCGACAGTAGGAGGGATGGGGGGGGGGTGGCGGCGGTCTCAGGGGCGGCCTTGCCCTGGGCTCAGCTCAGTCTCTCGGTGGTCCTGGCACCATTGACTGAATATCGACCCCTAAATGTTTATGTCTCATTTTAAAATCTGTGATTGGGGAAGGACCAGGGTATCTCAGAGAGAAGTTATTTTTCTATTCCCTCATGGCTGCTTAGGTCTTCACAACAATTGCTATTACATTGACCAGAGAAAGTCAGACTGCAGTCCACATACTGGGATGCATTTGCCTATGTGATGCCCTGGCTGTGGAACTCAGTCTTATTATCCTTCCAGCAGGAGAGAGAGCTTTAAAGTTTTGGAGAAAGGCCAAGTCCTTGGGCAGTAAAAGCCAACGGCACTGTGGTCAGTTGGAGAAATGACTTCTTCAAATTTGTTGGTGGGCTTGGCCTGAAGTTTTTAATGCTCTTTTAATGATTCATTGTGTGTTGTTTCTATCATTCTGCTATGTGTTTAACTTATCCTGGAAAGGTGCATAATCAAATGAATTAAACACACGTGACACACATGTGTGTACGCACACCTGTCGGCGAGGCTGGAAGTGGGAGGAGGAGCACATTAAGAATCCTGCAGTATTCGAACAACAGAACTATTCAGGAATACAGGACATTCACACTTATTAGAACAAAAGAAAAAAGAAAAAGCCATAGTAATAACATTGGTTTCCTCATTAATTCCCAGACATCATTTTCCTGTAGCTGCAAATTCTGTTGTTTGTTGCCTTCCCTGGCCTTTATCACTCCTCTCACAATTCCCCATAGACTAAGGTAAACAAACAAATGGATGGGCAGACAACCGCATCCAGCCTAGTTCGTTTTCTCTTAGCGCCATAATTTCACAAATCTGTTTATGCCTGTGAAGCAAACAGCGCCACTGTAATCCAGCCAACCCTTTCTTTGTCTATTTAGACAACTCCAGCTTTAGCTCATCATGTACTAGTTTGAAGGGACTGTGACTTGTGAAAGCCAGTCTCTGTTGTGCAAGGGTGGTCTGATAATGAGATCTCATCTGCAACCTGACTGCTAATGTCTATATCTGAGTGTCTACAAGGAAATATAGTAAACCATTGGTGAACTGTGCACCCTGATTAATTCTACTGCCAGTCCTGTGTAAAGACCCTTCAAGTCCCTCACTAGTCCAGTATGCTTCTGGTACCAGGACTATACCATCTTAGTTTAGGGAGGAGTTGTATACCATGCAATCACAACATCTCCCGCTCAAATGACTGCAATGGTTGAGCTACCCATATATAAGCCAGAGAACCTGGTGAGTGTGTGGTGGTTGTGGTGGCTGTTGGTGGATTTTTGTTGCGAAGTTGTAGTGCTTGTGTTGAAGGCTCAGCCTTGGGGCCTAGTTACTGAATGTCCAATGTGAAGTCTCCATTTAATCTTGAGTTGGTTGTCCTTGTGAAAAATGTATATACAGGCCACCCCCCTGCTTGGCTGCAAGAATCCATGGAATGAACTGGAAAGTTTGAGCCTCAAACTGAGGAGAGAAGAGAGGAGCATCAATCAGTAGCTCAACTACTAGAGAAGGTATTGTTAGGAAATATTCCCATTGAGAGCGAGAAGAAAAGGATCCTTAAACAGAGGGTCTGTGAAGTTTAGTTAAGAGAGAATAGCTCTGCCCACTACTCAAGAAACATGAAACCTGAAACTTCAAAAGACTAACAATTATTGAAGGGATCACAGACAAAGATGAAGAATATGAAAAATGTATGACCTAATGCTGTGCAATCTCAGGAAATAGAGACCACCTCAGAGAAAAGGCTTGTTTTACAGCTGAAGCACCTCATAGCTGACTACATCTGTAGAAATGCCTGTGCCTTGAAGGGTAAAGAGAGTCTGTGTGTGAAGATGGGAGAGGACCAAGATAAAATAAATGTTCTGAGGGCCCGTGGTGGTCTGAATCCACTGCAGTCTGATTCAGGGGCAGCTGAACACCTTTTTGTTTGAGGGGCTGTCATACTACAGATAAGAAAAGGTGGCATTTGTCAGGAAAAATGTGGTGAGGCCTGGGCCCATATAGCCCCACCCTACCCCCACCCCCATCATTCTAATGCCAATTATCTGATAAAAACATGAATAGTGAAAACAAAAATGAATATCCCATAATTAGTCTTTTCAGATATAATTAGCTGGTAAATTTATATCATGTGGCTTCTAATAGCAATAATAAGCTCTTGAGTTTGGCATTTCCTGTTCATTAATGACCGTCTGGGATATAGACTTTGCTTGTCTGCCATTACTACTCTGATAGAGAAATTGATTACTCAGGTCTGCAGCAGTGAAATAGCTGGACTCTGTGTTTAGTGCTTCTCTCTGTTTGGCAATTTTGTGATTAAAGAATTAATATTTTAATGTTTTTTTTTATCTTTGATGTATCAGCAAAATACAAACCAGTGGTCAAATATTTATGGCATTCTGTTAGCATGGCTGTCTGTGCAGCTGACACCATCACCACATTAATTTAAGCAGCACTGTCACTAAATACAGGCCTTCTCAATCCAGTCCTCGAGGCACACCAAGTCCCATCAGCTTTTCTGGATATCCACAATGAATGTGCATGACCATGAGACACCAAGGAGAAAGTGCATTCCAATCTATCTCATACATGTTCATTGTGGATATCCTGAAAACCTGATGGTGTGCCTAGAGGAGTGGGTTGAGAAGCCCTGATTTAATACTTACAGTATATTCAGCACTGCTAGCAGGATAGGTGGCAGAGGTGAATATACATATACCCCCAAATTCTATATAGGGTGCTAAAACGTGGGCACATAGGGGCCATTTATGGGTGTTCTGCCCCCATTTGCATGGAGGGCAGGCTGTTTGTTGATTATGTATCTAAGTTAAGTATTGTTTGTAACAGATTACATTGCCCGTACCTTTAATAAAGGTTGTACCCTTGAACTACATATCCCTATAATCCTGTAGTTCTCTGTAACAGGCTGTTCCAGAGCACATGTCCCAGATCCCTTTGTCTTATGGGACTCTTTCTATTGGCTTGTCTTGTTCTCTGTGCCCCCTTTCTCTTTCCATTGGGTCTGAAGAGTTAGTCTGCAGCATTCTACTTTGTAAACTGAAACTGCCTATGCTGTATTTTGCTGTATGAACCTCTTGAAGCTACTAAGACAATATCAAGATTTCATCAGTGTAAAGTATAAACAACATCTCTACTCAGCGCATTGTTGAATTACTCTCAGTTTCTCTTGCATGGAGAGAGAGCTGATGGTGGAAAACAGACTCCCTGGTTGCAAGGCAAAAGCTCTTGTCCAGCACATCTGAACTGTAAGTTTTTTTTTCCTTGTTGGATTACTGCATTAAAGAAGATTTTGGTTCAAGAGTTCTGAGTCTTCTCATAGTGATGTTCTGTACCCTGGTTTAAGCTACATGCCAATCACACCCAGTGAACGGGCAGAACAATGGGTGTAACTAAATTAGTTAATGGGTACTAAATTTTTCCCCCTAAATCCACCTCCCCTCTTCCCCCATTCTCTATCTCTGTTAATGGCTCTCACATCCTCCCTGTCTCCTTGGCTCACAATCTTGGAGTCATCTTTGATTCCTCTCTCTTCTTCTCTGCGCATATTCAACAGATCGCCAAAACCTGTCGTTTCTTTATCTACAATATTAGCAAAATCCGCCCCTTCCTTTCTGAATACGCTACCAGAACCCTTGTCCAAACCCTTGTCACCTCTCGTTTGGATTATTGCAATTTACTTCTCACTGGTCTTCCTCTCAGCCATCTCTCTCCTCTCCAGTCTGTCCAAAATTCTGCAGCATGACTTATTTTCCGCCAAAATCGTTATACCCACACTAGCCCACTCCTCAAGTCACTTCACTGGCTCCCTGTCCGCTTCCACATTCAGTTTAAACTTCTCGTACTGACCTTTAAATGCATCCACTCTGCAGCCCCCCATTACCTCTCCACTGTCATCTCTCCCTACATTCCTCCCCGTGACCTCCGCTCACTGGACAAATCTCTCTTGTCGTCCCCCTTCTCCTCCACTGCTAACTCCAGGCTTCGTTCCTTTTCCCTCGCGGTACCTTATGCCTGGAATAGACTTCCTGAGCATGTATGTCTAGCTCCATCTCTACCTGTTTTTAAATCTATGCTAAAAACCCACCTTTTCACCACTGCTTTTGGCTCCTAGCCACTACTCAATTGCCTCCCCTTGTTCCTTCTCACCAGTACTTCCCACGCCCTTAATTTGTCTTGTCTGTCTGTATTATATTTTTAGATTGTAAGATCTATTGAGCAGGGACTGTCTCTCTATGTCAGGTGTTCAGCGCTGCATGCGTCTGGTAGCGCTATACAAATGTTAATAATAATAATAATAATAATAAATTGGCATTAAGTACCAATAATTAGCATCAACTAGCACTAATTGACACTGATTTGTAGCTACGCACGTAAATGATTTAACCCCATTCTATAAACCTTGGACCTGATATTCAGCACTATTTAACGGACCAGGAACGGCTCCTGGACGGTTAAATAGCACTTTCGTGGCTAAGCATTAATATTCAGCACGAGATAGCCGGTTATCTCTGTTGAATATTAACACAACACATAGCGGCTAACCGGTTATATCGCAAATATTCAAGCACCGTCCAGCTAAATTCAGCAGGCAAATTGGACCCCATAAATAACAGTCCTATCTTTGCCTGCTACTAAATTAATCAGCCATTGCTGAACATTCACATATCTGGTTAAGTCAGCCGGCCAAATAATCCCCACTGGAAACTGCCCGGCTTTGAATATCCGGGGACAGCGCCACTGGCAGCACCTAACCTAACATACCCATGCTTGTTCCTTAGCTCTGTGCATTAATTCCTTGACTCTTATTGAGCAGAGAACTGCCTTGCACTTCCAGCTCCAGCCTCTCCTCACAGGGAAAGAGGATGTTGAAATAGACAGGTCAAAGACCTCCTGTCTTTTCTGAGGTGTTGATGCCAGGTTACAAGATAAATAACAGTTCCCCACTCCCCCTAAAAAGCCATGCCTCTACGGCAACCTTTGATTCGCCAGAGTGGGATAGTTCATGAAATGCATGGTCAGCAGAGATTTTAGAGCTGTAACTTAGGTATTTTAGTGTCTGAGGCAGTATTGATTTTCCCATTCTCATTCCTTGTATTCTTCTGCAACACCTCTTCTCCCTCTCCTCTTACCCTTTACTTTGATCCTCTCTCTTCCTCTCTTCATTCCCTCTGCTTTAATCCCCAGTCCACCTTTTCTTTTTCCACCTAATCTAGATCATGGTAGGATAGCGTCTTCTTCCTGGTTTATCATCTTCAGCTAGCCTACATGTGCATTTCCGCTTTTCTGCCCCCGAGGGGCTTTTTAATCTTGGGCATCTGCTTTGCTCACCTACCCTTACTTATAACACTGATGATAAATGTTGCATTTTATTCTTTTCTTTGGGCTCCACAACTGGTTCATAGTCCAGCATGACCTGTGGGTCTCTTACAAATGGAAGAGTCAGCAAAGCCAGAACTGATGGAGGTCTGTGAGCTGAGTCTGGTTCCTTCAGGCACTTGTCTTCTCCTGTCCTTGAATTTTCATGTTGGAATGTGGATGTTATAAACAACATATAAATAATACACTAAAAATCAAGGAATGCAAAGCATTTCCCCAGCAGTGTCGCAAAGGACTGACAAACTCTCCTGAAGAAATGCACATGTGTAAAATCTAGTTTGTGGGTGATCTGTTCAGAACATTTTCTTCATATCTGCAATGACCTTATGAGTATTATGGAATAGTAACATAGTAAATGATGGGAGATAAAGACCAGAATGGTTAGTCTGCCCTTAAAGGTGGCCAGGATTGCACCTGCTGCGTTGTACAGGTTACCCCAGTGGCGTAGGAAGGGGGGTGGGAGGGGCGGTCCGCCCCGGGTGCACGCCGCTGGGGGGTGTCGGCTCCACAGGTTCCCTGCTCTCTCTGCCCTGGAATAGGTTACTTCCTGTTCCGGGGCAGAGAGAGCAAGGAACCAGCAGAGCTGACGCAGCTCCCAGCGACGTACACTCGGGGCGGACTGGCCCTCCCGCCCGCTCCCTTTCCTACGTGCGCGTCTGGTAAGAATGCACTCTAGAGGGGGGGTGCTGTGCTGCACCCAGGGGGGGGGGTGCGCAGCAGCAAACTGCCCCGGGTGGCAGCCACCCTCGCTACGGCACTGGGTTACCCCCTCTGTGCTTGGTCTCTCTCTCTCTCTCTCTCTCTTCTTTATTTGTGAGAGTCATTTATGCTTTTACTTTGATCGAATACTTTATCCGCTCAATAGTCAAAGCAATTTGAACAGCCTGGAGAGGCTCCTGGCAGTTTAAAATCACATATCTGTGGCTAAACCACGAATATTTAGCAGCAATTAACTGGCTAGTACTGCTTGAATGTTCGCAGTTATCACCTGAGCCGAAACCGGCTAACTTGTAGTTGTTCCAGGATGGAGTTGGCACTTATGTGGTAAATTAACTGCATAAAATTACCCCAGGGGCAGACTGACCATTTGGGCAACCAGGCAGTGCCCGAGGGCCCAGAGGCTGTAGGGGACCCAGAGGCTCTGCTTGGATGTCCGGCGCGCTGCTGGTGATCTAGTGGCCTCTGGGGGGGGGGGGGGGCATTCTTTCTTGCCTGGCCTGCTGGGCTGCTGCTATTCCCACCCCTGCTCAGCACCACCGTAATTTAAAAATGGCGGCCGAGACTCCCTTCGGACCCCTAAAGCAGCAGGGGCATCGGCTGCAGCGGCAGGGATAGCAGGGGGGTGTTTGGAGTGGCCGGTGGGGCCCAGACCATCCTCAGTCCACCCCTGGATTACCATATAATTGGGCCTCATAAATAGCAGTCCTATCTTTAAGAGGTTTAGCTTATGCAGTTATGGGCTGAACATTGCACTTAACTGCATAAGCTTTAGCAGGCCAACATACAGTCGGCAGCAGACATAAAAATGCTGACTGATTACCCCTATAATTTTATTCCATCCTCTTACCATATAGGAATCCTCTGTGTACAGTAGAATAACGGAGAAGTCAGTTATTCACACCGAGAATACATCAGTAAAAAAGAGGCAGTGTTTATTGCCCACCCCTGCTCTTATTTCTTGTTTGTTGGTTGCCTATTTTACTTTCCTATCAAGAAATTGTAGTTCCTTTTCTTTCTTTTATTTGTATTTTAATTTGTAGTTTCTAATCCACTCAGTTCTGCTAGTCAGCTTGAGTGCAACATAGTAACATAGTAAATGACGGCAGATAAAGACCTGTACGGACCATCCAGTCTGCCCAACAAGATAAACTCATTTTACATGGTACATGATACTTTATATGTATACCCGAGTGGTATAGAAAGTTTTAATAAACATAAATAAACAAACATGTGGGCCGAATGCACTGCTGTCCTAGCTGAATTTTCACTTTATATTAATGAAAACCAGCATTACTGTTATCCAACAGAGAAGAAAAGTTGAACTGAACATCTCTCTCGTGTCTAAAGGTGAATCATCAGATCAGGCTTGAGACACTCTGGAGATTTTAGTCCAAGTTTCAAAAAAAAAAAATGGCCTGGTGCCTAACTTCTTGGGAAGCCAAGTGTTGGATGCTTAAGTTATGCTGATTTTCAGCTGAAAGTAAGCCTTAATCTAAGCAGCTAAAGCTTAGCTGTCTAGAATTAGGGAACAGAGTTTTGGCATCCCTAAACTTCCTAGTGCTGAAAATCAGCTAAGTGCTGTCCCACTGGTACTAATTAACATTAAAGTGGTACTAACAGCCTGCTCCTTTTCCCCCACCCACTATACGGATAGTGGTCTGTCCTGAATATCCAGATAACAACCAGAAAATAAGGGGTATAAATAATCACACTCACAAGCTACAAAATACTATACAAAGAAGGTGAGTAAGGTTATCACACACTGACCAAAAACAAATACAATCAAACAATTCTAAAAGACATGAGGAGTATCAGAACGATATTGGAAAAGACTCCAAACAGGTTATCAGGCCTCACATGGGACATCCCATCACAAGCCCAAACCTTAAAGTCTTATGTTCATCAATCATTTACTTCAACCAATCCTATTTAAAAACTACAAACATCCACATATTTATAATTAGCAAAAAAACAGTGAATGCGATCAAGAAATAAGGTTTTCAATAGAAATCAAACAAAATAAAACATGGAAAAGAAAATAAGATGATACCTTTTTTATTGGACATAACTTAATACATTTCTTGATTAGCTTTCGAAGGTTGCCCTTCTTCGTCAGATCGGAAAAGGGCAACCTTCGAAAGCTAATCAAGAAATGTATTAAGTTATGTCCAATAAAAAAGGTATCATCTTATTTTCTTTTCCATGTTTTATTTTGTTTGATTTCTATTGATAACCTTAAGAGTGGACTAACACGGCTACCACACTCCTCTGATCAAGAAATAAGAAAGCAGGTAGCTTCACGTAAGCAGCCACTGCCGAGTCTGGACAAAAATAAGAGTGAATATTTTTGTCCAGACTCAGCAGGTCATCTCCCGCACTGGACAGCTCCCTCCTCTTATCGCCAGCAGGAGATGCGTTAATAAGACTTCATCTCCTGCAGCTGCAGGACCAGTCTTGCAGCTCTTATAGCGAGACTGGTCCCTTGGCAGCAGCGTTTTATTAATCCATTTCCTGCTGCCTGAGGAAATACTTCTTCTTGGAAAAGGTAGTGAATTTGAAGAATGGCCTCCCGGTGGAAGTGGTGGAGACGAAAACAGTATCTGAATTCAAGAGAGCTTGGGACAAGTACATGG
Organism: Microcaecilia unicolor; assembly: GCF_901765095.1. Taxonomy (NCBI): domain Eukaryota; kingdom Metazoa; phylum Chordata; class Amphibia; order Gymnophiona; family Siphonopidae; genus Microcaecilia; species Microcaecilia unicolor. The sequence continues at coordinate 298,840,049 of NC_044036.1, read as the reverse complement.
GATCTCTAAGGAAGTGACAGGGAGAATAGATGGCACGGATGGGCAGTCTGGATAGGCCATATGGTCTTTATCTGCCTACATGTTTCTATGTTTCTATTTCCTGTTCTCTAGTTGGGCAAAATAAAAATGATTCATCTTCTAATAAACTAAATAGAGGCTTCAGTGTCCAAGACTGTTAAAATGATGTAAAATATGATCTAGTCACCAGCATATGTTGGAGAATTCAACTGTAGAACTGTGTTTGTATTCCAGTAAATAATCATCTCCTCTTCCACACGCATCCACCCTTTCTCTCACTCCCCCTCCCCCTCTTCAATTTAAAGGCAGCCTGCTGGTTGTGCTGTTCATAACATTGAATTTAGCTAGGGCTAGGCAGTTAGAAAATGTTTGCTTTGTAATTTTTTTAATTTTGAAACAAATGTTAATAGTGCGCATTGTGTGTACATGGGAGTAATTCTCTATAGGTCGCCTAAAGGTAGTCACTGGTATGATGTGTGCTGAGCGCAAATTCTGTAATGGCAATTATGCATGTAAATAATTGCCATTATAGAATAGTAATGTAAATCTGCAGTTACGCGCCAAACATCACTTATAAGCACTAATCTAGCTGAGTGGCTTCAGATTTGGACGTGCTGCTGAAATATGTGCATAACTTAATTGATTAACGAGCTGTTAAACCATCAATAATTAAATACTAACAACCAATTATTGATGGTAATTGGTACCAATTAGGATTTACACACACATCTGGCTGTGCGCTGTTCTATAATGCTGAGCACCTAAATCCCATAGTGTAGAACCCAAAAGGTGACATGGCCATGGGAGGGGTGTGGGTGGGTCATGAACATTCCAAACGTTTGTGTGCAGAGATATAGAATAATGGGTTTCTGTGCCCAACTTGGGTGCCAGGATTTACACCTAGAGCTGGGTGCAGAAATTAGTGCGCTTTATGGAATAGCGTTCAGTGCAAAACTTTTCCAGTGCCCATTTTTGAACACCATTTATAGAATTCCCTTTTGCATACAAAAGTGCTGAGCATGTCCCCAACCTGACCAAGTCCCTAGCAGTTGGGTGCTAAAGGAATTACACACTAAGATTATAGAATACAACATGCAGTTATGTATATAACTACAAATTAGTGCCAATTAGAACCTAATTTAACAATTAAGTTATCATGTAACTAGGTATTCCATAACCTGCATGCACAATTTTGTATAAAATTGGGCACACAAACCCCCAGATTCTATATAGCAAGACTGAAATTGTGTATGCAAATCCGGCCATACACTGGATTTGCGTGCGCAATTTAATTACTTCATAAGTCAATTAGTGCTGATAATAGCCACTTAACAAGCAATTATAATTAGAATTTACTTGCACAACTTGCTAAGGATCCTGTTTACTAAGTTGCGCTGTAGACGTGCTATCTTTTTAGTGCATGCTAACTATAGTTCGGACATCGTCTGCTGCTCCTTTCTTTGTCACCATTGTTGTGATTGCTTCATCTGTGTGACTACAAGGGCCACTGTTCTTCTGTTTTCCTGCCGTGTCCTATAGTTCTAGGTAGGTTACATAACATAAAATGAAAACATGCAAAATTTATAATATAAAAATGAAAATACAAAACAGAAATAACATTCCATAAACTTATTCACTGTTAGCTTGACATGCCTTTTTCATTGTCGGACCACCTGTTTCATTATCAGACTGCACCAAGGATAAGGAGAAAACAGTAAGATGCTATCAGAAATTAGAAAGGTAACAAATTTGGAAATAAAATAATATTGAAGGTGAAGTTCTGCGCATGGGAGCAGACATGGAGGTGATCATATCTGATGATCTTGAGTTGACCAAACAGGTAGAAAAGTCAATGGCAAAAGCAAGAAGGATGCTTTTGGTCACCAAGTGATGCATGCAACTTATAGAATGCTGTTAGTTGTATGTATTGCAACATGCACTTAGATGCACCAACGTACACCAGCCATTGACCTATCATAAATGGTCACGCCTAAATTTATGTTTCAACGTTTTTATTGAAGACACAACAGAAACTTTTTTACAATCATTGAAACCACTTTTGACAAATAAAGTTTTTACAACAACTTGTGGCTATTGTCTCCAAAGATTTTCTTTTCCTCCCCCTCCCACCTCCCACCTCCCTCAACCCCCCCTCCCCGCCCCCCATTTGAAAATGATACATATGTGTTATTAACATCTTAGTGTGTTGAGGACCAAACTTCTTCCCTTATGAGACAGAGAGTCTATATAAGCACCCCAAATTTTCATAAATGTGTTCTTTCTTTTCAATGAACGGTTGGCTTCTTTTGCTTCCCACATCATTAACTGGTGGGTGAGGTTCCGCCAGTGCCAATAATCTGGTCCTATGTCATTCGTCCAGTTTTGCAAGATACATTTCTTTGCCAACAGTGTTGTTTTACGTAAAAATATATTATGTTCCGGTATTTGACCTCTAAATGATCCCGGTAAATTTAACAGCATCTGCACTGATGTGCCTGCCAGCTTGTGGCCTAAAAGTTGTGATATGTAATGAGTTATTTTTCCCCAAAATCTTCTAACCTTCCAGCAGCTCCAAAAACTATGGTAGTATGTGTTATCTGTTCTCCCACATCTCACACACAAGGGCGTCTGCAATCCCCCGAATTTTGCTAGTTGTGCAGGTGTCATTTATGCTCGGTGTATAAAACGGAATGCACATTCCCTATACTGGGCTCCACTGACCAATTTCGGTATCCCCTTCAGTTGCCTTTCTACATCCCATCCCACTAGTGTAACTCCTAAGTCTTTCTCCCAGCGCTCTCTTAACTTTTGAAAGTTTTTGGGTTTCTCATGTGTCCACAGTGCCTTATGTATCCCTGAAATTGATGGTGCTTCTTCAGAAATCTCTAGGAAAAATTTTTTTAGCTTCAATCCCTGTTTCTGTTCCAATCGGCCTTGATCTAGTGACTGAATAAAATGCTTCAGTTGGCAGTGCGCAAATGTGTCACCCCATTGAATTGTATCTGCACCCAACAGTTGATCTAAAGATTTAATTTTCCCACTTTCATCTAGTACGTCTTCCAGACATTCCAAACCTCTCTCTGCCCATCGCTGAAAAACTGGGTTTTCTATACCTGCTGTAAAGGTTGGGTTTCCTCTAATTGTTAATAATTCTGTTACTCCTCTCCCCATCTTCAATCTGTTCCCCAAGAATTGCCACGCTCTCCTAAGCGATTTTAGTAGTAGGTTATTCCTGTGTATCTCCGGGATCTGCGGCGTTTCTAATTGTATCAGGGATTCCAATCGCCACTGACCAAAGTATTCCTGTTCTAACGCTAATGGTGTATACCATGTCGTTCCAAATATCCAGTCCCTCACATGTCGCATTAAACAAGCCATATTGTATAACTTCAAGTCTGGTAATCCCAGCCCTCCCTGTTGCCAGTTACCCATCATGAACTGTTGTTTCATCTTAGCTTTCTTATTGGCCCAGCAAAATTGCATTACCATCTTAGTGAATGTTGGTCACGCCTAAATTTTGTTGTGTTAACACATAAGAACTTAAGAATAGCCATACTGGATCAGACCAATGGTCCATCTAGTCCAATTTCCTGCTTCCAACTGTGGCCAATCCAGGTCACAAGTACCTGGCAGAAACTCAAATAGTAGCAATATTCCAAAATTCCAAAGAGTAGCAAGATTCTAGAATCCCAAATAGTAGCAACATTCCATGCTACCAATCTCAGTGCAAGTAGTGGCTTCCCAATGTCTATCTATGGACTTTTCTTCCAGGAACTTGTTCAAACCTTTTAAAAACCCACATATGCTAACCGCTTTGTACTAGTATTCTATAATGGCTTTGATGCGTCCAAGTTCTGTTATAGAATTGGCACTAACCCTGGGATTCTATATATCGTGCATTGATTCCCACGCAGAAATTGAAGTGTATTCTGTTACAATGTGTGTAACTTAATTGGTTAACTAGCTAACAATTATCAGCACAAATTGGCTATTCAGGTGTCATATTCTTTTCTATCACAGGCATCTATTTCTGAGGACAAATTAAATTTGTTAAATTGGATGACAGAAATGGTAGTTACTCAAAACTATTTTTTTACTTACAGGTCAAAGGAGTGGCCATGGGGGCCACTATAGCTCCATTCATAGTTTGTTTATATATGTCTCAGTTTAAACATAAATATGTCTATAATCATCAGAATTTTCATCAGTATTACTGTGGAAACGTTAAATTGATGATGTAATACCAACTTGGAGAGGAACACATGAACGAGTTGTGTCATTTATTACCTATTTAAATGGAGTGGATGCCAACATCTCGTGTTTGATTTTTGTATATCCCAGAATCAAATAACTTTTTGGATATTAAGGTGTCTATATGTGATTTAAATATTTGTTCTACCACAGTACATTGTAAAGAATCAGACCGTAATACATTGTTACATTATACTATTCATCATCCCAAACATCTCAAAAATGATATCCCATTTGGGCCAATTTTTACGTATTCGGCGGTTGTGCTTGACTGAGAAGGAATTTCAACATCTAGCTGATATATTGGTACATAGATTTGTAGAATGTGGTTATCCATCAAAAATTGTGCAACAGCCATATAAACAAGCTAAATATACACATAAGGATAGGGACCTGTTCCTCATCGATCTGAGAAATGCGATGTAGCGGTTTGTGTACTTCCATATTCACAATACACTGAAGCTATTGCTAAGTCTATTCACTAAAATTGGTCCGTTCTGGGCATTCATTTCTCCATACAGGACCATCCCAAGATTGCTCAGCTACATCAATTCAATCTGGGAGAGATGTTGGCAAACACTCCTACCCTACTGGATTTGAATCTGGGCCACTTTAAATGTGGCAAATGTATATATTGTGAATATGAATGGGAAATGAATGTTATTCCTATACCACATAGTTTGAAATTGTTTTATTGTAGACAACATACTGATTTCAATAGTACTCAAGTGGTTTATGTGATAAAATGTCCATGTCGATTATACTACATTGGTCAAACATGCAGAAATATAAAATTCCGGATAGCGGAACATTTAATCGAGTTACACACATGTAGACAGGAAGCTCCATTGACTGCACACTTTGAACGTTTTGGTCATCAACTCAGTAATTTACGATTTGCTGTTGTACTTCGTATTCATAAGCCAAGAGGGGGAGATATATCTAGATGTTTAGTACTTAAGGAACAATGGTTTATATTCATGTGGAATACTATAACACCTGTGGGCTTAAATAAAGAAATAGAATGGAATATATGATGACTTCCGGCTTCACATTTACGCATGCACAAAATAGAAGTTTTTCCCCGATGGCAACGTCTAGAGTTTTTTAAACTATTGTGTGAACCACCGAGTGATGATGCATGAGTCCTATTTCAAGGAAGTGGCCTGTTACAATGAATGTTAAAGACAGTTTTGGTTTAAACATTAGTTTTCATTTTCTTACTTTTTCATTTTTTGATTCCAAAACTTTTTTGACTTTGATTTAATTAATTGAGTGCATACATCCAGTTGAATTTTATCCATTTGACTTATAGAACCTTTTCTTCCTGAAGAAGCATTCTAGCAGAATTGGATCTGTGTTGAAGGAAGGGAATTGTGTTTTTTTTGTCTTCTTTTTTTAGTGACTGATATTTTTTGGCATTTTTGGTTGGATTTTAACCAATGTACTGATTGGATGTGGACCCTTATATATCAATATTTCATTGGAAAGAACAATCAAATGTCAGATAAGTTAACATGTTTTTGTGAATTTTTGTCTTTACACACAAGAACTATCTATCTATCTATCTATCTATCTATCTATCTATCTATCTATCTATATATAGAGAGAGAGAGATAAGTGAAGCTCAAGTGTATTTTGAATGTATTATTGTGTAGATTAAAAATTGTCACTTCTATGACCTTTATTGAAAACAACTATTAGTAGCTTCTGTCAAAGTGTGTCAGCAACATCTGTTAAAATGCAAGCTTTCTGGTGATTTGAATGCTAGTATTACCACACTTATTTGGGTGAGTGGTCTGGAACATTAATGTGCAATGATGGCTCCATATCCAGTAATCACTTGATACACATTGTGGGTGAATACACTTGTGAACTGAGCACATTACACTTAAAAATTATAAATTAATTTTTATTTTTTTCACTTTTTTCACTTTTATTCATTGTTATGTTAGATTGATTCTGCATTTAGATATTTGAATGGGGTACTTTTTTGTATTTTATGTATTAACTAGTAAAAAAGGCCCGTTTCTTACAGAAATGAAGGTTTTCCTCGGAGTGTGTATGTTTGACAGAGTGTGTTTGACAGTGACTGTGTGTGAGAGCGAGAGAGTGAATGTGCGAGTGTGTGTGTGACAGATAGAGAGTGAGACTGTCTCCTCTGTCCCCTGCCCCCCCCTCCAGCCACTCAGCGATTCTTCTCTCTCCCCTGATCGGCAAGGGCAGGCTTCTACATGGAATGCTGCTAGTGGAATAGCAACATTCCAAGTAGAATCTCAAATAGTAGTAACAGAACCTCAATAGTAGCAACATTCCATCTAGAATCTCCAATAGTAGCAACATTCCATCTAGAATCTCAAATAGGGAAAGGGAAATGGGACTTGATATACTGCCTTTCTGAGGTTTTTGCAACTACATTCAAAGCAGTTTACATATGTTCAGGTACTTATTTTGTACCTGGGGCAATGGAGGGTTAAGTGACTTGCCCACAGTCACAAGGAGCTGCAGTGGGAACTAAACTCAGTTCCCCAGGCTCAAAGTCCACTGCACTAACCACTAGGCTACTCCTCCACTTAGTCAATTAGTGCTAAGAATTTAGAACTAATTGTGCACATATCTTACTACATACTATTCTATAACAATGTGTGTCCAAACCCCATAGCGCGCAATCCAAAAGGGGGTGTGGAAGTGGGAGGTGCATGGCTGAGTCAGGGGCATTCTTAAAATTTGCATGCAGTGTTATAGAGTACCGGGGATGTGCGCCTAAGTTGGGTGCTGGGAATTACAGCTGGTTTCAGCAAATTTGGGTGCTGAAATCGGCACTGAGTGCTATTCTGTAATGGGTGCTTATTTTTGAGATTGGCGTTTAGCGCTGATTCTTTTCACTGCTGACATTTGAGCGCCATTTACTGAATCCAGTCCAAACTGCCACTGCCATGTCAAGTTGGCCTGGGTCAGAGGCCAACACTCTTCCCCCAGGTTTGCCTCCAGGAAGATAAGGCCCGGGACTGGTTGCAAGAATTTCACAACTTCAAAGTGAACTACAGGAGCTGTAAAACCTGGAGTCTCCTGGTTATTATCTGAGCATTAAGAGAGGCAATAAGCCTTTCAGTAATCAATACAATCCTATTTATTTATTTAACACATTTATACCCCACATTTTTCCACTTAGTTTCAGGCTCAATTTGGCTTACACAATAACGTAGAGGCAGGCTCTGGTTTGGTAAAATACAAATACCCAATATAGTAGTAGGCATATAAGAAACATAAATAAAAGCAACAAAGAAATAAAGAGGGGGGTGGTGATAAAAGTCCAATACGGTCCATAGTTTTGCTGTGTCGCAGGAAGTAGAAAGTTAATTTGGGTCAGGGGGGTAGGCCTTCTTAAACATATATCTTCCCTTATCCAAGTAAAAACATACACAATAATATATTTTGACTCTGCTCCAGTTTAGCCCTCAGTAAGTAGTTTGAAATCACCATTAATTAGCTTCCTTGTAGTATAGTGAAAACAGCAGTCTAGAAACAGCGGCAGGTCAGGCTGTCTCCTAGACCTCAGTGTTACTACCAGGCCTGCTTTCTTCAGTACAGGCTTTGCTTTAGGCAAACAGGGCAGGATTAAACTGCTTGCACATGTTACTCATTGCCACATAACTGTGTGATGCGCTCAGTGGTTTCAGTGTAGTAAGTATGTTTGCTCTACCAAAAGGTTTTTATTAAATCAGACACGGCAACAATGCATTTGTGAAAACTATGGAATTGGGGAAAGCAGGGATACTAATCTACCATGATTTTGTCTAGGAAATTATAGGCAAATACAGTGGCGTTCCTAGGGGGGCTGACACCCGGGGCAGATCGCCGATGCACCCTGCCCCCGGGTGCAGCGCCCCCCGGATGCAATGTGACCTCCCCCCGGCGAAAGGACACCCCCCTGCGAAAGAACTCCCCCCCCAGGTGCACGCCGCTGGGGGGGGGGGGGTGCCGCGCGCGCCCCCCCAGTGGCGTGCACCCGAGGCGGACCGCATCCACCGCCCCCCCCCTAGGAATGCCACTGGGCAAATATTTATCACAGTGCTATGTATATAACCTTTTTTTAACTGAGGTGTCTGCTTAAAACTATACATATATTCAGTGGCACTATCCATATGCTGCCAATAAATATACACATATAATATTATGCACATATTTTATCCATATAAAGTAGCACCTGCTATTATTTGTGTAGTGCATTTAAGTGGATGACTTATATGGGAGAGCAACTGATTATCACTGCTATCTGTATAAGTTTCCAGTCTGCCTCAGTGCTGTCCAAAATTATTTATTATTTATTTATTTAGATTTTGCTCACACCTTTTTCAGTAGTAGCTCAAGGTGAGTTACATTCAGGTACACTGGATAGTTCTCTGTCCCAGGAGGGCTCACAATCTAAGTTTTGCTGTCCAAAATTAAAATAGTTAAGGGGTCCTTTTTCTAAGCTGCGGGAAAAAGGGCCCTGCAGTAGTGACAGGGGCCATTTTTCCCGTGCGCCAGGGCCCTTTTTACCACATTGGGTAAAAAGCCCCCCCCCCAAAAAAAATGACCATGCTTTTACCATGTGGCCATGCAGTGGGGAGCACTTACTGCCACCCACTGAGGTGGCGGTAACCCAGTGGTAGCTGGACAGCATGTGGTGATGCCCAATTACTGCCAGGTTAGTACCACACCTGGTACAAATTCTTATGGCGCAAAATGTTTATGGCACTCGAGCCGGAACTACTGCCAGTGTCCGCGTTGGGCCAGTGGTAGTCTCGAGTTAGGTGCGGTAAGCCTGCATTGGGCCCCTGAGTGATTTACATAACCAAATATTAGCCGATTCATAGAGGAAATTATAAAAAGGACTTGAGCGATTGGCACCTCCTGCCAGCTTCATAAATCCTTTACAATACTAAGTTCTACTTTTTAAAGTCAGCATTCTGCTGCATCTCACCCCAGATTGGCCAGCGCTTAGGAATTCAGTTTCATTTTCATTCTTCCCGTCAGTGTAATGTTACTTCCTCTTCAGCATCAGTTTGCTGCTGTTCTGCAGAAGAGAAGCATGCCTACTTTTTTTGACAGTTTTGAGCCATGTTGCTGGGTCTGTTGCTACCCAGGCAATTCACTGTACTCCTGTTCTGTGTGAGCTCTTATTGGCTACAGCATGGGGTCTAGGTGAGCTCTGCTTCGGTTATGCTGCTCCAGATTGTGACTGAATAGAGGAGCTGGATTCTGGCTCTTTATTGTGTGCCATGCTGTTGGGGAAATACATGGAGAGCATCAGAAGCCTCCCCCTCCCCCCCCCCCCCCCCCCCCCCCAAAACCAGGAGGTGATAGAATGCACCCTGTCCCATCTCCTGGAGGTGATGTAGCTCAGGCCCCTGGCTCCTGCTTGCTCTTTGGTCACATTAAGTTGGTGTTTCCTTCAGATGTTAACCTTGCTGGAGCCATCTTTTAGGGCTCTTTGTTTTCATATGTAGACAGGGCCATTACTTGCTTCCTCCAATCAGAACATTCCAGGAAGGCAGAGCCTTTGATCATTATAACTCTCAATGGCGGACAAAACTATAAGACTCAACAATAATCTCAATAAGAGGTTATAAGTTTGCCTTTATTCCAACAAAAGCAGGCCTAGCTCTGGGGATAATATATTTACCGTGTTTGTGATATTCCATGCATTTTAAGAGGGCAGGAGAGGCTCCTGCTCACTTAAGTTGTGTTCAGTGGTCTGGCTGCCGTTATTCAGCAGCACTTAACTGGACATTGCCACTGGACATAGGCACTAACTGGCCAATTTGAATGTGGGTGGGAGAGGGGTGTTACAGGGCGGAGTCAGGGAGGAGTCTGCATAACTAACTGGGCAAGTAGGATCATTTAAACATCAGTCCTGTTTTCCCAGTTAACTATGCAAGTACTACTACACAGAATATTGACCTGAAGCTGATCCCCCCCTCCCTCCTGCCCTCCCCCAACAAGGTCTGATCCCTCCTCCCAGCCCCCAACCATTCGCATCCCCTGATCATGTCTACACCTCCTCCAACCCCCACCCCCCCCGGCCATGTCCAACTTTTCCTCCCAGCCCCCTAAAGTCTGAGCAGTGCACCAGACCAACCCCCAGAAGAACCAACAAATACTGTATATGGTGGTTCATTCAGGTTTGCTTGATCGGACCTATGGGAAATTACAATAATGAAACAAGTACTTACATATTCACGTTGCATAAAATATCTAACGCAGGTCTAGAACCAACAACATTCTGGGTTAGAAGCAACCATTCTACTGAACAGATAAGTGCTCCCACCTTTCTACTGCATTAAGTGTGACGTGATGCCATATTGAAGTATCAGTGGTCAAGTTTTGTGCTTAGTGCCAAAACGCAATATTTGTCTGGTTGACGTCGGATGTGTTATGTAGTCAGCACTGCAGTCTGCAATGTCAGCTAAGTTTATAATTGTATGAAACTTTGTATCTGTATGGTATTATTTCACTGAGTGTGGCAGTACAAATGATTTAAACCAGTGTTTCCTGTCCAGTCCGAGAGTACCCCTTGCCAGTCAGGTTTTCAGGATATGCACAATGAATATGCATGAACTTGATTTGCAGAAAGAATGTAAGGAAGCCTGAAATCATAAATCTTCAGCATTTCAGAGTTGCAAGGGTGTAGGATGGTATTCACGTCACTACCTTTTATGATTATTTGGTTATGCTGTTTTTTTACCACATTTTTGAAGATTTATGATTTCAGACTTCCGTACATTTTTTACATCAATACAAATATTAACCTCGACTTTAAAGGAACATTGTGTAGCCCCTGATGCAGCCCTGTTGGGCGAAATACGGCCAGTGTCAGGCTGATTTGAATATTTGGTTGTCATTCAATAAATGTTTCTACTGATCTTCTTTTTTGTCTTTCCATCTTGGAGTTTACAGATCGTTTGCCTTGTTGTTTTCTTGAACTTGATTTGCAGACATTGCCTCCATTATATGCAAATCTCTTTCATGCATATTCATTGCGGATATCCTGAAAACCTGACTGGCAAGGGATACTCTAGGACTGGACTTGGGAATAGAGAGTTGCATGGGGACAGAAGTCTTACCCTTCCCCACCCATCCCCGCTGGAATCTTACCCATCCTCACCCATCCTCACAAAAATTTAACCTGTCCCCGCAAGAATTTAATCTGTCCACACCTGACCCCGCAAGAATTTAACCTGTCCACTCCTGTCCCTGCAAGACTTTAATGGTACATAAAAAAACAAATTCCGGTCGGCTGTCTCAGTCTATCTCTGGGTTCGAGCTGCAACCCTGCAGGCAAGGAAGGAACAGAAGTTGGAACACTCTGCTGCGCACATGTAAGACTTGTCTCTGATTCACCGGCACTGTGCTGAGAAGTTGCTACATGCGCGTGCCAGTAGGTCAGATGACATCTGATGCTTATGCCTATGTCAGAGCTGAGGTCTGCGCATGAGTCCGGGAGCAGAGAGGATTAATAGTAACATAGTAAGTGACAGCAGATAAAAACATGAATGGTCTAGTCTGCCCAATAGTCACGCTCATTATCAATTCATATTTAAATCAAATATACCATAATCAAGTATATAATATCATGTTCATTGTTGATTTAATTTTGAATTGATAATGAGTGTATCAATTCATAATTAAATCGACAATGAACATGATATTATATACTTGATTATGGTCTTTCTTTGGCGTTCCTGGAACATAGATTATAGAAGTCCGCCTTATGCTCCAACTGCTGATCTTGTCTTCGAAGCCCACTCCAGCTTATTTGTCTTCTTATTTGTGGGAAACAGACCGTAAAAGTCTGCCCACACTGTCCTCATGTTCCAGCCACAAAAGTTGCTGCCTAAGCCCTTTCCAGCCCATCCTAAACCAGATTGCCATATATGAGACACAGACCATCCAAGTCTGCCCGGTATCGGCCCTAAATCATCACAGCCAGAGTCACCATCTAAGCGTCACTCGACACATCCACACACATGCAGTCATTTAAGTTTAGGTTTTTTATAACTTCTATTTTCTAATTAGAGATCCTCTGTGTTCATCCCATGCCTTTTTGAATTCCGTCACCATTTGTGTCTCTACCACCTCCTTAATGGAGACTTTCCGCATCTGTGCTGTTAAAGCAAGGAGGAGGAGGCAACAGCATTCAAAGAACTTGGTACTCGATAAGTGAGAGGCTGGTGCAAATGCAGCGCACACTTCCATGGGAACCCCATAGGAATTGCTTCCATCCCCATGAGAACCCCACAGGAACAGCTTCCGTCCCCACGGGAACCCTGCAGAACTGCTTCCATCTCTGCGGGAACCCCGCGAACCCCATTCCTGTGCAAGTCTACTTGGGAAACACTGATTTAAATCAATATAAGGATGGGACTTGAAGTAGCTGTGCATCGTAAGAGGTCTTTTGACCTGATAACCTTGAATATGATGTCCTCCGCTCTCTCCTTTTCTTTCTTAGAAGAATGTTTCACAATATTAGGTCATCTGCACCTTTTCATAAGAATAGACTTGTGTAGAGCTACCTACCTATTTCCCTTTGTTGTTTCAACCACCTGTTAGGTTGCATGGGCTCCTGTTCTTTTTCCTCCTCTGGAGCTGTTCTCTCCCATCACTAGAGCTGCACGAAATATTCTGAATTTCAGCACTTCCTGTCTCTCCTTGGTGGATGTCTTTTCAGCACTACGTAAAACCACTAGAGAAAACTATTTGTTGCAACACTGCTGTGCTTAGATGAGAAAACTTGGCTGAATATTTAGCTTGAGATGATCATTCTAAATATTATTGTAACTTGCTGACAGATAACGGTTACTCTGAAGCCTTGGGACTGGCACCTCACTAAATAGTGGGTATTATGATGCCTAGTAAAAGAAATATGTAGGATTTTAATGTACAGCAACAGAATGATAAACAGTAGGAAGACATCGTTATCTGTCTTCAAGCCAGAGGAAACTTTCAGAGGATTAATTCTATGTGACAGTATTTCATTGAGTGTCTCCCGATTAGAGATTCTTTCCAGCTAACTCATTCTCTAAGAAAGCCTTGATCCTCCATTTCTGCATACTTCTTTTTTTATTAAAAAAAAAATCATTTATAGGTTTAGTTCATAGTAAGCAAACACAGAAGTACTACAAGAGAAACAAGTTGACAATGACATTATACAGAGAGGAACATTTTCGATAGTGCAGCTAAGTCAGACTTTGGACGTTTTGCACTAAACATACCAAATTCAAATAGGAAATATACCCAATTTCAGAAAAAGAAAAATGTCTATCTTTTGGTTTTTTTTAAAAATACCGTTTGAAACAAGGTTTTGTGCTTTGTGCATTTATCTTTTTAGTTCATTTTTGGAACCTCCCCCCCCCCCCCCACATAAGTTAAAAACACACAAGATCAAGTCATTGGGATGTAGGAGGGGTCAGCTGTTTTACCAGATTGGTTCCCCAGACTTCCCAGGAGAGCAAAACAGGTGTAGACCAAAACATTGACGTTTTCATCCTAGATATTTTGGTTTTTTCCATTATGGCTGTAAAACCTCAAATTGTTAGGTATGCCCTAAGTCCACCTTTTATACACCCCCAACATGCCCCCATGTGATTTGAATACACTACAGATGAAATGCATAGATGTCTGCAAAACAGGTTTTGAAAATTCTGATTTTTTTTTTTGTTTCATTTGTACCCTGTGCTTTCCCACTCATGGCAGGCTCAATGTGGCTATGGAGGGTTAAGTGACTTGCCCAGAGTCACAAGGAGCTGCCTATGCCCAAAGTGGGAATTGAACTCAGTTCCTCAGGACCAAAGTCCACCACCCTAACCTCTAGGCCACTCCTCCACTCTGTTTTGGGAAGAAATCTGTCCAAATGGTGCTTTGTGACACTTTTTGGACATTTTTCCTCTTTCAAAAATGAGCCTCATAGTAACATAGATGACAGCAGATAAAGACCTGTACAGTTCATCCAGTCTGCCCAACAAGATAAACTCATAGTATAAAGTATGATGTGATACGACAATCGTATATCTAATGTTGAGCAGTCCTTGCCATTTTCATGGCATAGACCATAGATGTCTGCCCAGCATCAGCCTTGTTCTCCAGTTACTGAAGCTGATTCAGTCCAGTCACAATCAGGACATAGACTGTAGAAGTCTGCCCAGAACTGTCTTTGCTTCCTAATTACGGGTGTAGCCCTCTAATTACCACTAAGCTTTTTTGGTTTCATGCTTTATATACAGGATTCCTTTGAGTTTATCCCATGCATTTTTGAATTCTGTTACCATTTTCATCTCTACCACCTCCTATGGAAGGGCATTCTAGGTATCTACCACCCTCCAGTACTTCCTGATATTGTTCCTGAGTCAGCCCCCCCACAACTTCAATTCATGTCTTCTAGTTCTACCACCTTCCCATCTCTGGATAAGTTTTGTTTGTAAATTAATATGTTTCAAATATTTCAATGTCTGTATCATGTCGCTCCTGTCTGTCCTTTCCTCCAGGGTGCAGATGTTCAGGTCCTCAAGTCTCTCCTGATACGTCTTGCAACACAAACCCCATAACATTTTTGTCACTTTTCTCTGAACCACTTCAAGTCTTTTTACGTCCTTAGCAAGATACAGCCTCCAAAACTGAACACCATACTCTAAGTGGGACCTTACCAATGACTTGTACAGGAGCATCAGCACCTCCTTTTTTCTGCTGGTTATACCCCTCTCTATGCAGCCTAGCATCCTTCTGGCAGTGGCCAGTGCCTTGTCGCATTGGTTTCACCACCTTGAGATCCTTAGACACCATCACCCCAAGGTCCCTCTCTTGAGCTGTGATGAACAATCTCTCTCTCCTCCTATCTGGTACATCTCCTTTGGATTTCTGCACTTCTTGGCACCAGACCTTTGACTATTCTTCTAATTTTTGGAGATCTTTTCTCATGGTTTTTACTCTTCTGGGTTATCTACTCTATTGGCTATTTTCATGTCATCTGCAAAAAGTCAGACTTTTCCTTCTAACCCTTCAGCAATGCCTGTCACAAATGTACTAACATAATGGCACAAAAAAATTAATGCACCCATAGTTTAACTCTCAATTAACCCACTGGAGGTAGGGAGGCTATCGGTCATTGGCCAAGAACTCTTAGCTTTGGGGGATCAAACCATATTTATCAAGTCCTGTGGAATTTAAAATTGCAAGGCTATCTCAGTATGGAGGAGGCAGTCAGCTACTGCAGACATGGCCTCATTAACAAGACTTGCTTTCACTTTTTTTAAGTAGAGCAAGATATATCAGAGAACACAGGTATTTTACATATTTTGAATTATTTTGATATTTAGCACCATCCATTGGTAGCACTGACTATCCAGGTAGTTTCTGATCACCATAGCCAGTGTTTAAGAGAACATAGACCATGTCAGCTAAATATTGACCTGCAAGTTTCAAATGATGAAATTACAGATAATCAACAGAAATTCACTGGAAAGTTCATTCCATAAGCCTGGTACCCTGAAAAACAACGAACTTTAGTCCTTATTAAGGGGTCCTTTTACCAAGCTGCAGGAAAAAAGGGCCCAGCGCTAGCAGTGGGAGCCTTTTTCCTACATGCCAGGGCCCTTTCTACCACAGTGGGTAAAAAAAGCCCCCAGCACACATGGCCATGCGGCAGGGAGACCTTACCGCCACCCACTGAGGTGGTGATAAGGGCTTCCGCGTTAACCTGACAGTAACCAGGCAGCACAAAGTGATGCCCAATTACCACCGGGTTATTTCCGCACAAGCCATTTCCAAGGGTTTTCTTTTTTCCCAGAAATGGCACCCACTCGGGGCGGGATTACCACCCACGGCCACATCAGGCCGGCGGTAGTCCCGGCAAAGCAAGCCCGCATTTGGCTTACCATCGTTCTGTAAAAGGGCCCCTAAGTGAATTGTTGTTCTAATTGGAAAATATAAATACTACTTTCCTATTCAAATAAGAGAGTCCAATATCATCTTAATTCTATTTCATAATAGCCAGTGTAATAAATACAGAAGCAGAGTTTCACTATTTTGTTACCATGGCCACTATTTATACACATGCTGAAGCTTAATCAAAGTTTTTGTTTGTTTGTTTTGAAAACCTAGATTATGCAACACTAGTCTAAGTGACTCAGTAGTGTGTACAAATTCTATGGCCTTGAACAAGATCTATTGCTGAACCAACTAAGTTTATACCTGGCTTTAACAATTTCCCATATCTGGGTTTCCAGTATTAGTTTAGAAAATTATTAAAGTCCATCCTATTCAAAAAGGTCTACTCTCCAGATGCAACATAATCAGTTCAATTTCTTTGGGCTCAAATAATCCAGATACACTTGAATCTATTTTCTTTACTATTCTACTGTTTAATATAATACCAAACTTTAATTTACTGTTTGTACTGTTTTAATATGCCATTAGTACTGTATTCCTGATTTAGCCTATGTAAGCCATATTGAGCCTACAACCAGTGGGAAAATGTGGGATATAAATGCTTTAAATAAATAAATAAATCAATAAAATAAAAAAGTTGAGAATCTAGCAAACCATATAAGCATCAAACCTCCTGAGCTACAGAAATAGCACATCAAAGAATATCCGCTGATGTCAATGCCACTTGCTGTGGCCTCCTATAAAGTTTTCATGATAAAAATCTCTAAAGACCCTATTATTTGGAAAAGCTTACGCTAACGACCCGCCTGGCATCTCTAACGTTTGAACTGCTGCAGTCGTAACGACATATTGAACTCTATTACTCTTTCTCCTTTTCCTCTCCTTTGCTGTTACTCACTAATCTCTTTAACTTCAATATATTTGATTGTTTGCTGAATTGATGTATGTTTTTGCAGACTGATGTAAGCCACATTGAGCCTGCCCATGGGAGGGAAAATGTGGGATATAAATGCTATAAATAAATAAATAAATAAACCTCAGAGTGCTCTGTCCTGATCTCCTTAACCAATCGACCTGACTCAACCTGAGCCAAGACCCCTGAGGTACTCCCAGGGCATGGCTTATTGCGGTTTGACCTTTGCTGCAGTCACAGTACATGGTTTTATCCATCTGTCATCCCACTTGCAGTCTAGGAGGATCCTGCTTGAAACTCCTCTTGACACGCCCTTTGTTTTCAGATGCAGCCCAAACAGATAGGTCATCAGCAAAAGCCACTAACGGTGCATTTTGCCAAATGCTTTTTAGAAAATCCATCTTTTGGGAATAGTCTCCCTTCTCCCTAGAATCTTAATCTCTCTTTCCTCCACCGTCTTATTCATTCATTGAGACTTTAGAACATTAAGAGATAGCTGTCTGCATAAACCCAGATATTCAATGCCGTTACCCAGACATGGCCCAACATTAAATATCTAGGAATAACACCGGTGGTGGCTAAAAAAAACCCTCATTGTCACTGGCTGACTATTGACTTTTAATTGATTTAGCCTGCATTAACAAACTAATGGACACTTAACAAACATACATCCCTATTAAGCAGTCTCTAGTCGTGCCTCAATTTTGCTTTATAAAGTCCCAGCATGAAGAGAATTTTCTTTGTGCAGTGGTTACCAGGTCCTGGAGGCACCCCAGCCAGTCAGGTTTTCAGGATATCCACAATGAATTTTCATCACAATTATGTGCTAGGTTCACTCTCAATTAATGGTTGTAATCAGTATAGTATACAAATTCTTCAACAACCGTTACACTGTAAATTTTCAGTCTTTATTAAGTACTTTTATATATTATTAATTTCTTCCATTCACATTGTTGTTTTTAACTCTCAAACTCTCACTAATATCATACACACTCACTCATACAACTCACAAACATACTATATGAAAAATTAAAATAACAGCAATATCTCCAAATTTATACAAATACCAGTACTTCCACCTCAAAAAATTATTGTAATTAATACAGCATTTCAGTTCACTCCCGGGAAGTGAAAAATGGCAAATATTTTCATCTGTACATTTCAGTCTTTCATTCCACTTTCCCAGGCGAAATAATTCTGAAACCTGTTGTTCTTAAACTCAGACTGTATTCGATGTTAATTATTCAGCACTCCATGTTAATCCCCTTGTTTAAAGGACTCCAAAACCATTGTTCACACAAATGTGTAGTCTCTGGTTTTTCTTATAACATAGCTGTTCACTTCTTAATCAAGTAAGCACAATCGGACCCTTCAGGGGTCTTGTGTTCGGCTACTCTAGGCCGTTGGGCACTCGACCATAGAAGATGTGCCCGTGGCAATGTCTGATAGGACGCCCACACATGATTTGCATGCAGTGGAGGTGGTGCATGCAAATCTCTCTCCTGAATACTCATTGTGGATATCCTGAAAACCTGACTGGCTGGGGTGCCTACAGGACCAGATTTGGGAACCACTGCCTTTGTGCATTACCAGGTTTTTTTTTTTTTTTTGCTGTTCTTTACATTTTCCAAGTTCCATACTGTAGATCTCGTTATGCTTGAAGAGGTTGGAGATATCTTGAATGTTCAAGTGGCGGTCTCTATAAGTGGATACCTCATAGTAGGTACCGTGAAGCAGTGCAGTGAGCACCTATTCTGTAATAGCATCTGGATGCCAGATTCCATTGTAGAATACTAGGGGCCGATAGTGAGACTGCAGGAGAGAGCCCGGTTAACTCCCGTGGTCAGTGGCAAACCCGGAAATTGAATACCAGGGCCGTATCTGGTGACCGGCATTCAATTTCTGGGAGGGGGGGGGGGGTATTGGTACTAACCGGCTATGTCATGCAGCATAGCTGGTGACCAGGCTAGCTGCTAAGTGGCGATATTCATCTGAGATAGCCAGTATCTCACACTGAGTATCAGTGTTTAGCTGGCTTTAGGTTATTTAACCGGCCAGCACTTACACTAACCAAATGGCTGGTGTAAATGTTTGGGTCTAACTGCTTACACTAGCCAAATGGCTAGTGTAAATGTTTGGGCCTAACTGTAGACAGTCAGGCGCGTGAATGCTAGTATTTTACAACCCATAAGCATAACTGCCTGACATGCCCCTGCCTTGCCCATGCTCCTCCCAAGTCCACATCCCCCTTGGAGTTACACTCTCTGAAATTTGAGTGCATAAGTTATAGAATACCGATGAAGAGCAACTATGCACATAGCTAACAATTAGAGCCAATTAGCACAAATTTACACCAATTACAGGCAATACTAGGTTATTAAGGCCAATGAGCATCTAATTAATCTATTAAATTACATGCACAAATGATTTCATTTTGTAAGTTGCGGGTGCAAAGTTGCTAGTTAGTTGGAAATTTGGGTGCACAATTTTCTATTTTATGTATTACACAGTTTTTGTACCACACTATCTGCAATACTAGGTGGTTTACAAGATTGACATGCATAATAAAATCAGGACACAATATACAAAACAAAAAAAAATGTACAATTAAGGTAAGAGATACAAAATCATAAATTCACTATAACTGACTTAATTAAAGTGTGCATTTTTCAGCAGAAGGTTGGCTGAAATAAAAAGGCCTTCAATTACTTCCCGAATTGCAAATAGTTCTTCAAATTACATACATTTTCCAGGACTACATTCTACAATTTAGCCCCTTCATCATGAAAAATCCTTGATCTGTATTCTTCTGATCGAATATGTTTAATTGAGGGAACATCCACTAGGAATATTTCTGCTACTCTCTTCAAAGAATCCCTTAATTGAGATACAAGCATAAAATGTATATGACACTCCCAGAATTAGGGGATTCAGTGTCTGGTGGTTATTCTTGTGGATCCCGACGCTCCCTCTTGGGAAAGAGAAACAGAAAAAACAAGAGAGGCAGAAGATCTGCGATGCAAGCACAGCAGAAGAAACAACAACCGAACAACACACGTTAAAAGTAGCAGCAAGAACTTTAATTCTACCAGAGACACTTATGCCTGGCGTGTCCATGTTTCGCCAAAGGCTGTATCAGAGGCAAAACTGAAAACAAAACAAAATTATGAACACATTATAAAAAACATTTTTAACTAACCCTCAAGGATTCATGGGGAAAATAAATTTCACAGGCATTTATGCAGCTGAAACCTGCTGGGCAGAATGCTAGTTTTAAAAATTGTGCCTTAAAGAGAGAGAACAGTATGTGTGCTATTTCACAAAGCACAATACAAGTACCTTTAGTAGAAACATCCCCTTGAGCGTGTTTATGTGGGATTAAAAAATAGTGCACATAGACTGAGTTTTTACATCTATGCATGTTATTTTCAGAGAAGCTTTACCCAGGTGTTATGTTATGTTATGCCAGTTCTTGTATTACACCTATACCAATACAATTCAAGGACGGATTACAACAATCAAGAGCCGGACCAATTAATCCAGTAATTACAAGTAAAACAAACCAACAAAAAACAAACATTAGATAAAAAAAGCTTTTAAATGTTTTCTAAACAAAGGATAATGAGTGCAAGACTTCAATGACAACGGAGGCTGGTTCTACAAATTAGCTAACGGGTATTGAATAGATAGTATAAGATGTTTAATTGATTTTCAATTCTTAAACATTGGAAATCTTAGCTGAAAGAGAATAGAGTATTGAATCTAGAAGAAGGCCCTTGTAACAAGGATATTAAATTCAATATATAATCAAGGAATTTCCAGAGTAAGAATTTTAAAGGTGGTAATACCTAATTTAAATTGAATTCTCTCAGCAACTGGTAACCAGTGAAGTTTAAAATAATAAGATTGAAGTGACTCAGATCAAGATAATCCAAAGATCTGTCTAACGGCAGAATTCTGTACCAGTTGTAATTGGTGAATACATGATTTAGAACAAACTGCTATTGTAAGACTATAGTAATCCAGTCTAGGAAGAATTAAAGACTGAACCAGGTGTGAAAGTCTGTGCTTAATTTTCAAAGGCAACATGCTTGCAAAGTTCATTGGATACCAGTTTTGAAAACTGACCCCTATGTACATGTTAGCAGTTTCTTCAATGTTTATAATGTGAGTAAAAACTTTAAGGAGCCCCTCCTGCATGGTACTAATGGAGCTGGCAATGTGGATCCCATGCTGCTGTCTATTCATATATCCAAGCTTCACCAGATGTTTGCTGTTTGAAAATCAGTGGGAAACTTTAGGGGGTCATTTTTTTTTTCATCACCATCCCACGAGAGCAAAAGACGATTCCTGTATATTTGCAATGGGAGCAGTCCATTCTGCAGTAGCTGTACAAAGCTGCTGATTTAGTCAATGGGGTTAGAACATTATGAGGTGTCTTAAGGAGATGAGGCTCCCATAGAATAAAGTGGATAATCTGTTACTCCATTAAAACAAAGCGTACAGGGCAGAGAATGCCCCATAAACCGTTAATAAGAAATAAAATAACTTTTGTTGACAGAAAAGTGGTTTGTGATAACTGTAGGAATGACATCATGATAACTGCTGCCAGATTAAACAATATTTGGAGAAATCATCTGTTTTGTTCTATTTAAAATTATAGTTTAAGAGCCTATTTTAAGTGTGTGTGTGTTGATGTATTCATGCTAATGTTTATTTTACTAATGTTTATTTTAAACTTTTATTTATAAAAATTTGTGTTCCTATGCCTAAAATGGAAATTTATTTTTAAAAAGGCATTTTATTGTGGGAAATATTTTTCATATACCTATCTACAGTACCCTGTGTCTCTCTACGTTTTTAAATCATATCTACTATGTCAGTGTTTCCCAAGCCAGTCCTGGAGTACCCCCTTGCCAGTCAGGTTTTCAGGAGATCCACAATGAATATGCATGAAAGAAATTTGCATATAATGGAGGCAGTGTATGCAAATCAAGTTTATGCACATTCATTGTGGATATCCTGAAAACCTGACAGGCAAGGGGGTACTCCAGGACTGACGTAGGAAACACTGGACTATGTCATTCTAGTTATCTGCAGATGTTCCCTGGGACAGGTATTATGTAACTTTGAATGACTCAGTTAGCTGGTTAAACGTATGTGCAGTGGTCTTAAATCTATAAGTGCTGATATTGAAAATACATGCACAGGCTTCAACTGATAACTTATCTATCTATAAGTGATAACTTGCTCGTAACCTTTATCTTGTCTTTCTCTCTTCAATAGTCCCTTTCCTTATGTGTCCTTCTGTCTGTCCTACCCTTATCCTGTATTGGTCCTGTCTGTCTGTCCTGATTTAGATTGTAAGCTCTTTTGAGCAGGGACTGTCTTTTCTTCATATTCAATTGTGAAGCACTGCGTACGACTGGTAGCGCTATAGAAATGATTTATAGTAATAGTAGTGATGTACCTAGACTTGAACAGAGAAGCTATTTGTTCAGCAGCTGAATATGATCACAGAGGGGGGGGAAGTGCTGAAACGATTGACACTAAACTAGAATTCTGCAAAGGGTGCTCGACTTTTACAGAATACGAGCTTAGGGGCCCTTTTGCTAAAGGGTTGGCATGCGACAACGGTAGCCCACCGGTAAGTCCCACCCCCAGCACACTCCATTTCTGGTGCTACAAAAATATGTTCTATTTTTGTAGTGCCTTGGCTTACCCAGCCATAATCCAGTTACCAGCAGGTTAGCACAGGAGCCCCTACCACCACCTCGATGGGTGGCGGTAAGGCCTCCCCCACTGAAATGGCCGCGCGGCAAGTGGTTCACTTACCGCACGGCCATTTCTGGTCAAAATAAAAAGAAAACAGCCTTTACCTGCTGTGGTAAAAGGGGGCTTCACCATGCATAAAAAAACACGCGCTTATGTTAGCACAGGCCCCCTATTACCACAGCTTGGTAAAAGGACCCCTTTGTGCACGTTTTGGCGCCTAACCAGTGGTGTGCTGGTAAATTTTTAACAACAGGCTCGCTCCCCGGTCCACCTCTGCGCCCCCCAAAAATTGCAGAGCTGGCTATAGCCGGGGGGGGAGGGGGGGCAATGCATTACTCAGGGCCGGTCTTAGCAAGTGCGGGGCCCTATGCAGACCAATTTGGTGGGGCCCCATCCTAGCCCCGCCCCACCGTAGTCCCGCCCCCAATGTAGCCCCGCCCCTACCTCCACCCCATTGATAAGATTATTCCATTTTCAGAACATTTTTATTTATGAAATTTCAAATAAAGACAAATGAAGCTAAACTTGTACAAAAAACTGATTGAAATAATAAGCACAATGCTATCATGAAACCTCCCCTCCCCAGAAATTATTCAGTTCAAGTCCACTACAATTAGCAGTTCCAATTCTCATAACAAAGGAGAATAAAGGAAAAATATTAAGAAAAGATTCAATACTTTCAAATTCCCCTATTACTCTGTAATCCATATATGCAATAAAATAAAAATGAAATGAAAAGATATACAATAAAATAAAGTGATGTGTGAAATATAATGTACAATATAAAATCATATAGACCACCAAGTTATTAAAATTGTTTTAAAATATATACCACAGCTCTCTGACTCAAGAAGACTCCGACTCTGTCTGTCATCCATAACTGTCTGACAACACAAAGAAAAAAAATAAGTAAAAACAAATTGTCACAATTAATACCTTATACACCAATATACCAGCCATACGGAAAATGCAGACCGTCAACAATATGAAGCTAGCAAGGGATCATAATACCACAATTCTCATGCAGAGCCACAAAACACCCTTTTAGAGGTAGTGTGTCATGAACAAAACACCCTTTTAGAGGTAGTGTGTCATGATTTAGGCTCTACACCCTTTCTGGTGTTTGGTGCCACCTTAGTAAGGCCAACACACAATCTCTCCACTGCAAAACACTATACACAAACTTGTGCAAAAATACACTCATAACCTTAACAAACCATAAACAGCACTAATTCCAAGGACAGAACGAGCTACAACCTTATGCGTGGCGTGGAAAGGCAACTGTAATTACACCTGGCTATAAAACACCAGTGCACAACCTAGTGAAAAAAAACAAACAAAAAGGGATTCAAACTATACGCTAGCAGAATACTGCACCTTCCTTGATCACACCTGAAAAATACATGAAGGCAAAATACTGAAATGGAAAGTTACCTCAAGAAGTCAGACTCAGCATGCAGCAATACTACAAAAATTGAAACGTACATGAAAAATATCACAGATGCACATTTCCAAAAACTGACATATTCCAATTAATAAATCCTGAATAAAATAGTTTTTTCTACCTTTGTTGTCTGGTGACTTTGTTTTTCTGATCATGCTGGCTCAGTATCCGATAGTGCTGCTATCTGTCCTCTTAACTCCATTTCCAGGGCTTCCTTTCCATTTATTTCTTTACTTTCCGCCTTTCTTCTTAATTTCTTGCCCTACATCCATAAGTAAAAGCTGGGTCCTCCTCCGTGGAATTGACTGGAGGAGGCATAACGTGGATCCAGCTTTTGCCTATTTTCTATATCCATGTGCACTTTTTCTCCCTTTTCCCTCACCTCATCTCCTTCCTCACTCTTCCCTCGCCTCCATCCATGTCCAGCATTTCTTCTCTCTCCTCCATCCACCCATGTCCAGCGACCCTCCTGTCCCCCCTGCCATCCATCTATGTCCAGCAAACCCCCCTTCCCCTCTGCCCTCCCCTGCCATCCACCTATGTCCAGAAACCCCCCTCCCATGCCATCTACCCATGTCCAGAAACCCCCTACCCTGCCATCCACCTATGTCCAGAAGCCCCCCTCCCCTGCCCATCCACCCATGTCCAGCGACCCTCCTGTGCCCCTGCCCTCAACCTATGTCCAGAAACCCCCTCCCCTGCCATCCACCCATGTCCAGTGACCCTCCTGTGCCCCCTGCCCTCCCCTGCCATCCACCTATGTCCAGAAGCCCCCTCCCCTGCCATCCACCATTGTCCAGTGACCCTCCTGTGCCCCCTGCCCTCCACTTATGTCCAGAAGCCCCCTCTCCTGCCATCCACCCATATCCAGCGACCCTCCTGTGCCCCCTGCCCTCAACCTATGTCCAGAAACCCACTCCCCTGCCATCCACCCATGTCCAGCGATCCTTCTGTGCCCCCTGCCCTCCACCTATTTCCAGACCCCCTCTCCTGCTATCCCCCATGTCCAGCGACCCTTCTGTGCCCCCTGCCCTCCACCCATGTCCAGCGACGCGACTCTCCTCGTTCCCCTGCTCCCCCTCCCTCCAGCCACCTGAGCCCCCCTCCCCGACCCGCCAAACGACCCTCGTCTACCACCCGACCCGCCGGCACCTCACCTGACCCAGCATTTTAAAAAAAGCTACAAGCGGCAGCCGGCAGTGCCTCCTCGCGTCTGTGAAAGAAGAAAAGTCGCTTCGTCCATTGGCCGGCCTTCCCTCATGTCCCGCCCTTGCGGAAGTTACATCAGAGGGCGGGACATGAGGGAAGGCCGGCCAATGGACGAAGCGACTTTTCTTCTTTCACAGACGCGAGGAGGCACTGCCTGCTGCCGCTTGTAGCTTTTTTTAAAATGCTGGGTCAGGTGAGGTGCCGGCGGGTCGGGTGGTAGACGAGGGTCGTTTGGCGGGTCGGGCAAGGGGGGCTCAGACGGGGGAGGGGCTCAGACGGCTGGAGGGAGGGGGAGCAGGGTAACGAGGACTGGAGAGTCGCGTCGCTGGACATGGAGGGCAGGTGAGGCAGACTTGAGGCGGGCTGCGCGGGGCCCCCTTAGGCGCGGGGCCCTATGCGGCCGCCTCGGTCGCCTCTGCCTAAGACCGGCCCTGGCATTACTCTCTCCAGGAAAAAAAAATTAAATGATCCCAGGTTCCAATCTAATTCATGTTTAATGTGGGATAAAATGCCATAAATAAGTAAAGAAATATAAACTTTTAATGTTGAGCACCTGATTTTCAAAGTGAACATATTCCAAACACTATAATGAAAATAAAATGATTTTTTTTTCTACCTTTGTTGTCTGGTGACTGTTTTTCTGATCATGCTGGCCCAGTATCCAATTCTGCTGCTATCTGTCCTCTAACTCCGTTTCCAGGGCTTCCTTTCCATTTATTTCTTTCTTCCTTTCTTCTTCATTTCTGGTCCTCAGCTTCTGCCTATTTTCTTCATCCATGTGCAGTTTTTCTCCTCTCTTCCTTTTCCCTCATCTCATCTCCTTCCTCACTCTTCTCTCCCCTCCATCCATGTCCAGCATTTCTTCTCTCTCCCTCCCTCCCCTGCCCTCCATCCACCCATGTCCAGTGACCCTCCTGTCCCCTGCCCTGCATGCACCTATACCCAGCGATCCTCCTGTCCCCTGCCCTGCATGCACCCATGTCCAGCAGTGACCCTCCTCTCCTCTCCCCTGCCCTCCATCCACCCATGTCCAGCAGTGACCCTCCTCTCCCCTGCCCTCCATCCACCCATGTCCAGTGACCCTCCTGTCCCCTGCCCTGCCCTGCATGCACCTATACCCAGCGATCCTCCTGTCCCCTGCCCTGCATGCACCCATTTCCAGCAGTGACCCTCCTCTCCCCTGCCCTCCATCCAACTATGTCCAGCAGTGACCCTCCTCTCCCCTGCCCTGTCCTGCATGCACCTATAGCGACCCTTCTCTCCCCTGCCACCCCCTCCTGAGTTTGGCGAATTCAACTCCCTCCCTTTTCCCTCCCTCTGGATCCGGTCCCTTACGTCAGCGACCACGAATTCTTCGGGGTCGCTGCAAGAGCTGACTCTCCCCCGCTGGTGCTGCAGGTTCGCGATTCAAAATGGCCGCCGAGACTTACAAGGGCGGCCTCCAAGACTTCGGCAGAATTCTCGGTGGCCATTTTTAAAATGTGAACCTGCAGTGCCAGCGTGGGAGAGTCAGCGCTTGCAGCGACCCCGAAGAATTCGTGAAGTCGCTGACGTAAAGGACCGGATCTGGAGGGAGGAAGAGAGCCAGCTCACGCAATTCAACAACCGGCTCTCAAGAGCCGAGCAAAGTTATCAACCGGCTCTTGCGAGCCGGTGCGAGCCGGCTCCAGCACACCACTGCGCCTAATGCTGGATGTGAGCATTTACGGTTTCCAAAGGCTGGTGTAAATGCTGGCACCCATATGACAGTATTGTATAACATTGTACCTAACTTCTGGGAATACCCCTGCCCTGCTCATGCCCCTCCCATGGCCACACCCCCTACGGAGTTGTGCGCTATGAAATTTAGAGGCATATGTTATAGAAAAGGGCATAGGGCAGGTGTGTAACTCCAAATGATGTGCCAATTAATAAGTATTGATTTCTAGCACCTAATTAGCTAATTAATTTGCATGCTGACTTGTGATTGGCACCCAAATTTGCACGCCCAACTTTGGGTGCCCTGGATAGAATCCAGGGCAGAATCGGTAACCTATAGGCCCTGTCTCAGAATTCACTGCCCAGATAATTTTGGCTGTGTGGAAAATATTTTATAACAGGGTCCTTAGGCTAACAAGGTGCCCAGGTTGTGTCGCGTCCCGCCGCGCTCCTACCTGCTCTCCCGCCGTGAGGGGCAGGAGTCAGCGGCCTCCGCGGGGCGGAGTGGCGTTCCGGGGGCTCCGGGGTGGAGGTGGGCGTTGTGGCGGGGGTGGCGGGTCGGCCCGAGACCGGCGGTCGGCGATGGTGACCGCCAGCCCCGCTATCGCCGGGTGTGGAGGCAAGCTTCGCGCCGCTCAAGATGGCGGCGCTGGTATGCGGGCACCGGGGTCTTCCGCGCTCCCGAGCCGGAGCTCCGCCCACCAGGCACCGGATTGGAGGGCCGAGGCAGTGGCTCCACCTGGGAGGTCGGGCAGCACCAATCCAGGGGGCTCTGCCGACTCCCGGGGCTGGATTGGTGGTCTGCTTCCACGAGGGCGGGGCGGCTAATAAGGCTCAATATTTAAAGAAGGAAGCTAAGCTGACACTTCGCTTCCGGTTCTGTTTCCGTAGCCGCTATCCAAAGACTGTGCTGAGAATCTCCAGGATTGCTAGCCGCCTTGCTAGCCGCTATCCAAAGACTGTGCTGAGATTATCTCCGGGATTGCTAGCCGCTATCCGAGACTGTGCTGATATTATCTACAGGATTGCTAGCCGCCCTTGCTAGCCGCTATCCTAAGACTGAGCTTGTTGATTGCTAGCCAGGTCAGTCCGACAACCCCGTGGTTCCAGCAGTCCTGCTGGCCGCCTGCAGCTGGGAGCTCAACCCTTGGTGAACGGCGGCCGCCGCGGGTGAAGAGTCGGGGTTGCACGGCTGTCCTCTGAGGTCCTTCGGGGCCTTGCGGGGCCTAAGGGCTCACCAACAAAAGACAAGACAGGAACCGGAAGCCATGAGCTCGCCTACGCAGCCCGATCTACGGGACCTGGCTAAGGTACTTCAGCAGCAGCAGGAACAGCTGAACGCCCTGTCGGGGGCACTCCAGAACGTGTGCTCTCAGCTGTTGTCGCTTCAGGTACAGAACCAGGCCGCAGCGGCTCCCCGTCAGGGAGGGTTCCGCGCGAGACCTCGGTTCCCTGAACCTGCACGATATGATGGGGCCCCCGGAGGCTGCCGGGGTTTCCTCAATCAGTGCAACTTAGCCTTCCGGATGCAACCGGAGGCATTTTCATCAGACCAGATTAAGGTGGGATATGTGCTTGGCCTATGCGAGGGGAAGGCCCTAGCATGGGCGTCCCCGTTAAGCGAACAGCAGGACCCCATCCTGGACGATTATGCCGAATTTCAGCGCCGTTTCCGCATGGTGTTCGACCTCCCTGGCAGGCCGTCCTCCGTGGCGTCGGAATTGCTGCGAATTCAACAGGGGGAGGGGACGGTGGCTGATTATGCCATTCATTTTCGGACCCTCGCCACCGAACTACGTTGGAACCAGGAGTCCCTCGCGGCAATCTTTTTGGAAGGATTGCAAGAGCGAATCAAGGACAAATTGGCAGGGCGGGAGGTCCCGGGACAATTGGACGCCCTGATTTTGCTCTGTATTCGAGTGGATACCCGGTTCCAAGAGAGAGCGAGAGCCCAGGCAGAACGGCAGAAGTGGGGAAGGGATGCGTCCCGGACAGGCAAGGGACCGTCCCCCCGCCGTAGTACCCGGGACCCTAAGGAGACTGGTGAGGAGCCGATGGTGATCGGCCGTCAACGATTGGCCCCTTCGGACAGGAAGAAGCGCTTGTGGGGCGGACTGTGCCTGTATTGTGGTGAGGCCGGGCATTTTGTCCGTTCTTGCCCCGCACGAGCGGGAAACGCTTCCCCCAAGGCACCCTGAGGGGAGGGGTCTTGGGGCATTCCGCTCCCCTACCGGATCCTCTGATAACACTGCCAGTAACTCTGCGATGGCACGAGACTATGATCCGGACCCGGGCCCTGGTGGACTCCGGGTCGGGGGGGACTTTATTTGCCACGAACTTCTGCAACAGATGGGGTGGCCCATGCTTCCCCATCGACCAGCGCTGCAAGTAACATCCATTCAAGGGACTACCTTACCGCAGCCGATCACGGAGATCACACCTTTTTTGGAACTTCAGGTTGGGGAGGATCACCGGGAGGAGGGTCGATTTCTGGTACTCTCTCGGGCCATTCATCCGGTGGTGCTGGGGTTGCCTTGGCTACGGCGCCATACCCCCGTTATTGACTGGACCGAGGGGAAGATCCGGTCTTGGGGTAGCGCCTGTCTGGGAACCTGTTTGAAGGGCCGGAACTTCAGTTGTCCCGCGATGGCAGTTGTCCCTGGGCCGGCGCTGGCGGGTCCATCCACACTGCCGGTGGACTATCGGGACTTTGCGGATGTATTTAATCCCGTGGAGGCGGAGGTCCTACTGCCTCATCGGTCCTTTGATTGTGCTATTAGGTTAATGGCGGATACCATGCCACCCCGGGGCCGGCTTTATGCCTTGTCCCGGGAAGAATCCAAGGTGATGCAAGGATATATCCGGGAGAATCTTCAGAAAGGGTTCATCCGCCCTTCTACGTCCCCTGCCGGGGCCAGGTTCTTTTTTGTGACCAAGAAGGATGGCTCCCTGAGGCCCTGTATTGATTATCGGGGGTTAAATGCCATCACGGTGAAGGATCGATTCCCCTTACCGCTCATCCCTGAACTCTTTGACTGGTTGCAAGGAGCCCAGATCTTTACCAAGTTGGACTTGCGGGGGGCCTACAACTTGGTCCGTATCCGGCAGGGGGACGAATGGAAAACTGCATTTAACACTCATGAGGGGCATTTTGAATATCGAGTGATGCCGTTTGGCCTATGCAACGCCCCAGCAGTGTTCCAAAGATTCATCAATTTTGTGCTCGAGGATTTGTTGAACTCCACGGTGATTGTCTACTTGGATGACATCTTAATTTTTTCCCGGAATCCCGCAGAGCATGTGAGTCATGTTCGTGCCGTGCTACAGCGTTTACGGCAATACCAATTGTTTGCCAAACTCAGTAAGTGCTCATTTCATCAGCGGTCTCTGCCCTTCTTGGGACACATTCTGTTACCCGGAGGCTTGCGGATGGATCCTGACAAGCTCCGCGCCATTCGGGAGTGGCCTCAACCGCTGGGATTGAAAGCGCTACAACGGTTCTTGGGATTCGTGAACTACTATCGGCAGTTTATCCCTTAGTATTCGCAACTGACAGCGCCGTTGACAGCGCTCACTAAGAAACATGCGAATGTACGGGACTGGCCACCAGAGGCGCAAGCCGCATTCCGGCAGGTAAAGGAGGCTTTCGACTCTGCCTCCATCCTGTTGGCCCCGAATCCAGAGAAACCGTTTATTGTGGAGGTGGACGCGTCCACCTTGGGCACAGGGGCGGTCCTCTCCCAAGTCAATACCAAAGGCCGGCGCCAACCTTGCTCCTTCTTCTCTCGTAAATTCTCCCCAGCGGAACGTAATTATACGGTGGGGGATAGAGAACTCTTGGCATTGAAATTGGCCTTACAAGAGTGGAGACATTTGTTGGAGGGAGCCGAGCATCGGTTTACGGTAATCACTGACCACAAGAATCTGTTGTATCTCCAAGAGGCCAAGCGGCTGAACCCTCGACAGGCTCGTTGGTCCTTATTTTTTGCCAGGTTTCACTTTCAACTGGTTTTTCGGGCTGCCGCCCAGAATACCCCTGCGGAATCCCTCTCCAGAGCATTTGAGGTTCCGGAGGAGATGGAGGAAATTCATCCCATGTTGGACCCTAACTGTCTCAGTGCTGCCGTAGGGGGGGTCGCTCCTGCGAAAGAACTGGTACCGCCCTCCGACCGAAGAAGTGTCATGCAGTGGGGACATGCCTCTGTATGGGCCGGACATTTTGGGTACCAAAAGACCCTCCTCTTAATTTCTCGACATTACCGGTGGCCTCAGATGAGGCGAGATATCCTTCAGTTTGTCACAACTTGCCCTGTCTGCGCCCGGACGAAGTCTGTAATCGGGCATCCCGTGGGAGACCTGCAACCGCTGCCTGTGCTGACAGCTCCTTGGAGGGAGTTGTCGATGGACTTCATCACCGATCTTCCCAGCTCCCAAGGACACACCGTGATCTGGGTCGTGGTTGACCGTTTCTCCCGGATGGCCCATTTCGTTCCCCTGCCGGGGCTTCCATCGGCGGCATCCTTAGCCCAACAGTTCATTCAACACATTTTCCGGCTTCATGGGTTGCCCACCAGAATCATCAGTGATCGTGGACCCCAATTTACCTCACGATTCTGGAGAGCCTTGTGTGCGGCTCTGGGGGTTGCGACCCACTTCTCGTCAGCCTACCATCCCCAGACCAACGGGATGGTCGAACAGATTAACCAAACATTGAAAGGGTTCTTGCGGGCTTTTGTCAATAAGCATCAAGATAACTGGGCATCCCTGCTTCCATGGGCTGAGTTTGCCTACAACCACAGTGACTATTCGGCCTCTGGGCACTCTCCTTTCTTCTTGGTGTATGGACAACATCCACGGCTTCCAGCACCTTTTCCCGCGGGCACCGCTACACCCATGGTTTCTCAAACCTTAGCAGATCTGCAGAAGGTCTGGGAGATAGCCCGGGTACAACTACAACGAGTGGCCGCCAAGTATAAGGCCTTCGCGGATCGCCACCGACGCCTTGCACTGGTGCTACAGCCAGGACAAAAGGTGTGGTTAAGTACGAAATACCTAAGATTGCGGGTCCCCTCTCGGAGACTAGGGCCACGGTACATTGGACCGTTTACAATCCAATCTCGGATTGGAGCAGTGACTTACCGGTTGTGGCTCCCGAGGACTTTACGAGTGCATAACGCCTTCCATGTGTCGCTGTTGAAACGTTTCCGGGGGTCCAAGTGGCATCTACAGAATCAAGAGACAGTCGTTCCGGAGGCGGTCCCCAATCCGGAGTATGAAGTTGAGGACATTCTGGACTCCCAGAGGCGGTGGGGCAAGCTGTACTACCTGCTATCTTGGAAGCATTTCGGTTCCGAAGACAACTCCTGGGAACCAGCTACCAACGTTCATGCCCCGGACTTGGTAAGAACCTTCCATGCACGTTTTCCTCTCAAACCGGGTCCCAGGAGAAAGGGGGCATCTGGGGGGGATACTGTCGCGTCCCGCCGCGCTCCTACCTGCTCTCCCGCCGTGAGGGGCGGGAGTCAGCGGCCTCCGCGGGGCGGAGTGGCGTTCCGGGGGCTCCGGGGTGGAGGTGGGCGTTGTGGAGGGGGTGGCGGGTCGGCCCGAGACCGGCGGTCGGCGACGGCGACTGCCGGCCCCACTATCACCGGGTGTGGAGGCAAGCTTCGCGCCGCTCAAGATGGCGGCGCTGGTATGCGGGCACCGGGGTCTTCCGCGCTCCCGAGCCGGAGCTCCGCCCACCAGGCACCGGATTGGAGGGCCGAGGCAGTGGCTCCACCTGGGAGGTCGGGCAGCACCAATCCAGGGGGCTCTGCCGACTCCCGGGGCCGGATTGGTGGTCTGCTTCCACGAGGGCGGGGCAGCTAATAAGGCTCAATATTTAAAGAAGGAAGCTAAGCTGACACTTCGCTTCCGGTTCTGTTTCCGTAGCCGCTATCCAAAGACTGTGCTGATAATCTCCAGGAATGCTAGCCGCCTTGCTAGCCGCTATCCAAAGACTGTGCTGAGAATCTCCAGGATTGCTAGCCGCCTTGCTATCCGCTATCCAAAGACTGTGCTGAGAATCTCCAGGATTGCTAGCCGCCTTGCTAGCCGCTATCCAAAGACTGTGCTGAGAATCTCCAGGATTGCTAGCCGCCTTGCTAGCCGCTATCCAAAGACTGTGCTGAGATTATCTCCGGGATTGCTAGCCGCCCTTGCTAGCCGCTATCCGAGACTGTGCTGATATTATCTACAGGATTGTTAGCCGCCCTTGCTAGCCGCTATCCTAAGACTGAGCTTGTTGATTGCTAGCCAGGTCAGTCCGACAACCCCGTGGTTCCAGCAGTCCTGCTGGCCGCCTGCAGCTGGGGGCTCAACCCTTGGTGAACGGCGGCCGCCGCGGGTGAAGAGTCGGGGTTGCACGGCTGTCCTCTGAGGTCCTTCGGGGCCTTGCGGGGCCTAAGGGCTCACCAACAAAAGACAAGACAGTTGTGTTTATTTTATAGAGATAATACATGAGGACAATCTTTCCAAAGTATCATCATCTGCTCCAGGTGTTTCATTTCTATTGTGCTGAAGTCGTGAATATGTTATTTGAATGTTCTTCCCTGCTGCCTATTTTATCATTGTATTATGCTGACATTGATCATATTTCTGTTATATGATTGTTTTACATTGCTGTTAAATGTTTACGTTTCTGACACTGTATCTTGTTAGTCCTATTACTGGGATTCATTTTTCTGGATCTAAGTTGCTGCAGGAAGAGTAAGACGCTGCAAGAAGTACTCCTGCCAGTTAATATTTTTCTTCCCTTTTACTGCTTTTTGTTCGAAGGATGGTAAAGAGGAAGGGAAGAACGAAGGGTTCCCTCAAGGCTCTCCTTCGATGAACCAGTTAAATAAGGCAGTGAATTTGGGAGTGGTTCTTGCTGCCAGAACAACTTGAGGCATCTTTGAGCCTCAAATGCCAGGTGGGAACAATGCTGAGGGGTCGAGGTTCGTTGGAGAGACCACTCTTATGGATACAGGTGGACTACCTCAGTGGCAGGTAATGTTATTTTGATCCCAACTATCCTGGAAGGGCTTCTGGTTTACTATTAGGTTTAGAACAACATGAGGAGAGTGTGGCAGTGTCAGCAGGGGATAAAATAAAGGAGCCAGCATTTGCCATTCAAGTTTGGTGCATTCCTCTGCTAGCCATGGTATTTTAGAATTGGCACTTTAAGCCATGTTAGGGCTTAGTGCACCTCAGTAAAAGGGCCCTACATAAGAATATATGCGTTGCTATACTGGGACAGACTGAAGGTCCACCAAGCCCTGTATCCTGTTTCCAACAGTGGCCAATCCAGGTCACAAGTACCTGGCAAGATCCCAGAACACTAAAACAGATTTTATGCTGCTTATCCTAGAAATAAGCAGTAGGTTTTCCCAAGCCCATCCTAATAATGGCTTATAGACTTTTCTTTTAGGAAATTATCCAAACCTTTTTAAAACCCTGTTAAGCTAACAGCTTTTACTACATTCTCTGGCAATGAATTCCAGAGTATAATTTCACACTGAGTGAAGAAAAATGTTCTCCGGTTTGTTTTAAATTTACTGTTTAGCTTCATTATGTGCCCTGTAGTCCTAGTATTTTTGGATTGAGCAAACAAGCGATTCACATCTACCCGTTCCACTCCACTCAGTATTTTATAGAGCTCTATCATATCTCCCCTCAGCCCCCTCTTCTCCAAGTTGAAGTGCCCTAGCCCCTTTAGCCTTTCCTCATAGAGAAGTTGTCCCATCCCCTAAGTGCTTCTGCTTTAATTATAGATGTGCATTGCACCTGTTATTCTAGTATAACTTTCCACATAGATATCCTATAGGTACCTAGCTATAAGCACATCTTTATAGAATTGCCCTCTATATAGTGCTTCAATTCCATGCGAATGTCTCTCATACATATACATTGTGGCTAGGAGGAGTCCTCTAGACCTGGCTTGAAAAACACTGCTCTAGGCTTCTGCTGTCACTGTTATTTTGGTAAGTTGATGGGAATCGCTGCTTATTGACACAAATGTTTTAATGCTATGACAATATAGATGAGAAACAAACAAAAAAAAGCTGTCAACTTTGCCTTGAGGTGCATCTGTTTATGGTTATTACCAATTCTTTATATACCACCCCCAATAAAAACATTAAAGCAGCTTACAATGCAGTCAGAGCTAAATCTAAAAAGGAGAAACTTGCAGACTATGGTTTAAATGCCTAGATCATAGCCTAGTATAGGACTGTTGAAACTGTATTTTTCCCAGCTCACAAGCCCCTTATCACAAGGAGAAAAAAAGATCAATATTTAAACTTGAGCAACTTCAAAATATTGAAAAACAGAGACACAGAAAAGCATAACAGATATTTCTATGAACATAAATATTTTTACATGTGAAAGAATGCAAATGCATTTATCTTGCAATGTGTTGGAAATAGCAGAGCTGCTGTGCCCTGTAAATGAACCACATTTTAACTCTCTTTGGTTTCAATAAAGAAAAAGATTCAGGCAACAGCGTTACAGCGCGGCATCTGTACTGAGAGCAAAAATGTCAGTTAAACAGGAAGGTGCATCGCAGAGCGCAGAGAACCCAGAATGTTTTTCACCCTTGTTAACAAGGAGACTTGGAATGCAAAGAAGTCTTGCCTAGGTCTGTTTTATTTTAAAGCATTTATTAAAAGGGTTTAACAGATTAGAAAACAAGCCAAATCTGTATTCTGCAATCCTTTATGGGACAGGAACTGCTCGACAGTAAACCAGAACCTGGCAGCCTTTCCTTTTTTTGGACGTCTGCTACTTCCAAGTTCCAACTCGGGACGTAGAGTCTCTTTTATCAGACATTCTGACTTATCAAGTGTGCAATGTTGAATCCCATGCATGTATACACTTAGATCATCTGCACTTTGCTAATGTCACAGAATGTGATTCAGAGCCATCATTAGGCAGGAGAACCAGGTATGGGCCCTTCACCCCTTCCAACTTGCACTCACATCCCTTGACCCCTTCCTCTCCGTTGTTGCACCCCCCCCCCCCCCCCCCCATTTATTTTCAACTTTTCCTTCCTACCAGATTTAACTTCTCTCAGCTCCACTGAATCTTTCTTTACTCCACCATCCCTGGTTCTCAGCCTCTCAAACCATCCCCCAAATTCTGACCTTTCAGTCTGTTCCTGTTCTCATCTCTCACCCCCCTTTTTGTCTCATTCCCTGTCACACCCTACCTCTTATGCTCCCCAGCTCTCTCTCTCTTGTTATAGTTGTGGGATCCAGAGGGAGGTGCTGTTGAGCCGCTGCTGATTCACTCCCTCCTGCAGCCAGCTGGCCCATTGGGCTCCAGAAAACCAATCAGCTGCAAGAGGTGAGGAATGGGCAAAATTCTGCAGTGCTTCCTCTCATCATGTCCCACTGGGGTTCTGCTTCCTTGGTGGAAAGAGGAAGCCAGCTGGGGATGGGAGTCCCTGCAACTTCCTTCACTGAATTGACTTTCCCTTCTCTGGGTGCCAGCAGCCTGCACTGGAACCTATGCTCCTCCTTGCTTATTAATTCCTGCAGCCACCTATATAGCAGAGTTTTTGGCCACTGACAGGCATCTCCACCTGTAGATACACCCTCAACGTGTGACATTTCTGCCATGTCAGATTTTTAAAAAAAGCTTTGCACCGCATACTGCCCAGTTACTGCTGGGGTAGCACAGGGGCCCTTACCACCTTCTAAATAGATGGTAGTTGTAAGGGCTTCCCCGGCAAATGGCCGCAAAGCAAATGTTTCATGTACCACATGGCCATCTGTCTCTCCCACCCAGAATTTCCTTTTTTCAGGCGGCCCTTAGAGAGGTACAAAAAATGATGATAAACTGTTGGCACAGATGGTCAACATGTATGGAAACACCTTTTCTCAGGTCTGGCAATGATTAAGAATATAAGAAGAACATACTGGGACAGACCATAAGAACATAAGAGTAGCCATACTGGGTCAGCACAATGGTCCATCTAGCCCAGTATCCTGTTTTCCAAACAGTGGCCAAGCCAGGTCACAAGTACCTGGCAGAAATCCAAATCGTGGCAACACTCCATGCTATAAATCCCAGGGCAGGCAGTTGCTTCCAGTGTCTGTCTAAATAGCAGACTATGGACTGTTCCTCCAGGAATTTGTCTAAACATTTTTGAAATCCAGATACACTATCCGCTCTTACCACATCCTCCGGCAAAGAGTTCCAGAGCGTAACTATTCGTTGAGCGAAAAATATTTTCTCCTATTTGTTTTAAAAGTATTTCCATGTAACTTCCACGAGTGTCCCTTAGTCTTTGTACTTTTGGAATAAGTAAAAAATTGATTTACTTCTACTCATTCTTTACCACTCTGGATACCACTCAGGATTTTGTAGACCTCAATCATATCTCCCCTCATCTGTCTGTTTTTTAAGCTGAAGAGTCTTAACCTCTTTAGCCTTTCCTCATATGAGAGGA
Organism: Microcaecilia unicolor; assembly: GCF_901765095.1. Taxonomy (NCBI): domain Eukaryota; kingdom Metazoa; phylum Chordata; class Amphibia; order Gymnophiona; family Siphonopidae; genus Microcaecilia; species Microcaecilia unicolor. Next base: position 298,802,342 of record NC_044036.1, on the reverse strand, counting down.
GTTCCATCCCCTTTATCATTTTGGTCGCTTTTCTTTGAACCTTTTCTAATTCCGCTATATTTTTTTTAAGATACAGCAACCATCAAGCCCAGTATCCTGTATCCAACAGGTCACAAGCTTTCCTTTCCCGTAATGTATAGCACTGGCACCTCACTAGGGAAAGCAGACTTTTCCCTTACACCAAACAATATGAGGTGATTTCTTATGGTACCTACAGACCTGGGCCTGCAATCTAATTTTCAAAGGAAAATAGAGTGGCAAGAGAATGCAGATATTTTGAAGGATTTCAAAACAACATCCACATACCTGCTCTTCTTACTTGAGCTAACTTGCTCAGTTTTCCCTCTGGATAAAAGTATGTCTGTGTTGAACAGTGAGCTTACTTTTACCCCCAAAGAGGAGATGTAGGAAGCAATTTTCAAACATGATTTTTATGCAGATAAACACCTGATACAGGTTAACTATTCAACTGGACATGAAATCCTAAAGGTGAATAGCTGTGGAAGGGAAATTTCCATTCTGTCTCATATATATTGCTATTACATCTTGTTTTAATGCATAGTAACATAAAATACCATGTGATAAACTGAAATAAAACATGCTAACCCACAATTACATATTATTTAATTTTTGTGCAGTTAGTGTATGCTAGCCAAAACAACACACTCTGAAATAGAACCAGACTCAACAAAGTAAAAATGCACATCCCTAAAGGTGAACTGAGAATACCTGAGACAAACAATGGTATGTAATCAGGATAAACATCCAACATCAGCAAATGATAAATTAATGTCTATCTCCATAAACATTTCCAAGGGTAGACATGCCACATGCATCAGTCACTACAAAGCCCCTACTATGATTTGCAATGATTAATGCAAGAATGCCTTCTATGAGCAACTAGACAGAGTCATATAAAGGACATCCATTGTAATGATAAATTGATACTCCTGAGTCGCCTCAATGTCAGAACTGGTTGCAGTCTTATGAAACAAAGTGCTAAGGCATCATAGAATTGGCAGAATCAACTCAGACTCGTGTCTCTTTCCCCATGCACTGGACACAGTCTTGTGATCACTGATACCGTGTTCCAGCAGCTAAACAAATAGAAGACCCACCTGGATGTGATGCATCCCTGCTCTAAGCAATGCATCCTTTGGACTACATCTTTGACAAACAGATAGGTATTCAAGATCCTTCATTTGACTGTAGACTAGTCAGAAGCCAGATGTTCGTCCAGTTCAAATGAAAATACCTATACAAACCTAAACTTATAGATCTAAAAACTAAGGAGGCCATTTTAAAAGCACCTAGGTGTGCAAATGGTATACATGTGCAAACGGCCATTTTTGAAATACGTTATTTGCACAGTAATATCCCATGGATTTAAAAGGGGTGTGGTATGGTTGTGCCTCTAAAACAGATATATACTTTCCATATTACAATGGGAAGCTACATTTGTAAAAACAAAAATATTCCTGTCGGCATTTGCACCGGCCCCAGGGCATGAAAGGGTGGGTGCAAAAGGCTATGGATCCCATTCCCTGTTCCCTGCCCCCTTGTGGCCCATGATCACCTCAGCTCCTCATCCAGCCATCTATTCCCCCCTGACAACAGTCATAACCTCCAAATCCTACCCCCCCCCTATCCCATTAACATCAACATCCAATCCCCCACTTCCCCAGACACCCCTGGCCTCTTACTGAGGACCTCCCTATTGTCTAGTTGGGGTGGGAGTAATCCCCAGATGCTACTGCCCTGTCAGCACCTGGGTTCAAAATGCCTGTTCTGATGCCCTATTGGTAGGGTGAAGCTGCCAAACAAGGCCACTAGCAGCTTCTTTTAGTGATAGCAGACCTAACTTGCTATTCTCATTACCACAGCCAAGATGTGAAGTTCCTGGTTGCATCATTGAAGAGTATAAGACACTTTGTTTTCCTAGGGTGTTTTTGTAAAATCGTTGCTCCTCCTTGATATGCCAACAAATATCCATGTATTTGCTGGCATCCTACCATGTATTTAAAAAAAGACTCCACATTCCACAGGGACTTTTGAAAAAAAAAAAAAGCAGGGAAAACTGAGCACACCCCAGCCTGGAAGTACTAATTTCTCTTTTCAAACCCATCTAAAAAGGCCTTCATGATAGGCTCATATATTCAGGTGAACATGGGCTCCTAAATTTTTAGCTAATTATAGGTGCCTAAATTTAAAAGTCTATAAATGAGGTGCTTAAATTTAGAGCAGCACAGGAACGCTTTAGAAGCCAGATCAAGCCACCTAACTCTTAGTTACTACTACTACTACTACTTAACATTTCTAGAGCGCTACTAGGGTTATGCAGCGCTGTACAATTTAACAAAGAGAGACAGTCCCTGCTCAAAGAGCTTACAATCTAATAGACAAGTGAACGGTCGGTCCGATAGGGGCAGTCAAATTGGGGCAGTCTGGATTCACTGAACGGTAAGGGTTAGGTGCCGAATGCAGCATTGAAGAAGTGGGCTTTAAGCAAAGACTTGAAGACGGGCAGGGAGGGGGCTTGGCGTAAGGGCTCAGGAAGGTTGTTCCAAGCATAGGGTGAGGCGAGGCAGAATGAGCGGAGCCTGGAGTTGGCGGTGGTGGAGAAGGGTACTGAGAGGAGGGATTTATCCTGTGAACGGAGGTTACGGGCGGGAACGTAAGGGGAGATGAAGGTAGAAAGATAGTGAGGGGCAGCAGACTGAGTGCATTTGTAGGTAAGAAGGAGAAGCTTGAATTGAATGCGGTATCTGATCGGAAGCCAGTGAAGTGACTTGAGGAGAGGGGTGATATGAGTATATCGGTTCTGGCGGAATATGAGACGTGCAGCAGAGTTCTGAACAGATTGAAGGGGAGATAGATGGCTAAGTGGGAGGCCGGTGAGGAGTAAGTTGCAGTAGTCCAGGCGAGAGGTAATGAGAGCGTGGACGAGAGTTCGGGTGGTGTGTTCAGAGAGGAAAGGGCGAATTTTGCTGATGTTAAAGAGGAAGAAGCGACAGGTCTTGGCTATCTGCTGGATATGCGCAGAGAAGGAGAGAGAGGAGTCAAAGATGACTCTGAGGTTGCGGGCAGATGAGACGGGGAGGATGAGGGTGTTATCAACTGAGATAGAAAGTGGAGGAAGAGGAGAAGTGGGTTTTGGTGGAAAGACGATAAGCTCGGTCTTGGACATGTTCAGTTTCAGGTGGCGGTTGGACATCCAGGCAGCAATGTCAGATAAGCAGGCCAATACCTTTGCCTGGGTCTCCGCGGTGATGTCTGGTGTGGAGAGATACAGTTGGGTGTCATCAGCATAGAGATGATACTGGAAACCATGAGATGAGATCAGGGAGCCCAGGGAAGAGGTGTAGATTGAGAAGAGAAGGGGTCCAAGGACAGATCCCTGGGGAACACCAACAGATAAGGGGATGGGGGTGGAGGAAGATCCATGAGAGTGAACTTTGAAGGTGCGGTGGGAGAGATAGGAGGAGAACCAGGAGAGGACAGAGCCCTGGAACCCAAATGAGGACAGTGTGGCAAGAAGTAAGTCATGTTAGTTAGGCACCTCAATCTTTTTCATATTGGACTGAGTATGGTACTTCTGCACAAAATGACAAAAAAGACATTTGACTGACTTCATTCATCATTTGCAGAAGCCTCAGTTATACCTTAAGCAACTGGCTCCATTTTTTTCAGACCAGGTAGATCTACTCCTGGTTTTACCCATTGTCAATATCAATGTTTCCCAGGCCCAGTGCTGGAGTACCCTCTTGCCAGTCAAGTCTTCAGGATATCCGCAATGAATATGCATGAAATTGATTTGCATACACTGCCTCCATTATATGTAAATCTCTTTTATGCATATTCATTGTGGATATCCTGAAAACCTGGCAAGGGAGTACTCCAGGACCAACTTGGGAAACACTGGCCTATATGAACCTGTAAACACTGCTTTTCTTAGGGAAATTGGGTCCAAAGGTTCATAGAATCAATGGGATAAAAGTAAGTTTGGATCAACCTGTCTTGAAAACATGAAACCAGTTAATCACCCTATTCATAAATGAGTTAGCGTGAATGGATTTTGGATTCAAAAGGCTCATAGTAATATTGGCAAAGGCAATATCTGAAGAAAATCCTTCTTGGATGGATCTTTTTTTATGACAATACTTGTTTAGCAGAATTGGATATTTATCATATTCCTTCTGATAGCTTCTTGCTTCATAGAGATGTTCATTTTTGAGACTACAAACCAGGGTCACAGACAGACATAAAAGAGAACACCGTACCGTCAAGTCTACAGTCAAGATATTAAGCAAAAGGGGATTATTTGTGCAACTTCTCAGCAGTGTCAAGATAAAAAGCAGAGTTTTAAATGGCACTGTTTATTCTTGGGATGAGGTGATCTAGAGATAGCTTAACTTTCTGTCCGAGTTGATGCATCTTTCTGCGGCACTGAAGACGGCTCTCGTTCCTTATATCTTGGCTGGAAGACTTGGGGCCAGTCTTGGGTTAAGCATTTCTCAAATCTGTGGCTTTTTGTTTCTTGCCTATTTCAAGAACATCTAAACTGCTTGTTTTTAGGAACTGTTATGTTAATTAAAGTAAAAAGTATGTTTCAGAGAACCTTATTCTGTTATGTAGGAAACCATGCCATGTAGTTGAACATATATACCTGCAATATTTGCCACTTATTTCCCAAATGCTACATTCATCCTTCTCTGTTTTGAAAGTACGCAATTGTAAGCAGGGAAGTCTATTCCCTATCAGTTACAAACTATACTCCATAGTATTTAGCATCTATTGGTCACACGATAGACCCCAGAATGATGACTGAATGTTACTTGGGGATTAGCAACATGCAAGCAAATTGGAAATCAAATCTCTACAAACTGTTTCCCAACCATGTTCAATGTTGCCCCTAAAAGGGGAGATTCTATATCTGGTGCTTAAAAAATCTGCATGGAAAACATTTCTACTTAAGCTTATTCTATAATCGGCACCTAGATTTAGGTGTGATATATAGAATATGATTAATTGATATCCTAGCGCCTAAAACTGCACGCGACCATTTACACGATGAAAATATGGCGTAAATCCCAGTGCGTAGATTTAGGTTCAGAGGGCCATATTCTATAACTGTGCACATAAATTTCAGAATGCCCACAAAACACCCATTTCCCCACCTATAACCACACCCCTCTTTGTGCACATTAGAAGTTAGGCGCAGTGCATTACAGAATACGCTTAGTGACTGTAAATGCTAATTATTTTCAATTAGTGCTCATTATTGCTTAAATGCTGTTATCAATGCTAATTAGCTTGTTAAGCCAATTAAGTTATGTGCGTTGCTATAGAATCCACCTGAATTTCCGCACAGATCTCTAGGCGCGCTATATAGAATCCAGGGGGAAAGTGACTAAAACCACCCTTGATGTGAAATAGGGATGGGCTTTCATTTGCAACAAAATGTTGCTTGCAAACAAAAGTGTGCACCATTAGCATAGCTACGTGGGGCCACGGGGGCCTGGGCCCCCCTAAAATTTCCTATGGGCCCCTTGTTTTGCTGGCGGGGGTCCCCAACCCCCAGCAGCTGAAGCGTTGCCCAGCACCAGTCTCTGGCGCTGCCAAGCTGCCTGCCCTGCTCTGTCTTCCCCTCAGGTTCGGCATGCTCCTTTTAGTGAAACTGAGCATACACTAAAAGGAGCGTACAGGATGAGAGGAGAAGACAGAGCAGGACAGGCAACGTGGTGGCACCAGAGACCAGCGCTGGACAGCGCTTCAGCTAGCGGGGGTTGGGGTCCTCCACCAGCCAAGGTATTTGGTGCGGCAGTGGGTGGGAAGCGGCAGGGCAGTGGGGGGGGGGGGGGTGGCAGTCGGGCTGCAGACCAAAATGTGTCCCCCCCCCACCTCGGGCTCTGGTTCCCTCCCACCCCAAGGTCTGGCTAGGCCCCTGGTATGCACTCTTCTTAAAGAGTGTGAACCGTATGTAAAGAGGGTGCACTTTTCTTAGAGAGTGCACACTCTTTCCCTATAGTGCATGCATGCACTTCAAGTGGGCACTATGGGGAAATGAGTGCATGTTCATTATGGAGTGCACCCTCTTTCAGAAGGTAGACACTCTAAGAAATGTGCACCCTCTTTACTCATAGTTCACACTCTTTATCACGTTAATGGTTTCCTATCTATTACCTTTTGTTAGTTGCAGTTACCAAGGTTAGTGGAGGAGTAACCTAGTGGTTAATGCAGTAGACTTTGATCCTGGGGAACTGGGTTCGGTTCCCACTCCAGCTCCTTATGACTCTGGGCAAGTCACTTAACCCTCCATTGCCCCAGGTACAAATAAGTACTTTTATGTAAACCGCTTTGAATGTAGTTGCAAAAAACTCAGAAAGGCAGTATATCAAGTCCCATTTCCCTTTCCCTATTAGAACAGGAAGAAGTGTTCTGCTATTGTATACAGCCATGAGCGGTCTTCAGTGCAGTATCAAACATACCATGCATGGGAGGAGAAATCATTCCTGTGCAGTGAACACCGCAGGCAGAGGATTTACAGATGCACTGGGGTTTTCAACTTCTGCTCAGTTACCTTGACCTTGTTTTTGTTTTCTCTTAGTATTGCAAATACTGTATGTGCCAGAGAAGGCGATGGAAGCAAACTGCACCACGGACATCTTCCACCCAAACCGCAGCAGCTATATCGGAGATGGTATGTAAATTATTTGGACACTTTCTGCAACCTGTCAAAAGGCAGAAAGATGTTGTGAGCTTCAGCCCAGTAGAAACACAGCTGTGGTGCCGGTACAATGAGTTGGAACAGTGAGTGTTCCTTATCCTCCTGAGGAGCAGAGACAGGCAGAGTTCTGGCCCGACATAGCCTGTTCAGACCTCCACTTACAGAAGCACAATTCCTATTGCAGCTTCTCAGAGAAAGCTATTGCTGACAGTAATGTCTTTTGGTGAACCCCTGTTATAGAGCAGGTATTCAGAATCAAAGGTATCAGGGCAATATTAGATATGGGCACTCAGAAATGTTGTGTTTTCATGTTCAGTTGTTAAAGAATGTGCACTGTACCCACATAAGGGCAAATTTTATAAAATTGCATGGCCAGATTTATGAGTGGAGGAGTGACCTAGTGCAGCAGGTTGGGACCAATTGGGTTCAATTCCCACTGCAGCCTGATGGTCAGCAGTGGATTGAGATCCTGGGGAACCAGGTTCAATTCCCTCTGCAGCTCCACGTGACCCTGGGGAAGCCCTCCATTGCCCCAGGTAGAATATATAACGTAGATTGTGAGCCCATTGCAAAGTGCCAGTAATAGAAATTGTAAACCGCATAGTCGCCTCAGGGACTAAAATAAATGCTTTGTGTGCAAATTTACATACACATGTTATAGAATAAGGTCAATTGTGTATGTAAATTAGTTGTTAGTGAGGAGCTAGTTGGTGCTAATGATCAATAATAGACCATGCATGGCCTTAATGGGCACTAATTGGTACCAATTAGAAGTTTCGTGCGCAGCTGCCCCTAGTCGATATTCTAGAAGTTGCATGCCTAAAATTAATTGCACAAACAACTTCTAGTTGAGCATGGACAGGGGAGGGGCATGGGCAGGTGTACACAGGTTATAGAATGCTATCATTGATGTGGGCAACTGACATCAGTTGGGAGCCTGAACTTATGAAGGCCATTGAACTAACGTAGGTGCTCGTGCCTAAAGGTGCACATGTAAATGGATGAATGTACCCGATAGTGTGCACTCAAAGCATCGCGCATACGTGCCTGTGCATACTGTCAGGATTAAATGCACGCTACCCTCCTTTATGCTTAGCATGTGAAGTTGGACACCCAGTTTATAGAATAAGGTCAGTTGTGCATGCAACTTAATTTAATAATTGGCTGTTAATTGGCATTAATTGGCACCAATTGGCAATTGACCTTAGTCACTATTCTAGAAGCTGCACCTCATTTTCTGTCACTCACAACTTCTAGGGGGTGTGGTTATGGAGGGCCATGATTGGGTTAGGGGCGTGTCTATGAGTTATGTGTAAATGTTGTAAATGAAGTGCTCGGGCCTAAAATTAGGTGTAAAACTGTGAATTTATACTAGTATTCACAGAACTACCATTATATAATTCCTGCTCAGCATACATCACACCAGTACCAAAATTTTAGCACCATTTATATAATTTACCCCATGTGCAAATAACGTGTACCTTAAGAAAAGTACACACTAGCCCTCAGATTCTATATAGCGCAACTTAAGGTGTGCCTGCAAATCCAGTTGTCTTCTGGATTTGCGCCTGCAATTTAATTAGTTAGTAAGTCAGTGAGCACCGATAATTGCCACTTAACGAGCAATTATTGACACTAATAGGCATTAATTAGAATTTACACGCACAACTGTGTGAGAGCATTTTATAATGTGATTCGTGTAAATTTTAAGTCACGTGGAGGGGCATAATCGAAAGGGACATCCTCGTTTTGATTTGGACATCCTCGCAGAACGTTCTGATCCAGGGATGGGGAAACCCATATTTTCAAAACAAGATGGACGTCCATCTTTTGTTTCAATAATACGGTCAGGGACATCCAAATCCTTAAATTTGGTCGTCTCTAGACTTGGTCGCTTCTGAAACCAAGGACGTCCATCTCAGAAATGTCCAAATGCAAGCCATTTGGTCGTGGGAGGAGCCAGCATTTGTAGTGCACTGGTCCCCCTGACATGCCAGGACACCAACCGGGCACCCTAGGGGGCACTGCAGTGGACTTCATAAATTGCTCCCAGGTACATAGCTCCCTTACCTTGTTTGCTGAGCCCCCCAACCCCCCCCCCCCAAAACCCACTACCCCCCAACTGTACACCACTACCATAGCCCTTACGGGTGAAGGGGGGCACCTAGATGTGGGTACAATGGTAGTGGGTTTTGGAGGGCTCGCTGGTTCCTCCACAAACGTAACAGGTTGGGGGGGATGGGACTGGGTCAGTTTGCCTGAAGTGCACTGCACCCACTAAAACTGCTCCAGGGACCTGCATACTGCTATGAGGCTGGCATAGAGGCTGGCAATCAGTATATTTTTAAAGATGTTTTTGAGGGTGGGAGGGGGTTAGCGACCACTGGGGGAGTAAGGTGAGGTCATCCCCGATTCTCTGCGGTGGTCATCTGGTCATTTCGAGCACCTTTTTGTGTCTTGGTCATAAGAAAAACACGACCAGGTAAAGTCATCCAAGTGTTTGTCAGGGACGTCCTTGTTTCTTTCGATTATGGGTTGAGGACGTCTAGCGTTAGGCACGCCCAAGTCCCTCCTTAGCTACGCCTCCGACACGCCCCCTTGAACTTTGACCGTCCCTGCGACGGAAAGCAGTTGGGGACGTCCAAAACTGCCTTTTGATTATACCGATTTGGACGACCCTGTGAGAAGGATGTCCATCTTCTGATTTGTGTCGAAAGATGGGCATCCTTCTCTTTTGAAAATAAGTCCGATAGGGGACCTTTTACTGAGGCATGCTGAAAAATGACTTGCGTTGGTGTAGGTGTGTGTTTCGTATGCGCGCAGGTCAATTTTTCAGTACACCTGCAAAAAAGGCCTTTTTTGTGGCCGAAAATGGTCATGTGGCAAAATTAAAATGAGCATGCTTCCATTTTTGGCCTGAGACGTTACCACCACCAATTCACTTAGCGGTAAGGTCTCACGTGTTAACCAGACGATAATCATCATGGAATTATCACCTGGGGCACGGGGTAGCCGGGCGGTAGTTCCAATTTGAGGCACCTACGCACCTTAGTAAAAGGGCCCCATAGTTGAAAAGGTGGCATGGACATGGGCAAGGAATGGGTGAGTCTTGGGCATTTCTAAAATCTATGTACATTTTTATAGAATACTGGTCTGCGTCTAATTTAGGCATAGGCATTTACACCAAGTTTTTTTTGGTATAACTGGCAGTGACTAAATTTAGTTGTACGAACAGGTGCTTGGCATATTCTATAAACTGCGCGGAAACTTAGGCGTACTTTATAGAATATGCCTAGGTATATTTTGTTTCGTCACCCATTTTTTTAGGCATGATATACGGAATCTAGTCCTAGGTGCACATTCTGTGCTGCCTTATCAGGGAACATTTGTTTGAAATGACTGCCCATCCCTAGGCAGTATCATTGGCAGAAGTCATAGCTGTTGAGCATTCCATAGATGGCAGAGGACATGAAAGATGGAATAGGAAAGCAGGCGCATTGACAGACATTCTAGAGTGGCATGAGAGGATCCCACTCTCGTGTCTTAATAAAGGACACGTATCTGATATGCTTAGCCTGGGTGACAAAACAAGAGCAGGGGAAAAGTTGGTGAAATTCCTGTATTCAACAGCCTCAGCCAATCTCCAAAATAGTGCAAAAATACATTTTTTTAAAAGTTCAACACATAGTTTAGTCTAGTTTAGTCTACTCTGGGGAAGAGCTGTATATCAAAGCTAAAGGTATGTATTTACATCAGCAATATGGGTTAGTTGAAAGGTGCCAAAGTGATATCCTGTGCTATATCACAATGCATCATAAAGTAACATTATTTTGCTGTGTTCTATCACAATATGTCACTCACAATATGTCACACACTGAAACTTTTGTCTTGATGAACCAATAGAATTTACTACTACTACTATAAATCACTTCTGTAGCGCTACCAGTCGTACGCAGCGCTTTACAATTGAACATGAAGAAAGACAGTCCCTGCTCAAAAGAGCTTACAATCTAAATCAGGACAAACAGACAGGATCAAAAGGATAAGGGAAGGACAGACAGAAGGACACAAGGATAAGATAAAAGTGACAAGTCAGGAGTCGAAAGCAGCATCAAACAGGTAGGCCTTTAGCCCGGATTTGAAGGCAGCCAGGAATGGAGCTAGACGTAATGGCTCAGCTACGACGGATTTTGCCTCAGCTAAGCCAGCATGGCAACAAAAGTATGTTTGTAGATAATTCTAAAATTGCAGATATCATAGCAATGTCATAGGTTTATCTATTTTATCAAAATTTGTTCATCCTGAAAGGTAATAACCTGCAGAGAGGCATTGCCATTACAAAAGAGGGACCCCCAAGAAAGGTAAAAGTGGAACTAAAAAAATAACTCATAAACCATAAATCAGAGAAGATATGATTTTAAAAACAATAAATAAACCAGGCATAATTAGTCAGCTGGGCATATACATAGGAAATACTCTGATCAGAGTATGGGCGGGACTCCCTGCATGCATAATTTACAGAGTACTATGGGGCTCGTTTTCAAAGCACTTATTTATTTATTTGTTTATTTATTTATTTATTTGTGGCATTTATACCCCGCTCTTTCCCGCTCGATAGCAGGTTCAGTGCGGCTTACAAATGTTACTATCCAGCTCATTTCGAAAGAGAAGGGCGCCCATCTTTTGGGAGATGGGCGCCCTTCTCTCAGGGGCGCCAGAATCGGTATAATTGAAAGCCGATTTTGGGCGTTCCCAACTGCTTTCCGTCGCCGGGATGGCCGAAGTTCCCAGGGGCGTGTCAGAACGGTAGCGAAGGCGGGACAGGGGCGTGCCGGGGCGTGGTTAAGAGATAGGTGCCCTTCTTTTTTCCATTATCGGCCGAGGGCACCCATCTCTTAACCACGCCCCTCCGGTGGTCATCTGGTCAGTTCGGGCACTTTTTTGGGACTTGGACCTGAAAAAAAAGGGACCAAATAAAACGGACCAAATTCTCGCCCTTTTTTTTCAGGTCTAAGTCCCAAAAAAGTGTGCCGAAAAATGGACATGTGCGCATCCATAACACACGCCTTCACTACTGCAACCCATTTTTCAACTCACCTTAGTAAAAGGATCCCTAAGTGCTTTAAAAATACACCTAAGTCACGTGTGTATGTCTGACTTTTAGGCACACGCCCTTATGGTTGGTGCTTGTGTCTAGCAGCATGTGCGTGTATATATTTCTATAAAGGAAAGGAGATGCCTATTTTCTTTATAGGATAGGTATCTCAAAGGCACCTAGAAGGCAGCTAAATATAGGCTCACTGTTACAGAATGATGTCAACTCCTCTGATGTCAGATCATGGACTTAGCAAAGGGAATTCTTACTAACAGAATTAGAACCACTTGAAAATGTAAATAAACAAGCAGGTAGAGGCGACATGATTAATGTGGAGGGGCATAATCGAAAAGGGGCGCCCAAGTTTTCCTGCGGACGTCCTCACAGGACGTCCCGGCGAAGGGGCAGGGAAACCCGTATTATCGAAACAAGATGGGCGTCCATCTTTCATTTCAATAATACGGTCAGGGACACCCAAATCTTGAAATTTAGGTTGACTTTAGAGATGGTCGTCCCCGATATTCAGCGATAATGGAAACCGAGGACGCCCATCTCAGAAACAACCAAATTCAAGCCATTTGGTCGTGGGAGGAGCCAGCATTCGTAGTGCACTGGTCCCCCTGACATGCTAGCACACCAACCGGGCACCCTAGGGGGTACTGTAGTGGAATTCAGAAAAAGCTCCCAGGTACTTAGCTCCCTTACCTTGGGTGCTGAGCCCCCCAAAACCCACTCCCCACAACTGTACAACACTACCATAGACTTAAGGGGTGAAAGGGGCACCTACATGTGGGTACAGTGGGTTTCGGGTGGGTTTTTAAACTTTTTTTAGGGTGGGAGGGGGTTAGTGACCACTGGGGGGAGTAAGGGGAGGTCATCCCCAATTCCCTCCGGTGGTCATCTGGTCAGTTCGAGCACCTTTTTGAGGCTTGGTTGTAAAAAAAAAATGGACCAAGTAAAGTCACCCAAGTGCTCGTCAGGGACGCCCTTCTTTTTTCCATTATCGGTCGAGGATGCCCATGTGTTAGACACGCCCCAGTCCCGCCTTCGCTATGCTTCCGACACGCCTCCGTAAACTTTGGTCGTCCCCCCGACAGAAAGCAGTTGAGGGCACCCAAAATAGGCTTTCGATTATGCCGATTTGGGCGACCCTGGGAGAAGGACGCCCTTCTCCCGATTTGTGTCGAAAGATGGGCGTCCTTCTCTTTCAAAAATAAGCCTGATAGTGTATCTGCTATGTATAATGTAATCACACCGTCTGGCTTTGCCTCCCTACTGTATTTGTTTGGTGAATCATTTATAGGCCAGATTATGTATAAGTTGTTTAAATGGAAAATTAATAAAGATCTAGTTTAAAAAAATGTAGGGCATGTGGACTAAATTTCAAAGGACCTTCAAAAGTAGCACAAAATTGACACAAATAGAAGGCACCTATTGGGGGTACCATTTAATTACATATGTTCCGCAGATAAATTGTCAGCTGACCTCTGCTGAAGAGATTTGTGAACCTGCTGCTCAAAGCACTCTGTGTCACCAGCAGGAGAGATTAAGGATCACAGAAATCAGGAAGCCAGACTCAACCATTTCTGGTTTAACTGTACCACCTCTGTAAATTTATACTGTTAAGGCCCTGTTTACAAAGGTATGCTAGTGTTTTTAGCATGCTAAAAATTAGCACGCACTAATGCTAGAGACACCCATGGGTGTCTTTAGCATTAGCACATATTAAGTTTTAGCGCGTGCTATAAACGCTAGCGTGCCTACAGTGCGGCTTAGTAAGCAGGGCCCTCCATTTCATAGGGATATCAAAACCATAAGTCCTCTCATGGAAGGGTATGAAAACAAGGATGCAGGGATCAGCAAGGTCTTGAAAACAAAGGAGTAGTTTGTTAATGGTAGGAGCAGCAAGGCAGAAATATCAAAGTTAACCGTTTGGGGGCCTTTTACAAAGCGGCGGTAAGCCCAACGCGGGCTTAGTGCAAGCTATCCTGGAACTACTGCTGGCTTAACGCGGGTGCCGGCAGTAGTTCCAGCCCCAGCGCATGCCAATTGCCGCGCTGTGGAAAATTGGCCATGATTTTCTAGTGTGGCAGTAACCCGGTGGCAATTGGGCAGCACCGTGCGGTACCTGGTTATCACCAGGTTAGCATGAGAACCCTTACTGCCAACTCAGCGGGTGGCAGTAAGTGCTCCCCCTTGCATGGCCATGTGGCAAGAGCAATCTTACCACATGACCATGGCTATTTTCAGGCATTGTTACCCGCGGTGGTAAAAAGGGCCACAGACCGGCCAAAATGGCTCCCGCTGCTAGCGCAGGGAACTTTTTACCGCAGCCTGGTAAAAGGACTCCTGAGTTAGATAAGGCAGTATTTTTGGAAGAATTGAGAAATCTTAAAAAAAAAAAAAAAAATCCAGGTATGGTTTTTATGGCAGCTTAATCTGTGAGTGAATATACAGCTTGCAATGATTAATATCAAAGTGTTTTCAAAAGTATTGGAAAACGTACTAAGCACTAAGCCAAGACCCAGGATAGAAACTCAAGCAATATGACCCCTCTGGTTTCTGTGCAGCCTCACATTCTTTCACAGCAAATACTTCTGTACTTTTACAATGCATTATGAAATTGTTGAACATGAATAGAAGACTGTTATTTTTTTAAATCATAAGATAGATGTGTGCACTGCTGGATTTCAGGTATCATAGCTGAGTAAAAGTGTGCATGCTTTTTCTATTTTGTTTAACTGGTGCATACGACAGTGATAATCTGAGACGAATGCCTGTGAGGCTACAGTGACCATGCTGTGTGTTTGCTTTTCCTTGCACTGGATGCCTACATGGAAAAAATGTTAGCAAGTTTACTCATCTTTTCAAATAGAACCTTTTTATTGTCAGGTTCTGACTGGGTTAGCACAAATTGTGTAATGTGCTGACAATGTATTATGAATATTGTAATAAAGGAAAATTTGTATACATTAAATAAATCATTCTATTTTAAGAGGTCAAGTTTCAAAAATTATTTAAAACATCTAAAAGTATGCATAGCATAGTACCGTGTCTGTTGCTTGGAAATATGTTTACCTTGTTAAAAAAAACAAACGAAAACAAAAAAGTGGCTTTATTGTTTAAGTGGTCAAATGGGTAATCAAATGTTTTCCTTTTCTTTCTTGCTGTCATTCTCTCATTCTCCTACGTGTCTCTCCTGCCCTGTTTACTCTACAAATGGCCTATAAATTGGAGGAGTAGCCTATTGGTTAGAGCAATGGACTGAACGCCAGAGGAACCTGGTTCAAATCCCACCACAAAGGAGAAAGCGAAGGTGACTCAATGAAACGATGATGGTCTAGAAGATTTATTGGTCAACAAAAACGATTCTATGGTCAACATGATGACTCAACATGGCTGTGTTTCAGCCCATCGGCCTGCCTCAGGCATCTTCCTATGTTGTATGGATGAATATATTGATGTCGCTTGCTGTGAATATATCAAGCTAAATCACTCTCCTGCTTATAATTGAACAAGAAAAACGCCCAAGTTCCGACCTAAATCGGGAGATGGACGTTTATCTCACAAAAACGAATAACGCGGTATAATCAAAAGCCGAACTT
The DNA here is from genome assembly GCF_901765095.1 of Microcaecilia unicolor. Classification (NCBI taxonomy): domain Eukaryota; kingdom Metazoa; phylum Chordata; class Amphibia; order Gymnophiona; family Siphonopidae; genus Microcaecilia; species Microcaecilia unicolor. The sequence continues at coordinate 298,786,915 of NC_044036.1, read as the reverse complement.
GGACGTTTTCAACTGCACTCCATCGCGGAAGCGTGCAAAGTTGACGGGGGCGTGTCGGAGGTGTGGTGAAGGTGGGACTTGGGCATGGTTATCACCCAAACAGAGATGGGCGCCTTTCGCCAATAATGGAAAAAAGTATGCGTTTGTAGCTAGAATTTAGGGCACTTTTCCTGGACCCTGTTTTTTTCACGAATAAGGCCCCAAAAGTGCCCTAAATGACCAGATTACCCCCAGAGGGAATCGGGGATGACCTCCCCTGACTCCCCCAGTGGTCACTAACCCCCCTCCCACCACAAAAAATGATGTTTCACAACTTTTTATTTTCGCCATCAAATGTCATACCCACCTCCCTGGCAGCAGTATGCAGGTCCCTGGAGCAGTTGTTAGGGGGTGCAGTGGACTTCAGGCAGGTGGACCCAGGCCCATCCCCCCCCACCTGTTACAATTGTGCTGCTTAATGCTTATTAGTCATCCAACCCCCCAAACCCACTGTACCCACATGTAGGTGCCCCCCTTCACCCCTTAGGGCTATAGTAATGGTGTAGACTTGTGGGCAGTGGGTTTTGAGGGGGATTCGGGGGGGCTCAACACACAAGGGAAGGGTGCTATGCACCTGGGAGCTCTTTTACCTTTTTTTTTTTTTTTTTTGTAAAAGTGCCCCCTAGGGTGCCCGGTTGGTGTCCTGGCATGTGAGGGGGACCAGTGCACCACGAATCCTGGCCCCTCCCACAAACAAATGCCTTGGATTTATTCGTTTTTGAGCTGGGCGCTTTCATTTTCCATTATCGCTGAAAAACAAAAACGCCCAGCTCACAAATTGTTGAATAAAACATGGACGTCTATTTTTTGCGAAAATACGGTTCGGTCCGCCCCTTCACGGACCCGTTCTCGGAGATAAACGCCCATGGAGATAGACGTTTTCGTTCGATTATGTCCCTCTCTGAGTATTCTCCAAATGTCTAGCAGCTGGTTCAAAGCTACTGTTCATACAATACATCACAGACTTTTGTGAACAAGTTAAAGAACTCAAGCAGCTACTGCCTGGCACTATCCAGGTCACAGTGGATTTAAAAGCACTATATAGCAACATTTCCCATGCAGATGGCATAACTGCATGTAACTAATTTCTAAAAACACCAACCTGGACTACCAGAAACTGTTACAAAATGAGTTGTATTCATCCTGACCCACAATTGCTTCAGATTCAGTAAAGATATCTATCTACAAATCACTGACACTGTCCATAGTTATACGGATAGTGGCTAAATAGAGCTGTTATAGGTACAGCCACATCCGGCAGTGGTCTCTACATATTTTCAGTGCTGCTTCCTACATGGATAGTGGGGCTGAATGTATGTGATTTTTTTAAAATGCTGGAACTGGTATTTAAGAAACTGCTTGTTGAACCAGCTGAATATAGGTCTAAAAAAACAATATGGCATATTATTATTATTATTATTATTATCACATTTATATACCACCTTATATCCAAGGCAGATTACAAGAAAAACATACATAATTATAGAACAAATCAACAAAAAGCATAATATCATTAAATTTTGAAAGAAAATCTAACATTGAACTGCTAGCTCGGAAGAAGAATCCATAACCAATCCGAGATCAATCATCTCCAAAATATTTCACAAAAAAATGTTTTTAAATGTTTCTTAAATTTTAATCTATCAGAACATAATCTGAGATAACCTGGTAGTTAGTTTTAAAGAATCGCTCCTGTAACAGGCAAAGCTTTATTATGAGTATGAGCCAACCATGAGGTGGAAACACGTGGAGATGGTCGACCTAAATGTTGAGATGGTCGACCTTAGAGATGGTCGTCCCCGGTTTTCGGCCATAATGGAAACTGAGGACGCCCATCTCAAAAATGACAAAAACCAAGCCCTTTGGTCATGGGAAGAGCCAGAATTCGTAGTGCACTATTAGCCCTGACATGCCAGGACACCAACCGGGCACCCTAGGGGACACTGCAGTGGACTTCATAAATTGCTCCCAGGTGTATAGCTCCCTTACCTTGGGTGCTGAGCCCCCCAACCCCCCCCCCCCAAAAAAAACCCCACTCCCTACAACTGTACACCACTACCATAGCCCTAAGGGGTGAAGGGGGGCACCTGCATGTGGGTACATTGGGTTTCAGGTGGGTTTTGAAGGGCTCACATTTACCACCACAAGTGTAACAGGTAGGGGGGGATGGGCCTTGGTCTGCCTGCCTGAAGTGCACTGCACCCACTAAAACTGCTCCGGGGACCTGCATACTGCTGTGATAGAGCTGGGTATGACATTTGAGGCTGGCATAGAGGCTGACAAAAAAAAAAAAGTAAGTTTTTTTTTAGAGTGGGAGGGGGTTGGTGACCACTGGGATACTAAGGGGAGGTCATCCCCGATTCCCTCAGGTGGTCATCTGGTCAGTTTGGGCACCTTTTTGAGGTTTGGTCGCAATAAAAAATCGACCAAGTAAAGTCGGCCAGGTGCTTGTCAGGGGCGCCCTTCTTTTTTCCATTATTGGCCGAGGACGCCCATCTCTTAATCATGCCCCAGTCCCGCCTCCGCTATGGTGTCGACACCCCCCCGTGAACTTTGGTCATCCCCGCGACGGAAAGCAGTTGAGGATGCCCCAAATCGGCTTTCGATTATATTTGGGTGACCCTGAGAGAAGGACGCCCATCTCTCGATTTGTGTCGGAAGATGGGTGCCCTTCTCTTTCGAAAATAAGCCTGATAGTTGCTTAGTAGTTTCAGAATGCAAGATCCAATGTGGTAAAAGCAAAGAAGCAGATCTGAAGAAAATCTTATATTTAAAAGCAAAAAAACTGTTAATAAGCATATAAAATTACTGTTAATATCAAAACATAAAAACAAGTGCATAAGAGTAATTAAATACATAAATAATTACATAGTACCAGAAACATAATAAAACCATGCAAATAAAGGAAGAACAATACTAAATGTAAAAACCACTAATAAAAAACAAAAATATTGTATTACTTATGGATAGTTAAATAAATAAATATGTATAAAATAAATACAGTAAATGAGTAATAAAAAACATGGACAAGTCCATAGACCGCTATTAAATGGACTTGGAAAAATTCCGCATTTTTAGGTATAACTTGTCTGGAATGTTTTTACGTTTGGGGAGCGTGCCAGGTGCCCTTGACCTGGATTGGCCACTGTCGGTGACAGGATGCTGGGCTAGATGGACCTTTGGTCTTTCCCAGTATGGCACTACTTATGTACTTATGTACTTATGAGATAGGAGTACACATCCACTAGGTGTAAAACATAGGTATCACCTATATGATAAAGTAGCTGGGAAGAAATAAGAAACAGAAACCATCAGGAAATCTCCTGCAGTTCATTAGAAATGACAGTGCAAACTTGTTAGCTCTCGATGTAGCCATAGTTAAACTGACAAACAGCTCCCTTTGGGGTCCTTTTACTAAGACGTGTCTAAAAGTGGCCTGCGCTGGTGTAGGCTCAAGTTTTGGACACGCACGGATCTATTTTCTAGTGCGCCTGGAAAAATGGGGGGGGGGGGGGGGGGGGTTGTGTCTGAAAATGGACATGTGGCAAAATTAAAACCAGCGAGCATCCATTTCAGGCTGAGACCTTACTGCCACCCATTGACTTAGCGGTAAGGTCTCGTGCGTTAACTGGGTGGTAAGTGTCAGCACAAGTAAACTGCCGATTACCGCCAGGTAAGCACCACATGGTAGAAAATATTTTCTATCGTGTGTTTTGGACGAGCGTCAAAAATGAAATTACTGCCCAGGGCACGCGGTACCAGTTGGTAGTGCCAATTTGACACACATTGGATGCCCATAGGTGCCTACGTGCCTTTTTAAAAGGGCCCCTATATTGTTCTATATATTTAAAGCACCGGTCAAAAATGAACTTACCAAACAAACAGAACAAAGTTAGGTACTCAAATAATGACTTACGCTAGTATTCTATAATGGCTTCAGTGTCCAATTTTGAAATTACAGGATACTTGCTTAGCACTCAATTTTTTTGCATATAACTTATGGCGCCCTTCCTTGAATTTACTCCAAAATATTTTAGGGTCAATATCCAGACAGTGAGGAGGGAGCAACCCGGATAGTCAATGCCAGGCTATTTTTTAACCAGTTTACAGTTACCCGGCTAAGCCGATATTCAAAGATAGCCAGTTATCTTTAAACTGCCTCAAGAGATACCAGCTATTTAAGTAGCCCAATGTGGCCGCTTACAATAGCCGGATATGAATTGAATACTCGGGGCTAGCCGGTTATATTGCGCAATATAGACGGTTATCTCCTAGGCGCTAACTGGGAATATTCAGCGAGGGATAACTGGCTATTCCATGCTGAATATTGCCGAATAGTCAGCTAAGTGCTATTTAACCAGCCAGGTGCATATTCCTGGACGGTTAAATGGTTTTGAATATCGGTGATGGTGGTGGTGGTGTGGTGTGGGGGTTTGCCTTTAGTTTTCCATTTCAACTCACTGTCTGAGCAAAGATGCAAAGAGAATCCTTATTTGTGCAATCTGGAGATGATATGATCTGCAATCTGGGTGGGAGGTCTGTCCAATTGACCTGTTGGATCCTCCTCCTTCATCTGTCCTTTTCTGGAAAGAAACGAGTCCTGTCTTCTACAATCCTTTTTACTAATTGCTATCCTGATAACTTGAGATGATTTCAGTGTTGTCTTTGCATAAGCATAAAAGCCTGTTCAATTTTGTATTATCTGAAGCAATCATCAGGGCTGGATAATACATAATGCATCTGAATAATATTTATGCAATGAGCCAATAAATATTCTGTGCTGACAATCACGCGTTGAGAAGAATGCCTGTTTGAATGGGAAAAATGCTTGTTCACTAGGGTATGCCAGCTTGTTTCTGGCTGTGTTGGCAGACTGAACATGGGGTCTGCAGATTTATTCCTCTCTAGGCCATTAGTTTATGGAGGAGTCACAAACAGTACTTCATGAATATCTCCCTGCAAAGTTACAAGGGCAGAACAAGAGGTAGCCATTAGAACAGCTGTCCCATAACCTTAGTACTAGACATGGCAATAAAATTCTAAGCGTTGTTCTTTGGTTTGGACAAAAAGTTTAATATTGTGGAAATTAAAAAAAAATGATGGATTGGATTTCAGTGATTACTGCTATGGCACCTATACAACATTGGGGGGGGGGGGGGGGGGGGGGAGCCTAGCATTAGGGGTCCGATCCCACGGTTGGTGGTGAGACTGGATATTCAATACTAGGCTGTTTCCAGTGACCAGCACTGAATATCTGGTTTATCTGGTTTAATTTTGACAGTTCAAACTTAACCGGCCATGCCTATATTCAGCGCTGGCCGGTTAAGATTAAACCGGCTAAAAATAGGCCTACTATTTCAGTGGCCTGATTTGGCTGATATAACCAGTTATCTATTAAGCGCTGACTGTGAATATTGAATACTCGTGAATAGCTGCTTAAGCATTATTTAACCAGCCAGGATCTATTCCTGGCCAGTTAAATGGTGCTGAATATCGTTGGGTAGGTGTCCAGGCAGTATGAGGTAGGAGATAACTCTAGGAGTGGCCTAGTGATTAGAACACCTTCAAATCCCACTGCTGATCCTTGTGATCTTGGGCAAGTCACTTAACCTTCCATTGCCTCAGGTACAAACTTAGATTGTGAGCCCTCCTGGGACAGAGAAATATCCAGCATACCTGAATGTAACTCACCTTGAGCTACTACTGAAAAAGATGTGAACAAAATCTAAACAAATAAATAATAGAAAGGGAAGTACGTGCCTATTTTCTTCTAGAGAATGTTAGCATAATCGGGTGTATTTGTGCGTAAAAATTAGGCACAAGCGCTGGTATCATCCATAGAGTTGGTGAAAGTGTAAGCGCCTAAATATGGCAGATATCCGTGTAACTATGTTTTTGTACAGCACTATATGTCTAGTAGTGCTACAGAAATAAGCAGTAATGTGAAGGGGCATAATCGAACAGGGGCGGCCATCTATAAGGGCAGCCATCTCTAATGACGGCCCTGTTAAGCGGCATACCCGAGCGTATTATCGAAACAAGATGGCCGGTCATCTTTTGTTTCAATAATACGGTTGAGGCCGGCCAAATCTCAACATTTGGGCCGCCCTTAGAGATCGCCGGCATTAGAGATGGCCACCATTGGTTTTCGCCGATAATGGAAACTAATGGCGGCCATCTCAAACCCGGCCAAATCCAAGCCATTTGATTGTGGGAGGAGCCAGCATTTGTAGTGCACTGGTCCCCCTCACATTCCAGGACACCAACCGGGCACCCTAGGGGGCACGGCAGTGTATTTCACAAAATGATCCCAGGTGCATAGCTCCATTACCTTGGGTGCTGAGCCCCCCCCAACCCACTCCCCACAACTGTACACCACTACCATAGCCCTAAGGGGTGAAGGGGGGGCACCTAGATGTGGGTACAGTGGGTTTTGGAGGGCTCCCAATTACCACCACAAGTGTAACAGGTAGGGGGGATGAGCCTGGGTCTGCCTGCCTGAAGTGCACTGCACCCACTAAAAACTGCTCCAGGGACCTGCATAGTGCTATGATGGAGCTGGGTATGACATTTGAGGCTGGCATAGAGGCTGGCAAAAAAATGTTTTAAATATTTTTTTAGGGTGGGAGGGGGGTTGCTGACCACTGGGGGAGTAAGGGTAGATGATCCCCGATTCCCTCTGGTGGTCATCTGGTCAGTTTGGGCTCCTTTACAAGGCTTGGGCGTGAACAAAAATGGACCAAGTAAAGCCGGCCAAATGCTTGTCAGGGCCGGCCTTCTTTTTTCCATTGTCGGCCGAGGCCGGCCATCTCTTAACCACGCCCCCATCCCGCCTTCACTACCCTGCCAAGACGCCCCCTTGAACTTTGACGGAAAGCAGTTGAAGCCGGCCAAAATCAGCTTTTGATTGTACCAATTTGGCCGGCTTTAGGAGAAGGCCGGGCATCTCCCGATTTGTGTCAGAAGATGGCCACCCTTCTCCTTCGAAAATAAGCAGGATAGTATTATATAAGTAAGGGGGTGCCCTGCCTATGCCTCCCTGCTCTGCCCCTTGTAAATGTAACTGAAGCGAGTATTTGCTGAAAAGCACTTTGTTGGTGCCCATAGACACGTATATGCTGGCATTCAAAGCATTTATGCGTGTGACGCATTTGTAAATGTTAGCGCATAGTTCAAAAAATTGCCCTGTCTGACTTCATTGACTGAACTGTGGCTCTGATTTTCAGCAGTAGCCTACTGTGCTGATTGGTCAAATTCCAACCTTTCTCATAAATGATTGCCCCTTCTCACAGCCCCACCACAGCAAAGGATGGATAACGGCATGATTCATTTCTCACACCACCTTTTACCAGGCTACCTGTAGATTTTGAACTTTCCCTCCAGTGCTTTGCAGGATTTGTAGTCCTTGTTCTTCCAATTTTAATCGTCACTGCAAGTGCTATGATACACCATGAAAAAGGCGTGAAGGTGAGCAATGCCTGAAAACACCAGGGTTGCTTAGTCTCCCTCTAGAATCTGTGTCACATGGCAGTTTGTGAACAAAACAAGTATCAAAGATAAATACCGGGAAAGTCTCTTCTAAACTGTTAGTAGGGGTTCAATCACTCTCATACTATTAGGCAGCCTTGGAATTAAAAGAGAAACCAGCACTTTCTTTCAGCACTGCTTGAGTAATGAGAGTAAAATGTGAGATTCAAGAGAGATTTTAAAGCAAAGAATTTACTTGAAGGCTCCCTAAACATTCCACATCCGGGACCTTATGCAGCCTCGATTCTCATGGCAAAGCTATATTTGCAATGTGAAAGTGTTAACCTACATCATCCTTTATTTCCAGAATTCAACAGGATGCATGGGAAATCTATTTATAAGATGACTTTCTGGAGCTTTAGTAACCATATCACGGTCAGTGCTCAAAAACAGGTGCAATGCGCCTACGCTGTGTTCACTTTTCCCAACAGAAGAGACTATTTTAAAGAACGGCATTCTGAAAGGCATGCTGGCTCTGAGGATGGCTGAGCTCCCTTCTATGCCCAGTGACTTCAGGTCACCAGGGACAGACTGAGGAAGTCCTGCTTTTAATGCTGGTGAGTAGTTTTATAGAAATCTATTTTTGACCAGGAAAGGCAGCTCGTTCAATGTCTTATTTTCAAATGGGCCCTGAAAGTGCAACCACAAAGAAAGGAGGAAAAAAAATATCTTCCATAGAGAAGCAACAGACAAACCAAAACAAAAGTGGAAGTCACCAAAATACAAATGTTCAAGGTGGTGAGTAATGTCAATAGAGTCCATCACTTTTATTAATCCATCATTGGTTAAACCTCAATCCAACTGAAGAAATAAGGCCATGTTTTGGCGTGCAAACCTTCTTCAGGGGTCCTCTAAAACTTGTGAATATGGATAACGGGAGGTTACAACCAAAATAAGGATGGCCTTATAACCTACTAGACCACAGTAAAACAATGATGTTCTCATCCAGCGCTACTCAATACTCCATTTTGTGTTAGGTCTTATTTCTTCAGTTGAATTGAGGTTTAACCAATTATAGATTAACAAATATGATGGACTCTATAATCATTGGTCTATTGGCATTATTTACCATATTGAACATTTGTATTTTGGTGACTTCCACTTTTGTTTGTTTGGTCCGTCCTGAATTTTGCCTGTTTGATTTTTTTTTTTACACAACAAAAATGGGGTGGAGAGGGCCCTCTCCACCCCATTTTTGTTGTGTCCGATTGCTGTGGAGAGTGTGAACCCCATTCTGTTTCTCTGTGTGTTGATTTTTTAAAAATATTTTTGGAAGAGGCCGTGTCCTGCGTGGAGTGCAGGAGTAGCATAATGATTAATGCAGAGGCCTGAGATCATGGAGAACCAAGTTCAATTCCCACTGCAGCTCCTTGTGACCCTGGGCAAGCTAATGAACCCTCTATTGCCCCAGGTACAAAGATAGATAGATAGATAGATAGATAGATAGATAGATAGATAGATAGATAGATAGATAGATAGATAGATAGATAGATAGATAGATAGAAACTGTGAGCCCACTAGGGACAGAGAAATTACTTGCATATGGGGGGGGGGGACTTCTATAAGTGGCACCTAAAAAATCAGCACAAAGAAAGCGCATAGCAGTACCTTATAAACCGTACTTAAAGCTAGTGCGGTTTATAGAGTAGCACTTAAGCTCAGGGATTGCGCCTACATTTAGGCACAGCCATTTGCACCAACAAAATCTCGTGCAAATGCTGGCATGGAGCCCCCTTATTCTATAATTACGCACGTAACTAAAAGTCACGCCCCAGATTTGCCCTGATTCACCCATGGCCCTACCATTTCCGTGCCCCCTTTTCCGACTTGCACATAAAATGTAGCCATGGATCCTGTGCCTATATTTACTTGTGTAAATGTTAATTGAATCTAATTAGTGCAGTGATTGCTTATTAAAAACTAATTGTTGGTGCTAATTAGCTTGATATTCAATTAAAATGCGTGTGTAAATTGGGCACGCTCTCAAATTTGCATGCACATTTTTAGTGCTTTTTATAGAATTAGGAGGATAATGTGTACAGCACTGCGTACATCTAGTACCATTAGTAGTGGTTAGTGGGCGTGGAAGTGTTAACCAGTTAAATGGCTAATGTACAGTTAAGACAGAAACACTTAGCACCCTCCTTAGTAAGAGCTGGTACGTGCTGCTGCGTTAACTCTATGCAAGTAGCACATTGTAATGACATTAGTGCACAACCTGCAATAAAACATATTAAAAAAAAATCCCCCAAAGTCTCTTGTGGACTAATGCCTGTAAAATTAGTAAAAGAGGGAATTATCACTAAATATTTTTCTTTGTATTTCTTGGCACATTGCTTGATAAAGTCATCTTTGGTGAATTATTGTAAATTGTTCTAAATAAAAATCCCCCAAAGTGCTGTATTATATCTGAGCTTAGGCCACGGTAAAAACCCACATTACTCTACATTAAGTCCAGATTCCAGTGCATTTTAGAAAAAGGGTCCCAAAGTTAGCACGTTACTTGTCCAAGTCAATAAACAGGGAGTCGGAACGGACAGGAATCTTCTTGGGCTGAAGTTTAGGTGCTGTTCTGACCCCACTCGACCACTATGATTGAACTGTAAACAGAGAGAACGTTTGCCAAATTAGCACCAGCTTCTGACTAATGTGTAGTAAAACTACAGTTCAGTTGTAGCCTTCATATTGTCCATTTCCCCACTCTGTGCTCCTGCCCACTTAAATCACCTGGGGCTGCCCAACCTCTGATATTCAGCGGCACTTAAAAGGGCAGTGCCTCCGAATAGTGGTACTGATGGCTCAAAAAAAAAAGTGGTCAGGTCAGGGGCGGAGCAGGGACTGGTGTTGGGGTGGAGCCAGCAGTTATGCGGATGCTGGCAATATTCAATGCCAGGACTTGCATAGCTAAGCGGCCAAAATTAGGACCCCTTCTAGACCTCCTCCTCCCTGGGGAGGGCCTATAGTGATGGTGGGCCGAGGGGTTTGGGGGGGGATGTTTTGGGGAGAGGGGGATCAGAAGGACTTACTGGTTCAGGGGGGATTGGAAGGGGGATAAGAGAATTTTAAAGTTATGTGGGTCCTGGCCGATATTCAGCCGGGGCTTACATAACTGTCTTATGTGGGCCCTGGCTAAATATCAGACCCCCCCCCCCCCAAAAAAAAAAAAAAACAAATGCCCCCAGAATCAGAACCCTCACAAACATCTGATCCACAAAGATTAGAATGCCTGAACATCTGAACATCCAACCACATCAGCTTAGTGAAAAAGCCCCTTAGTGCCATGCTGCAAGAGAGAAGATATTTCAATAATATTGAAGCCCACGGACTGAAATAAAAGTTTACACAGTGCATTTTTTTCAGAAAAAAGGTGTCGGTACTTAAATGCTAGGCCACCCTTCAGCCCACAATAGCCATGCCCCATGCAACCAGTCACAGAATCTATGATAAGGCAGAATTGTTGTGTAGAGCCTGAGCTCTTTCATTAAAACTTGGGGACCATGGGTCAATTTTGGAAAAGGTGCCTCTAAGGCTAAAGCGTCTAGGGCTTTTCAGCTTGGAGAAGAGATGGCTGAGGGGAGACATGATAGAGGTCTATAAAATAATGAGTGGGGTGGAATGGGTAGACGTGAATCGTTTGTTTACCCTTTCCAAAAATACTAGGACCAGGGGGCATGCGATGAAGTAGTAAATTTAATACGAATCGGAGAAAATGTTTCTTCACTCAAAGTGTAATTAAACTCTGGAATTCGTTGCCAGAGAACGTGGTAAAGGCAGTTAGCTTAGCGGGGTTTAAAAACAGTCTGGACGGCTTCCTAAAGGAAAAGTCCATAGACCACTATTAAATTGACTTGAGGAAAATCCACTGCTTATTTCTGGGATAAGCAGCATAAAATGTATTGAGTTTTCTGGGATCTTGCCAGGTATTTGTGACCTGAATTGGTGACTGTTGGAAACAGGATGCTGGACTAGATGGACCTTCGGTTGGTCCCAGTGTGGCAATACTTATGTACTTATGTATCCCCTCAAAAAAAATCCCTGAGTTTACAGGAACACAAATAAAAATGAACTGCTCCATGAACCCAGGTGTCCAGTAGAACATACTGAAGAGATTTTCTTTCTGGAATATGATGGATCAAGAATGTTAAATATTTTAATATACGCAGACTTCATACTTTTCCAGCAGATGTGTTGCAGAACTCAGCAACAGTTTGTTCACAAGATTTTATATCAGGTGTGAACCCAAGTGTCTCTGTGTTTATCACAAACGTGAGGAAGTGCTTTACGCATCACATTCCAGAAAGCTGTGTTTTTAACTGCTCCGTAGAGAGAGGAAGCAGAACATGATTAGCGCATAGCCGAACTAGGCACAAGAACATGAAAAAAGCTTTGCCAAGTCAAACTGAGGACCACTGAGCCCAGCGTCCTGTCTTTGACAGTGGCCAGTCTTGGTCGCAAATACCCAGCAGAACCCAAAAGCTAGATCTGTTTCTTGGTGCTGATTTTGAGGGATGAACAATGGCTTCCCCAAGTCTACCAGGCTAATAATTTCATATGGACTTTTCCTCCAGGAACTTATCCAATCATCATTTAAATCCTGCTATCTTGGGGGTCCTTTTCCTAAGGTGCGCTAAAAAATGGCCTGCGGTAGTGTAGATGCGTGTTTTTGGTGCGCGCAGAATTATTTTTCAGCGCACCTACAAAAAAATACCTTTTTTGCCGAAAATGGACATGCGGGAAAATCAAAATTACCACACGTCCATTTTGGGTCTGAGACCTTACCACCACCCATTGACCTAGCGGTAAAGAATCCGGGCAGTAATGACCTACATGCGGCAAATGCCACTTGGCATGCGTCCGTTACGTGCACCCAAAAATAAAACATATTTTTCCAGACACAAGTATCAGACGCAGACCAAAAATGAAATTACCGCAAGAGCCACATGGTAGTCGGGCGGTAACTCCATTTTGGCATGCGTAGACGCTGACGCAGCTTAGTAAAAGGGCCCCATGGTTGTCTTCACCACATTCTCTGGCAACAGGTTTCACAACTTAATTATATGCTGCATGAAATAAAACTTTCTAAGATTTGTCTTCAGTTTGCTGGACATTGGTTTCATGGAGTGTCCTCTTTTTTGTGTTGTTTGATGAGTTCAACAGACATTCCTTATTTAACTATTCTACCCCAGTCATAATTTTGTAAATTTTTATCATATCCCCTCGCAGTAGATTTTTCTCTAAGCTGAAGAACCTTGACTTGTTTAGCCTCTCTTAGGGGTTCTTTTACTCATTTGCGCTGTAAAATGGGCTGCGGTAATGTAGTGCACCTGTAAAAAAGGCCTTTTTAAAATTTTTGCCTAAAATGGACATGGGGCAAAATAAAAATTGACACACGTCCATTTTGGGTCTGAGACCTTATCACCAGCCATTGACTTAGCGGTAAGGTCTCTCGCGCTAACCGTGCAGTAATCGCCTACGCGGGTCAAGTCGGAGATACCGCACGATGTTCACTAAGCATCAGAAAATAAAATATATTTTCTGGTGCACGTAGTAGATATGCGTCAAAAGTTAAATTACCACACAGACCATGCGGTAGCCAGGCGGTAACTCTGAATTGACACATGTTGGGCGCGCATAGGTGCCTACGTGGCTTAGTAAAATGGTCCCTTAATAATGGACGTATTCCATCCTCTATCATTTTTATTGTCCTTTTCTGTACCTTTTCTAGTTGTATTATATCCTTTTTGAGATGGGGCGACCAGAATTGTATACAATACTCAAGGTGTGGGTACAGTAGAGACCTATACAAAGCAGGGGCGTAGCTAGGTGGGGCCACAGGGGCATGGACCCCCGCAGATTTAGCCAAGGCCCCCCTGCTTTCACCCCCCCCCCCCGCCAGCGCCCCTCCCTCGCCACATTCGACCCCCCTCCCGCCGCCGCTAACCCCCCCCCCACCGCCGCCGCCAGGTACCTTTGCTGGCGGGGGTCCCCAACCCCCACCAGCCAAAGTCCTCTTCTGCGCCGGTGTCCGGCGCTTTGCTGATCTGGATTCTTTTTCTGTGAGTCCTGACATCCTGCATGTAGGAACGTGCAGGACATCAGGACTCACAGAAATAGAATCCAGATCAGCGAACGCGCCAGACTCGAAGACTGGGTTGGGGACCCCCTCCAGCAAAGGTACCTGATGGTGGCGGGGGAAGGTTGGCGGCAGCGGGAGGGGGGGGGGGTCGAAAGGAACGGGGGAGGGGCACTGGTGGGGGGGGGGGTCAAAAGTGGCGGGGGCGGCGGCATTGGGGGGGGCGACTAAAATGTGCCCCTCACCTCTGGCTCTGGACCCCCCTCCCGCCGGTCTGGCTATGCCCCTGATACAAAGGCATAATGATATTCTCAGCTTTGATCGCCATCCCATTTCAGCTAATACCCAATATTCTATTTGCTCTTTTAGCAGCCATGGCACTCAGTGCTGAAAATTTCAACATATTATCCACAGTGACTCCAAGATCACTTCACCCACCACTTCTGTCTTCAGATATTTATGAATATGTTAAACAGCACAGATGCCACTGGTTGGGGCACTCCACTAGTGACTCTTTTTCACGTGGATAATTGACCATTCAATCCTATTCTCTGTTTTAGCCAGTTTGCAATCCATAAAAGGTCATGGTCTATGATCCCAGGACTTATACATTTCCAAGGAATATCTCATGGGGAACTTTGCCAAATGCCTTCTGGAAGTTCAAATATCAAATGAGTCACCATTATCCACCTTCAAAAAAATCTAATAAATTGGTAAGGCAAGACTTTGCTGATCCCATGCTGACTCATTCCCACTAAGCTATGCCTGTCCATATGGCTAGTAATTTTGTTTTGTTGGTATAAATTCAACTATTTTGCCCAGCACTGATGTCAGGCATTTTGAGGCCGAAACATGGGCCATGTCGGGTCTTATTATAAAGGACTTTCGGTCTTATAATAAAGGACTTTTGCCCCTTGTGCTGTTTTATCTGTGTTTTGTGCAGTATACTTTGACCTCTTTTCTGCTGTGAAGTCAGGGTATTTTACCATAAATTGGGATAATTTAGCACAGGGTCTCATTGCATAAAATGGGACCCTGTGCGAAAATAACACAATCTGTGGTAAAATAACCTAACTCGAGGTAAAATAACCCAAATTAACAGTAGCCCACATTGATAATGATATGTGGTAAATCAGAATTTTAATAAAGATATTGCAAAAACCTCATGAAAACAACGTATAAATTATCAAATTTAGAAATTAAATCAATATTCTAACTTTTCTCCCATGTCACTGCTGGATATAAATTACCTAGTGATGTGAGGATCTGATGGAGGGGGGGGGGGGGGATACACTTAGATGTAACATTAACAAATATTTCTTTACTGCCAAGGTGACTGATGCATGGAACAGCCTCCCAGCGGAGATGGTTGAGGCAAGACAGTAAATTCTAGACCATTTAAGATAAATACTGAGGGGCCTTACTTAGAAAGAAGTAAAGCAACAGCCAGAGATTATTTAGGGGTCATAGCACTGTAACCGGAAGTAATCTGTTAAGGCTATTATGTATAAAGAATACTGCTTAGCAGGAAAATAGTCATTTATGCAGGTATGTGAACTGATATGCCCACGTTAATGGCTAGAATACTGCCATTTACAAGGGTTACTATTGATTAAAACTAGGCAACTCTTAGAATTATCCTCTCTGTGTCTTTGAAAGGAAAAATCTTCAGTCATTAGCTATTTAAGTTGGAGATTGTTTTGACAGAAATAAGGGTGCACGTATTTTAATGTATGAAGTAGGTTATTTTTTAATTTTATTTTTATTTATTGGGATTTATGAACCGGCTTTATGAAGAGATTGACCCTATATACAGCAGGTACAGTTTAACATAAAATTTACAATTTTGTCAATAGCATAACAATAGTAAAATGACCAAGAATAAGCATAAATACAGTCAATAAGGTACACTTGGAAATGGTAAAATTAAACAGTATCAGAAACATACACATTTAACGGCATCTTAGAACAATCATATAACAAAAATTTTATAAATATCAGTACAATACAAATAATACAATAATACACAGTATGGAAGAACAGTCAAATAACAAATATGATACAAGTCAGCATAATACCAATGAAACACTGAATAGGCATACGTTAGAACATTCAGATAGCATACATATGATACTTCTACTGTTCTTACATCTTACTCTGTAGCTAAGGGGCTAAGTGCAGTTGAGATATATATAGAGAGAGGAAGATGGACAGTACAAAGTCAATTGGGATAAATACTGGGGTAGCTAAAATGAAGGCAAATTATATGCACAATTGAATAAGATAGAGGAACTAGTCTAAGTTACAGGGTGTTCAACAAGCTAGTCCAGGTGCGAATTGAGAGGATTGTCAGTTACCACATGTATTAAAGGCTTAGAAGAAGTGCTGGGCTTTCACCTGCTTCCTGAAGTAGAGATAATTTCAAGTTAGATGCAACCCCTCTGGGAGTACGTTCCAGAGCGTGGGGGCTACTCTTGAGAAGCCTCTCTGGTGTATGTCACATCATGCAGTTTCTTTTGATGAAGGTACAAATAATGATGCTCCTTGAGAGGACCTTAGAGGTTGCAAAGGTATGTAGAAGGCTTACTTATTCTATAAGTACTCTGGTCCATTTTGCCTGAGGACCTTGAAAATCAGACGTAGAGCTATTGTTATTATTATTTGAGTGGATATGGTCACATGCTCTATCGGCATCTATTACAGTGCTTTGTAGGCAGACAAGTTATGGTTTTGTAATTTGTTGCCATGTTACTTGGATCTCCCTTTGGAAAAGACATGTTCTTCCTATTATTAGCCACTGTGGTGTTAAGTGTGGCTGCCTGACTTGCTGATTTTTGCAATCCATCAGGTCTTGGTGGAACAATGTTAATTGTTTGAGTCAAAAGTTAGTCACTCTGTCTGGGTCATTGCTTTTCCTGTTTGGGACTCTTTTCAGCCTTTCTCCAGCTCTTCTGTTGTTACACCAGGCCAACCATAACTAGGACTTTAAAATCCTTAAAATATTTCAGAAAATCACCGTCCTACTGAAACATAACATCAAACATTGACTATCCTATTGTATGAAGACATCAGATGCTGGAAATTCTCAGTTTTGCAGTGTGGGCTCAGTGGGCTCTATGAGCGAATGTGAGTTAAAACCCAGTATATTAAGCAATGGAGGAAGATGTTCCCCAACATTACAGTGGGAATTTCCACAGGGCCTGACTATAGCTCCATCACAAATGTAAAAATGTACTTTCCTAGGTACCTTCATTTTTTTTTTGTTTATTTTATATCTCTGCTCCTGGTGGTTTCATTGGAGAGCAACAGCATCAAGCACAGATAAGGAATATGGAAGCCCCTGAAAAGAAAAGGATCAGTGTATGTTTGAAAGAAAATGACAGTAGGAGTCTTGTTTTGGGAGCAGCATAATTCAGATAATTTGATTTGGGAGGGTTTTTTAAAAAAGGATTTAGCTCACATTTTCAATAGTACTCAAGGCAAGATGTTCAAGTACAGTAGCTTTATTCATATTCTTGGGAGCTTACATTTAGGTGCTCATTTTAGAAGTGCTATTTCTATTTCAGACATGCATAAACCAACATTTAGAAGTGTATATTTCACAACTGTCTAAGTTCCAGTTTTATAAAGCTGAGATATACATGTCTAAAACTGAAAAATATGGTCTGAGTATGTTTTGGGTGGAAGTAGGGCAGGCCAAAAATTAAATGTGTATTTCCTGTTTCAGAAGGGGAAGTCACTACTCCACCTGATATTTAAACAGGTTTAACCAGGCATGAGAGGCTCCTGATCAATTAAACCTTGCTGAGCGATCCAGCACACGATGTTCAGCAATCCTTAACCTGGCTTAGTGCCACTAAACATTGCCACTAACCAGCCATATCCTAACTGGTTAGGTTAGGGGTGGGCTGGGGGCACAGCATGAGTTGAGCACCTATTTAGTCAATTAGTGGCAATGTTTAGTCCACTAACTGGCTAAGTAATCACATAAAGTTAGGACAGCAAAAAGGCTGTCTTAGGTTTGGGGTCCTTTTACTAAGCTGTGGTAAAAGGAGGCCTGCGCTGAGGCCCCCTTTCACCACAGCAGTTAAAAGGCTGTTTTTTTCTGAGGAAAAGCAATGACCATGTGATAAATGAAGCACTTATCACGTGGCTATTTCAGGGGGGAGCCCACCCTTTGAGACAGTGGTAAGAGCTCCCATGCTAACCTGGCAGTAACCGGGCAGCACACGGTACTGCCCGATTACTGCCAGTTAAGTGCCAGTGCTACAAAAATAGGCCATATTTTTATAGCATCAGAAATGGTGCATGATAGGGGTGGGAACCACCGCTGGGCTTCTGCAGTAGCCCTGTGGTAGTCCCAGATTGGCGCATGGTAAGCCCACAGTGGGATTATTGCCGCTTAGTTAAAGGGCCCCTTTATGCACTACATTTAACTGGGTCCTGGTCTGAATATGGACTGGCCCTGGGTTAATTTATGGGTGACCATGATACCTGTATATTCAATGCCAGGAACCGTGAATGCCCTGCCATTGAATATCCGAGGTCAGTTCAGCCCGTTGCTATGAGCGGGCAGGTATCCTACTATATAAATGACAAGTAACCAACTCACCCGCAAATGCGCAGTAGAGAGCAGTTGTCATCGACGTTCCGTGCATGCGCAGCAGGTCTCACAGATCTGTTGCCGGCGTTGCTGTCCCGCCCCTTCCACCGAGGGAGGCTATTTGCCTTGCTAAGGGGAGGGTGACAGCAGATACAGCAGCAGCAGCAGCAGCACCCCTCGCTCAGAAGCGGATGGCCACAGAGTCCAGCGTGGGAAGCGTCTTTATCCGTACCCCTGCCTGCCTTCCCTTCTGTCTCAGCTGACAGCTCTGCCTCTGGTCCCACCCTTGCGAAAAAAGGAAATGAGGGCAGCACCAGAGACAGAGCTCTTAGCTGAGAGAGAAGGGAATGGAGAAGGCAGGCTCAAGCGTCCAACCTCCGCGGTAAGAACTTTAAAATCAGAGGACAGGCAGGGAGGGGGGCCTGGAACTCCAAGAGGGGAGGGGGCCTGGAACTCGGAGGGGAAGGGAGGGGGGCCTGGAACTCAGAGGGGGGAGGGAGGGGGCACATTAATAAGATGTCATCTCCTGCTGCTGTAGGACAAGTCTTGCAATAAGAGCTGCAAAATCTTACAACTCATCATGAGACTGGTCCCTTGGCAACAGGAGATGACATTTTATTAAGGTGTCTCTTGCTGCTG
The DNA here is from genome assembly GCF_901765095.1 of Microcaecilia unicolor. Classification (NCBI taxonomy): domain Eukaryota; kingdom Metazoa; phylum Chordata; class Amphibia; order Gymnophiona; family Siphonopidae; genus Microcaecilia; species Microcaecilia unicolor. Next base: position 298,768,034 of record NC_044036.1, on the reverse strand, counting down.
TCAGAGAAGGAGGTGGCTTGTTGGTGCCCTGAAGAATTGGAGGAAGAGAAGGTTGTGGAATTGAGGTGTGTGGAGGTATAACCAGGAAGTGGAGTGGGTGGGGCTGAGGTGGGCTGGGCAGGGGCAGGGCTGGAGGCATGTTTTAAAATCTCTCTCTCAAAAACTGGGCTCCCTTGGCATCTCTCCAGAATGTAGATAGGCTTGATCAATAATCATTGTGGATTTTGCAAAAGCCAGGTTTACAGGTAGCCCTTGAAGACCAGGTTTGCACACTTCCAGTCCATGTGATCATTATCCATTTTAGTTACATACAGGAAGTAGAGAAGAGAGTAGAAGGAATCACCGGAGGCCTTGTTTTGTGAGTATGAAAAAGGAGAGGAGGAAGGTTCTGATCAGCTGTACTTTGAGCATGCAGCACTTTGAGAGCTCCCTGACCTTGCTGACATATTTAACCCAATTTTTCTGTCTTTCCCACACAGTGCAGAAGTCCAGTCTGAAGTACTTCTATATATAGGCCATGATGTAGCAGTCATCTGACAAGCACAGAGCCTGTAAAATAATTTGAGAACACAAGAGAGGCAGAAGATCTGCGATATGAGCACAGCAGAACAAACAGCAGACCAACAAATATAAAAAGTAAAGGCAAGGACTTTAATGAAATCAAATAATCACATATGCCTGACGTGGCCACGTTTTGCCAGAAGGTTGCGTCAGAGGCAAAACTGTAGGGCAAAACAACAAAATTATAATTACATACTAACAAGAAGGTAAAAAACATATATATAAATTAAAACATATTAAAAACGAAACATACCAAAAGTTATTTAAATAGTGACATTAAAATGTGTAAAAAAAAACCTTTGTATAATAGTTGTCATATGAGAAGTGGGCAAAATATTTTACAAAGTGCAAAAAACTGAAACAAGCTTGTGAAGCAAGCATCTCTAATGCTGCAACCTGGATTACTAAACGATAGCAGTACGAGAGGTAAAACCAAAAGCAAATTTCTCTCTAGAGCTAATAGTCAGGATGAATTCTAAAACAGTGAAAGGATGAATTCCGTAAACATCACGAAAGGATCTCAAAAAGAATTTTAAAATAGGAACCACAGAAAATGCTACTCTGGAAATATTCTAAATATTGCTTCTGTACGTAAAACACAGCCTGGGTCAGTTTCTTGAACTAGATGGCGCTTTTCACTTGCCATCCTTATAAAAGGGGAAGCTGGAGGTCTAGATTTTCCTGGTCAGATCTTGATACTGAAGGGTCTGATACAGACCAGGCATCTGCCTCTGTGCTTATAAATACTTATGTATTAGAACCAGACAAAATTCTGTTGCTAAAATCTTTTCAAGGCAAAAGATTCTTTATTTATGAATTGTCAGGTTAGAATATTCATGGATGTGTCTAAAATAACTCCGAAGAAAAGAGGATGACTTCTGCTTCTGAAACAGAGAGTTCCTTAGTTGAAAGGGGTATTTTTGTTTTTTAAAGATATCTATTTAAATGTCAGATACAATTAACTGCTTTTCTGAGCAGGTAACATTTAAATATATAATACCTCGTTTCAATATAGAGATCATGTAAGGACATGCTTAGTGCCAGAGGCATTTTAAAAAAGAATCTGCTAAAATAGATAAATATATGAGCACATGTGTATTTACTAGCAAATGCAATAGACGCAGCCTGTTTCCAAATTTGCACATGGGAAAAATCAATGGAGGAAACTTACACATATGTATGTGAGCCATTTTGCAAACCTATATGAGTAAACGATGCTAATTAACTACAGATTGCAATCTTTAGTTTCAATTTGGAGGGGAAAATAAATAACAGGGGATTAAGATCAAATTCCTCCTGTAAACAAGCACTTTTTAAAAACCTATTAAGTGTCATCAGCAGCTGTAAATCTCAACATTGAAATATTAGGTCATAGATATGCATTCGCTTTCTGAAATGGGAAATACACATGTAGATTTTTGGCTCATCCAGACCACACCCAAACTACAACCCAGACACACCTCCTCGCAATTTGAATTTATTTATTATTTATTGCTTTTATTAGGATTTATTTACCGCCTTTTTGAAGGAATTCACTCAAGGCGGTGTACAGTAAAAATAAATCAAACATAAGCAACAGACAATTACAGCAGTAAAAAATATTCAAAAAGTATGGTATAGTATACTACTTGCAAAGTCAACACAATACATAATAAAACATTTTAATAGACAGCGTAGGGTATAAACAAAGATGGAACATATAGGAGCCCTTTTATAAAGCGGCAGTAAGCCCAATGTGGGCTTACCGCATGCTATCCATACTGCCTTATGAAATTTTTTTGGACTTTTTTGGTTTGATAATGAACCCCATTATTTTTCATTTGCTTTTCCTAACAAATTGTCTGATCCAGTTCCTTGAAGCAGTATTTTTTTTCTTCTTTCTGGGGTTTTTAAACTCATTCCCCTCCTTTTTTCTTTCAATCCTCTTTTTCCGTTGCTATTGTAACCTCTCCTAACCAATTTTTTTTCTCTTGTTGAAATTGTCTTATGTTTCTGGTTGACAGACAGATGCCAGAGGGTGGTGGTTTGTGGAATTCACTCGAGGAAGGAAAGGTGAGTAGTGGAGTTCTTCAATGATCGGTGCTGGGTTGATTCTGTTCAATATATTTGTGAGCGACATTGCCAAAGGTTTAGAAGGTAAGGTCTGCCTTTTGGGGGATGATACCAAGATTTTTTAACAGAGTGGACACTCTGCAGGGAGTGGAAAACTTGAAAAAGGAAATTCAGAAGTTAGAAGAATGGTCTAATGTTTGGCAATTAAAATTCAATGCTTAGAAGTGCGAAGGGATGCACTTAGGGAGTAGAAATCCAAGGGAGACATATGTGCTAGGCAGTGAGAGGCTGATATGCACAGACATGGAGAGGGATCTTGGGGTGAGCCAGAAGGATGCTAGGCTGTATATAGAGAGAGGTGTAACTAGATGAAGAAAGGAGGTGGTGATGCCCCTGTGCAAGTCATTGATGACGCCCCACCTGGAGTATTGTGTTCAGTTTTGGAGGCCGTATTTTGCTAAAAAGGAAGAAGACTTGAAGTGGTCAAGAGGAAGGTGACAAGAATGAAATGGGGCTTGTGCCAAAAGACATACGAGAAGAGACTTGAAGACCTGAATATGTATACCCTAGAGGAGAGGAGGGACAGGGGAGATATTCACCATTTTTCTACTCTCTCAAGGTGCCTAAATTAACTGAATTTAATTATCAGCAGTGGGAACTAAGATTCAGATGTCTCCTTCAAGCAAAGAAATTAAGTATATGTTTAGACCAAAACAGAACAGCTGAAAATATGGCTGAATGGGACAATGCAAACTATTATGTGAAGTACATGTTTTTGGAAGCTCGCTCAGAGAAACAAGCCATATTGGTGGAGGCAAAGGATACAGCAAGTGAAATTTTATATAAACTGAGAACTATGTATGCAACTACATATGCAAAACAGCAACCAATTTGGTTAGCAGAGTTGAATGAAACCAAATTAAGGGATAAAAGTAAGTGTAATGATCACATTATGCATCTTATGTCTTCATTTCAAAAGTTAGAACTTTCTGGAATTCCCATGTGTGATGCATTGAAAAGAGCATTTCTTTTTACCTCACTATCAAAGAAGTTTGATGTTTTTAGGTCTGTAAATGAAGCCATTGAAGGGCAATCTTTTGAACAGGCAGCATCAAAACTGAGGCAGGAATGCATAATTAATGATTCTGAGGAGATGTGTTCTCAAAGACAGTCAGAGAGAAATGAAACAAATTTCTTGGCAAAGAACAGAGGAAGGCGGAGCTATGGGAAAACTCCACCCAAGGGCAAGCTGATTTGCTATTCATGTGGAAAGGAGGGACATGTATCTAAATGGTGTAAGGAAACACAAAACACCCCCTCTAGCTCACCTAAGCCAATGGAACAAAAGAATTTTCCAAGCAGGACATGTACAAAAGACAATGATAAACATAAGGGCTTTCTAATGGTAGAAAAATCTTTGACTATGGTAAATAATAATTCAAATGAAAGTACTTGGATTTTGGATTCGGGGAGCACATGCCATTTAACCAATTGTAAGGATTTCTTTCAGGAAATGAGTCCAGAAAAAGGTATTCTTCATACTGCAAACGCAGGGACTACTCAGATCCAAGCAAAAGGCATTGGATTCTTAAAATGCAAAGTGTCTAATGAAGTTAAAGAAATTCCTGTAAGTGATGTCTTGTATATTCCCCAAGCAGTTTGCAATATGCTTAGTGTATCTACATTAGATAAGAAGGGATTTGTGATTCATTTTGAAAACAATAAGTGCACAATCTCTAAAAATGATGAAGTGTATGCTGAAGCTTTTATGCATAATGATGTTTATAAACTGAGCATTTCAGGTGAAGCCTCACATATGGCGCAAGTAAGGAAGAATGATGGTAAATGTAGTCTGGAAATCTGGCACCGCCGCCTGGGACATCGTGATTTTAAGGTGATCCAGGATCTTCACAGTGGGCAACTAGCCACAGGCATTCAAATCAGTGCAGATACTGGTAAAATGGAGAAATGCATAGACTGTGTTACTCAAAAAGGTGTGAGACCCTCATTTCCTGCATACATAGGAAATAGGAGTAATAAAGTACTGGACTTAATACACAGTGACTTATGTGGACCGTTTAATATCCCATCATTGGGAAATAACAGATTTGTGCTAATATTCTTGGATGATTTCTCTAGATATTGTGTGGCCTATTTGCTGAAAGAAAAAAGTCAAGTCACAGACATGCTGAAGAAATACGTAGCCATGGTGAGCAATAAATTTGAAAGAAAACCAAAGGTTCTTCAGACCGACAATGGTGGTGAGTTCACTTCACAAAGCATGCGCACATTTCTAGAACAAGAAGGCATTCAGCATATCACAACAGTAGCTTATACACCAGAGCAAAATTCTGTTGCAGAGAGAAAATTTAGGTCACTTGTGGAAATGACCAGATGTATGCTGTCAGATAGCAATCTCCCTAAAAGACTATGGGGGGAAGCCATTCTCACAGCAGTGTACCTACAAAACAGAATGCCAACTAAAGGCGCTGAGCGCACACCACATGAGACATGGCATGGTAGGAAGCCAAACCTGTCACACATAAGAACATTTGGAAGTACAGCATATGCTCATGTACCAAAGCAAAGAAGGCATAAGCTGGATTCCACAACAGAAAGGGGCATTTTAGTTGGCTATGCTCCAGGACACAAAGGGTATAGGATTTTGAATCTGAAAACTGGCATTGTTGGCATAAGACATGTTACATATTTTGATGAAAACAAAAGGGTTGATAAAGGCTGGATTATCCCAGATGAGCCTTATCATCCAGAATATGAAACTAGAACCATAATAGACATGCCAGTGTATATAAATGCCATACCAAGGCAGATGTCTGAAAGCAACTCATCTGTATCTAACGAGGAACAGGCAGAGGAAGCAGACACAGAAAGGATCATTGCAGAAGACAGTACAGTTGGAGAAGGGGAATCAATTGGAGAAGGACTCTCAGATTTAGAGGATGCGGAAAGGTCAGACCAACCTGTTGTCAGATGCTCATCCAGGGAAAACAAAGGTGTTCCACCCCCAAGACTGTCTTACCTAACAAAGTCAGCAGAAGCTCAAGAGCCCTTAACATGGGATGAGATTGAGAAAATGCCAGCAGAAGAAGCTGCTGAATGGCGTAAAGCTGCACAAGAAGAAATTGATGCATTGCATAAAAATAAAACTTGGATTCTTACAAAATTACCTCCTGGCAAGAAAGCTATAGGATGCAAATGGGTATTCAAGTTAAAAAGGAATGCACAAGGAAAAGTGGAAAGGTATAAAGCCAGATTAGTCGCAAAGGGATATCTTCAAAATATGGAGAAGATTTTGATGAAGTGTTTGCACCTGTAGTGAAACACACGACAATTAGAACACTTCTGAGCATTGCAGTCTCAAAAGGCATGCAAGTCAACCACATTGATGTGAAAACAGCATTTCTTCATGGAGATATAACTGAAGACTTGTACATGGAACAGCCAACAGGTTTCATAAATACAAAACAAAGACAGCTAGTGTGTAAATTAAACAAAGGTCTTTATGGATTAAAGCAAAGTGCAAAATGTTGGAATGACAAATTGCATGAAATATTGACAAATTTAGGATTTAAGCAAGGTGAAGCAGATAAATGCTTGTACACTAGGTGCAGAAATGGACAATATGCATACATTTTAGCTTTTGTTGATGATCTGCTCATTGCAAGCGAAAGTGAGCAAGAGTACAAGGACATTGTAAAATATTTAAACCTGAATGTTGAGATAAAAGAACTTGGTAATGTTTCATACTATCTTGGTATAGAAATTGAGAAACAAAATGATGGTTCTTATCTTCTAAGCCAGAAGCAGAAAATAAATGAGCTTATTGAAAGTTTAGGTATGCAAGATGCCCAAGTTGTAAGCACTCCCATGATCACTGATTTTCTGAAGGATGAAACAGTAAGAGAACCTTTACCAGATAACATCCAATATAGATCAGCCATAGGTAAGCTTTTATATCTGACTACCACATACAGGGCTGATATAGCAAATGCAGTAGGAAGTTTGAGCAGAAGGGTCAGCTCACCTACCAAATCAGATTGGACTGCAGTTAAAAGGATGGTAAGGTATTTAAAGGGTACCATTGATTGTAAATTAAAGATTTCAGCCAATAGTAATCCAAAACTAATATGTTACTGTGATTCAGATTGGGCAGGGGATCATTCTGATTATAAATCCACAAGTGGATATGTGTTTATGTATGGAAATGTACAAATTTCATGGGCCAGTCATAAACAAAGTATTGTGAGTCTGTCTTCTACAGAAGCTGAATATGTGGCTGTATCAGAAGCATGCAGAGAACTGATGTGGATTGAAAAACTTTTGCTGGATTTTGGAATAGCTGAACAGAGACCAATCCAGATAATGGAAGATAATCAGAGCTGCATCAGACTGTCACAGAATGACAAGGTTCAGTCACGCACCAAGCACATCACAACGAAATATCACAACGTGCGAGAGCTGGCGAAAGAAGGGGTCATCAGTCTACACTATTGTCACACCAGTGAGATGACAGCTGACATCATGACCAAACCGTTACCCAGAGAACATTTTGTGAATCTGCGAATAAAGCTTGGACTTTGTATGAATTAATAATTGCATGACAGTTATGCATGAGAAGGGGTTTGTTGGAATAATGTATTGTATTTTACATGCATTGCCTGTCACCAATTTTTCTCTGTGATTACTCTGTGACCTCTGATGTGAATTTCCTAGAGAGGTCACACCCATGCAACTTCCTGTGGGGGTTAGGCACAGCACATGGAGCTCATGGTCTCTCCTAACCTGAGGATCTATGGTGTGAGCATCCATTACCATCTAAGCACATGGAAAGAGCTGATAATCCAAATGTATAGTATTATGTTTATATAAGCCTGTCTGAATATAATCTAACTACAAACTGTGAGTAAACAGATGTTTTGTTACTTCAACTTTAAAGTGACTCAGCAGTGAATTATTCTGGGGTGTATGTGAGAGAGATGAAGAAAAGAAATTAACATTTCTAAAGCTGAAGCTGTGTGTATAAAAATCTGCTAATTATTTACTACAAATAATCCAACAGAGCCTGCCATGAGTGGGAAAGCGCGGGGTACAAATATAATAAAAAACTTAGCTTGCCAGATCTCTTTGATGCAGGAACTGGTAGAATCTAAACTCTTTAGATTCTACCAGTTCCTGCATCAAACCTAGGGGTGCACTGGGTTATACCATATTGCCCAAATACTGCACTTCTCTAAACCTTTTCTCTCTTTTCAGCAGAAAGGAGCTCCCATACATGAAGAGGCCATTATTTTAGTATCCTTCCCCCAACCATATTTTTGGTTTAAAAACCTACAAGTTTGCATTAAATTATGTTGACAGGACATTATAATTATGGTTTTGTAAATGTAAAAATGTCATGGAGAAAAATTACATTTCATAATATCTGAGCCACTTGGGATGGGTGATTCCGGTGAGAACAGTAGCACATAACCAAACTTGCTGATGCCACTGATACAGGAAATCAGATAGTATTCCTTTGTAAATGTCTTTTTTTTAAAAATGTATCTATGAAGACACAGTGGTAAGAGTTATTAGAAAGGTTGTGTCAGGTAATGTCTTACACCAAAGCTATCTTCTGAGGCTGAGCATGAGATAATTCAGGGAGTGGAAAAACAAAGCATACCGGGGGTTTATAAAAAGACTTTTAATATAAACTTGTGGATGAAAAGCTCTGGTAATCAAATTAAATCATATTTGAACATAAAAAATATTTCTAGTGAATCATAGAAACTAAACATAAAAGATTAATACGTGGTTTAAGAAGGGCAGGTATTTAAAGTCAGAAATAGAACTTGGCATCAGGATATATTCGTTATTAATCACACAAGACGTCTTTCCTTATGGTTTTCCATCTAGTTGTTACCAAGAAGTCATTGTCTATGGCTTACGTCTTTTCTTCTCATCTAACTCGGTTCAACAAGCTATCGTACAGTACACAGGCTTTCACCTTACTCTCTTGAATTTGGCTCTCATCAGGATGCCATTGTACATGAGTACATAAGAGTAGCCGTACTGGGTCAGACCAATGGTCCATCTAGCCCAGTATCCTGTTCCCAACAGTGGCCAAGCCAGGTCAGAAGTACCTGTCAGAAACCCAAATTAGTTTTATGTGGCTTCGGCTCACACCTTTTTCACTAGTAGCTCAAGGTGAGTTACATTCAGATACACTGGGTATTGCAGTGTCCCTGGAGGGCTCATAATCAAATGTTGTATCTTAAACAAATGTTGTGTCTGAAACAATGGACGGTTAAGTGACTTGCCCAAGATCACGAACAGCAGCAGTGGGATTTGAACCGGCCACCTCTGGATGTTATGCTCTAATCACTAGGCTACTCCTCCACTCTACTATCCTTACCATGTGTTGCTCATCCAAGATGGTATACAGAAAGAATAATCTGGACATAGGCAATAGACAATCACACCAGAAGAACATATTCAAATAACAGCATACACTGGCCAACCCAACTCTCAGACTCCTTGGATGCCAGAATGATAGGCTGCTAAAGGTTCCCCCACCATAGGCAATGAGATTAGGAGACCTGTCACCACACTGCATTTTCTTCCCTTGCTCTATCACCTGAGGATGAAGCCTTCAGTCACCAGATTGAAATCTAGATTAAGAGCGCATTTCATCTCCATGGCATATGCCAGCTAATGGGCAACATGGATAGTCTCAGACAATTTAGGAAGCAATGCAGACCTCTTTTATATTCTTCAAGGTATCTCCTCATTCTAGGTCCACGCGTCCGCTTCTTATCTTGCTCTTCCTCTTTCAGTTGCTATTTTTGTACTAGGATGATTGTAAACCATTCTGATACTGTTGAGACGGGTAGCACAGAAAATCAAAACATACAAGCATAAACATATGTATATGTACCCCAGAATTCATTGAAAAATAAAAAAGGTGGGAATATAAGCCAGGCTATCCAAAGAATGGAACCAAATTATCTTTTTTAAAAAAAACAAAGTTTAATAATTTCCAAACAAATTTAATGTGTGATTGTTACATTACTATTTGTTTGGAAATTATTAAACTTTGTGTTTTTTTAAAAAAGATAGTTTGGTTCCATTCTTTGGATAGCCTGGCTTATATTCCCACCTTTTTTATTTTTCATTTCACGCCTCGTGGGATCTATTCAGTTCTCCACTTTTCGTGGTTTCTCTTTAGACCCCAGAATTCATTACCATAGCAGGCATGTTTATATAAATGTATCCTGCTCATCACTTTCCCTTCATAAGAACAGAGCCCAGTAACTATCCCTCTCTGAGTTCTGTTGCTCAATCAGTTTCTCAGCCAGTTTATAATTTTTGTTCCAATGCTCATCGTGGCTATAGTTGTGAAAGGTAAGGTATAGTATTGAAATCCAACTAGACCACAATCTGGTATTTTGGATTGATTTCATTGGTGAATGGTCATGGATTTGATATACTGGCATTCTGTGGTACGACCAAAGCAAAGGGGCCCTCTTACTAAGCCACATAAGCATCAATGTGCGCCCAACGAGCGCCAAAATGGAGTTACCGCCAGGCTACCGCTTGGCTCTTGTGCTAATTTCATTTTTGGCATGCGTCCTAAACACGCGTCTGAAAAATATTTTTTATTTTCGGGTGCGCATAATGGACACTTGCCAAGTGGCATTTGGCATGCGTAGGTCATTACCGCCCGGTTACCGCACGAGTCTTTACCACCAGGTCAATGGCTGGCGGTAAGGTCTCAGACCCAAAATAGACGCACAACAATTTTCATTTTGCTGCATGTCCATTTTCGGCAAAAAAAAGCCCCAAACCCGTGCCTACATTAACGCAAGTCATTATTCAGAGCGCTTTTGTAAAAGGACACCTAAGCTTAGTACCTGGGTCAATGGAGGGTTAAGTGACTTGCACAGAGTCAGAAGAAGCTGCAGTGAGAATTGAGTCCAGTCGCCCCAGATTCTCAGCCCACTACATTAACCATTAGGCTACTCCTTCACTCAAGGAGAGCAATGTTCATCGGCATTACCCATTTTTAGTGCCACTGAAAATTGGTAGATGGCCAGTGCAGTGGGGTTGAACCAGGTAGGTGCATCTCCATTTGAATATCAGGTCCTCTGTTTCTTATTTTCTTTTTCTTCTAGGGCTAGAAAGCGTCCTTTTTTAATTCTTTACAATCCAACAGAATTTGGAAAGAATTAAACAAAATGGGTCAAGAATAGAGGGCGACTGAAATTAGTTTTTTCAGTTTTGGTTGAAACCAAATCTGCAACTGCAATTCGCTGTTTAGTTTGGCCGAAACAAAAGTCACAGCCAAAACTGACCCAGCCCCTAAATGGGGACAGCCCCCACTGTCTCCCAGCCTACCATATCATTGGTGGCCTGGTAGCTAGTTGGGGCTAGTTGATCCCCAGTCACTCCTACCCATGATGACTCTGCTAACAAAATTGCTGCTAGGAACTCCCTTACTTTTCCAGAACGATTGGTTACCAATCAAAGTTCATATTTAGTTCAACATTCTAATATTAGCCAATAAAGTACTCTATTCAGCAGCCTCTTCTTATTTGTCTTTGGCCATACCCATACATCTTGTGCTTTTTACATGATTTCCGGTTAGCTATACTGGTGGTGTCACAGACCTGATTAGAATCCGTTACCGTTCAAATATTTGACATGATACAGACATTCAAATATTTGAAAGGTATTAATCCGCAAAAGAACCTTTTACGGAGATGGGAAGATGGTAGAACTAGAGGAAATGAATTGAGATTGAAGGGGGGCAGACTCAGGAGTAATGTCAGGAAGTATTTTTTTCATGGAAAGGGTGGTAGATATGTGGAATGCCCTCCCACGGGAGGTGGTGGAGATGAAAACGGTAATTGAATTCAAACATGTGTGGGATAAACACAAAGGAATCCTGTTTAGAAGGAATGGATCTACAGAATATTAGCAGAGATTGGGTGGCAACGCTGGTAATTGGGAAGCAAAATCAGTGCTGGGCAGACATTTATGGTCTATGCCCTGATTGTAACTGAATAGATATGGTGGGCTGGAGTGTAAATTTTAAAGGGCTTCAACGTTGGCTTCAGAACTTTTAGTACAAGAACAGTGCTGGGCAGACTTTTATGGTCTGTGCCCTGAGAAAGGCAAGGAAAAATCAAACTCGGGTATTCATATAAGGTATCATCAGTGCTTTTTTTGTGCTGGTGCGCAACGGTACAGCGTACCGGCACCAGCCCCCATTTCTGGCCGCTGCTGCTTCTCCTGTTGAGCAGCAGCGGCCGCTACACAAAGAAAAAGATTTTTTTAAAAATTGAAACCTGGCTGAAACGCGGCACCCTGGCACTGTAGACAGCCATTAGGCATTGGCTGTTGCCCTGCAGCCGCTCCTCCTCTTGCCAGCACGTCACTGCACTCCTCCGGGGTCTTCCTCCAGGGGCAGTACCGGGTGCCGCGTTCTTTGTGTAGCGGCCGCTGCTGCTCAACAGGAGAAGCAGCAGCGGCCGGAAATAGGGGCTGGTGCTGCGTGCGTCGCGACTTCACAGGAAACGTGGCAGGCAGGCAGGGAGAGGGAAACCAACAGAGGGAAGGATTGGGGAGAGAGAGAAAGAGGGAAAACAGAGGGAAGGATTGGGGAGAGAGAGAAAGAGGGAAAACAGAGGGAAGGATTGGGGAGAGAGAGAAAGAGGGAAAACAGAGGGAAGGATTGGGGAGAGAGAGAAAGAGGGAAAACAGAGGGAAGGATTGGGGAGAGAGAGAAAGAGGGAAAACAACAGGGCAGGATTGGGGAGAGAGAGAAAGAGGGAAAACAACAGAGGGAAGGATTGGGGAGAGAGAGAAAGAGGGAAAACAACAGAGAGAAGGATTGGGGAGAGAGAGGGGAAAACAGATGGAAGGATGGGGAGAGAGAGGGAAAAACACAGATGGAAGGATTGGAGAGAGAGGGAAAAACAGATGGAAAGATGGGGGGAGAGAAAGGGAAAACAGATGGAAGGATGGGGAGAGAAATGGAAAACAACAGAAGGAAGGATTGGGGAGAGAGAGGGGAAAAACAGATGGAAGGATGGGGAGAGAGAGAGAAAAACAGATGGAAGGATTGGGGAGAGAGAGGAAAACAGATGGAAGGATGGGGAGAGAGAGGGAAAAACAGATGGAAGGATTGGGGAGAGAGGGGAAAAACAGATGGAAGGATGGGGAGAGAGAGGGAAAACCAGATGGAAGGATTGGGGAGAGAGGGGAAAAACAGATGGGAGAGAGAGGGAAAAACACAGAAGGAAGGATTGGGGAGAGAGAGAAAGAGGGAAAACAGAGGGAAGGATTGGGGGGAGAGAGAGAAAGAGGGAAACCAACAGAGGGAAGGATTGGGGAGAGAGAGAAAGAGGGAAAACAACAGAGGGAAGGATTGGGGAGAGAGAGAAAGAGGGAAAACAACAGAGGGAAGGATTGGGGAGAGAGAGAGAAAGAGGGAAAACAACAGAGGGAAGGATTGGGGAGAGAGAGGGGAAAAACTGATGGAAGGATGGGGAGAGAGAGGGAAAAACAGATGGAAGGATTGGGGAGAGAGGGGAAAAACAGATGGAAGGATGGGGAGAGAGAGGGAAAAACACAGAAGGATTGGGGAGAGAGGGAAAAACAGATGGAAGGATGGGGAGAGAGAGAGAGGGAAAACAGATGGAAGGATGGGGAGAGAGATGGAAAACAACAGAGGGAAGGATTGGGGAGAGAGAAGGGAAAAACAGATGGAAGGATGGGGAGAGAGAGGGAAAAACAGATGGAAGGATTGGGGAGAGAGGAGAAAAACAGATGGAAGGATGGGGAGAGAGAGGGAAAAACACAGATGGAAGGATTGGGGAGAGAGGGAAAAACAGATGGAAGGATGAGGAGAGAGAGAGGGAAAACAGATGGAAGGATGGGGAGAGAAAGAGGGAAGACGCTGGATGGAAGAATGCAGAAAGAAATAGGGGAGACACTGGAAGGATGGGGAGAAAAAGCAGAGCTGCTGGATGGAAAAGGGGAATAGAGAAAGACTGGAGAATAAGAGGAAGGGGCATGGGGAGAACAAGGGTGAGGAAAAGATGAAAAGCCACAGGTAGATGAAGGAAATTAAAGAATGGATAGTAAGAATGAATTAAATCTGGACAGAGAGAGAGCCTGAAAAATATTGAAGAAAGCAAAGAAAAAGGAGACAAAAATGACAAATGGCACAGAAGAGTTAAGCGAAAACAAAGGAAAGTAGAATCACAGACTGGGACCAATATGGAAAGAAAAACAGTCACCAGACAACAAAGGTAGAAAAAAATCATTTTATTTTCATTTTAGTGTTTGTAATATGTCCAATTTGAGAATTTACATTGGCTGTTTTATTTTGCACTGGGTATACTGGAGCTGTAAGAGCTTACAGAGATATTTTATAATGAAAAAAAATCACGTTATTTTTTTCTCCTATAGTACTATAATATTTTCAATCATGTCTGTTTATATGCGCCATGGCTGGTATAGGGGGTGTGGTTAATGTGGGTGTGGCTATCATAGGGGTGAAGCCATATGTGGTGACCCCACCCATAATGAGTACCGGCACCTTTTTTTCTACAAAAAAAGCACTGGGTATCATATACCATGTAAAATGAGTTTATCTTTTTGGGCAGTCTGGATGGACTGTTCAGGTCTTTATCTGCCGTTGTTTACTGTGTTACTATGTTACAGACACTGCTTTTTTCTTTGCTTCCCCAGCACTGGAATCTTCTTCCTGTTATGCTATGATCTGAACCTTCCTACCAGAAATTCCATGCTGCACTGAAAGCTCATTTGTTTTCTATCAATTTTGCTATGATTGAAGTTTCTTCAAAGTCTTCACTGGATTTGTTCTCAGAGCCTCTGTGTTACTCAGTTTTTAGAGGTTAGACTGACCAGCATGTTAAATGATTGTCTTGTCTCCTTTAAGTAATCTTTTCTGTTTGATCCCTCTTTGTCTTTGATGCTCTTTCTATTTTCTCCTGTCCTATAATTTTGATGGAATTCCTTTCGGTTTTCTCTCTTATATTTTAATGATTGTTAATTGCCTTGTCACCAAGAGTTAAAGGCGGAACAGCAAATCTCAATAAGCATAAACATAACATACCTAGCAAGGTATTTTGGAAAGACAGTATAAAGAGTTTGATGAGCCAGACTGTTTCCATAACCTTGATGGACTTTCCAAAAAATCCTGAATTTTGGTGGGATTTTTTCCTGTTTTCTTTTGAAATGACATGAAACAAAGTCTTGTCTGAGGGGATGCTGATAGTCCTTGCTGTAAACAAGCAAAGTTGGGTGACTGTTGTTCCTCAGAGATTTCTCAAACTTGGCAGGATCAAAATGTTTCTGTTTGTTTAATTTCAGGTTGTGTTCTTTATTAATTTTGTTATTTATTTGGTGTTGAATGGCTGCTTTTCCTGCCCTGCTGTAAACTGTTATAACATGGCGCTCTGCACAGTAATGCCAGGGATGTCAGCATGTTTTTGTAAAAGTGTCGTAGGATGTAATTGTTTCATAAATTAACGAACTCATAAATGAAATGGAACATATAATAAGGCACAGCCAATTCAAAAGGGAGCACAATTAGTTACAGACTTTGAATTTCTTTGCTTTATGAAGGGCGGTTCTTTCATCCAACCATAAAGGTGACTCAGAATGCAGTAGGATTATTGCTATGAATTAGCCAGAAAAGTTTGCTTGTTTCTTGGCCTGGCCATTTTACACTATACAGCTCATTTGTTTTCCTTTTATGTCTCAAACTATGAATCATAACCTGAAACAGGGTTGCAAAATCCTCATTTGGGCTTGCAACCACAGTGACAAAAGCACCCAAACAGATAGCAGAGTATAATCAGGAGCCAAATCAGGCTGACAGCACGATATAACTCAGCTCACACAAGTTCAGTAGAGGACGGAGCACACAGCAGAATTATCAGCCAATTCTAGAAGTCATCATGGAGTGAAGCATGTAAAGCAGGGGTTATGTGAATGTTTCATGTGCTAAAATAGGGTGGCGGACAAAAAGCTTGGGAAACTGTTATAAGTTACCACTTATGTGGGGAATTTAAGAGGACAGCAACTGGCATGTGACTGAATTACACAAAGAACACACTTGAAAAGACTTCCATCCCTTCCTCTTGGGTTTTAAGACACGCTGAAAGATCCTCATGCCACTGTATTGCGCCAACAATCCAACCAACATATACAGTTTGTTTAATGAGGTTTTCAACGCAGTCCTCAGGGCATACCCAGCCAGTCAGGGTTTTCAGGATATCCCCATTGATTGGCTGGGTGTGCTCCGAGGACTGGGCTGAAAACCTCTGTAGGACTCAGGTGTAAACCTACGAATTTCAAATAAATCTCAGAACAAATGTTAACAATATTTGAGGCAGGGAGTGTTGATTGATGAAGAAAAGCTCCAGAGCTTTGGACTATACTGCATAAAAGTCAACAACCCCCCCCCCCCCCCCCCCCCCAAGAATGAAAGAACTGTTTCCAGAGCTGACCAAAATAACAACTATGGGATTTTAGTCAAAAGTGTTCAGTTCCTGCATTGCTAACTTTCAAAAAGGAGACTATGATAAAATGAGAAGAACAGTGGAAAAAATCTTAAGGAATCCTTTTACTAATGTGTGCCGAAAAATGGCCTGTGCTGGTGAAGAATCGAGTATTGGACACGCGCAAGTCCATTTTTTAGCGCACCTGCAAAAAATGCCTTTTTTTGGCCGAAAATGGATGTGTGGCAAAATGAAAATTGGTGTGCCTCCATTTTTGGCCTGAGACCTTACGGCCACCCATTTACTTAGCGGTAAGGTCTCACGCGTTAACCAGGCGGTAATCATCAGTGCACGTACAATGCCGATTACCATCCGGTTAGCGCCGAGCACCAGAAATTTTACAGGGCGTGTAGTGGGCGCGCATAGAAAATGAAATTACCACCCCGGCCACGTGGTAGCCAAGCAGTAGTTCAAAATTGACGCGCATAGGACATGTGTACGTGCCTACGCGGCTTAGTAAAAGGGCCCCTAAAAGAGCAGCTGCAAATGTCAAAAATTTACATCAGGCATGGATGCTGTTCAAAAATATCATCCTGAAGTCCAGGCCAGTTATATTCCATGTATTAGAAAAGGAGATAGGATGGGCAAACGACAGCTGACATGGTTAAAAAGTGAGGTGAAGGAAGCTATTATAGCTAAAAGAAAATCTTTCAGAAAATGGAAGAAGAATCCGATTGAAAATAATAAGAAACAACATAAGGAACGGCAAGCCAAATGCAAAGTACTGATAAGAAAGGCAAAGGGATACTTTGAACAAAAGATTGCATTGGAGGCAAAAACATAAAGTAAAATCTTTTTTAGGAATATTAGAAGCAAGAAACCAGCAAAAGCATCAGTTGGACCCCTAGATGACCAGGGAGTAAAAGGGACACTCAGGGAAGACAAACCCATAGCAGAGAGATTAAATTAATTCTTTGCTTCAGTCTTCACTAAGGAAGATTTGGGACAAATACCGGTGCCAGAAGTGGAATTCACAGCTGACAAGTCAGAGAAACTGAATCAAATCTCTATAAACCTAGAAAATGTAATGGGGCAATTTGACAAATTGAAGAGTAGCAAATCAGCTGGATCGGATGGTATTCATCCCAGAGTACTGATGGAATTGAAAAATGAATTTGCAGAACTATTATTAGTAATATGTAATTTATCTTTAAAGTCAAGCATGGTACCGGAAGAATGGCGGATGGCCAATATAACGCCAGTTTTAAAAAAGGTTCCATAGGTGATCCATGAATTTATAGACCGGTGAGCCTGACATTGGTGCAGGGCACAATGGTAGAGATTACCTCATTTATTGTATTTATGCTAATTCTTAGTAGTTTTACTACTATTATGCTGTCTGCACCCCCGCCCCATCCCCACAGATTCTGTCCCTGTCCCTGCGGACTCTGTCCTCATCTGAAGAAGCCTCAAACACATGATTTTATATTTAAATCTTTTTATTAAAGTATAAAAAGGAGCATATGCTGTGTAACTACCAACCAGGAACACAAAAAGATCAGCACGAATGTTCCTGAACCTCCACCACCCTAGCTGCAAAGGACTAAAATAGAAATCAACATATTCATCCAGCTTCTCATACATAAGCACGCAATTATGGAATGCACTACCAAACGCCATAAAAACAATGCACGACCTAACAAACTTCCGAAAATGACTAAAAACCAACCTGTTCAAAAAGGCATACTACAATTGATCCATCCTAAATACCAGACAACGAAACCGATACTACAAATTGTCAAAAATGAACTCTTAATACTTGACTACTTCACCTACTCTGTCTATTACTGAACTTTAACGCATTACCACTTGACTTCTCACTCCGGAAAAGAATCTTTAAAACTTGACTGCTTAATTTACTCTGTCATATACGAACTATACTGCAATACCACTCTGTATTTCTTAATCCGGAAATGGCGATTGCCATAACAGTACAATGTAAGCCACATTGAGCCTGCAAATAGGTGGAAAAATGTGGGATACAAATGCAACAAATAAATAAATAAAATAAATAACTGTTGTTTATAAATCACAAATAGAAAACAATAATAACAACGAGCAACTATAATAACCCCCTCCCCACAACCCTCTACCCTTCCAACCCTGACAATAGCTGACTACCCCAAGGAATCTTAATCCACCCTGTTAAAATGTCCAGGGGTACAAAATGCAACTCATTCTGTATGCCCTAGTGGCAGAGAAATATACCCTATGAAGCACTGTTATGATTTTTTAATCTGTAAATGAATAATAAGTCATCAGCAGTCTCAGTATTCAGTCTAGCTCTCCTGTCTTCCACAGTCCTTCCTGCAATAGAAAATGTCTTCTCAGAAGATGTGCTGGTAGTAGCAGGAATGTACAGGATCCCCCATGCAAATTTTGCCAGTTGTGGCCAGAACTTTTGCTTGTTTTTCCAAAAAAATGAAAACATCATCACTTGCATCACTTGAACAATAACAACTGTCCAATTTATTAACTACCTTCAACACGGGGACAGGGACCCACGGTAACCGTGAGAATGGGAATGGGGACAGAGCCTGCAGGGACAGGGTGGGGATGGGGACAGATCCCGCAGAGACAGGGTGAGGATGGGGACAGAGCCCGTAGGGACAGGGACAAAGTTTGTCCCAGTGTCATTCTCTAGCTAACACTTCTTTTTTCTTGCTGGCCATTCCTGTCCCTATGCAATCATCCTTCTGTTTTTTTCCTGTCACCTTTTCTATCTGTTTGGCCACCTTAAGAACATCAGATATGATCACCCACCCACCCAGGTCCCACTCTTCTTTCATGCACAGAAGTACTTCATTCTCTCTACTGTGCAGCTTCCTTGGGTGATTCCATCCCAAATATATGACCCTGCATTTTAATTTTAATCTTTAAGCAATTTAACAATAATATCAACATGTACAATACTTGAATCAGAAATATTAGGGCAATAACATTGGAAAAAAAGAGAAAATATTTAGGAAAAAAAAATTTAATTGAGGACTTCAACTTTGGGGCAATATTGTCAAGAATTTGTTTTCCTTAGACCCTGCATTTTTTAGTATTAAATTTTAGCTGACAAGTATTAGACCATTTTTCAAACTTTGTTAGATCCTTTCTCATGTTATTCATACTTTCCAGGGATCTATCTTATTGTCAAACCTTACCTGACAGCCCTTGCAGAGTATCCCTTATGAAAATGTTTAAAAGAATGGGCCCAAGGACCAATCTCTGCAACACACAACTGGTAATGGACTTATCCTCAAAGTAAACTCTGTTTACTGTTAGCTTCTGTTACCTCCTACTCAATCAGATTCTTAGCTAGTTGGTCACTTTAGGGCCCATACCAATATCTTTCACATTATAATAAATCGTATATGAGTAACCATGTCACGGGCTTGCTGAAATTTATGTACACCACATCTATCACTCTCCCGCAATACAACTTTCTGGTCAGCCAGTAAAAAGAATTTATCAGATTCGTCTGTCATGATCTATTTCTAGTAAATCCATGCTGCCTTGGATCCTGTAATCCACTGGATTCTAGAAGCTGTACTGTCCTCTGTATTTGCAGCATTTAATTTATTTATCATAGAGGTGAGATTAAGTGGCCCATAGTTCTCAAGCTCTTCAGATTTTATGGAAAGGAACCACATTCACCCATCTCCAGTCCTCGAGAGCCACTCCCAACTCTAAAGAAACATTAAAATGGTCATATAGTAGAGCTTCTAGAATATCCCTAAGTTCCTTCAATATCCTTGGATATATCCCATATGGCCCATCGCTTTGTCTACCTTCAGTTTAGCTAGTTCCTCATAAATACAGTCATCTGAACATCATTCAAGATCTACCTGAAATTCCATTTTTTGTGGGTTTTTTTTTCTGAAATCCTACTCTTGACCTTTTTTCCATGAACACAGAACATAAATATTTGTTAAACAATTCCACGTTATCCTCATCATTCACAAATTCCCCCCCTTCACTCTTGATTCTCACAATGCCACATTTGTACTTTCTCCTGTCATTAACATATCTAGAAAAAGTCTTGTATTTTTCTTTCATTTGCATCTTTGCTTTCCTTGAGAGGAGGACTAGCCTAATGGTTAGTGCAGTGGGATGAAAACTAAGGGAACTGGGTTCAATTTTCACTGTAGCTCCTTGTGACCCTAGGCAAGTCATTTAACCCTCAATTTCCCAAGGTACAACCCTTAGATTGTGAACCCACTAGGGATAGAGAAAGTAAACCGATATACTCATATCACCCTTCTCCTCAAATCACTTCATTGGCTTCCGATCAGATATCGCATACAATTCAAGCTCCTCCTCCTTACCTACAAATGCACTCAGTCTGCGGCTCCTCACTACCTCTCCACCCTCATCTCCCCCTATGTTCCCGCCCGTAACCTCCGCTCACAGGACAAAGCCCTTCTCTCAGTATCCTTCTCCACCACTGCCAACTCCAGGCTCCGCTTATTCTGCCTTGCCTCACCCTATGCCTGGAATAATCTTCCTTTACCCATACGCCATGCCCCCTCCCTACCCATCTTCAAATCTCTGCTTAAAACTCACCTCTTCAATGCTGCCTTCGGCGCCTAACCGCTTGAGAAATATAGAATGCCCCAATCTATCCACCCTATCAGATTAACTGTTCACTCGTCCTCTAGATTGTTCACTTGTCTTTAGATTGTTCTCTTGTCTTTTAGATTGTAAGCTCTTTGAGCAGGGACTGTCCTTCTATGTTTAAATTGTACAGCGCTGCGTAACCCTAGTAGCGCTTTAGAATGTTAGTTAGTAGTAGTAGTAGTAGTAGATAGAGAAAGTACCTGTATGTAAACCACTTTAGTTGTACTACAGAAAAGGCAGTATATCAAGATCTAATTGAAAAAGACAGTTTTATTAGCTTCTCTAATTATTGTTGATTTCCTTACTATTTCTGCAATCTCTTATAGCAAAAACTATAGTGGTATCCTTTCCCTCTTACTCTTCTTCACTTTTCTAATAATAAGACTAGAAGCTCTTAAAATATTTCCTTTTAGTTTTGCCAACTGCTACTTCCCTCAGATGTTCCAACCTGCTGGAAACTGTATAAGGAGTTCTCACACCTTGACATATTTTAGTTTTACTGAAGTCTAGTACCCTTACTTTTTAATGAAACCTTTCTACCCATGCCCGAAAACTAGACCACACCATCTGGTGATCATTGGATGCCATATAATCATCCACTATAACATCAGGAACATTTTTCCCATTCATAAGCACCAGGTCTAGCACCACTTCCTGCCACACGAGTTCCATTAGCAGTTGGCAGAACAATTTTCCCCAAAGAGAATGTTGGATATCTCTACTTCTAGATGATAATGTAGCCAGAATGTCCCAATCATCTATCCCTTTTCTAACAACAAGCTAACAGTGTGGCGGCTTGACTGCATGCACTAAATTCCCTTAACTACCTGAAATGGAATGGGTCAGGAAATGGGTGAAGATTGTGCCTTACAGTTAAATGGAGTTAATTATTGTGGATTAGCTGTTAATATGGGACATAATGAGGACAGTTAACACCACCTCAATAGATGGCGTTAACTAGAGGCATGTTTTGTGTAGTTTCCTGAGTCATTTGCAGCTTTTTCATTTTGTACTTTTTATTAAAATATTTTTGGTGTTTTAATAATTTTTTTTCAAGGCAATTTGGTTAATTAAGACGTAGCTGCAGCAGTTGCCTCAAACAAACAAAAGCTTGTAATAAGCCACCCCAAATTCCTGATCACAAAATCCCCAGGTGACAACCCCCTCCCTGACACCAATATTAACAATGTATTACCCCTTCCCTCTCCCAAATGAAGAGGCTGCTGATCTCTTCTGGGGATATCAGAGGTATAGTGTTGGGGCAAGAGCAATCCCCCTTCACTTCCAGCCCCATTCTAAACCCTCTGGATAGGAATATCAAAAGCTGGAGTCTTGGAAATATGACACACTAAAGCACAGGTAGGTACAATGTGGAGTGGAATACCAGCAGTTGGAGTCTTGGAAGCAGGTGGCTCAGCAATATAACTTAAAGCCACTTATTTATGAATCTATAATCTATAGAGCAGGTAAAGACATCCATAGTAACAGTGAGTTTCACAAAGGATTTAGAACCGTAAATCTAAGAACTCAACAAGGTAAAATTTTTGGAAAGGTTCCAAATTACTTTTCCTAGTAATTATAATGCTAGGAACACAGCACAAGAAAAGTCTTTGAAGTAAGCCTCTAGATCAGGAGGGACACTAAAGTACACTCCAGGATTTCTGACAACCTTAGGGGTCCTTTTACTAAGGTGCGCTGAAAAATGGCCTGTGTAGGTGCAGGTTTTGGGTGCACGCAGAATCATTTTTCAGTGCACCTGTAAAAAAGGCCTTTTTAAAATTTTTGATGAAAACGGACGTGCAGCAAAATGAAAATTGTCGCGCGTCCATTTTGGGTCTGAGACCTTACCGCCAGCCATTGACCTAGCGGTAAAGACTCATGTGGTAACCGGGCAGTAATGACCTACATGCGTCAAATGCCACTTGGTGTGCATTGCTGACACGTGCCAGAAAATAAAACATATTTTTCAGACGCGCGTAGCGGACACGCACCAAAAATGAAATTACCGAAAGGGCCACATGGTAGCCGGGCAGTAACTCAAAATTGGCGCTTGTTGGGCACACGTAGGCACTTACGAGGCTTAGTAAAAGGGCCCCTTATTTTGGTGCATTAAGGCACCTGCAACACTGATTTCAATGTGTAGAATCATTAACCACAAATCCCGCACTGTTTTGGGATGTAAGTTTAAATCCGGAACTGGTTAAAAAGTCTTCCCCCAAGAACTGAGTAACTTGGCAGCTTTGCACAAGCTGTTGTAGGCACTGAAATTTAGCTGAGTCCTATCAGCGGTTTTATTTAGGTGAATGAGTTAACTAGTTGCACAAGCAAATCTAAAGATATTAGCAGGGCATACCTGCCTGAGTTGAGATGACAACGCAGAACTTCATCATGCTATTTTAACTTAGTAGCTGATTGTTATTTAATGATTTTTCTAGATAATCAGCTATTGAACACCTAACACTCACTCTGTTAATCCATTGTTATTTAATAAACTGTACCCCACCGTGAGTGGGTTTCTCTGAAAAAGGTGGACAATAAACTGTAATAATAGAGATAATTAATATTTTCTGACTCCCTATACAATTTAATGGCTCTGCCCTGAGCAAATCAACTCATGTCTTTCAAGAGTGGTTAAATCAGAGAAACAACTGATGTTACTTTTCCTGCACCCCAAAGCCTAGTGCCTGCATGATGTAAGAGAAGATAAATGCAGTGACAGAGGAGCTGTCAGTAACCACTGGAGCAGCACCCTCTGCCTGACATGTGTTTGTTTGAATGTAACACAGTTCCCGGGCCCCACACTGTGGCAGGGCTGGCCTGACATGAAGCAGCTGATGATTCCTGGGCTCTGATGCCTTACAAGACCTCCTTTGACATAACTCACAGTCAAACATTCCTAGAACCCGGCTGTGACATCAGGTGCAGGTGATATGCTTGCCTGTTGCTCCCATGCTTTTCACCCCAGCTGAGTCTGTCTAGTGTCTTCCTTTATTGCCGTTTGAGATCCAGTCAAACTTGTTGGGCACCAGTTGAATGGATCATGCGATAACATATCATCAAACAGCGAACTGTAAGCAGCAGGTGACTTTGTAATCCTGAGACCCAATACGGTGCCAGTAGATATATAGAACAGCTGCATCTGTTATTAAAGCACACCGGGAACGTGTCGGACACAAGCCCTGTCCTTCTGTGCTACTATCAGTCATCCCAAACATGTTTAGGAAATATATTAATATTATAGACCCTGTGACCTATAGGACTGCTTTTAAAAAAATGACTAAACATTGCTAAGTACTTACAAACACGAAAGCAAATGTAAGAAATGTCAAACTTAGTGCTTTGGCATTTTCCAGCAGCCCTGTCTGCTAATACGAACTCTGTTTTGTCTGTGAATGGGATTATTATGGTGGGTTTATTGGGCAGGTGCCAAAGCTGAACTTTGAATAAACAGTTTACACAGCATCACTCCATGCTTAAAGTCATAATGTAAAGTCCAAACTGAAACCTATTGCAGGTTTTAATAGAAACAAATTTTATTACTCTTTCAAGTCAATTCAACATTTCAATGTTTTAGTGCCTGGACTGTTTGTTGAATGTAGAAATGTAAAATAAATGGTCTAGCTTCACCTCCTCCCTTTCTGATACTCTTAAGAGAGGTCTGGAGGTTGGGGTATACATTTCATTTCCATTCTCTGTCTGTCCTCCACTCGCCATTGCTTGCTTTATACTTAGGGCTTGTTCTGAACTCAGGAGAAATATTTTTATGATGCTGCTTCAGAGGAAGAGGATATCCGTAGCTGTAAATGCAGGACTGACCTTAGCTTAGCAATTTGTGGTTTTCCATCAGGCCTTCAGATAAAAAAGCAACTGTGAAAAATGAAGCTTGTCTCATGTGTGTCACCTGTCACAGGCTATTATGCTACTCACGGATCTCGCCTGCTAAAAATATTTTTTATGAAAAAAATATAGTTGGTTCAATCTTCTCATTTAAAACAATACAGATTTAGATAACTGATTATGGTCCAGTCCATAGATCAATAATCCACACTCTATAATGCAAGTGAAAAATGCAAAAAGTCCTTGTTCAAGATAGGTGGGTTAGAAAGAAATAAACAATTATTTATTTATTTTACTACTACTACTACTACTATTTATCATTTCTATAGCACTACAAGGCAAACGCAGCGCTGTACACCATACACAAAAAAGACAGTCCCTGCTCAAAGAGCTTACAATCTAGATAAGACAGATAAACAGACAGAACAATTAAGGGTAAGGGAATAATAGATGAGGTTGAAGGACAGGGCAAATGAGTAGTGGTTAGGAGTCAAAAGCAGTGGTAAAGAGGTGGACTTTAAGTTTGGACTTGAAAACGGCTAAAGAGGGGGCTAGACGCACAGGCTCGGGAAGTCTATTCCAAGCGTGGGGTGCAGCAAGACAAAAGGAACGGAGTCTAGAATTAGCGGTAGAGGAGAAGGGGACAGATAAGAGAAATTTATCTACAGAGCTGAGTACTTGAGGGGAGGGCGTAGGGAGAGACGAGAGTGGAGAGGTACTGGGGAGCAGGGGAGTGAATACACTTATAGGTCAATAAGAGAAGCTTGAACGGAATACGGAAACGGATAGGGAGCCAGTGAAGTGACTTAAGGAGGGGGCTAATGTGAGCATAGCGACTGGCGGAAAATGAGTCGTGCAGCAGAGTTTTGGACTGATTGAAGAGGAGAGAGATGGTTAAGAGGGAGGCCAGTGAGAAGCAGGTTAAAATAATCAAGAAGAGAGGTGATAAGAGTGTGGATAAGGGTTCTGGCAGAGTGCTCAGAGATGAAGGGACGTATTTTGCTAATGTTATAGAGAAAGAAACGACAGGTTTTGGCAATCTGTTGAATATGAGCAGAGAAGGTGAGAGAGAAGTCAAAGATGACCCCAAGGTTACGAGCTGATGAGACAGGGAGAATGAGAGTGCCATCCACAGAAATAGAGAAAGTGGGGGGAGAGGAGAGGTAGGTTTAGGGGGAAAGATGAGAAGCTCGGTTTTGGCCATGTTAAGTTTCAGATGACATTGAGACATCCAGGCACTGATATCAGATAGGCAGACTGAAACCTTGAACTGGATGTTGGTTAAGATTTCAGGGGTAGAGAGGTAAATTTGGGAGTCATCAGCATAGAGATGGTATTGAAAGCAATGAGATAATATTAGAGAGCCAAGGGACGAAGTGTAGATGGAGAACAGGAGAGGACCGAGAACAGAACCCTGAGGTACACCAATTGGTAGAGGGATAGAAGTAGAAGAGGAACCACCTGAGTGTACACTAAAAGTGCGAAGCAAGAGGTAGGAGGAGAACCAGGAAAGAACAGAGCCCTGGAATCCAAATGAAGACAGCGTATCAAGAAGTAAGCTGTGATCAACAGTGTCAAAAGCGGCGGATAGATCGAGAAGGATGAGGATAGAATATACAGTGGGGGAAATAAGTATTTGATCCCTTGCTGATTTTGTAAGTTTGCCCACTGACAAAGACATGAGCAGCCCATAATTGAAGGGTAGGTTATTGGTAACAGTGAGAGATAGCACATCACAAATTAAATCCGGAAAATCACATTGTGGAAAGTATATGAATTTATTTGCATTCTGCAGAGGGAAATAAGTATTTGATCCCTCTGGCAAACAAGACCTAATACTTGGTGGCAAAACCCTTGTTGGCAAGCACAGCGGTCAGACGTCTTCTGTAGTTGATGATGAGGTTTGCACACATGTCAGGAGGAATTTTGGTCCACTCCTCTTTGCAGATCATCTCTAAATCATTAAGAGTTCTGGGCTGTCGCTTGGCAACTCGCAGCTTCAGCTCCCTCCATAAGTTTTCAATGGGATTAAGGTCTGGTGACTGGCTAGGCCACTCCATGACCCTAATGTGCTTCTTCCTGAGCCACTCCTTTGTTGCCTTGGCTGTATGTTTTGGGTCATTGTCGTGCTGGAAGACCCAGCCACGACCCATTTTTAAGGCCCTGGCGGAGGGAAGGAGGTTGTCACTCAGAATTGTACGGTACATGGCCCCATCCATTCTCCCATTGATGCGGTGAAGTAGTCCTGTGCCCTTAGCAGAGAAACACCCCCAAAACATAACATTTCCACCTCCATGCTTGACAGTGGGGACGGTGTTCTTTGGGTCATAGGCAGCATTTCTCTTCCTCCAAACACGGCGAGTTGAGTTCATGCCAAAGAGCTCAATTTTTGTCTCATCTGACCACAGCACCTTCTCCCAATCACTCTCGGCATCATCCAGGTGTTCACTGGCAAACTTCAGACGGGCCGTCACATGTGCCTTCCGGAGCAGGGGGACCTTGCGGGCACTGCAGGATTGCAATCCGTTATGTCGTAATGTGTTACCAATGGTTTTCGTGGTGACAGTGGTCCCAGCTGCCTTGAGATCATTGACAAGTTCCCCCCTTGTAGTTGTAGGCTGATTTCTAACCTTCCTCATGATCAAGGATACCCCACGAGGTGAGATTTTGCGTGGAGCCCCAGATCTTTGTCGATTGACAGTCATTTTGTACTTCTTCCATTTTCTTACTATGGCACCAACAGTTGTCTCCTTCTCGCCCAGCGTCTTACTGATGGTTTTGTAGCCCATTCCAGCCTTGTGCAGGTGTATGATCTTGTCCCTGACATCCTTAGACAGCTCCTTGCTCTTGGCCATTTTGTAGAGGTTAGAGTCTGACTGATTCACTGAGTCTGTGGACAGGTGTCTTTCATACAGGTGACCATTGCCGACAGCTGTCTGTCATGCAGGTAACGAGTTGATTTGGAGCATCTACCTGGTCTGTAGGGGCCAGATCTCTTACTGGTTGGTGGGGGATCAAATACTTATTTCCCTCTGCAGAATGCAAATAAATTCATATACTTTCCACAATGTGATTTTCCGGATTTAATTTGTGATGTGCTATCTCTCACTGTTACCAATAACCTACCCTTCAATTATGGGCTGCTCATGTCTTTGTCAGTGGGCAAACTTACAAAATCAGCAAGGGATCAAATACTTATTTCCCCCACTGTAGACCTTTGGATATGGCTAGGAACAGGTCGTTGGAAACTTTTGCAAGTGCAGTTTCAGTAGAATGAAGAGGACGAAAGCCAGATTAGAGTGGGTCAAGAACAGCATGAGATGAGAGAAAATCAAGACACACTTTTCCAGTAGCAGCTCAAGCTGAGGTACATTAAGATACAGTAGGCATTTCTTTGTCTCCAGAAGGCTCACAATCTAAGCCGCTCCCAACCTTGGGCTGAACCGACTTCAGATATTCAATGCCACTTCATGCGCAGCTCCAGGCATTGAATATCTGGGTACGTGCGATGACCCAGAAGTTAACCGGGCACTGGCTGATATTCAGACTGGTGCTCAGTTAACTTGGTGCATAACATTAGCAGAACCTTTTTGCTTCCTAACTTTGGGCCCCTTTTACCAAGCTGCTGCGGCCTTTTCACCATTGAGGTGGCGGTAAGGGCTCCTGCGCCAATTCGGCAGTAACCGGGCAGCACACGGCAGTGCCCAATTACTGCCAGGTGCACACTGGTGCTACAAAAGTAAATATATTTTTGTAGCACCAGATATGATGGCGCACTGGGGGTGGGAGCTACCGCTGGACTCGGTGGGCTTATCGCCGCTTTGTAAAAGAGGCCCCTTTATGCCCTTGCTTAGCCGATTGGCAGATTGAATATTGCCTTTAATGAGTTAAGTGCTAGCTCTGTCTAAGCTCTGCCCTCAGACCACTGGGAATGGCCAGTTAGCAGAGGTGTTCAGTGGCACCACCCAGTTAAGTGCCACTGAATATCAGCAGCCAGCCAATTAGGGAGGTGTAATTGGGTAGGATCCTCTCCTACCCTTTTAAATACTGATTTGTAGCTGAGGCAATGGAGGGCTATGTGGTTAGCCCAAAGCTACTTTCCTACTCAACAATAATAATGATCAATTGACGTTCATGTTCCTCCACCTCTACCTAGGATGGAGGTGTCACTGTGAGAAAAGAAGTTCTGAATAATTTTGTATAGTGAAAACCAAGGGAAGTGGTGCACCGTGGAATAAATTCATAGCCTCAGAGAATGATGGAGGGATTGGAGACACATGATTAATTACTCTTTCAATGACTGATGTCATTAAACACACACAAAACATCTCTTATACAACTACCCTGTGCAATAGCAAAATGTGCACACATGTTCACCTCTTTAGGTATGTTCTTGGAGGGATTTTGGCAGATTACAGGCAGAGTTGTGTTTACATGCATACTTTATCTGCAAAAATATGTACCTGTTTCCGAACAGGTCTATATGTCTGAGGTTTCACATTAGCTGTGATTTCTGCAGGATTTGTGCTGGTATTTTATAAAGACACATAGGATTCTATGGTGCTTATTTTCAAAGCATATGGATGTCTCAATATGCCCAGATGGATGTCCATGTACTTGAAACATCCGTATCCCAATTATTCAAAGGCAGAAAAAGGATGTTGAACACTGCAGTACATTCAAATAGCAAGGGGGCCTGTTGAGGGTGTGTTTTGGGTGGGGCTAAGGAGGTCCCAAAATCAGGACGTGCAAGAGCAATAACCAAACAGGAAGAAACATCCAAGTCTAAAAATAAGGTTATGCTTAGTTAGACCTGTTTCAATCATGTCTAGGATACAAAAAGCTGCTCTGACAGATTGAGCAGCTGGGCACTGGATAGATTAAGGTATGACACCTCTTTAATCCTCCAGTATTTGCTGTCCCCCTGAAAGTGAAACTGGAAAGCAGCTTCAAGTATTATGGGCATTCTGAACAGAGCCCCATGCAGATATGAGGAGTAGCCTTGTGGTTAGTGCAGTAGATTTTAAACCAAAGCACCAAGGTTCAAATCCCACTTTAACTCTTTTTTGTTCAGTTGTGAGCCCTCCATGAACCAAAAAATACCTACTGTACCTAAATATATAAGCCACTTGCACACCTGAAGGCTATTGAAGTGGTGTACATTCAGGTACAGTAGGTAATTTTCTGTTACTGGAGGGCTTCTGTGTGGCCATTCTTTTAAGAATTCTGTCTGGCAGATGTCCTTGTTCCTGCTTTTCTGCAGTTCATATGTTGGATGTTCTTGTTCGTAAAATGGCTGTTCATTCTGGACATCCTCAGAACACAGACATCCTTCTCACCTATTTTCGAACAGGAAATCCTGCCTGACATATTTCCTGTTGGAAAAGACATGTGAGAGGCATCCATTTTGGATGTTATGAGCTGGATGTTTCTATTCTGGCTTGTATCACTCCAATGATATAGGCAACAACTTTGGAAACATAAAAAAATTCACATCCTTTCAAAAATGCCCCTATACAAGCAGTCTAGGTGACATGTTATAAAATTACTCTCATGTAGGCCTCATTTCAGAGCACTGTCCTGCTTATAATCGAACGAGAAAAACGCCCAAGTTCCGACCTAAATCGGGAGATGGACGTTTATCTCACAAAAACGAATAAAGCGGTATAATCGAAAGCTGGTTTTTGGACGTTTTCAACTGCACTCCGTCGCGGATGCGGACAAAGTTGGTGGGGGCGTGTCAGAGGTGTGGCGAAGGCGGAACTGGGGCGTGGTTATCTGCCGAACAAAGATGGGCGCATTTCACCGATAATGGGAAAAAAGTATGCGTTTTTAGCTAGAATTTAGGACACTTTTCCTGGACCCTGTTTTTTCACGAATAAGGCCCCAAAAAGTGCCCTAAATGACCAGATGACCACTGGAGGGAATCGGGGATGACCTCCCCTGACTCCCCCAGTGGTCACTAACCCCCTCCCACCACAAAAAAATGATGTTTCACAACTTTTTATTTTCACCCTCAAATGTCATACCCAGCTCCCTGGCAGCAGTATGCAGGTCACTGGAGGAGTTGTTAGGGGGTGCAGTGGACTTCAGGCAGGTGGACCCAGGCCCATCCCCCCTACCTGTTACAATTGTGCTGCTTAATGCTTATTAGTCGTCTAACCCCCCCAAACCCACTGTACCCACATGTAGGTGCCCCCCTTCACCCCTTAGGGCTATAGTAATGGTGTAGACTTGTGGGCAGTGGGTTTTGAGGGGGATTTGGGGGGCTCAACACACAAGGGAAGGGTGCTATGCACCTGGGAGCTCTTTTACCTTTTTTTTTGGTTTTGTAAAAGTGCCCCCTACGGTGCCCGGTTGATGTCCTGGCATGTGAGGGGGACCAGTGCTCTACGAATCCTGGCCCCTCCCACGAACAAATGCCTTGGATTTATTCGTTTTTGAGCTGGGCGCTTTCATTTTCCATTATCGCTGAAAAACAAAAACGCCCAGCTCACACATTGTTGAATAAAACATGGGCGTCTATTTTTTCCCAAAATACGGTTCGGTCCACCCCTTCACGGACCCGTTCTCGGAGATAAACGCCCATGGAGATAGGCGTTTTCGTTCAATTATGCCCCTCCATGAGGTTTAATTTTGTAAAGCACTTTTCTCATGTAAAGGCCTTTTATAGAATTTGCACAGGGGTTACACACATAAGAGATTGTGAAGTGCTAAGACGGTTCAAACTTTTACATGACCCTTGTGTGTAGACATTTTCAGGTGGATGGTGATTTATGTGTACTGTTAATAAAATATGTGTGTGCAACTCAAAATTTAGGTGTAATTGTTGCCACATATTTCTAGAGAAGGTTGGGATGGGAAGTAATAAGATTAGATTTTTTTTTCTTTTCTGTGGTACAATCGAAGCAGTTTACATATATTATAAGCAGGCACTTTCTCTGTTCCTGGTGGGCTCACAATCTAGGTTTTTGTACTTGGGGCAATAGAGGGTTAAGAGGATCTTTTACTAACGTGCGCATTTTTAACTCGCGCTAAAAATCAGCCGGTGCTAAACGCTGAGACACTCATTGGAATATAATGAGCGTCTCAGTGCCAGCTAAAAATACTAGTGCACCTTAATAAAGGACCTCGTAAGTGGCTTACCTAGAGTTACAAGGAGCTGCGGTGGATCCACTACACTCACCATAGGGCTGTTTGTGATTGTAGACAATCCTGACTTTGTTGATGAGAGTGTGTAAAAAAAATCATTTTTAAAAAGTAAAGCATTCTGGTTTCACCCCTAAAGAATTCTGTTTGCTTGCAGTGGTGTGGTAGAACTCAGCAGACGCCCCAGCTGTTGTGCCTGGCACATGCATCCACAGTGAGAGAGATGCCTGGAGATCAACAGAGTAGGTCTAGTTTATCTTGGATCCAATGCAGAAATCAGTAACAAAGCAGGAAAGCAATTGTGGCAGATACACATGTTGGAGTTGCCTAAATTTCCTGTGATGGTTTGAAAAATTATAGTTTCAGTTCAGCTTACGCCATGGCCTGACAGGTCTGTGTTCTTTATCTGCAAATAGACATTTTATTTGATTGTATGAAAAATTAATTAAATCTACTACAGTTTATCAATAATCGTAAGAAAGCAAGATTGCCCCTATAACTATGGGCATACTGACTAGAATGTTAACCTCTAAAGTAAGTCCTTCAGTAAGAAAAAATGATTGTGATAATTAAATTTGTGACTTTCTGGAACTATCTGCCTAGTTTATAGCTTAAAAATCACACGTCATACACACTCAACCCCTTTACAATTCATTTGATTCATACGAGCATGCAGGTCAATATTCAAAAGGCTCTAGGTGTTCAGTTATAAGAGGCAGGGACCTAGAATTTGGATTTTAAAAACTGATGACTCTGAACTCCTAAATGTAGGTGCCTTAAATAACAAGGCAATGAAATTTCAGATTCTTAAAAGGAGGCAGAGCCAAAGGCAGGGCCAGGGCAAGACAGCAAAGCTAGATGCTTAGCACTTTAAGCATGGGGGCCAAAATCAGTAAATGATGCTCAAAAATCATTGTCAAAAAAATCGGCACTAAGCGATATACTTTAAAGGGTGCTCTGGACTGAGCGCCCTTTATAGAATAAAGCATAGCGCTAATTCCCACCTCCAAATTTGGGCATTAGCATTTACTCCAGCTGAAACCTAGTGTAAATGGAGTGCCCAACTCATGGCATTTGAGTGCATAAATGGTGCTATTCTATAACACTGCGTGCCAATTTTCAGATTGCCCCCGACCCGCCCATGTCCCATTTAGGGTTGTGCGCTATGGGATTTAGGTGCCCAGGATTATAGAATAGCATGCGTGTGCAAATCCAAATTAATGCCAATTAACATCAATAATTGATAGCATCTAATTATTGGCTGTAATTGGCTCTTTGAGTAGCACATACATCATGAGACCGTGCCCAGGGGTGAACGCCTAAATAGAAACATAGAAACATGACGGCAGATAAAGGCCATATGGCCCATCCAGTCTGCCCATCCTCTGTAACCCCTAATTCTTCCTGTTCCTAAGCGATCTTAATTTAGACGTTCCTATACAGTGGCGTTCCTGGCCTGGATGGCACCCGGGGCGGAGCGCCGATGCGCCCCCCCCCTCCCGGGTGCAGCGCCCCCCCCCCCCCGCTAAATGACACCTTCGCCCCCCCTCCGGCGAAATGACACCCCCCCAGGTAACAGTAACCTGTTCCGGGGCAGAGGGAGCTGCAGTGAACGAGCGACGAAGTTTAGTGAACTCGGAGCAGGAGTGCGCCGCAGCACCCCCCAGCGGCGTGCACCCAGGGTGGACTGCCTCCCCCCCTTCGTACGCCACTGTTCCTATACCTGATTTGGGTGGGGCCAAAGGAATTGCTGCATTCAAGCTAGCTGAATGTGCTGTTCACTGCTGCTGTGTCTTTCATCTCATGCTGTTCTTGATTTCACCCTCTACATTCTACCGAAACAGCCTTTGCAAAAATTTCCAGTGACCTGTTCCTGGCCAGATCCAAGGGCCTTTACTCAATCCTCATCCTTCTTGACCTATCTGATGCTACTGACATAATTGATCTCCACCTACTCCTTCAGAATAATCTTACCCCAGATTTAGATCTTCAGTGAAGACTCAGCTCTTTTCTCAAACATTCCCTTAGGGGGTTGTGACTTGACTGGACAGATGGTGTGTGGGTGTTTCTCCCCCCCAGGATATGTGTTTTTGTTTTGTTACATTTGTACCCCGCGCTTTCCCACTCATGGCAGGCTCAATGTGACAATGGAGGGTTAAGTGACTTGCCCAGAGTCACAAGGAGCTGCCTGTGCCGGGAATCAAACTCAGGTCCTCAGTTCCCCAGGTCCAAAGTCCACCACCCTAACCACTAGGCCACTCCGTCCC
This sequence comes from Microcaecilia unicolor, assembly GCF_901765095.1. Classification (NCBI taxonomy): domain Eukaryota; kingdom Metazoa; phylum Chordata; class Amphibia; order Gymnophiona; family Siphonopidae; genus Microcaecilia; species Microcaecilia unicolor. The sequence goes on along the minus strand of NC_044036.1, from coordinate 298,733,962 downwards.
TGTCCTATTGATTATTGTAGTTCTTTTCTTATTATTTCATAGCTTTTAATTGTGTTTTAATTGTGAACCATTTTTTAATTGAAAGGCAGTATATCAAGTGTTATTACACATTAATCACAAATATTAATATGCTGTCCTCACTTGGATTCTGAGGTTCTGTTCTGTCTTGGTTTTCCTCTTCTCATATTGCACTTTTAGTCTATGCTCTGGTAGATCCTCTTTTACTGCTATCTCACTATCAGTCGGTGTACCTCAAGTATCTCTCTTGGGACATCTCTATTTACTTATTCCCTTGATGCTCTGATTCCTCCATGATTTTCAGTACTATCTGTGCACTGATGACTCCCATATGTACCTCTTTGTACTAGAAATTTCACCAGGAATCCAGGCCCAATTCTCAGCCTGCTTGTCTGACATAAGCAGCTTAAAACTGGTCTTTTAATAGTATAATGTTAATTTTTGGGGTTATTAACCCACTGCTTACATTTCCTTGATTGTTATAGGTCTTCTTGTATTAACAGGTTTAACTCTAATCTTATGTATCCGAGTGCACAGGTTTGAATTAGATTTGGCTTTATAAACTAGATACTGATTCACATATTGTAATTTCTTACTTTGTTATGCGTGTAACATGCTCCATGGACTCTTGTTTGAATTTTTTACGACTTATAGATGAATACTGTATATTTCCTGTTTTCTGTTCTTTGTTATAAAATTTTCAATAAAAGTATATGAACTTTAAAAAAAAAAAAAACCTACTGACTGCTATGAACCAAATACTTTTTATTTCTTTATCACATTATCAAAATTCATCCCTTTCTTTCTCAGCACACTATCAAAATCCTTATCTACACTCCTGTTTAGAGTACTGAAACTTGCTCCTCATAAGTCGCTCATTAAACCATCTCTCTTCCCTTTAATATATTCAAAATTCCGCTGCACAGGTTATCTTCTGCTACTGTCGTTACACCTTAAGTCAGTTCATTGGCTCATAAGAACATAAGCTCCCTGTCTATTTCCATATGCAGTCCTCTTACTGACTTATAAGAGCATTCTTTCTGCATCTCCTTAGTATTTCTTGTCTCTTATCTGTCCGTACACCTCTTCCTGGGAACTCCATTCATCAGATAAGTCATTATTATCTGTACCCTTCTCCTCCAACAAACTCAGTTCCTTCCATCTTGCTGCACCATACTGGATTAGGCTTCCTGAGTCAGCACACCATGTTCATCTCTGGCTATATTCAAATCCAGGCTAAAAGCCCACCTTTTTGAGGCTGTTTTTACCTCTTAACTCCCTATTCACCTGTTCAATACCCATGCTGTTTTAATCATTCCCGTAATAAATGTAATTTCCTAATCCTATAATTGTCTTGCTTGTCTTGAATAGATTGTAAGCTCTGCCGAACAGGATCTTCTGTGTTTCTATACAGCACAGTATACTACTAGTAGTGCTATAGAAATGATAAGCAGTACTACTAATTGTAGTAGCAGCATGAAAGGTAGACAATAGCTATAGGAGACACCACTGAACCACCTTATTCTGGATGTGATCACCATCATAATGCAGAGGTTAATGAATCAGCAGACACCTCATCATAAGTTATCTGTGGATTGCCACTGGGGCATCAAGAATTTTTAGAAGAGATGTATGTAGTGTATATTCTGAAGCTCTTAAGGATGCCATGAATACCTTGAATTCAGGCGTGACTACTCTAGATGAGGTCAGCCTGCTAGAAAATAAGCTAGAAGGTTTCCAGGTGGAAATGGTACCGGGTGTGCTGGTGTTGCTAAAGCAACAGCAAAACTGGCTCAAATCCCTCATATGCTGACCACTCTATGTGACCCACACACGAAAGGAATCACCATCTAGCTTCTCTTTTGGTGCACTGAGAAATTCCTGCCTTTCTTGATGCTGCTTTGCCCATTGTTTGGTATCTTGGCATGGTCATGCTACTGTTGTTGCTGCTGTTCTTCTTTCCCAGTGCTTGGGGTGTTGATGCTGCTTTTGGTGCTGTTTTATCACTCAGTGTTTGGGGGAGTTCATGCCATTGCTTGGTCACCTTATTCCTCTCGTTGTGCTGTGGCTGTTCATACTACTCTTCATGTCACTTTGTCCCACTAGATGTTTTGGGATGCTATTGCCTATGCTGCTGCTGCTGAACCTTGGATGACCCCTCCTCCCCCATTAGATTAGGGCTAGATTCTGTATATGGCATCCAAAATGTTGTTGCATTGGAATAACATGCCTAGCACTATTCTATAGACCGCATCCACAGTAAGACATGATTTATAGAATAACACATAGGCTGGGGGAACACCCGTACATTTAGACTTGGCCATTTACACCACATAAATACCCACACCTAAACATATGTGTGTTGCCCCAAATTCTATAACAATGCACGTAAATGTGATTGACACCCTTGACATGCTCACACTCCTCCCATGGCCATGCCCCCCTGTTCAGCTATGCATGTTAGAATTTACATGTGTCTTTTCTCAGAATATGCCTAGAAAGAAATGCACATAAATTTCAATTATAGCCAATTTGTGATGATAATTGGTTGTTATTCAGCCAATTATCATTGCTAATTAGCTCATTACTCAATTGAGTAGTGTGCATAAATTAGCTGCATGCACAATTTAATGCACGCTACTTGCCACGCCTTGTATAGAATCTGGGAGTTAGTCAGCAATGAAATAAATTACAGAATAAACAAAGGGGTCAATATTCAGATTAGAGTGACCCCTTTCTGGATAAGTGCTGCTCACCAGTGACAGCCACTGATTTGCAGTGGCATGATGCTTAATGTCTCTGAAAATAATTGCCACATTATGCCAATAGTGATTGCCCCATCACTAATGTGATAATGTCGGAGCTGGAAATTATCTGTGCACCTCCAAAATTCAGTGCCGGTACCCAGATAACTATCTGGATGCTGGAACAGCAAAATAGCTGTCATAACATCCCTAGTTAGGTATCTATGTACTGGCACTGAACATCAGTGGAACCCAAATCTCTTCCAGTGGCTGCCTTATTTTCAGATATTATGCACCAGTATCCAGGTACAGCCCAGCACTGAATATAAGGGTTTAAAAATAAATGCCATGGTTAGCATTTTAATATGGGGGAGAGGGGGTCAATAACTTAGAAAACACTAGCATTAATCAATGGAAAGGGGAAAGTGAATTGGAACACCAAAAGAAAGGATTTCCTTGCACGTGCCTAACTCCTCCCCTGCACATGCTCAGTTTTTCTCTTATGGAACTTTTACAACTGTTTGTCCACTTCTTCCCCGAGCACGTGCCAGGCTTGTCCTCTTCATTAATACATGTCATGAACATACAGTAACCCGGTCTGGAGAAACTTGGTAAAAAGTGCCCAAAACTCCCCACAATAAACCAGTATGTCAAAAGAAGATGTTAGTTGGACAAAAACTTTTATTGGATGAACCAGACACAGCCACATTTCAGGAGATGTCTGCATCAAGGGTTCAGAGTCCGATGCTGATAAAGTAACTGCTGTTATCTATAAATACAAATACATAAATTTTGGGCTGGACAAGCCTATAATGCAGATGCAAAGAGTTCAATTCTGCATCTTCTGGTTTCTTCTGGGGTCTTTTTTTTGGAGGGGGTGGCACTTTATTACCCAGTTTCTCCAGATGGGCTATTAAATGACCACCATTTTTGTTTTTTTTTACCCTTCTCATCACTACATGCCCAATTCATCAGCTATAGACCTCTTACCAGTACGGTACATATCTGGTTCAGCGTGCTAGCATACGCTTGGCGCCTTGCTTTCAGACTCTTCACCAATGCATACCCAGTTTTGTCTTTACGTATCCCTCACTGCATGTCCAGTTCATCAACTCTCACTCAATAATCTATGTCCCAAACTCAGATTGTTCCCTGTCACAAACACCAGGGCTACTAATGTTTATGAAAAGTACTTCTAAGTACATTTCATACCATGTCTTGAGGACAAGAGACAGGAAATATTATACACTTCTATCCCGTGTGTGTATGGGAGACATGCCAGGCCAGTTGGAACATTCGTTTTTATAAATATTTACCTAATGTACACCAGAATTCATGTTATAGATATGGAAAAGGGAAAAATCAAAATACATTTAATGTAAAATAGATACAAGTTATAATATAACTGGAAAGGAACAGACAAAAAAGTTTGGCAAAAGACACAGAAATATAATGATGCTAATTGGCTATTACTCCTCTCTGAAGAAATTCCTTCCTGAAGTAGGTCATTAGTACTTAGTGAGTCAGGAGTGATTATGGTGGTAATTAAGCTCTCTCTAAAAACATGAAGTCCTGCTGTTGTAACTCAGAAATATTTGATATACAGTTTTGCATTGTTCTTCCTTAGAAATGCTGCCTCTCTTGAATGTCATCTTTCATGTCCCGACTCATTGGATTTTCCTGAAATTCCTGTTGTGCTTTCTATTGGTTGATAACAACAGATCATCCTCTCCCCCTATATGGGGATTGCCCTAGGAGTCATTTAAATAAAAGTCTCTTGACTTTTTCTACTGTTATTTTTAGGTGTTCCTTGACTTCTAGAGAACACCAAAGATAACAGCATCAGGAGTCAGATCCTGAAACAATTTGCCAGTTAAGCTTGCTGATTTAACACGGGGAATTGCAGTTACAACATTTCAGATCTCAGCTCGCAGCAGCAGAGCGCTATGAACCTTTCCTGCAAAGATTACATCATACTGAAAGTAATTCAGTTCAGCTCACTATAAGTTAAGTACTGGGATGCTGCATGCTAAGTCCAAATTCATTATCAGCATGTGCATAATTGCCATTATAAAATACTAGCGTAAGTCAGTATTTACGCACCAACTTATAGTCATGGCTGCATACACCATGTCAATGGCTGGTGTAAATGTCCACGACTAAATGTTGCAGTTGCATGCATAACTGTCAGTATTCTATAACCTCAGCATGTTATAGAATACTGACAGTTATGCATGCTAGACACACCCCTGACTAGCTCATGTCCCTCCCATGACCACACCCCCTTGCAGTTATACGCTAAAGGATTTCCATGCTAAGGTTGTAGAACTATGACTAAGTGCAGTAATGCTTGTAGTTGCAAATTAGTGCCAATTAACACCAACTAACTCTAATTATTGGGGGTGATGGGATCTGTATGACTTCCTTTAAGCTGACAGAGTTTGGGACTCCCCCCCCCCCCCGCTCCATCAATGGTGTGCTGTGCTGGATGAGCCTGAGGCAAAAGTGGAGGGGCCAAGGTTATCCCCCCCCCCTTTCCTTTGCTGTCCCTTATGGAGCAAACTATGTCTGAATAGCCGGTTATCTTCAAACCGACTGGAAAAAAAACCCAGATATTCAATGCTGGTCACCGGAAAAGGCCCAGCACTGAACATCCAGGTTCAGGGCAGACCGCAAGAGACAATTTGAATATAGGGGCTAAAATGATTATCATCAGCTATATGACATCTGAAATTCCATAGTATCATGAGATAGGGGCTGAAAAGCAGGCTTGGCTCAAAACTGTATGTGATCTTGATTGAACTGGCAATAACACTTCCTCTAAAGCTGGCAGACTGGATGGGCCGTAAAGGTCTTTTTCTGCCGTCACTTACTATGTTACTATCAGGCTTATTTTCGAAAGAGAAGGGCGCCCATCTTTCGACACAAATTGGAAGATGGGCATCCTTCTCCCAGGGTCGCCCAAATCGGCATAATCGAAAGCCAATTTTGGGCGTCCCCAACTGCTTTCCGTCGCTGGGATGACCAAAGTTCATGGGGGCGTGTCGGAGGTGTAGCAAAGGCGGGACTGGGGTGTGCCTAACACATGGGCGTCCTCGACCGATAATAGAAAAAAGAAGGGCGTCCCTGACAAATAATTGGACGACATTACCTGGTCCTTTTTTTCTTACGACCAAGCCACAAAAATGTGCCCTAAATGACCAGATGACCACCGGAGGGAATCAGGGATGACTTCCCCTTACTCCCCCAGTGGTCACTATCCCCCTCCCAGCCTTCAAAACCCACCAGAAACCCACTGTACCTACATCTAGGTGCCCCCCTTCACCCATAAGGATTATGGTAGTGGTGTACAGTTGTGGGGAGTGGTTTTGGGGGGGCTCAGCACACAAGGTAAGGGAGCTATGTACCTGGGAGCAATTTGTGAAGTCCACTGCAGTGCCCCCTAGGGTGTCCGGTTGGTGTCTTGGCATGTCAGGGGGACCAGTGCACTATGAATGCTGGCTCCTCCCACGACCAAAGGGCTTGGATTTGGTCGTTTCTGAGATGGGCGTCCTCGGTTTCCATTATCGGCGAAAATCGGGGACGACAATCTCTAAGGTCGACCTAAATTTCGCGATTTGGGCGTCCCCGACTGTATTATCGAAACGAAAGATGGATGCCCATCTTGTTTCGATAATGCGGGTTTTCCCGACCCTTCGCCGGGATGTGCTGCGAGGATGTCCTCGGGAAAACATGGGCGCCCTTTTCGATTATGCCCTCCACGTATGTTACCATACGTGCCTAAAGGGAAAGCCACACTGGGAATGAACTATTTCTCCCTGAAAGTTGTCAACGGTGCTATTCTAAGCTTTGCCATGTGATCTGATGTTACCCATTCACATCATATGACAAGAGATCCAGTTTTTAACAAACGGTGCTGCTATATTACTTCTTTGCCTGGGTGTAATACTTAAACAATGCAAATGGTTTGAGTGTGAGCAATGTTATATAAGCAGGCTAAACCTAAGCAAATGCAGAGGAAACCATCTAATTATAAACCAAAGCTTAGCATGCTTAATATAAGACTTCAGAGACAGAGGCTGAGCCAAAATGGGCGATTTATGGGCTTGATGTCAGATCAGAGGGCTGGCAATGTCCTGTGCCAATGCTAATAATATTAAGTGATGCTTGCTCCAAGGCATGTCTCTCCCCTTCACCGCCCCCTCCCCAAAGATAAGAGAAATGGGAACCTAGTGCCATTTTTAAAACTGCACGCAGACGTGCAGAGGATGATCGGCCTGGCCTAGAGCTCCTGCCAGTAAAGCTGTTTATGTTCATCTGGCCACAGTTGCAGCAAAAAGTTTTCCTTTTGTTTGTACAGCTCTGAGGTCATGGTAATTAGGAAGACCATGCCTGGATACTGATAGTTGTGATTTTATGATTGATATATAACTGCATTATTGTTTGATTGTTTGGCCTGAAATGCAAAGGGAAATATTTGGATAAATGTGACCGTCATTTGGATATTTCCCTTGGCTGCAGCTATCTGGGGCTTTTCAGCAGCTCTATGCAGATATCTTTACTGACCGCCTCAGCATTATTTGGATATTTCTGGCGCAGACCATGGGTGGAGCCAGGCAGGGTTACCAGTTATCCTAGTACTGGTGATATTTGGTTTGTTTACAATATAAATATCCTGATAAAGTTAGGACATGGAGAAGCAACTGCTTGTCCTGGGATTTGTAGGATGGCGTGTTGCCACAATTTGGGTTTCTGCCAGGTACTTTTGACCTGGCTTGGCCACTGTTTGGAAAACAGGATACTTGGCTAGATGGACCATTGGTCTGACCCAGTATGGCTATTCTTATGTTCTTATGTTATTTTCTAAAAAGGCTGTCTTAATTTTTAAGATCCTTTTACTAATAATTAGCATGCACAAAGGGGCCCTTTTACTAAAGGGTGGGCATGCAGCAACAGGGTTAGCGCACGCCAATCAGGAGGAGCCTGGTGGTAGTTCCCACCCCCAGCTCGAGTCATTTCTGGTGCTACAAAAATATTCGACAAGCACAGAACAAAAGACCCTCGCACAGGTCAGTACAAGCAGGCAAACACAGCGAGGGAGACACCAAAGATGATGCAACAAAACACCCAACAGACTCAAAGCGTTCACATCAGAAGCTTTATTTAAAGAATAATGGACTCAACAGGAATCATGTTTTGGCCACAGAGGCCTACTTCAGGAGTCCCTGTGAAATGTAAATATATGGCTTCTCAGCTCTCCAAAAGTTTTGAAATCAAAAACCTAGTCTCTGTGTATCAATTTCAGGAGCACCTACGTCCAAATTTGCAGCGTACAGTTAAACAAGATATAAAGAACTGATCTAAGTTACGGTGTGTTGCAAGCTAGTCCAGGTGCAGAATGAGTATATAGTCAGTCATCCTATGTATTAAAGGCTTGGGAGAACAGCCAGGCTTTCACCTGCTTTCTGAAGTAGAGGTAGTCTCGAGTTCTACGTAGCCCCTCTGGGAGTAAATTCCAGAGCGTGAGGGCTACTCCTGAGAAGACTGGCTGGTGGGTATCACATCGTACAATTTCTTTTCATGAGGGGACAGATAGTGCTGATCCTTAAGGGCCATGTCTGAGCACTGGCATTGAATATCCAGGTGAGTGGCAGTATTGACAAGTTATGCGGGTACTGTCAATATTCAGTGCTTTGCCAGCATAGCTACCCGGGCAAAGTTAGGACTGATTTAACTTGCTCAGCTGGCTATGTGGGCACTGTCAGGTGTTACAAGTGCTGAATGGTGAACAATATATTGAGATGCTGACACCTTAAAGCTGTTTCATCAGGACTGTGCTGGGTTCTCTAAATCTAAAGTGAGTAGGATGGACACAGAGGCAACACATTTTCTTGAGGAATTGGTGTACCCCAAACTAGGTGAGGCAGACAAGGAATGGTTAGATAAGGAAATAATAGAGGACAAAAACAAGCAGGGGGTATTGTCCCTTGTTTTGTGGAAGACCCCTGTCCAGGACAGATTGTTGAGTTCTACCAAGTCTTCGATGACTTGCTTAAACTAAGAGTTTCTATGCTATTCAACTAGTTTTCCTCCACAGGGGCCGTTCAGGAAATCGCAGCAGAGACCTTGATAACAGTATGATAAAGCAGGTGCAGGACCCCCGGTCTATTCAGAATAATGGGCAATGTACTTGTAAGATATTTGCTAATGTTTTGGCCTTTCAGTTAACAAGGTATTGCCTACTGTTATTCATCCTTATCAGCAGAGATTTATAAAGGGTCACTAATCAATAGGTAACACTAGACTTCTTTGCGATATTCTTTATTTGTCTCAAGATATGCAAGCTCTATTGGTGGCACTCCCATTGGGTGCGGAGAAAACCTTTGACAAGGTTGAGTAGGGATTTCTTTTCATGGCCTTGGTATTGTTTGTGTTTAGGGATGACTTCATGTTGATGATTAAGGCATTATGGGGGTAATTCTATAAGGAACCACCTAGATTCAGGTTTCAAGAGTGCATATAAATGCTTGTATTCTAGTCATTTACACACCTATGTGAACACATTTGCATGTAAATGATCAGTTTCTGGTTTTGTGTTATGGTCCTGGGGAACTGAGGAACTGAGTTTGATTCCCACTGCAGGCATAGCTCCTTGTGACTCTGGGCAAGTCACTTAATCCTCCATTGCCCCAGGTACAAATAAGTACCTGTATAAGTAAGCCGCATTGCGCCTGCCATGAGTGGGAAAGCGCGGGGTACAAATGTAACTAAAATAAATAAATAAATAATAACCTAGGTGCTAGCATTTCCTTCAGCTCCATGGCTGGTGTAAGCTCACATGCCTAAACTATAGGTATGTATTTCACCTGTTACACTCATACTATTTTCCTTGGCTCCAAACATTGTACATCTTCCTTACAGATACCAGTAGATTCCTTCAAACAGGAGCCTGAGCATGTAACCTTTTGCTAGAAAATGCCCACCTTTCCTGTAAGTGCATCTTGATTTTGCAAAGTGCTTATGGCTGCCCTGTACTGCAGGAGCAGAGAAAAAAATGGGAAAATGATGTTTTTTTTGAGGGGGGGGGGTGGCAGGGTTAAATCCCTACAAATTCCTCCCTCTGCTGTCTTCACTCAATCAGTGTTTTTCTTTGCCCACAGAGCTCTTTGCAAAGTCAAAAAAAGAGGCCAAGATCCAACAAATGAAGGAACAACAGATGTACTGCAGTAATACTTTTTTTTTGTTACATTTGTACCCTGCACTTTCCCACTCATGGCAGGCTCTATGCAGCAATGGAGGGTTAAATGACTTGCCCAGAGTAACAAGGAGCTGCCTGTGCTGGGAATGGAACTCAGTTCCTCAGGACCAAAGTCCACCACCCTAACCACTAAGCCACTCCTACTAATAAAGTGTTCTTTACCCTATTGCTACATGTTTCTGGTGTCCAACTCCTGGTATTGTTCTGCAGAACCTTTTGGACATCTTGCAAGTTGGCTCAAGAGGATGGAAAACACTGGTTGTGCCAGAAAGAGGAGTTTGTTTTTCAAAGTGCAAAAATTAATACACAGTAAGGGGGTAATTCTATAAGGGGTATCCTAGTCACGTATGTATGCATGTGAACACATATATGCAGGAAACTTCTAGTTGCCCAGGTGAGTTAGTTTAAGTAAATTTTAATAGTTTGTGATAGAGACAGGGCTGGAATCAGTTTGCACTGGAAGGTGTATTGGCACAGTAATTTACTCACGCAGCACTCTCCTTTGTTTCAATAAGAGTCCAGGCCAGAATATTAATTCTGAACCAAAAGGTATACTCAGCCTTGGATTCTTTAGGCAAAACTTGGGGCAATGCTTAACTTCAACCATTGCTAGGTAGAGGTAGAAAAAGTAGGTTTCAACACTCACAGGCTTTGGTAGGTTTTCTTAAGAACATTTTGGGCTGCAGAAAGTTCCTTATTAGTTTTAGTCCTGAACATTTTTGTTTTGTTCCATTATGACTGAAAAATGTCCAGGTCTTAAGAACGCCCATATCCCGCCCTTAACATGCCCCTTTGAGATTTGGACGCACTGCAGGTGAATAGCATAGAAAAAACATCTAGAAAATGGTCTTTGAAAATACTGATTTGAACATTTTTATGAGTAAAGCATCCAAATGCTGCTGTATGCCACTTTTTAGATGTTTTTCTCTTTTGAAACTGAGCCCCTATATAGTAACCTAAAAGATAAACTGGTACACATGTATCACTACCCATCTGTAAAGAGATGAGTTTTTAAAACGGAGCATATGACTGGATTGATCTAATACACAATGGTAAGCTATTCCAGATTTTTACACCTTGATATAAGAATGAAAATTCCAAATATGATTTTCTATGCATTTTCCTAACAGATGGATAATTAAGTTTTAAATATCATTCTTTCCTAGCTGTATAAAAAGAGGTGGAAAATTCTAGATAATTAACTAATTGTTTTGAGCTATCTCTGTAAAGTGACATATATTAAACTAGTTACCTTATATTTTATTTCAGAGTTTACCCTAAGCCAATGTAAATTATGCAATAGTGTAGTAGCCTTCTGATATTTACCCAGTCCAAATATTAATCTTGCTGCTATATTTTGTAAAAAATTGCATTTTCTTAATTAATGTACATGAAAGATCACCATATAAGGAATTGCAATAGACTAAGTATGGCAAAAGGACAGCCTGTGCCACACTTCTGAAACTATGTGGATGTAATATTGCTCGTATGGCCTTCAATCGTCAGTGATGAAAAAAAAATCTTCAGAAGAGCTGTTCAAAGGTCAGACCTGAATCAACCAACACTCTAAGAATTTTAGAGTGGTTATCAATCTGTCTATTCATTCTGGCCAGGTAGACAGTAGAATTCCCTATCACTATCCTTTTCCTCTTTATGCTGCTGGGACTTTGCTTGAGGATTCATTCAGATGAGAGGAAGGGCATTGAAAGATTTACTTCCCTCCACTGCCCCACTCTCAAGAAAGAAGCATTGGGGCAATGGGGTTGTTTATGGTCCCTGACCTCTGTAAAATCTCTATATTTGACGAGTGTTGAGAAGGCATTAAGGGGTCCTTTTACTAAGGTATGCTGAAAAAAATGACCTGTGCTAATGTAGGCACGTGTTTTAGATGCACACAGATCCATTTTTCAGTGCACCTGTAAAAAAGGCCTATTTGGAGGGTGGGGGGGGGGGGGGGGGTCGAAAATAGATGTGCAGCAAAATGAAAATTGTCACGCGTCCATATTGGGTCTGAGACCTTACTGCCACTCATTCACTTAGCGGCAAGGTCTCATGCATTAACTGAGCAGTAATCATCAACGCATGTACAATGCCAATTACTAACTAGTTAGTGCTGCGAGCCGGAAAATAAAAAATATTTTCCGGTACGCATAGCGGATGCGTGTAAAAAAATAAAATTACCGCCCAGGCCACGAGGTAGTCGGGCTGTAGTTCAAAATTGACATGCGTAGGATGTGCATAGGCGCCTACACGGCTTAGTAAAAGGGTCCCCTAAAATAGAAAGGAAATGAAGAAATTGTAATGAAATTTCCTATTTCATATGTAATGAAAGCACATCCCTACTAACTCCCATTCCTCATATGGGAATGGCTAAGGAGCCATTAGAAGAAACTAGAGAATATGCCACCACAATGAGAGGGCCAAAAAGCATTTAGATTACATCTACAATAAGTTTCTTCCTCCAAGATATTGAGTACTGTCTACATTTCCACAGGGCCCATGTCAACCTAGTTGACTTTTTGATTTTGCTGGGTTGAAGTGCTCCTTTAAGTACTTTCATGAGAGCATAAACCGAGAATGTTGCCTGAGAGGCCAAGAGCTGTCAGAACATGCAACTTCATTATATAATGTAACAAAGAAAAGATAATACACTGGCACACACTGTAATTGGTCTTAAACCTGACTATTTCACTGATGTATTTCTGTAAATTATCTCCTTAATGCTTGTTTTCCAAGATAATACAAGAATGACTGCCATTTTCTGGGAGCATGGCAGGTCTTTCATTCCTTCTTTCTGATATCAGTGTCATGGCTTTGTGAACTCCTAGATATTTCAACCGTCTAGCAATAATTTATAATTCAAGTGAATTACTCTTGTGGTTGCTGGAAAGAAGGCGACATGACATGCAGTAAATTCAGCTCACAAATAATTCAAGTATGAACCAAAGAGATTTGTATATACTTAGCATGTTATCAGGCTCATTTTCGAAAGAGAAGGACGCCCATCTTTCGACACAAATCGGAAGATGGGCGTCCTTCTCACAGGGTCGCCCAAATCGGTATAATTGGGCGTCCCCAACTGCTTTCCGTTGCGGGGATGACCAAAGTTTACGGGAGCATGTCAGAGGCGTAGCGAAGGTGGGACTTGGGTGTACCTAACACATGGACGTCCTCGACCCATAATGGAAAAAAGGGCGTTCCTGACGAGCACTTGGACGACTTTACCTGGTCCTGTTTTTTTTACGACCAAGGCACAAAAAGGTGCCCGAACTGACCAGATGACCACTGGAGGGAATCGGGAATGACCTCCTCTTACTTCCCTAGTGGTCACTAACCCCCTCCCACCCTCAAAAAAAAATCTTTAAAAATATTTTCCAGCCTCTATGCCAGCCTCAAATGTCATACTCAGGTCCATCACAGCAATATACAGGTCCCTGGAGCAGTTTTAGTGGGTGCAGTGCACTTCAGGCAGGTGTACCCAGGCCCATCCCCCCCCCCCCCACCTGTTACACTTGTGGTAGTAAATATCAGTCCTTCAAAACCCACTGTACCCACATTTAGGTGCCCCCCTTCACCCATAAGGGTTATGGTAGTAGTGTACAGTTGTGGGTAGTGGGTTTTGGGGGGATTTGGGAGGTTCAGCACACAAGGTAAGGGAGCTATGTACCTGGGAGCAATTTCTGAAGTCCAGTGCAGTGCCCCCTAGGGTGCCCGGTTGGTGTCCTGGCATGTCAGGGGGACCAGTGCACTATGAATGTTGGCTCCTCCCACGACCAAAGGGCTTGCATTTGGTCGTCTCTGAGATGGGTGTCCTTGGTTGCCGTTATTGCCAAAAATCAGAAACGACCAAGTCTAGGGATGACCATCTCTAAGGACGACCTAAATTTCAGGATTTGGGTGTCCCCAACTGTATTATCAAAACAAAAGATGGACGTCCATCTTGTTTCGATAATATGGGTTTTCCCGCCCCTCCACTGGGACGTTTTGCGAGGACGTCCTCAGCAACACTTGGGCGTCCCTTTCGACTATGCCCCTCTATGAGGCTTATTTTCAAAGCACTTAGCCTCCCAAAGTTCCATAGAAACCTATGGAACTTAGCCTCCCAAAGTGCTTTGAAAATATGCCTCCATGTCACCTACTGTATCTTAGGATAATATGTCTAACAACAAAACAAAACATGCTGAGTCTGCTGAAGGAATGGGCCACTTAACTGTGTTTTGCAGGTATGCTGTTCGATATTACAAAGAGCTTATTTGGGCAGCAACAGTGGCAACCAAATTAGGGGCTTCTCGTGTGCTAAGAAGCCCACAGATATAAAATGTGCTTCTTGGCATGTAGCGCACGCTAAGCTTTAGTAAAAGGGCTTCTAAATGCTTTGGGCTCGATTGTTCTGCCCTTTCTGTTTAGTGTTTCGATTTAAATGATAGAATAATAAATAATAAAACTGTGAATATTCATAGTCCAATTTTCTATGATTGGTTCTCATATTTCTTTGGTTCTTATGAGTTTTATACATATTTATATTATCATAATTGTGCATACATAATATTGTATACATTTTTATGTATCACTAGTAAGAAAGGCCCGTTTCTGAGGCCAATGAAACGGGCGCGAAAGGCGTTTTCCTTACCATCCCCCTCCCCTTGTTGGTGGACTTACCCTCCGTGGTTATGGCGGCAGATCAGGTGTTCGGACGGCACTCCGTGGGGGGGGGGGTGGAGGGTCTGCATAGGTCGCTGTTTGTTGGCGTGCATGGGGCGGGGGGGTGGAGCGTCGGAGGGCGGTGGAACTGTGGATTCGTTGAGTGTCCTAGCCTCGCCCTGTACGTCATCATGTTGTGACGTGAGGGCGGGGCAAGCACTCATGGTGGAAAACTGATCTGGACCATGACACTTTAACTTGGAATGCTGGGTAACTTTGCCTCATAGAACGTTGGCGGTGCGTTTTATATAGATATGCACTGTTTTATTCATGTATATGAGGGGGGTCTTTTACTAAAGCCTAGCTTGAGTTATCTGCAGCATGGCCCATTTTATGCCTATGGGCCCTGTCACTGGTAACTCAAGCTAAGCTTTTTTTTAAAGACCCCTGAATTTTAAATGTATTTGATTTCTATATTTATACATATTTACTTTTTAAAAATGTATGCATTATGGTGGAGAGTCTTCCTCATAAAGCATGTGGGGACAGACTTAAAGATCTCAATATGTATTCTTTGGAAGAAAGGCAGGAGAGAGAAGATATAATAGAGACATTTAAATACCTACGTGGCACAAATGCACAAGAGACAAGTCTCTTTCAATTGAAAGAAAGCTGTGGAACAAGGGGCCATAGGATGAAGGTGAAAAGGGATAGACTCAGAAGTAAACTGAGGAAGTACTTCTTCGTGGAATGGGTAGTGAGTTTGTGAAAGACCTCACATTGGAAGTGATGGAGACAAAAACAGTATCTGGATTCAAGAGAGCTTAGGAGAAGTATATATGATCACTAAGGGAGTGATAGGAAGAGTAGATGGCATGGATGGGCAGACTAGATAGGCCATATGGTCTTTATCTGCGTACATTTTTCTATGTTTATACGTTTTTTTCCACTGTGTGTGACTGGCTTGCAGCTTATACCAGAGTATAGAACATCACTATAAGAAGACACAGAAACTCTTGAACCAAAATCTTCTTTAATGTAGTAATCAAACAAGGAAAAAATAACTTTTAGTTCAAATATGCTGGACAAGAGTTTTTGCCTTACAAACTGGGAATGTGTTCATGCAAGAGAGAAGCTTGAAGTAATTCAACAACATCCGAGTAATGATGCTGTGTATACTTTTAGCAGTGGCGTTCCTAGCCTCAACGGCACCCGGGGCGGATCGCCCCCACCGCCCCCCCCTTGGTATGCCACTGACTTTTAGAATAGTAAAATCTTGATAGCATCACAGTAGCTTGAAGAGGGTCATACAGCAAAATACAGCATAGGTAGTTTCAGTTCACAGAGAAGAATGCTGCAGACTATTTCTTACAGACCTGATAGAGAGAGAAGGGGGGAAGGGGGGAACTTGCCCAGCAAGCTTAGAGAACAAGGCAAGCCAATAGAAAGAGTCCCAAAAGACACGGGGATCTGAACATGTGCTCTGAAAGAGCCTATCACAAGGAACAGCAGGATTTGTAGTTCAAGGGCACAACCTCATTAAAAGATGTCAAGCAATGTGATCTGTAACAGACAATGCTTAACATATATACATAAACAACAAACAGCCTGCCTCCATGTAAATGGGGGCACAACATCAGTGTTGAAAACCATTTAATACCCCTTCCCCCCAATTGCCGCCTCAAATTGTAAATACCTGGGCTGGTGAGGATCCCCAAGCTCTGTCAGCTGAAAAGGTCCTCTTCTGGTGGCCACAGACTCCCCTATGCTCACAGTTGACAGAACTTTCCATGGGCTACCACCACGCTGCCCACCCCACCCCTCCCTCAGCACATGCTGAATTTTTGCAAATGCATGAATACCAAGCATGCACGGTCGAGGGTTAGGGGGAGGCACACACTGGTGGCAACCCATGGAAAGAGCCACAGACTGTGAGCATAGGGAAATTTCTGCCAACAGAAAAGGACCACTTCTGTTGGCAGGGCTTGGGGATTTTAGTTACTCATCTTAGGAGTAGCCTAGTGGTCAGTGCAGCAGATTTTGATCCTGGGGAACTGGGTTCAATTTCCACTGCAGCTTCTTGTGACTCTGGGCAAATCACTTTACTTTATTTTTATTTTTTATTTATTTGGATTTTGCTCACACCTTTTCAATAGTAGCTCAAGGTGAGTTACATTCAGGTACACTAGGTATTTCCCTGTCCCTGGAGGGCTCACAATCTAAGTTTGTACCTGAGACAACGGAGGGTTGAGTGTTTTGCCCAAGATCACAAGGAGCAGAAGGGATTTGAACCATCCACCTCTGGATGTTAAGACCTGTGCTCTAACCTTCCATTGCTCCAGGTACAAAATAAGTACCTGTATATAGTATGTAAACCACTTTGATTGTAACCACAGAAAGGCAGTATATCAAATCCCAACTCTTTTTTCACCACTCCCTTATATTTTCTTTCTTCTTTTACAGTTTTTATTCTTTTAATGAATGTTGATTGTAAACCACACTGAATGGTTTTTAATCAGGTTTGCTGTACATAAGTATATTTGAATAAAATGAAACAGCTGTAAATGTGTATGAGGAGATTTGAGTGCTTCAAGGGCTGGTTGTGGCACCTATGTTGACTTTATAAAATGGGCCTACAACAGGTACCTTTTTTGGCATTCTACATAGTCGCCATGTTATAAAATCAACTCCAGAGTCCTAGAGATAGCATGCATTAATTTTCTCTGACATCCAGTCAGAGGGGACAGAATGTTTATTTATTTGAGGACTGATATTCAAATTGGGTGATATCCAGCTGGCGGTGTTCAGCATTTTTTTTAAGCACTGACCACGACTGGCTAAATTAGCTTTGGATATTCAATGCCAGGCTGAGACCTGCATACTTTTTTTCCGTGTCTCCTGATTCCCCTCCCACCCCCTGATGCAGCCCCAATCCTTTACTTTCCTCTCCCCCCAGCTGGTGAGTCACAACCCACTCCCTCCCCCACAGAACTGCCCCCAACCCCCCATGGTTGGGGTAGGCAAGAAGTCATGGCAGCCATTTTGTTTAGGCAGTCGCAAGGGACAGGAGCAAGTGGACTTCATTCCTGCCCCCAATGCACCTACTGGACCATCAGGGATATCAGGTAGACCCGGGGGGGGGGGGGGTACCCAGACCAGAGGGCTGTTCTAGGGGGAGGGGGGGTTGTGACTCACCAGATGGGAGGAGGGGAAGGCAAGAAGGGGAGACTGAAACAGGGGGTGGAAGGGGGATCGGGAGGACTTAAAAAATTAAAACAAAAGTTATGCAGGTCCCAGCTTTTGAGCTGTTCTAACTTGACCGGTTTAGCTATGCAGGTCTCGGCACTGAATATTGCCAGCACTTGCATAAACGCCGGCTTCTTCCCAGTGACACCCCCTGTACTGCCCCAACCTATCCACTTTCCACATGAGCAGTCAGAAACAATATTCAGGGGCACTGGCTGATTTAAATTAAAGTAAGGAAAGGGCTGAGAAATACATTGAACAATATGGGTTAGGCAGCTGAAAGCAATTTAAATGGGCAGGAGAAGCTCCTGCCAATTTAAATCGCTTTGAATATCGGGCAAAAATGAATTTAAATGGCTAGAAATGGCTCCTGCCCGTTTAAACTGCTTGCCCAGAGCTAACCAGGAATGTTCAGTGACACTTAACTAGATAGTACCGCTGAAAATGTCCGGTTAGCACCTAAGAGGTGACTTAGGCATTTAGCCGGTTAAATGCCAATATTCTGCACTTTACTGACTGGGATAACTGTAATAAGACCACAAAGTCCTATCTTTACGTGGTTCATCATAGCTGGTTAAGGGGCCCTTTTACAAAGCTGTGGTAAAAAGTGGCCAATGGTAGTGTGGGCAAGTGCGCTGAGGCCACTTTTACTGCAGCAGAAATTTCCATTATTTTAAATGGAAATCGTAAATGGCCGTGCGCTAATAAAAGTGTTGGCACACAGCGATTAATTGCCTGAGACTTTACCACCTCCTATTTATCAGGTGCTAAGGGTTCACATGCTAACCCAGTGGTAATCAGACAGCCGATGGCAGATTACCATGGGTATGCCTACTCCCCACCCTCTGGGCTAGAAGATAGAAAAATATTTCCTGGCATGGGAAATGCCATGCAGCAAACACAGAACTACCACAGGGTGCCGTGGTGTGCCACGCAGTACTGCTGTGTTTCTGCACACTATCTGTGCGGTAGTCCTACTGTGCCTTTGTAAAATGGACCAACCAGGGGCATAGCTATGTGGGGCCACGGGGGCATGGACCCCTGTAGATTTGGCCCTGGCCCCCCCGTTGCCAACCCTTTTGACCCCCCTCTCCTGCCGCCAACCCTCCCCCGCCGCCACCATTGAGTACCTTTGCTGGCGTGGCCGCGTTGCTGATCTACAAGGCTTCTGTTTCTGTGAGTCTGATGTCCTGCACGTACAACATGCAGGACAAAGGTACCCAACGGCGACGGCGGGAAGGGGGGGGTCAAAAGGGTTGGTGCCGGGGGAGGGTCAAAGGTGGTGGTGGTGGCGGTGCTGGGGATGGGGTCAAAAATGGTGGTGGGGGGGTCAGTGGCGCCGGGAGGGGTTAAAATGTGCCCCCTCACCTCGGGCTCTGGACCTCCCTCCCGCCGAAGTCTGGCTACGCCCCTGCGCTTAACAGCTAACTACGCCCGGATATTCAGTGCTGATGCTAAGACATGGGTTGGCATTGAATATCGAGGAATAAAGTTGGCGGCAGTCAGTAAAATGCTGACTGCCACCAGCTGAATATTGGCCCATTGGTAGTTTTATTTACTTATTTGTGTATATCTTTCCCCCCCCCCCAAAAAAAAAAAAAAAACAAGGTTCAAAGTGGGTGAAGCAAATTGCAAAAAAAAAAGGACAAAGTTTGGCAATAAAATCATAGCAATAAATACATATGACACTATAAATAAGCAAAATATTAAATCAGATAAAAAAAAACAAATCAAACAAGAAAAACAAAACCATATAAAAAACAACACTGTACGTTTCTGTCATATCTACTGTGCCCTAGTGTCCTCATCTTACTTCTTCCATGGTGCCTGGCTATCTCTTCCAAGCAATGATCCTCCTTCCGTGACTTGTCATAACAGTATTGAAACACATTCAACAGATACATTTTTATGTTATTATCTAGAAGAGGAGTCTATAATAATCCACAATGGTAATGCTCCTGCTTTAAACAAAATCATTGGTGGTAATTTCTGATCCTTTTATTTTTATTGTTAATCCTTACAACATGCCTGTGGTCCATTATGATGCCCTTATGTAAGATAAGAAATTCTTCCAATGGAACATATAATCCCAAAACAAAAATAAATGGAAAAATTGCAAGTTATCACCATGTCGACATAAACATTTAAAAAGAAAAATCAAAGAAAGTTATCGTTTGTTTTCTTGCAAAGGAAGTTGCCCTTATCCTTTTACTTTTACTTGAACTCCAGGGCCATCAGTAGGATTAAGCAAGATGAGTATAGAAGGCGTGAAACCAAACAAGCTTAGCAGTAATTAGATGGCACCAATAATTGGGAAGTGAAGCCAGTGCTGGGCAGACTTCTACCATCTGTGCCCTGATCATGACTGGACAGATTCAGCTTCAGTAACTGGAGAACAAGGCCAGTGCCAGGCAGACTTCTATGGTGTGTACCCTGAAAATGGCAAGGCCAAATCAGATCAGGTATACATACGTAGTATCACATCATACCTTATACTGAGTTTATCTTGTTGGGCAGACTGGATAGACAGTACAAGTCTTTATCTGCTGTCATCTACTATGTTACTATGTAGAGAAAACACTTTTTCTTGTGCAGGCACTATGGCCTGGAATGCTTACCATTAGAAGTGTGATTCTGTGGAGGGTTTTTGGCCTGGAAGATAGTAAAACTGGAGTTTAGATAAAGGGAAGGGGCATGCATTGTTTATTAAAATATGCTATTATGTGTTACTGTTATGTATGGGAATTTTAGCCTGATACGTTTCATTGCGAGGTTCTTTTACTAAGCTGGGTTTAGCTGCTAGTGTGAGTTTTACCATGTGATAGATATTAGAATGAACCCGCACTAACAGCTACTGTACATTAAAACCAGCAATGCAATGACAAAACTCACACTCGCTCAGGGGCGTAGCCAGACTTCAGCGGGAGGGGGGTCTAGAGCACGAAGTGAGGGGGCACATTTTAGCCCCCCTGCCGCCGCCACAACCACCACCAACTTTGCCCCCCCCCCCCCCCCCGCCGACCCTCTCGATCCTCCTCCTCCCGCCAATCCTCCCCCGCCACCGCCTATCTTTGCTGGCGGGGGACCCCAACCCCCGCCAGCCGAGGTCCTCTTCTTCCGGCGCAAGGCTTCGTTCTGTTTCTGTCACAGAACGAAGCCTTGCCCCGGAAGACAAGGACCTCGGCTGGCAGGGGTTGAGGTCCCCCGCCAGCAAAGGTAGGCGACGGCAGGGGAGGGTTGGCGGCGGGAGGGGGGTCGAAAGGGTCATTGGCAGGGGGGTCCAGGGCCAAATCTACAGGGGCCCAGGCCCCCGTGGCCCCACCTAGCTACACCACTGCACTTGCTGCTTTACAAGGGTAGGGGCAGGAGCTGTGTATGATATGGGTGGGTTGGAGAAGTGACCAGTTGTGACAACTAGCACACAGGTCAGTATGATGTGCTAGCTGTTATGATTGCGGATAGCGCTTCCTGCCAGCTTGAGAGGAGGTGCTAAGTGCAGCCACGCTACCAGCAGTCTGGTGATCCCACTGATATCCAACTATTCCCTGACACCCCCTGATTTGTTGCCCATATCTTTTCCCTGACTCAAAGCCCTGCCCATAACCTGTGAACAAAATTCTCCCCCCCCCCCCCCCCCCAGCCACTCACCCTACCTCCCCCAGCTCCCCTAGTATCCTCAGGACTTATCTGGAGGTGATCCTTGGTAGTCTAGTAGGCTGGGACAGGGGGGCTGGGAGGGAGGGTTTCATTGACAGGCTGAGAGTCAGGGGAGGGGCATTTGCCCCAATGTGATCAAGGGGAGTTGGGGGAGCAGATTGAGGGGATTGGGATGGGGGATTGGGGAGCAGATGGGATAGTGTGTGTGTGTGTGTGTGTGTGTTCAAAACTCTGCCGCACGACTAATATTTCACCAAAGTCGTTATGCCCATATCAGCCCTCTCCTGAAATCGCTTCACTGGCTCCCTATCCGTTTCCGTATACAATTCAAGCTCCTCTTATTGACCTATAAGTGCATTCACTCTGCAGCCCCTCACTACCTCTCCACCCTCATCTCTCCCTACACTCCTTCCATAGAACTCCGTTCACTAGGCAAATCTCTCCTAGTTGCACCCTTCTCCTCCATCGCTAACTCCAGACTCTGCTCCTTCTATCTTGCCGCACCTTATGCCTGGAATAGACTTCCTGAGCCATTACATCTAGCTCCATCCCTGGCTGCCTTCAAATCCGGGCTAAAGGCCTATCTGTTTGATGCTGCTTTCGACTCCTGACTTGTCACTTATCTTATCCTTGTGTCCTTCTGTCTGTCCTTCCCTTATCCTTATTGATCCTGTCTGTTTGTCCTGATTTAGATTGTAAGTTCTTTTGAGCAGGGACTGCCTTTCTTCATGTTCAATTGTAAAGCGCTGCGTACGACTGGTAGCTCTATAGAAGTGATTTATAGTAGTAGTAGTAGTGTGTGGAGGGGGGTGTGGCAGCTCCGGCCATCTTTATGTATTTACTTATGAGGGAGCCTGAACTGCTTTACCCACAGTGCTGGACAGCATGGATGTTTCAACGCTATCTGGCACTGTAGGTTATGAGGTGGTGTGCAGAAAATATTTGCCCTGTGCAGTAAATGCAGGGCATATACTGGACACACCCCCTGCATTTGCTACACTGGCTTTGCATTTCCATGCGTCAGGTTTTGCAACTAACCCATGGTGCTGTAAAAGAGGGGACTGCTATTGATAGGAGATTACAATTTGCCAGATATTTGGTACATTCCAGCTGTGTTCTCTTCTAGAAGTAGGGAAATCTTGTATTCTCTGCAGGGAGAACTATTCTGGCAACTAGTAACAGAACCCACACAGTGAATATGAATGGGGAGAGTTTGTAGTGGGTGATCACCAGTAGTCACTGGATGGTGTATTAAGACAGAGGTAGAGATGGTTCATTCAGAAATGAGGGTCTTTACACTTCAGGAAAACTAACTATTTCATGAAGGAGTAATAATACCTTAAGGAGGTGTTAGCAGGATGGGAAAATCAAGGAAAGAAGAAAAGCAATGGGCAAAATTGAAAGGGGGCAGTATAAGAGCTGCAAGCTTTTTTGTTAGGAAAGTGAATAAAAGTAAGAGGGGAAAAAAGAGACTGCAATGGTTCTTGAAAAAAGTAGCCAAAAAGGAAAGGAGAAAGAGGTTACCCTTTATCAGTGGCTTAGGAAGGGGGGGTGGTGGGGTGGTCCGCCCCGGGTACACGCGCTGGGGGGGGTGTCGGCTCGCTGGTTCCCTGCTCTTTCTGCCCCGGAACAAGTTACTTCCTGTTCCGAGGCAGAGAAAGCAGGGAAGCAGCAGAGCCGACGCAGCTCCCGGTGACGTGCACTGGGGGCGGATCGGCCCTCCCACCTGCCCCCCGCTGAAAGGTAGGGTGTTTTTTTTTGGGGGGGAGCGCTCCAGAGGGGGGGGGGCGCCGTGCCCTGCACCCGGGGGGTGCGCAGCAGCGACCCACCCCGGGTGGCAGGCACCCTCGCTATGGCACTGCCCTTTATAAACTAAAAGAGATTGCAGAAAGAGAAAGGCTAACAATATCTGGAGACAGTGAGGAAAGCTAGTGGTCAGGAAAGCAAAGATATAAATGGAAGAAAAAAAAAGAGTAAATACAGTAAAGTAGTGTGTGTGTGGGGGGGGGGGGAGACATTTTTTGAGATATGTTAGTGACAGCAGAAAGTGCACCTCAAGGGTAAAGAGCAGGAATTTGGAGAAGCTGATAAAGCTAAAGTGGAATTGCTTAACAAATATTTCTATCTGTGCTCAAAAACTGCCAGGAGTAGGACCTTCAGGAACTTAGGGAAGTTCTGGGTGACTCCACTGCCTGACCCTTTTAATGCTTCTTTACTGTTGTGAATGGTCCCAGAAGACTGGAGATGAGAGGATGTGGTTTCTCTCTAAAAAGCACACAATAAAGGAGGTTCACAACCACAGGCCAGTTAGTGAAATACTGGTAAAACAGTTTCTGGATATGCCAGGATACACATGTAGAATGTTGTTTACAAAATTACTCCACATGTTCAAGCATCCACGATCACATGAATGTGTGTAATTGTAGTTTAGGGGAAGATTTTATGCAGAGCACAGGCAGAGTCATAATTTATATGCATGTTTTATATAAAACATGCACAATCATTTACATCTGCTCCTGAGCAGTTGCAAATGTCCATGGGTTCACTAAGCTGCGATTCTTGCAGCTTTTGTTGGGCAATTTCATAAAGACATCTAGCTGCCTATAGTTATTTTAGAACTCTAGTTTTGTTTTGGATGTCTGAAAACTGGCATTTACAGTGGCAATCCTAGCGTTGGCTGCCACCTGGGGCGGATCGCCGCTGCGCACCCCCTCCCCCGGGTGCAGCAGCATCAACCCTCCAGGGTGCAGCACGAGAACCCCCCCCCCGGCTCAATGACACCCCCTCCCCGGTGCATCAACCCCCCCCCCCCCCAGCGCAATGACCCCCCCCCCCCCGGTGCATCAACCCCCCCCCCCCCCCGGGTGCATACTTGGCTGCTGGAGGGTGCAGAGATCAGCCGCGCGCCTGTCGGCTCCACTGGCTCCCGGCTCCCTCTGTCCCGGAACAGGAAGTAACTTGTTCCGGGGCAGAGGGAGCAGGGAACCAGCGAAGCCGACAGGCGCGCGGCTGCTCTCTGCACCCTTCAGCAGCGTGAACCCGGGGCGGACCGCCCTCACCGCCCCACCCTTCCTACGCCACTGGGCATTTAGACACCCATATTACATGGACCCAATTTTCCAAAGCAGGATATGGACATCTAACACTTGCTCTATGTTCATATGGCAAGTGGGTATGGTCTAGGCATGTTTTGGGTAGGACCAAGGACATCCAACTCTGATCACAGAAGGGGAAGGGATGTCATATCTAAAAAGATAAACATTGTTATTTATACATGGTACTTGTCATGTCTAGGTTATAGAAAGGTCTCTAATTGAGCAGCTGTCCACTGGAGGGATTAAGGCATGACACCTCCTTAATTCCCTAGTGGTTGCATCCTTTCCCTCTCCTCTGATAATGAAACCAAGAGGGTGTCCAAATTTGAGTACAATATATAGAATCAGGGGATAGGTCTATACGTTATACCCATTCTATAAAGACTGTTTTAGAGAGATCTTTGGCCCCCGAAGAAAGCAAGCCGGTCTAAGAAATGGTGTCTTCAGTAATGCGAATGTGATTAGTCCATTTTTGGATTGCAAGCGGCATTGAATAAAGACAATTTGCACTCATATGCTTTGATAAAAATACTCCAGGGAAAGTAGGCCCACACATTTACACTTGTTGCACGTATGTGCCAGAAAGAATAGGAGTATATGTGTATTTTTTATAAAATACCAGGCCAGTGCTCAATATGTTCACCGGCAGCCAGGGAACGCAATACTCTGCCTTCCTGACATCTTCAGCCCGTATATGGATATCAATGAGCCAAGAATCTGTCTAAATGGTGGAGTTGTTCAACTGTGAAACTACTGAGAAAGAAAAAAAAACAATTTGTTAGCTCAAGGAAAGCAATACATATTTATTATTGTACTGGGAGGAAACAAGGAACAAGACGCTAGGAAAGACAGCTATGGACTGATTATTTTCTCAGTCTAAAGTCGAGGAAAATGTAACAGTCTCTCTGGTACCTGAATCAAGAGCTCACCTGTGCCAGGATGCTAAGATCAACTGTTTACAGCTTTAAAATATCATGGATAGCTGAGAGACTTGAGATATGTTAGCAGTTTAATAAAGATAAATAGGGATTCTTAGACTAAGCTGATTCATTTATTCTTTGAACTGCACAGACTATATTATATTTAACCAAATAAACACTGCAGCATAATATTGTGAATACATTTTTCCATTTATTTTTCCTAACCTGATGTAACCTGGAAGTCATTGGTTCTTGCCTTTCCTACCTATCCCCTTTAACCCTTTCCTACCTGTGTCTGTTTTATTAGGGTGCAGTTGCATTGTGTTGATATGCCTTTACATGATTTGGTTATTTCTGCCTTCTCCACCACCATCTCATTTTACTGCTCTTTTTAAATTTTTTTATTATTATTATTGGTCTTTAATATAAAGATACAATAAATTATGCAAAACAAATATCTTACAAAAATATATATACACACACAATTAAACTTCCAAAGAAAATAAACAGGCATCAATTCCACATCAAGAGCAGTGGCGTACCTAGGGTAGTTGACACCCGGGGCCGGTCATTTTTTAACACCCCCCCCCCCCCCAAATCCAGTACTAGGCATGCCGAGAATACAAAACACTCAGGACCTATAGAGCAATTCTACCATACCATAAGCAGTCATTTCTACGAGTCACACAAGGAAAAGGAAAGCATCTTAAACACTACAGTGAGCACTAGAACATCAATTCACCTATTGTAAAACGAAACCAGACAGAATAGTACAGATCGTAGATCCTGCACAGTCAATGCCAACTGAAAGCCATGTCTTTTTCACAAACACAGATACACCCTAATCCACTATAGAATAAGTAATCATAAACTTTCTATTTAGACAAAAATTAAACTGAACCCCAGATGCCAGACTCTGCATTTAATGCAACACCACAGAAACAGAAAATGTCCCCTAGTACTGTGCAAAATATAAAGACAGAAGATGTAAATTTGAAAAAAACTAACAAGTACCAATCACCACTTTACAAATTAACAAATAGAAATAAAACAAATATAGAAAGTAAAATAATACCTTTTTATTGGACTAATACATTTAGCTTTCAGAGGCCAAAACCTCCGTCCTCGGGTCAGTACAGTATAGTGCTGTTACAGTATCCTATCCTGACCTGAGGAAGGGGGTTTTGTTCTCCGAAAGTTAGTCAAAATGTATTAAAATTAGTCCAATAAAAAGATTACCTTGTTTACATGTTCTATTATAAACATTTAACACATCTACAATACTTTATCCTAAAGCAAAAAAAATAAAAAAATATATTTTATTTACAGTTTGTTGTCTCTGGTTTCTGCTTTCCTCATCTTCTTTTCACCGTCTTCCTTCCATCCAGCATCTGTCTTCACTCTCTCTCTCTCTCTCTGCCATCCAGTGTCTGCCCTCTTTGCCGTCCCTTCCATCCACTGCCTGCCCTTTTTCTCTGCCCCTTCAATCCACCATTTGCCCTCCCTCTCCCATCCATCCAGGGTCTGCCCTCCCTCTCGCTCCCCCTTCCATCTAGGATCTGTCCCCTCTCTCTCTCTGCCCCTTTTTCAGCCCCCAGTTCCAGCCCCCTTCTCCCCTCTGAACACCCCCACCCCAGTCCCCTTCTCCCCTCCCCTTCTCCTGTCTGAGACCCCCACCACAGTCCCCTTCTCCCCTCCCCTGTCTGAGACCCCCACCCCAGTCCCCTTCTCTCCTCTGAACACCCCCACCCCAGTCCCCTTCTCCCATCCCCTTCCCTTCTCCCCCTCTCCCCTCTGAGATCCCCACCCGTCTCCTTCTCCCCTCTGAGATCCCCACCCCAGTCCCCTTCTTCCCTCCCCTGTCTGAGACCCCCACCCCAGCCCCCTTCTCCCCTCTGAACACCCCCACCCCAGTCCCCTTCTCCCCTCCCCTTCTCCTGTCTGAGACCCCCACCCCAGTCCCCTTCTCCCCTCCCCTTCTCCCCCTCTCCCCTTTGAGATCCCCACCCGTCCCCTTCTCCCCTCTGAGATCCCCACCCCAGTCCCCTTCTCCCCTCCCCTTTTTCCCCTCTGAACACCCCCACCCCAGTCCCCTTCTCCCCTCTGAGATCCCCACCCCAGTCCCCTTCTCCCCTCTGAACACCCCCACCCCAGTCCCCTTCTCCCCTCTGAACACCCCCACCCGAGTCCCTTTCGCCCCTCTCCTTCCCCACCTCAGTCCCGTTAAAACCGGCAAAGCAGCGTCGCAGGCAGCGCCTTGTGCCCTGCTTGTAAAAAAAAAAAATCAAATCTCCTTCCTTCTCCTCGTCTTGACGTCGACTCGGGCCTTCCAATCAAATGATTGGAAGGCCCGAGTCGACGTCAAGACGAGGAGGAGAAGGAAGGAGATTTTATTTTATTTTTTTTACAAGCAGGGCGCGAGGCGCTGCCTGCGACGCTGCTTCCCCGGTTTTTTTAATGTGCGGCACCGCGGGAACGGCCACGGGAGGCGGTGGGAGCGGAGCACCCCCCACCCACTGGCACCCGGGGCGGACCGCCCCCACTGCCCCCCCCCCTTGGTACGCCACTGATCAAGAGGAAATCAGCAAATGTACTATTAGGTGAATAGACAATCTAAACTATAAAATAAGCTAGTTGCAGTTAAACCCCCAAATCTTCAGAACACCCTTTAATTAACTTCACCAGCAGAAAGAAAAAAAAATATTTTTCCTAAGAAGAGAAAAAGGAATAAATTTGTCTTTGAGAAACGTTTTCAATTGACTGGGACCCCAAAAAAATAAACTAATTTTACTGCCCCTTTTTAATGAAATTCTCTGCCTATTTTACTTAGATCACAAACCTCTTTCTGATAATTTAAGATTGGTCTTAAAACCTACATATATTTTTTTAATTTGGCATTTGAAGGCTTTCTGCCTAGTGAAGTTTAGTTGTGCTCTTTTTTTGCTTTTATGAGGCCTTCCTGTACAGGAGACGTAATCAAAGCTGGCTGTTATAGATGGTTTGTTTGATTGATTGATTGAGGGGTCTTTTGTAAGTACATAAGTATTGCCATACTGGGAAAGACCAAAGGTCCATCAAGCCCAGCATCCTGTTTCCAATAGTGGCCAATCCAGGTCACAAATACCTGGCAAGATCCCAAAAAAGTACAAAACATTTTATACTTCTTACCCCAGAAATAGTGGATTTTCCCCAAGTCCATTTAATAATGGTCTATGGACTTTTCCTTTAGAAAGCCGTCCAAACCTTTTTTAAACTCCGCTAAGCTAACCGCCTTTACCACATTCATTTACTAAAACTTAGCTTGAGTTATCTGCAGCAGAGCCAATAGGAATAAAATGAGGCCCTACTACAGATAACTCAAGCTCAGCTTTAGTAAAAGACCCCCTTAAACTCTTGGGTGAATGTTTCTCTATTGTTATGGCATTCCTTTTCCAATTTAAAATTTTAAGTTTATTTTATTATACTCTGCCTTGATTTGCTTTAGTGATAAAGGCAGATTAGTAAATTTTAATAAATGATATACGATATGTGACAATACACTTAACAAGGATATTTAAGGAAGAAAGTACCTCCCACAGCCAAAACCTTAAGCTTCAAACTGAGGAAGGACTTACTTCGCAATTGAGTATTTAACCACATCAGATGGCATGTATGCATGTAAATGCTGGTATTCTAGTCATGTACATATGTATGTGAACAGATATGTTTAAAAACAATTCAACTGCACATTATTTTGTAAGTACATGTATATCTTTGAGTCTACGCGTAACATGTAACTTACAGAATACTATGGGTTACAGGTGTATCTCCTGATTCTAGATACAAGTATTTACCCCAGCTCTATGCCTATACCCAGTTATGCCCTCTAGGTGCATATGGGGCTCATTTTCAAAAGAGAAAAACTATCCAAAAAGTGTCATAAAGCACCATTTGGATGGATTTCTTCAGGTATTCTCAAAACCTGTTTTGCAGATGTTTTTCTATGCATTTCATCTGCAGTGCGTCCAAATCACAAGGGAGCGTGTTGGGGATGTTTCAAAGGTGGGCTTAGAGCGTGCCTAACACTTGGATGTTTTACAGCCATAATGGAACAGAACAAAAACATCTAGGGTAAAAATGTCAACGTTTTGGTCTAGACCTGTTTTATAATGAATAAGACACAAAAAGGTGCCCTAAATGACCGGATGACCTCCCTTACTCCCCCAGCGGTCACTGACCCTTTCCCACCCCCCAAATATGTGAATAAAAATAGTACTCACCAGCCTTTATGACAGCCTCAGATGTTATAGCCAGATCTATAAGAGCAAGTGCACTGTAGACAGGTGGACCCAGGCCCATACATCCCCCTACCTGTAAAACTTGTGATGGAAAATGTGAGCACTCCAAAACTCACAAGAAACCCATTGTACCCACATATAGGTACCCCCTTCACCCATAAGGACTATTGTAGTGGTGTACAGTTAGGGGTTGTGGGTTTTAGGTGGGTTTTAGAGGGCTCAACAAACAAGATAATAGAGCAATGGTGAGATATATGCCTGGGAGCATTTATATGAAGTCCACAGTAGTGTTCCCTAGGGTGCCCCATTGCTCTCCTGGGATGTCTGGGGGACCAGTCTACTGGCCCCTCCTACATCCCAATGGCTTGAACTTCTACATTTTGCACTTTTTTTTAATGGCCTGAAAAAATAAAAGCACAGAGCACAAAACCTTGTTACAAATGGTATTAATTTAAAAAGATATACAATTTGCTTTCTTGAAAATGGTTATGTTTTCTATTCAGATTTGAACGTTTAGCACAAAACGTTCAAAGTCCAGCTTAGACATCATATGGAACATGTCTCTCCACATGTAGGGACTCTATAGAATTCTCTCCACTGTCTTGGGTGAAGAGTCGGGCAATAGTAAGCAATGCAGACCTGAAACCTCACTGTTCAGTAGCCTTTTTGGAGCACAAAAGTCAATCTGATTTTTTTTTTTTTTGAGGGGGGGGGGGGGGGGTCACTGTTCAGCCGGCGACAGCCAGTGATTTTTTGAAAGGTGCTGCTGTCGGCTAAGTTAGACCCAGATATTCATTGCTGGGCCATTTTTGGGCATCAGTACTTAATATCCGGGTAAATGGTGATACCCGGAAGTTATGCAGGTATGGCCAATATTCAAAGTTCTACCTGCATAGCTAACTAGGTAAAGTGAGGACTGCTATTTAAGCAGCTATACTTGCCTGATTAGCTTGACTTCGAGTACCTTCCGACTGCCTTAGAGTGCCATCCAGTTAGAGGGAATATTCCGAGGCATTGCCCAATTAAGTGCCACTGACTATCCCATTCTGAGGTGCTCGGCAGGATTTAACTGAGTAGGAATCTCTCCTGCTCAATTAAAACCTTTTGAATACCAGGCTATTTGATTTTAATGCCATTTACTAAAAATATAAATGAGCCTTAACAATGTTGTTAGTTGAAATATCTCTATTTTTCTGTTTTCTTCAGCTCATCTCCAGATGAAAAATGATCACATTATGGTTGAGTCAGGCATGTTGGTTGGCCAGCAGCCAGGAGGATTTACAATGCCTAGGTTAAAGGTCGACATTAAACAAGTTCGCATTTATTTGTAGATATTTCTGTGTCTTTTCCTTTAAGAATTTTGGAATTATAATGACGGACTCTAGCCAACACAGAACCCAAAAGAAATATTGCTATAAAACGGGCTATGTAAAGAATGACTTCAGATACTATAGGCTACCAGAGGGCACAGCTAGAATTGAGAAGTGTCACATTGAGTGAATTCCTTCAAAAAGGCGGTAAATAAATCCTAATAAATAAATAAAATAAATAAATTAGCAGACAGTAATGGGTACTGAAGATCATCAGTAAGATTTCATGGTTATTACAACATTCGGTGGTCTTGGTAGGTCCCATGGGCCAGAAAGGTTAGGGAGAGTTCATTTACGCAAAGAGACAACAACATAACCAACTGGTGTCTTCTACATTATGGGGTACATTCTATAAACGGCACCTACACAATCAGCGCCAAAACAAAAATGCTTACATGGAATTCTATAAGCTGTTCCTAAAGTTCAGCATGGTTTATAGAATACACGCTTAAACGGAGAATCACTCATACATTTAGGCATAGCCATTTGCACCAATAAAAATGTGGTGCAAATGCCTATGCCTAAATTTACGCGCAGAGCACCAATATTCTGTAATTACACAAGTAGCATAGTAACATAGTAGATGACGGTAGAAAAAGACCTGCACGGTCCATCCAGTCTGCCCAACAAGATAACTCATATGTGCTACTCGAAACCATGCCCCCATTCTGCCTCAAAGTGCCCATGACTCTCACATTTCTGCGCCCCCTTTTTTGGACCATGTGTAACTTTTAGATGAGGATCCAATATCTAATTTTATATGCATTAGTTCCAATAAAATCTAATTAGTGCCAATAATTGCTTGTTAAAAAGCCAATTATTGGCACTAATTGGCTTGTTATTCAATTAAATTGTGCGTGCAAATCGGTGACATGCCTAAATTTGTGCATGAAATTTTTGGCAACCTTTTCAGAATCAGGGGGTACATGCTCAGGCATTTGCTATCCAAAGGTAACATAAATAATGGCAGTAAGCAAAAGACCAAACAAGGGATGGAAAATTAAAATATTTAAAAAAAAATTACAGTTAAATAGTGAACAAGAATGTTTGACTGTCATCTCAGCAGTGCTGCTATTTGACATGGAGGGGCCACAAAGCCTACCTTCAGGCTAGCCCTCCTTCAAACTGAGACAGGCTCAGGGGGCCCTTGTGCCAAAGGGACCCAGGGCAATTGCTCTGCTTGCCGCCCCCTAATGCCAGCCTTGCATCTCAGCCTTGATTTGACTAGATCACACCAAAAGCTCACTTTATCCTGTCTCTGATTATAGCAACCATGGTGCTTAAAGGAAGATTATAGGAAACAGATATATGGATTGACTTTATGGGGACAATTCTATAACGAGTGTTAAAAGTTAGTTACTGAAAATCTTTGCACTAAAAGCGCATAGATTCCTCTATAGAAATACAGCATGTCGGCATTTGTATACCAACGTTTAAGTGCTATCTTGCCACGTAAAAGGCAGGTGTAAATGTTAGCACCTAAACGTTGGCACTTATGCACACAACTTACAGTATTCTATAAATTTTGGCATACGTGTGCAACTTGCCCATGCCCCCACCCTCTTACAGTTAGATGCTACAGCACTTAGGTGCTAGTTTATAGAATAGCACCTAAGTGCATGCTACATGCATAACTGCCATTTAATCTGTTTTCCATTTGAGTGCCAAAAGTTAAATGCAAAACTTGCTCCTAGCCTATGGTGCACTATAGAGAATTAAGGGGTACGTGCATTCAAGAGGGCACAGGGGTAGCCTGCAAGGAATGGCACATACACTCTAAATGGAGGCAACCCCAACAAAATAGCTTGAGGGAGGGATGGTTATCTGAATCAAGTGGCCATTACAAACCTTAACACCCTACTAGGCAGACTGGATGGGCCATTTTGGTCTTGGTCTATAATCATCTACAATTTCACTGTGTGTAGAGTTGTCCAATCACCATTCTACTTTTTTATGGTCATGGTTTAGGGATGTTTTGAACCCGAAGTGACAAAACATCTATTTTAATTAGCCTTTGACTAATATATGCATTATTGTGATTATTTTTATAAAGATTTTTCATGTGTAAAGTGTTTTTTATATGCAGAAAACAACTTTCATATAATTGTGTGACTGCATATGCACGTAAAAATTAGGACATATAGAAAGAGTGAGCATATTTTCATATGCTCTGTACACAGTCATTCCAGGGAGCATAATGTAGTTTGAACAGAGTAGAGGAAGAGGTTTACATCCATTCAGCCACAATACAAATTGCTCTTATTCCTCTGATGACCCCCTTCATAACATAAACACATCATCAATAAAACACTACCAACAATGGATTTTTTTTGAATGGTAATCCATTCTTCTTCAAACACTGTCATATATAGATTCACAATGGAGGGGACAAAAGTTGCACCCATTGCTACATCATTGATCTGTAGATAGAAAACATTATTGAATAAGAAAAAATTTGACTTCATTGCTAATCTTGTTAATTGAATAAAAAAAAATCAGTGGAAATGGAATGAGATCTCATTCGTGATTCCAAAACTCATTTTATAACTATTAAAGCATCCTCCTGGGGAACTGATATATACAGTGAAGAAACATTTAATGTTACTATCAAAAATGGACCATCCTCTTTGTTCACCTCAAGAAGTTGTCTTTAAATATGTGTTGTATCCCTCACATATGATGCACGCTTCTGAACGTCTGGCTTTCAAAAAGTGTCTACGAACATGAACAATGGGTCTACTAAGGATCGCTTTGAGGACGATTGGTCTTCCAGGCAGTTTATTTGCATAAGTACATAAGTATTGCCATACTGGGAAGGACCAAAGGTCCATCAAGCCCAGCATCCTGTTTCCAACAGTGTCCAATCCAGGTCAGAAATACCTGGCAAGATCCAAAAAAAAGTACAAAACATTCTATACTGCTTATCCCAGAAATAGTGGATTTTCCCCAAGTCCATTTAATAATGGTCTATGGACTTTTTCTTTAGGAAGCCGTCCAAACCTTTTTAAAACTCCGCTAAGTTAACCGCCTTTACCACATTGTCTGGCAACGAATTCCAGAGTTTAATTACACGTTGAGTGAAGAAATGTTTTCTCCGATTCATTTTAAATTTACCACATTGTAGCTTCATCGCATGCCCCCTAGTCCTAGTATATTTGGAAAACGTAAACAGATGCTTCATATCTACCTGTTCCACTCCACTCATTATTTTATAGACCTCTATCATATCTCCCCTCAGCCGCCTTTTCTCCAAGCTGAAGAGCCCTAGCCGCTTTAGCCTTTCCTCATAGGGAAGTCGTCCCATCCCCTTTATCATTTTCGTTGCCCTTCTCTGCACCTTTTCTAATTATGTACTTTGGGTAAAAGGTACATGACTGGTACAGTGGGGTTATTTTTGTTAAACAATTTCTGATCTTTAATTGTTATGCATCCTTCTTGAATCCCTTTGTTGGTAATTCTGCGTATAATTCACTGTAAACACTTTGTGGGATCAAGGTTATTTTTTTTATAAGATCTCACATCATTAAGCTGGTGAAGACCCTCATTAATATAATCATCTTGATTTAACAAAACAATTGTTTCCCCCTTGTCTGCTTTTTTGATTACTACTGAATGACCATTCTTTAAATGTAGTAATGCTTTTTCTTCTTCCTTCAAAATGTTATATTGGAATCTACCTATCCTTCCTTTTGAATCCTTCATGTTGTCTAGATCTTTCAATATCATCTGGTTAAAACCACTTAGCACCAGATCCAAATGACCTGGTGGTTTCCATATTGACTTTGAACGAATGATGATGTGATCATGGACAACTGAATCAGAGTTGAAATAATTCTTCAGCTGCAAATTCTGCATGAACTTCTCAAAGTCAATATTAAACTGAAGTTCATCATCGAACAAAACAGTAGGAACAAAAGAAAAACCTCCAGATAAAATGTGTTCTTCCACATCGGATAGATTCCTTGAAGAAAGATTAATTACCACTGAGATCCCGATATTTGCGATCTGGTCCATGGTCTGTTTCTCTGCATTCTTCAGCTTCTTTTGCTGCCCCTTCCTCTGCTTGCATCCCTGGATCCTAAAAAATCACGACTTTCACCACTACTTGAAAAATCATCACTACTTGTAGATGATGAATTAGTGGCTTGGGATTGTTTTCCACCCTCACAGGGTGGCATCATTTCCATCCTGATACATCCATGAGTACACCAGTTTTTTAAGGTAAACCTTTTCGTCCCTGTAGAACTTCTTCATCTTGGATTTCTTGATGTTTTCCCTAAATTTGTCAATGGTATCCTTCAATTGTTGATGTTATTTGTCAAATTCCTCACTACTATTTTTCTCTTTTAATAACTGTATGTTCTTATCCAGTTCCTCCTTACAACTGTTCACATAGGAGGGGCCTAGTGGTTAGGGTGGTGGACTTTGGTCCTGGGGAACTGAGGAACTGAGCTCAATTCCCGGCACAGGCAGCTCCTTGTGACTCTGGGCAAGTCACTTAACCCTCCATTGCCTGCCATGAGTGGGAAAGCGCGGGGTACAAATGTAATAAAAAAATATTATTAATAACATTAAGTCAAACGAACACTTGTTTAAAATTTTGTTCCACTTCTCAATAAACTCGGGATCATCTTTAAAATTCTGTGGTGCTTTGTTAATTTTCATACCCCTGGGTATTCATTCCAATTTACAGTATTCTATAAGGATTCCACTATTTAATTCTGTCTTGATAATAATCTTGTTATTAGTTATATCATTCCACCCATTTGTGTTGCTCGTATTTTGAGGAAGCCAGGTTGGGCATAAGATAAGTGCTGAATTTTGTGGCACATTAAGTTACCACTTGAAATTTAGGCATTTTTACAAATGGTTTTTGAAAGACAAGTTGATGCACAATGAATGGGGGAAGCACTTTCTAAAAAATTGAAGTTTTTGAGATTGTTGAAAGAAAACAAGTTCCAGTGGTTCAACTTCTGGTTTTCCCCTGGGTACTCCAATGGATCTCTGAGCTCTCTTTCTCCATAAAAAAAATGTATATATTTATTGAATTTATGACTGAAGAATGTTTACTGGTAGAATTGTGAAGATTTAGTATTATTTACCTTATTTTGGAAACCACTTAAAACTGCACAGTATACATGCTGTTTGCAAGTATATTACTTCTCAGACTGTATGTTGATTGTACTTTGTTCATTATTGTTGGCTTGGTTTTGCTGGTGTGTTTGTTTGTTAATTTGTTTAATACATTAATAAAAATTATTTGAATTAAAACAAAGAAAATATATTTTACTCAGAATTAGTAATGGATGAATTGATGGTAAACAACATAAGTGTCTCTGGGTCACAACTAATTTTACCTCCTGAGCAATCACTGAGCTTATTGAAAATTCTCTTACTGAGAATATTCTTGGATATTTAGGGCACAATATTCAGCTGGTGGCAATCAGCATTTTGCTGATCGCTGCCAGCTTTAAACTTGGAAATCCAGGGGTCATTTTACCAAGCTGTGGTAAAGGGGGGCCTGTACTGGTGTCGGCATGTGTTTTTGACATGTGCTTAGGCCCCCTTTTACTGCAGCGGGTAAAAGGCAGTCTTTTTTTAAAAAGAAATGGCCGTGCGGCAAGTGAACCACTCGCTGTGTGGCCATTTCAGAGGGGAGCACTTACCACCACCCATTGAGGTGGCAGTAAGGGCTCCCGCGCTAACCCAATTGTAACTGGGCAGCATGCACACTGCCTGAATACCACTGGGTAATCACCGGTGCTACAAAAAATAAAAATATTTTTGTAGCGCCAGAAGTGGCGTGCTCTGAGGTTGGGAACTACCACTGGGCTGCTGCGGTAGCCCGAAGGCTTCGTAAAAGACCCCCTAAATGTTGGGCCATGTCCAGACACCGGCACTGAATTTCTGGATTTCTGGAGCTGGCTAATACTGACCCCTACATTTTCACATTAAGATTTCAAAAACTTCCGTAATGTTTTGGAGTAGAAGGCATTATAGAATTTCTATCTACAAAAATGCAATTGAAAGTCACAAACTTGCAGCAAACTAATGCTTTGAATATAGGAAGTCAGAACTGTGGGAACAAAGAAGAGAAGGACATTGATCAGGTTAGAAAATGCACATTTATCCAAAAGCTGAGCCAAGGGGCTGTCCCCCACAGCTTATTAATTCCAAAATCATCTTTAGTAGATAGCTGTTTTTATTTTATCTTTGATGTGAAACAGACTATGTATAAGACATTCAAAAATTGTTTCAGCCTATTGAATCCAATATGGCATGCTGTATGTTTTGATGATAACATTCTAACTGTTGTTAATTGGAAAAAACTAGTTAGCAGGAAAAGTGGCAGCCAAAGTGTCAGGGTCTAGTAGCCATGATGACATCATGTTAGTAGGAGTAGATATACATGTTGCCAAATTTGTGCTGCTGACCAAAGGAAAAAAAGGAGTAGCCCTCTATCTAGTGTTAGTATGTCTGGAAGATGTGAGCAGACAGTAACCAACTGTTGGATTTTAGCAGTTTATCTCTAAAGATGCAGGCATATGATAACTGCTTCATCAATTGCAAGCAAAATGTCTTTACAGAAGACCTAAGAAGTAATGGAACTTGGAGGAGTAGCCTGAGAACCAAGGGAACTAAGTTTGATTCCCACTTCAGGTCCTTGTGTCTGTGGGAAAGTCACTTAGGGGCCCTTTTACTAAGCCGCAAAAGCATCTAAGCGCGCCCAATGCGTGCTAAACTGGAGTTACTGCCCGGCTACCATGTGGCTCTTGCGGTTTGGTGCATATCCGATACACGCGTGTATTGGGCACGCGCCAAGTGGCAGTTGACGTGCATAGGTCATTACCG
Source organism: Microcaecilia unicolor (assembly GCF_901765095.1). NCBI lineage: Eukaryota > Metazoa > Chordata > Amphibia > Gymnophiona > Siphonopidae > Microcaecilia > Microcaecilia unicolor. Next base: position 298,695,884 of record NC_044036.1, on the reverse strand, counting down.
CCCGCTTACCTTGTGAGACTTTACCGCTAGGTCAATGGCTGGTGGTAAAGTCTCAGACACAAAATGGATGTGTGGCAATTTTCATTTTGCCGCACGTCCATTTTTGGCAAAAAAACAAAAGGCATTTTTTTTGGGTGCACTGAAAAATGATTCTGTGCACGCCCAAAACAAGCGTCTACAGTACCGCAGGCCATTTTTCTGCGCACCTTAGTAAAAGGACCCCTCAACCCTCCATTACCCCAGGTACAAAATAAATACCTGTATATATTATTTAAAGTGCTTACTATGTAACCACAGAAAGGCGGTATAGCAAATCACTTTCCATTTCCCAGAGGTTGCTTTAAGTATGTTTCTGGATTACAGTAACTTGGTTAGGTAAAGTTTAGTATATAAACAATGCAAGCTCAAATTGATATTATTATGATTATTGTTCTAAAGAATCATTGAAGGGGTGAATAAACATGTGGATAAAGGTGAGCATGTTGATATTGTGCATCTGGATTTTCAAAAGGCATTTGACAAAGTACCTCATGAAAGAGTCCTGAGGAAATTAGAAAGTCATGGAGTAGGACGTAATGTCCTATTGTGGATTAAAAACTGGTTAAAACATAGAAAACAGAGAGTAGGGTTAAAAGGTCAGTATTCTCAATGAAGAAAGGTAAATTATGGAGTTCCTTCAGGGGTCTGTGCTGGGACCTTTGCTTTTTGACATATTTATAAATGATCTAGAGATGGGAATAACTAGTGAGGTGATTAAATTTGCTGACAACACAAAGTTATTCAAAGTTGTTAAAGATTGTGAAAAATTGCAAAAGGACCTTATGAGACTAGGCAAATGGCAGTTGATGTTTAATGTGAGCATGTGGGAAAGAGGAACCCAAACTATAGCTACATGATGCAAGGTTCCACGTTAGGAGTCACCACCCAGGAAATGGATCGTGGTGTCATCATTAATGATAAGTTGAAACCCTCTGCTCAGTGTGCAGTGGCGGCTAAAAAGGCAAATAGAATGTTGGAAATTATTAGAAAAGGAATGAAAACAAAAATGAGAATGTTATAATGCCTTTGTATCACTCAATGGTGCAACCACACCTTGAATACCGTGTGCTATTCTGGTCACCGCATCTCAGAAAAGGCATAGAATTAGAAAAGGTACAGAGAAAGGTGACCAAAATGACAAAAAGGATGGGACAACTTCCCTAAGAGGAAAGGCTAAAGCAGCTAGGGCTCTTCAGCTTGGAGAAGAGATGGTCTGAGGGAAGAGGTCTATGAAACACAGAGTGAAGTGGAATGTGTAGATGTGAATCACTTATTTACTCTTTCTAATAATACTAGGACTAAAGAGCACGCAATGAAGCTACTAAGTAGTAAGTTTAAAACAAATTGAAGACAATATTTCTTCACTCAATGTTTAATTAAATTCTGGAATTCATTGCCAGATAATATGGTAAAAGCAGTTAGCTTAGTAGGGTTTAAAAAAGAATTGGCTAATTTGCTAAGAGAAAAGTTCATAAGCCATTAGTATGATGGACATGGGAAAATCCACTGCTTATTTCTAGGATAATTAGCATAAAATCTGTTTTACTGTTCTGAGATCTTGCCAGGTACTTGTGAGCTGGATTGGCCACCGTTAGAAACAAGATGCTGGGCTTGCTGGTCTTTCAGTCTGTCCCAGTATGGCAAAGCTTATTTTTTAAGTACTTTATTTAATTGAAGTGAATAAAGGAAGGTGGGAGAATATACTAGCCCTGGTAGCATAGTTTTTTGTCTAAAACTGTGCATATAACCATGGTGAATATATATTTTTTTAAGACGTGGAGGGCCATAATCGAAAGGGATGCCCAAGTTTTGTTGAGGACGTCCTCGCAAAACGTCCCGATGGAGGGACGGGGAAACCCGTATTATCGAAACAAGATGAACATCCATCTTTTGTTTTGATAATATGGTCGGGGACGCCCAAATCTTGAAATTTAGGTCATCCTTAGAGATGGTCATCCTTAGACTTGGTCGTTTCTGATTTTCAGTGATAATGGAAACCAAGGACGCCCATCTCAAAAACAACCAAATGCAAGCCCTTTGGTTGTGGAGGAGCCAGCATTCGTAGTGCACTGGTCCCCCTGACATGCCAGGACACCAACCGGGCACCCTAGGGGGCACTGCACTGGACTTCAGAAATTGCTCCCAGGTACATAGCTCCCTTACCTTGTGTGCTGAACCCCCCAAATCCCCCCAAAACCCACTACCCACAACTGTACACTACTACCATAACCCTTATGGGTGAAGGGGGGCACCTAAATGTGGGTACAGTGGGTTTTGAAGGACTGATATTTACTACCACAAGTGTAACAGGTGGGGGGGGGGGATGGGCCTGGGTCCACCTGCCTGAAGTGCACTGCACCCACTAAAACTGCTCCAGGGACCTGCATATTGTTGTGATGGACCTGAGTATGACATTTGAGGCTGGCATAGAAGCTGACACAAAATATTTTTAAAGATTTTTTTGAGGGTGGGAGGGAGTTAGTGACCACTGGGGGAGTAAGGGGAGGTCATCCTCGATTCTCTCCGGTGGTCATCTGGTCAGTTTGGGCACCTTTTTGTGCCTTGGTCGTAAGAAAAACAGAACCAGGTAAAGTTGTCCAAGTGCTCGTCAGGGACGCTCTTTTTTTCATTATGGGTCGAGGACGTCCATGCGTTAGGTACGCCAGAGTCCTGCCTTTGCTATGCCTCAGACACGCCCCCATGAACTTTGGTCGTCCCCGCGACGGAAAGCAGTTGGGGACGCCCAAAACAGACTTTTGATTATACCGACTTGGGTGACCCTGTGAGAAGGACGCCCATCTTCCGATTTGTGTCGAAAGATGGGCATCCTTCTCTTTCAAAAACGAGCCTGTTTGTGGCACAAGTCTTTTAAAATATCATGTCCTCTCTATAAACAAGAACTATAATTCGGGCTTCAGTTCTTAGGTATTATAAATTGTAAATTTAGGTGTTTCTTTTTAGCTAATTATGGGGTCTATGACAGTACAAACATTTTGTTTATCAGAGTTTTCATGGTGCAGGTGCCATTGTCACATATGTCAAGGGTAGTGCATTTTATTTATGGAATTGTTTAGCGCAGCTCCTTTGGCTTCAAACGTCTTATACGTCCTTTCGTGCTTTATTAAAAACCCACCTTTTCCAGCAGGCTTTTCTTGACTAACACTGGGTTGGTTCTGCAGCGGAAGACCAGGGTTGGTAGATGATAGTTTTTTGTGAATTTAATTTTGTCTGGACTTTGTTTGAATTCTCTTTTCTTTGCATGCATGTCTCCTCATATGATTGATTTAGTGTATGAATGGTAATAGGTAGATAGTTCTTTCCTATTCATAAATGGCGCTCCTTTCTGTTTCCCTGTTTTTATTGATTTTTTTCCTTATTTTAACTGTAAACTGCTTTAATTTGCTTTCAATGAAAGCGGTATAGTAAATTCAATAAACGATAAGTGCCTTAGTGGCATCTCCTTAATGCTAGGATTAAGAGAGGTAAGAGAGTACCAGGAAAGCAGTGTTTTCAAGGGTTTATCTAATAAACTCTCACTTCACTGTTTTGCACATTCCAGGCTTTGTAAAATGGGAACTTAGACTCTTATTGAAGATAAACATTCAAGTGCCAGTTTATGCACGTATTAAACCCGATTATGGCTTGTAAAATGAGGGCCTTTGGCTTTCCTTACAGTCAGTCTTGAAGGGTTTTTGCCTCTATATCTGCACTGAGACATCCCATCCACCCCCCCCCCCCCCTCCTTCCCAATACTTTCATCCCAACCAGACATGTTGCAGAGGACAAACTAAGAACATATTGAAGAAAAATACTTAAGTATTTTGAAAGTAACCAGGAATTCTTTTGTGCCTGAATATTTATTTAAAAGGATTAGAGTGTTTAAATCTCATTCTTCAGGGGGAAAGGTTAAAAAAAATCTTCAGTGTTTTATGTTATCTTTCACTAAAGTTTTACTTTTGACCAAACCTGGTAACAAAAGCTGATTTCAAGCTGGTTCCCAATTCCATTATAACTCATCCTCAATTTCATCTTCCTCCTGAATATAAAACGCATTTGTGTCATTCATTTTTCCTGAGATATTTCTAAACTAGAATCCCTTGCATGTATTGTGATGCAAAACTCAAACGTTTCCAGTTTTATTAAGTTTATCTATCCATTGCCAGATCAATATTCAGTATGTCAGTGAGTGGTGAGAAATCTATATAAAGATACTTCATGCATGTTTGATTTATATTGGCTTCTCTCTCGTGATATCTCCTATTTTATGATTTTATGATTAACATATAGCTCCCATCCTCAACAGAAAGATGAATTTTAGTGCTGCTGAGATGGATCTGCTGGTGAGAAAGGTGCTCAAATACCACAGAGCCTTCTTCAGTGTGCCTAGACAGTGCCTTGATGATTACACAAAGCAGAAAATTTGAATTGGGTTCTGCCACCTGATGAACTCCATCTTCCACAACAACCAATATGCAGAGGACCTGAAATACAAGTAGAAGGAGATTAGGAAAAATGCCAAAAGGAAGGGAAAATGGCAGGTTCCAGCTCAGCCAGGAGGATCCTCTGACTTTCCAGGAGCAACAGGTATTGCGAATGGTAGAGGAGGAAGCCCTGCATGGGATACACCAGCTTGACCTCTCTTGGCGGCCAGATAGAAACAGTAAGTGGGGAAATCTTGCATGATCTCTCATAGCACCATTCCCCTTGCAAGTCTCCTACCCCTTTCTATTGGAAAAGCTAGCAGCACTAGGAGGCCCTTTTACTAAGCCTCGTAAGCATCTTAATTTCATTTTTGGTGCACGTCCAATATGCGCGTCTGAAGAACATTTTTTATTTTTGGGCATGCATAATGGGCATGCGCCAAGTGGCATTTGACACGCATAGGTCATTACCTCCCGGATTCTTTACCGCTAGGTCAATGGCTGGTAGTAAGGTCTCAGACCCAAAATGGATGCGAAGCAATTTTGATTTTGCCGTACGTCCATTTTCAGGTAAAAAGGCCCTTTTTACAGGTGAGATAAAAAATGGATCAGTGCGTACCCAAAACCCATGCCTTCACTACCGCAAGCCATTTTTCAGCGCACCTTAGTAAAAGGACCCCTCGGTGTGCTATGTAGCTGAATGCCCAGAACAAAGAGATCATGTCACAAAGAGAGCTCCAACTGCAGGAGAGGCTGCTGTCTCTGATGGTGGCCAGTTGTGCCTGCAGGAACAACAGGTAAAAGAGTGAAGACATACAATATGTATACAATAGGATACAGATCATAAGTGAAAAGATGGACAGTCTGCACTGGAAATACAGCAGACCTCCAGATCTAGATTGTACCTTGTGAGTTATTTTATATTTTTGGATGACAAATGTGCGATAGACTACAAACTCATGTATTCACCCAGGAAATAGGATACAATAGACACATTTAATATGATGCCAGCAGAATAATCAGCTCACACAGCTTCTGGTTATACATGGATGGTATTCATGGCAATCTCTAACCTCCTGTGCATGGGGAGGAGGCAAAGAAGGGTCTGGCCTGCAGAGATTTGCGGCTTTATCTCCACAGTACACAGACATGGAATATCAGAGCAAAAAGCCAAAGAAAAGAAAGGGGGGAAAAAAAAGCTCCTAAGAAGTTTCCCTTTTAAACTACTAGTGCATAGTGCAGACTTTGACAAATTCTCTTTCAATCTAGGAACCAGCCCAAAAAGGAGCCAGAATCGGACATACCTCATTCCTCCCCAAGCCCCTGTTGCCCCGACCCAAGCACAAGAGTAGGAGAGACATCCTCTCAGAGGTTTGCTGTGGCTCCTTTGGGCCTAATTTACTAAGGCTATTTGCCCATTTGTTTCCAAATGAAAACGTAGTAAATTAGGCTCTTGATGCTCTGCTGGACAGTGCTGCCAGAAGCCAGCAGTCCCCCTTCAAGTGTGCTGCCAGGGTCCTCTAATAGCTGTGCCAAAGATGATTTACTTTTTTGGTTAGCACAGGATTTCCACCAATCCCCCTTTCTCTTTCATCACCCTTACCACTCTGCCCTTCCTCATCACACCTCTCTCTTATACCCATTCTTCCTCATTGTTTTATCCATCCCACCCTGTCCATTCTGTCTCTCCTCTTCCTCATCTCCCACCCTCTATTTGGGGCTTCGATGGCAACTCCAGCAGTAGAAAAGTGAGGCCAGTGCAGGATGGACTTCTATGGTCTGTGTCCAGACAGATCAGGATGGGCTGGAAATTCAACGGCAATTCCAGTAGTTGGCAAGTAGGACCAGTAGGGGGCAGACATTTTATGGTCTGAGCTCTGAAAATGGCAAGGAGAGATTAAGAGCTAGAATGCATATTTTATGCTGCATTTATATCATAAGAATGTGGGTCCTGTATATCTCGGTGGGAGAGGGGAAGACATCATATGGCGGATTGGCGGAACATTGCGAGGAAAATGTTGCAGTAATACTACTGGATTGTTGGTTCAAAAATGATTTGATAATAAATATAGGACAAACTGGATGGACCAGGCAGGTCTTTATCTGCCCTCATTTACTATGTTACTATCGTAACTGCAACCCTAAAAGTGAGAGTCGAGCACTACACAGCATTTAACAGAGTATAGTGAAATAAAATGGCTCAATTCATTCTCTCAAGAAACAACGTCAGCCAATTGTATAACTTTGGTTACTTCTGCAGTAATTGTTGTGAATGCAATAACTATGGAAGTGGGAATTTAGAAGCCGAGCAGATTTGGTCTCTGTGTAATGGAACAGCCCACATTTTTATATTGTGAGTTATCAGTGGATATGCACATTAACTACAACACAATTTCATGTATATTTTTTAGAAATGAATTTCTTCTGTCTTGCGTGAAAGGAGATCTGCCCTGGCACCAGTTACATCACATGATAATCTGATGCTTAGCTTCTCTTGTGTATTGTTACAAGAGTTCAACTTTGTTCTTGATCACTGCAACTGTTAACGGTGAGTAGGCCTGAAGCCCTGTTCAGTGCTGTGTTTGCAATGGCATTATTCAGGAAAGAAACACTACTAGACTAAATCATTTCACTCATAAAGATAGTACTTAGTACTTTGTGTAGCAGCTCTGAATTTTCTGGCAAACAAGGGGGTCTGAATTTGTTTAGATGGCACAATGTGGTTGTGTGATTGACACAGAGCAATCTGCAAGAGTTGCAAAATGAACCTTACAGCTCTTAGTAGTTCTAAAGTTTAGTCAGCTGAGCAAAGTGCTGGAATTTTTCTGGGTCAGAAGCCAAAACGTAGAGACTCACAAGATATCCAAACATGAATGCGATGAAAGATATGAATCTGAGAGATCAACTCCGCTGATGAGGGCCTGCTGTAGCATGACATGGGTGAAGTTTCAGCTCTGAAACCTAGGTCATGATCAAAGCTAGAAATTTTTGTAAGACTCTTATTTCAAAGTTTAAGCATTAGGCAAAAAGAAATAAATACATCTTCACATAAAACCTTGCAAAATTGATAGTAATTTCTGTGTGCAGAGAATTTTGTGTTAGCTCCAAAGGCAAGAATTGGGCAAAAGAATTGTGCCAACTTGTAACAAAAAAAAAAAAACATTATACAGACGTATCTGCAAAAACAGCAGAAATCATTTTAAATATTGCAAATGAATATCCTACACCTTTTAGTTTTGTGGGTTCTTGGTGCCATTAACAGAGGGTTATATTATAACAGGTTACCTAGGTTGGGAGATCAAGTAGGTACATATTTTGAGGCTATTTATAAAAACATATGGATGACTTATGTTTTCATAAAATGGCCTCACAAAACCTGCTGAAATCATGGCTAACGTGAAGCCACGTACATCTACATAAGCTCGGGAGCTGAGGTAAATATGCGTAGCAAAGGAACATGCATAGTTGCATATTTCATTTCCTCTGCACCTACTTCATGTCTTCACCCACATGCCATCCACTATACCCCTGCACAAGCCTACACATGCATTGCATACTTTAAATGTGGGGTAATTTCATGAGGCCTTTTATTTGCATACAACAGGATTTACACACAAAACTTCCTTTATAACATTCCCCTCTCGATGGCTTCTAGTGCTATTGCTTCTGTTATAGATGCCTACAGCAAGATTTAAACAAGTTTCATTGAAATTGAATGGAAAACCCCACTGCTGGGGGACAAAACTGCTTGCACTATTGGCTTTAATGGAAATGAAACAAATGCAACATATAATTCAGTATCTCAAAATGGACCAAATTGGTGATTGATCCAAACATGAACCAAACTCTAGTGTCAAATTCTGATTGTGTAATTTTGTGACATGGAGACAGTCTACCAGGGTAAAAATGTAAACACCAATATTACACCTGTAAATTGTGACTAGAGCTTCTAAAATAAGGGCCATAGTGAAGTGGTCACATCTTGCACTATTTATATTCCCCTTTCTCATGCCTTTGGACGCACTATGGGGAAGATAAGGAACACAGAGTAATGTGTGCTGTAGGAAATAATTAAGATAACGCAGGCAGACACGCTCCACAGAGCACAAGCGGTTTGCAGACCCTTAAAGAAATCAAAACATAAACCAAAACAAACCCCTGATTCTGGCCAGAGCCTCAGTATGACATAACTGGTTTTGACTTGCCAACCTTAGAACTTTTAACCCAATGCAGAGCTTAGCTAACTTGAAAATATTCCAGATAATCTTATAAACTCAACAGAAATCTCTTATAAAATTAGGCCACACCTAAAGGTATACACAGTGCGAGCAGGTGCAAATTTGTAGAGTAGGAATGCTCAGGGAGGAATGTGGGAAGAATCTCAAGCTATATGCATATTTTATAGTATTATTCATAATATAAATAATCTAGAGAGTGATTATGATACAAGTTTGTATGGTTATTTTATAACATATGCATGTCAAAGGAGTAGCCAGCAGTTCAATTCTGGGAGGACCCAGGGATGTACTGGGGAGGCATTACATTCACTTCTCCCCCCACCCCTACCCCCGGTGCATTAATAATACTTTGCTGATGGGGATGTCGAAGCCCCACCAGCCAAACAAATTCAGTACCCAAGCCACTCCCCTCCTCCCTGTGCTACTGCTATAATGTAGAAGTTGATGGCCTCCCTCTAATTGCTGACTCCAGGACTCCCTGGCATTAGCAGCTGGAGGCATGCCACCAACTTCCACATTACAGCAAAAGCACAAGGAGGAGGGGAGTGGCCTGGGCACCAAATTTCTTTGGCTGGTGGGGCTTTGGCATCCCCACCAGCCATTTAACAGGGTGTAGCAGGTTTGAAGAGGACCTGAACCCAGCATGGGGGGCACAGACCCCCAAGGCCTGAGCCCATGGGGGGGGGGGGGGGGAGGCATGGCTATGCCACTGATGCATGTACACCCATATTTTCCATGCTAACATTTATGCCTGCTTAAATGTCCATGCCTTCAATATAGGTGCAATTTTGTCAGGATTTGTGCTAATATTATGTAAAGAGACTAGGACACGTGTCTTTTTAAAATAGTTGAAAAGTAGACACTTTCATGCCCAATTAACCTGTTACAAAATTCCCCTTGTTAAATATACATTTCTTTAAGACTTCATGGAAAATTAGATTTTGAAGGCTCATTGATTATGTTTGATAAACATTTTTCTAAATGCCCAGTAATGGCCAAAGATTATGTAAGGTTTGCAGAAATTCAAAGATAATCCAGTCCACAGGAGATCTATGGTAAATTTTTCAAGTCACTGAATCCATATCAAAATTAATCAGATTTGACTTAGATATCCCCAAGATCTGTTGGAGATAATTTGATGGCACTTCCCATCCGATTGTAAGGCACATTTTTGTTTTCACTGTACTTGAAGCAGGCTGAATTCTGCCTGGCTTAAGTTCTAACATCAAATAGTTTGCACATCTCTGCTCCTGAAACAAACCTGACATAAACCAGTCGCATTTCTGGCAGCACCTCGCAGCAGTGTGCAAACTTTTTCTCTGGTAGCATTCCAAAACAGCTCGCCATCTCCTGCCATTTTCAAAAGAGCAGGCTCATAAAGGCTGGTAAACTCTTGTTGAGGAGAAAAGTGGGAACTAAAACCACGGATTCCAGAGACTGGAGCACACAATGTCTAAATTTTAAAACAAGGTTTATTTAAAAATCACAAATGACTCAACACAACGTTGTGTTTCGGCCGGAGGACCTGCATCAGGAGTCGGTGTAGAAGTACAAAATCAAAAATATCAAAAGGCTAAAAATCATGTCGAAAAACGGGATAGTAAGACCGTTTGGTATTTCTGCTACTGAATGGTTGGACTAAATGTGCCTAGAAAAAAACTCTTCCCATAAGATATCAATTTGCCTGATTCATTTATTACCTACAGTTGCTATTCCTGAAAGGGAAACATGGTTTTAGACATCTTATGTCTGATATATATGTCCTGCATTATTCTGTTGATGCACTCTGTGCCTTTGCAACTAAATACAACATAAAGACACTTTAAAATCAGAGAAAATAACGTTTTATAATATGGATGTTACTGTTCTGCTGTAGGCTACCATAGATTTGAATTGAGACATCTTTACTAGAGATACTTAAAAACAAATTAGGCACTATCTTAATTGCTAATAACATCAGTGAAAGTAGAGATAGATAATTTTCAAAAAGCATTTCCATAGGTAAAATAGTGCTTTGTCCTTGAGAAAGGACATTAATAAGATTGCATATGACAGAGGGAGGTAGTAAATGGAATTCATTCAGAAGAAAGAAAGGTGAGTAGTGGAGTGCCTCAAGGGTCAGTCCTGGGGTCAAGTCTGTTCAACCTTTTCATGAGTGATATCTCTGAAAGGTTAGAAGGGGAAATTTGCTTTTTAGTAAAGGACATCAAGATACGCAAAGGATCTACAAAAAATTAGAAGCTCGGGTGATAGTGTCCGAGGATATCAAGGTGGCAAATCAGTGGGACAAGGAGGTGACCGATGCTAGGTTGTACAGAGATAAGTATAACCAGTAGAAGGGAGGTGGTGAAAATGCCCCTGTACGAGTGTTTGAGAGGAAAAGACTACAATTGAGCCAGATCTGGTGCATGCCTGTTTTCACACTGATCTAGTTATTTTAGCCCCTGAAGCAGCCATTTGGCAAACCTTGGCCAAATTGGGCTCTGTGTTTGAAATCCTCCACTCTTGTTGCATGATAAAAGTATTTTTGTATTATTTTGGACTTCAGCAGTCTTTCTGTGGTCAAGTTGCTTGGAGTACAGTGCTCAGTTCTGGAGGCCATGTCTCACTAATGATATAAAAAGACTTGAAGCAGTTTAGGGGAAGGCAACAAAAATGGTATGGGATCTGCATCAGAAGATGCATAATATATATATACTAGAGGAGACAAGAGGAGGGACAGGGGAGATACGATATGGATGTTTAAAAAATTAAAATGTATTAATGAGCAAACAATTATTTTACAATATGAGGAGGCTTTAGATCTAGAGGACATGAAATGAAGCCACTGGAAATATTTTACTGTGGTAGATGCCTGGAATGCCCTCTCGATGAAGGTGATGGGACAAAAACAATGATGGAATTCAAAAAGACATAAGATAAATACAAAGGACCTCTACAAAGCAAAAGGGTAGAAATCTAAACAAAACGAAAGTCATAGAGGGCTGTAACCTGCGTGGATCGACAGGTAGAACCCTCAACAATGACATAGTAGGGTGTGGCCTGCACAAAGCAGCAGGTTCAATCCTAAACAATGACAGAGAGGGATGTGGTCCTCACAGAACAGAAGGTTCAAACCTAAATAATGATAGGGTTACCATACTGGCGGAGACAAAAAAAAAGGGCAGAAAAAATCAAAATGGATGCTACCTTTGCTAAAGAAATATTTAATCGTAGTTAATGAATACACATCAAACAGTGACGTACTTACAGGACAGTAGTAGACAATCTACTTTTCAAGAACTTTTCGGATTTGAGTTTGACTGAGTCTGAGCCCAAGCGTACTTATCAGAAAAACAAAGCTTTGGATGACTTCTGAGATACGTATGAAAGTCTTTGCATGACATATGCTTAAAGTTGTGCTGCATTAACTAAATTCCTTTGACAGATTCAACCAACAGGGGAACAAAGAAGGGATCAGCAATGCCTTTCTCTCTCTTTAGCACCCTCATATGTCCAGACTGACTAATAAGCCAGAGAGAGTTTCTCTCATTATGTGGGTAGGTGTGTGGGTCATAGGCACATAAAAGAGGACATTTTCCTAAAAATTAAAACTCCTAGAGGACATCTCTAAAGACGTCCAAAAAGAGGACATCTCCTCTTAAAAGAGGACATATGGTAACCCTAAACAATCAAATTATCCAGCAATACTCTGTTAATAAATTGCAAATCAAGCACTCATTTCAAACATTAATATTTGTTAAAAAATAGCCTCAAAAGCCCAGGGCACCTTTAGAATAGGACACCAACCGTGATGGCTAACATCATAGGCTCCTCCTCCATCCGAAAAACAACTACAGAGTAAAACACTTCCAAAAAACTTTAATAACGGAAGAAAAAGTCTGTAGTAAAAAAAACGGAAGGAGGGGTGATAACTATATATGATTTGAGTGCTTAAAAAAGCAATACTATGTTCAAATTCAAAGATTGAAAAATATCTATACGTAGTAGGATATTGAAAGTATCACAGAACTTAAAGTACCGTCTGTTTTCACTTCTACTTATAAATGAAACATTAAATATTCAGTTTTTCTATCTCATATTGGCTATTATACTGAAAATGATCGTGGCTTAGAGTTGATATATTTCCATCTGCATAAACAGTACTGAAAATCTGTATTGCACTTAGCTTAAGATGGAGGTAAACATTGAATCGTTCAGGTGTAGCCAATGTTGCTTCTATTAGTGAAAACTAGTGAGAATGTCCTGGTCTCTCATCCTGTTTGATCCCCTAACCGGATCTCTATTTAGTTTCACATAGAATCTCTCTCTTCTCGACAGTAAAGGGACCCATCTGTTTCGCTACTTCCTCAGGAGAAAATCAAAATAACAAATGCTTTCAATCCTGGCGAACAAATGATTCAAAATGGCGATCGTTTAAATAGGACGCCTTAAGGGATTACTCCTCCCTAATATGGCGTCATCAAAAGTGCAACATCCAATGAGAGATCAAAATTATACTAAGATAGAACCCAGGGGTAATACCTCCCCATTGTGTTCTCATCATGTCTGATATCCAATCAATTAACAATGGAAGTTGTCAGTAGAATGCCTCCCATTCTAATGGCCCATTTAATCCCTTCGGGATAACTATTAGAAGATAATAGATCCATCTTTGTTCCTTCTGATGTAAAACCCGGGAAATATCCCCTTGTCTGCCATTATCTTTAAGCTGTTCTATAGCCATACAGCGTAGTTGACTAAATGTGTGGCCATTATTGACACAATGTTTGATTTGACCCTAAACAATGACATAGAGAGGTGTGGCCTGCACAGAGCAGCAGGTTCAACCCTAAACAATGACAGAGAGGTGTGGCCTGCACAAAGCAGCAAGTTCAACCCTAAACAATGAAATAGAGGGGTGTGGCCTGCACAGAGCAGCAGGTTCAACCCTAAACAATGACAGAGAGGTGTGGCCTGCACAAAGCAGCAAGTTCAGCCCTAAACAATGACATAGAGGGGCTGTACAGTGCAGCTGCATGCTTTCTTAGCAGAACTAAGCGAGGGTATGTTTCAAACTGTCAGCATTGGAACAAAGGTCATGCATGTTTTATGCATGGACTGTGCATCAGATTTCCACAGTGAAAATACCCACTTTTCCTTTGAAACTTGCCATGGATATTGCAAAGTACATGTGCAGTTGTTTTCTCTGATGACAGAAAAATTGGAGATGGAAAATTTTGTACAAAGATTTGAAAATGCAATCTCTGCCTGCCTTTTTCTTTCCAACACCTTCTCTCAATGTGGCTAAAAGGGCATGCATTATTCTACCTACGTAAACCAATAAGGACTCAACAGAAATCTTAATAGGATAATCAAACATGGGTTATCTGTAAATGTATGGCTCCAGTGTTTGGCTGCACTTATCTAAGGAACAGGTTTCTGGATGATCTGTACAAACTGCCCCGGAACTATCTGGATAGTGCTGGGCTGGTACCTAGAGACTGACAATGCTCAACACAAGTATTCGGATAACTAAGGACAGAATCCCCCCCCATCCCCCCCCCCCCCCCCCCCCCACCTATCCTAAGTTATCTGGATGCTGAACGTCGCTGTTATCTTTGTAAATCTGGCTCTGCTCATTAGGGATGGACAACCAGAATAATGCTGCTCCACATGTAAATTTAGGCACAGATATTTCCACCATGTTTTCGTTGGTGCAAATGGCAGTGCCCAAATTTATGTGTGATATCTTAATAAGCATTATTTTATAAACCGTGCCAAACTTTAAGCGCAGCTCATAGAACACTGCTTTAAAAGGCTTCTTTCCCTCTGCCACATCCTGCCTTTGTGGCAACAGGAAGTTGTGACAAAGGGAAGGACTCCATGGCTGGTCAGAGACGGCCTGATGTAAGGGAGTCTGATGTAAGAGTGCCGGAAAAAAGGCAAGTTTGTAGGGCCCACATGATGGAAGGAGGATAGAGGAAACGGAAGGGGAGATGACGGACCTGCTGGAGGGAATGGGGGAGGGGAAAGAGAGGTGCAGCAATGCCAGACTCATGTGGGAGACCGCTAGGGAGTAGGGAGGAAGCCAGTGTGTGGGATCGGGCCCCTTAAGCGTGTGAGTTGAAGATGGAGCCTGATTGTGCGTGTCACACGTCAAATGTGTTGACTTGGTATGTCTATATTTAGCGCTGGCTGAAACCTGGATATTAGTGCTAAATATCCAGTTATAACTTAATTGTGGTGGCCGGCATTTTTTTAAAAAGTCGCTGTCCACTGTTGCTGAATATCAGCCCATGTGTAACCAAGGAAGTCATTTTAGAAACTTCTACAAGTGAAATTAGCAGCATTTATACATTGGATGTCATACATGTGTACATAGTAATTTCAGCGCACTGCCATTTCTGCTCACTCGCATATCATTCCTGTTTGTCCTTATATTATATTTTACAAAAACCTCCAGGTTTGCAGATCCTCTTGTAAAATACTGGGGAAATGAAAAAAAAAAAATGTCAACCTGGATGTCCATTTCTCAAGCAGACTTGCTATGAAAAATGAGGCTTTATGTTCTTGTGTATGTATGAAATTTTCTACCAACAGTTCTTTAAATCAACCCAAAAGGCTTAATATTGCAGAGAAAATATCAAAGATGAAACACATAAATCCCAACACATTTATCAGATTTAGAAGTCTTATAGTTTAGGACTCAGATCTGCTATTCACAGAAATCAACCAATTTATTAATAGTAGAAAGGATTTAGAAAAAATGTTGTTGACCAATCAGTGGTGGCAACCATACAGTTCTCCTCTTGTTCCTCAGAGTTAAGCACTCACCATCATTCTATTTTTATGTCATTTCACCATTACTTATTTAATTTTAATATTTATTTAACCACATATTCTGTCTCTAGTTTAAATAAAGAGCAGTTTACTTATCTTAGCAAAAATCGGGAAGCCCAGTTGGCATGAGTCATGTTTTGTTTGCCTGCATCAGGGAAAACTGGTCTCCCGAAGAAATAATAGAAATTCAAACTAAAACATAATTTTCAGCAGATTCAAAACGTCAAGCATTTTACACATACCTCTGAAAAGCTTCATTAGTTCTTCATCTCGCAGCTCAAAAAGATGGTGGCTACATCTATTTATACATTTTCAGTGCTCGGTCATATGATCTTAAACAGCCAACCACAGCTCTTAGATCACTGGCATCCATTCAACCTCTAAATTCAGCCTATATGGGCTAACAAAGTTCAAAACAAAAATCCAACATTGTTCTTTATAATTAAAAAAAAAAACCCAGAATTACCAGCACTGTTCCGTCTAAGCTGAGTTGCAGTCCTTCAACTGCATTTCTGCCTGTGTGAGTGTGTGTGTGTGTGTGGGGGGGTGCTTCAATATTGTGTTTTCAATCGCCAGGGTCAGGCAGGTTCCCTGGAGTCCTGCAGAACATGTCTGTCCCTCACTATTACAAATGTGATAGTGAAACAGCACCTCCCACTCACAGAACTGTAGGTGAAGAGATGGCTGAGAAGAGCTTGGAGAAGAGACAGCTGAGGGGAGACATGATAGAGGTATATAAAATATTGAGTGGAGTGGAACAGGTGGTTGTAAAGCGTCTGTTCACATACATAGTAACGTGGAGGGGCATAATCGAACGGAAATGCCTATCTCCATGGGCGTTTATCTCCGAGAATGAGTCCGTGAAGGGGCGGGCTGAACCGTATTTTCGAAAAAATGGACGTTTTTGAGCTGGGCGTTTGTTTTTTTTTTAGCGATAATGGAAACTAAAAACACCCAGCTCAAAAATGTCCTAATCCGAGCCATTTGGTCATGGGAGGGGCCAGGATTCATAGTACACTCGCCCCCCTGATATGCCAGGACTGTTGGAATAATGTATTGTGTTTTACATGCATTGTCTGTCAGCAATGTTTTTCTCTGTGATTACTCTGTGACCTCTGATGTGAATTACTTAGAGAGGTCACACCCATGCAACTTCCTGTGGGGGTTAGACACAGCACATGGAGCTCATGGTCTCTCCTAACTGAAAATCTATGGTGTGAGCATCCATTACCATCTAAGCACATGGAAAGAGCTGATAATCCAAATGTATAGTATTATGTTTATATAAGCCTGTCTGAATATAAATCTAACTACAAACTGTGAGTAAACAGATGTTTTGTTACTTCAACTTTAAAGTGACTCAGCAGTGAATTATTCTGGGGTGTATGTGAGAGAGATGAAGAAAAGAAATTAACATTTCTAAAGCTGAAGCTGTGTGTATAAAAATCTGCTAATTATTTACTACAAATAATCCAACAAAAGGGTTATGGGCCCAGCCCGGGAATTGAAAAGGAAGAGAAATATTACCAGGCAGTGAAAAAGCCAAATTTTTCTCTTAAGTTTTAAAAGAAAGATTCAGTCTGTCTCTCTCTCCCCCCACACACCAAACAGGCTAAGAAATGGCTGAGGGAGGAAATTCACCATTTTTCTACTCTCTCAAGGTGCCTAAATTAACTGAATTTAATTATCAGCAGTGGGAACTAAGATTCAGATGTCTCCTTCAAGCAAAAAAAATTAAATATATGTTTAGACCAAAAGAGAACAGCTGAAAATATGGCTGAATGGGACAATGCAAACTATTATGTGAAGTGCATGTTTTTGGAAGCTCTCTCAGAGAAACAAGCCATATTAGTGGAGGCAAAAGATACAGCAAATGAAATTTTATATAAACTGAGAACTATGTATGCAACTACATATGCAAAACAGCAACCAATTTGGTTGGCAGAGTTAAATGAGACCAAATTAAGGGATAAAAGTAAATGTAATGATCACATTATGCATCTTATGTCTTCATTTCAAAAGTTAGAACTTTCTGGAATTCCCATGTGTGATGCATTGAAAAGAGCATTTCTTTTTACCTCACTATCAAAGAAGTTTGATGTTTTTAGGTCTGTAAATGAAGCCATTGAAGGGCAATCTTTTGAACAGGCAGCATCAAAACTGAGGCAGGAATGCATAATTAATGAATCTGAGGAGATGTGTTCTCAAAGCAAGTCAGAGAGAAATGAAACAAATTTCTTGGCAAAGAACAGAGGAAGGCGGAGCTATGGGAAAACTCCACCCAAGGGCAAGCTGATTTGCTATTCATGTGGAAAGGCGGGACATGTATCTAAATGGTGTAAGGAAACACAAAACACTCCCTCTAGCTCACCTAAGCCAATGGAACAAAAGAATTTTCCAACCAGGAAATGTATGAAGGACAATAATAAACATAAGAGCTTTCTAATGGTAGAAAAATCTTTGACTATGGTAAATAATAATTCAAATGAAAGTACTTGGATTTTGGATTCGGGGAGCACATGCCATTTAACCAATTGTAAGGATTTCTTTCAGGAAATGAGTCCAGAAGAAGGTATTCTTCAAACTGCAAATGCAGGGACTACTCAGATCCAAGCAAAAGGCATTGGATTCTTAAAATGCAAAGTGTCTAATGAAGTTAAAGAAATTCCTGTAAGTGATGTCTTGTATATTCCCCAAGCAGTTTGCAATATGCTTAGTGTATCTACATTAGATAAGAAGGGATTTGCGATTCATTTTGAAAACAGTAAGTGCACAATCTCTAAAAATGATGAAGTGTATGTTGAAGCTTTTATGCATAATGATATTTATAAACTGAGCATTTCAGGTGAAGCCTCACATATGGTGCAAGTAAGGAAGAATGATGGTAAATGTAGTCTGGAAATCTGGCACCGCCGCCTGGGACATCGTGATTTTAAGGTGATCCAGGATCTTTACAGTAAGCAACTTGCCACAGGCATTCAGATAAGTGCAGATACTGGTAAAATGGAGAAATGCATAGACTGTGTTACTCAAAAAGGTGTGAGACCCTCATTTCCTGCATACACAGGAAATAGGAGTAATAAAGTACTGGACTTAATACACAGTGACTTATGTGGACCGTTTAATATCCCATCATTGGGAAATAACAGATTTGTGCTAATATTCTTGGATGATTTCTCTAGATATTGTGTGGCCTATTTGCTGAAAGAAAAAAGTCAAGTCACAGACATGCTGAAGAAATACGTAGCCATGGTGAGCAATAAATTTGAAAGAAAACCAAAGGTTCTTCAGACCAACAATGGTGGTGAGTTCACTTCACAAAGAATGCGCACATTTCTAGAACAAGAAGGCATTCAGCATATCACAACAGTAGCTTATACACCAGAGCAAAATTCTGTTGCAGAGAGAAAATTTAGGTCACTTGTGGAAATAACCAGATGTATGCTGTCAGATAGCAATCTCCCTAAAAGACTATGGGGGGAAGCCATTCTCACAGCAGTGTACCTACAAAACAGAATGCCAACTAAAGGCGCTGAGCGCACACTACATGAGACATGGCATGGTAGGAAGCCAAACCTGTCACACATAAGAACATTTGGAAGTACAGCATATGCTCATGTACCAAAGCAAAGAAGGCATAAGCTGGATTCCACAACAGAAAGGGGCATTTTAGTTGGCTATGCTCCAGGACACAAAGGATATAGAATTTTGAATCTGAAAACTGGCATTGTTGGCATAAGACATGTTACATATTTTGATGAAAACAAAAGGGTTGATAAAGGCTGGATTATCCCAGATGAGCCTTATCATCCAGAATATGAAACTAGAACCATAATAGACATGCCAGTGTATATAAATGCCATACCAAGGCAGATGTCTGAAAGCAACTCATCTGTATCTAACGAGGAACAGGCAGAGGAAGCAGACACAGAAAGGATCATTGCAGGAGACAGTACAGTTGGAGAAGGGGAATCAATTGGAGAAGGACTCTCAGATTTAGAGGATGCGGAAAGGTCAGACCAACCTGTTGTCAGACGCTCATCCAGGGAAAACAAAGGTGTTCCACCCCCAAGACTGTCTTACCTAACAAAGTCAGCAGAAGCTCAAGAGCCTTAACATGGGATGAGATTGAGAAAATGCCAGCAGAAGAAGCTGCTGAATGGCGTAAAGCTGCACAAGAAGAAATTGATGCATTGGATAAAAATAATACTTGGATTCTTACAAAATTACCTCCTGGCAAGAAAGCTATAGGATGCAAATGGGTATTCAAGTTAAAAAGGAATGCACAAGGAAAAGTGGAAAGGTATAAAGCCAGATTAGTCGCAAAGGGATATCTTCAAAAATATGGAGAAGATTTTGATGAAGTGTTTGCACCTGTAGTGAAACACACGACAATTAGAACACTTCTGAGCATTGCAGTCTCAAAAGGCATGCAAGTCAACCACATTGATATGAAAACAGCATTTCTTCATGGAGATATAACTGAAGACTTGTACATGGAACAGCCAACAGGTTTCATAAATACAAAACAAAGACAGCTAGTGTGTAAATTAAACAAAGGTCTTTATGGATTAAAGCAAAGTGCAAAATGTTGGAATGACAAATTGCATGAAATATTGACAAATTTAGGATTTAAGCAAGGTGAAGCAGATAAATGCTTGTACACTAGGTGCAGAAATGGACAATATGCATACATTTTAGCTTTTGTTGATGATCTGCTCATTGCAAGCGAAAGTGAGCAAGAGTACAAGGACATTGTAAAATATTTAAACCTGAATGTTGAGATAAAAGAACTTGGTAATGTGTCATACTATCTTGGTATAGAAATTGAGAAACAAAATGATGGTTCTTATCTTCTAAGCCAGAAGCAGAAAATAAATGAGCTTATTGAAAGTTTAGGTATGCAAGATGCCCAAGTTGTAAGCACTCCCATGATCACTGATTTTCTGAAGGATGAAACAGTAAGAGAACCTTTACCAGATAACATCCAATACAGATCAGCCATAGGTAAGCTTTTATATCTGACTACCACATACAGGGCTGATATAGCAAATGCAGTAGGAATTTTGAGCAGAAGGGTCAGCTCACCTACCAAATCAGATTGGACTGCAGTTAAAAGGATGGTAAGGTATTTAAAAGGTACCATTGATTGTAAATTAAAGATTTCAGCCAATAGTAATCCAAAACTAATATGTTACTGTGATTCAGATTGGGCAGGGGATCATTCTGATTATAAATCCACAAGTGGATATGTGTTTATGTATGGAAATGTACAAATTTCTTGGGCCAGTCATAAACAAAGTATTGTGAGTCTGTCTTCTACAGAAGCTGAATATGTGGCCGTATCAGAAGCATGCAGAGAACTGATGTGGATTGAAAGACTTTTGCTGGATTTTGGAATAGCTGAACAGAGACCAATCCAGATAATGGAAGATAATCAGAGCTGCATCAGACTGTCAAAGAATGACAAGGTTCAGTCACGCACCAAGCACATCGCAACGAAATATCACAACGTGCGAGAGCTGGCAAAAGAAGGGGTCATCAGTCTAGACTATTGTCACACCAGTGAGATGACAGCTGACATCATGACCAAACCGTTACCCAGAGAACGTTTTGAGAATCTGCGAATAAAGCTTGGACTTTGTATGAATTAATAATTGCATGACAGTTATGCATGAGAAGGGGTTTGTTGGAATAATGTATTGTGTTTTACATGCATTGTCTGTCAGCAATGTTTTTCTCTGTGATTACTCTGTGACCTCTGATGTGAATTACTTAGAGAGGTCACACCCATGCAACTTCCTGTGGGGGTTAGACACAGCACATGGAGCTCATGGTCTCTCCTAACTGAAAATCTATGGTGTGAGCATCCATTACCATCTAAGCACATGGAAAGAGCTGATAATCCAAATGTATAGTATTATGTTTATATAAGCCTGTCTGAATATAAATCTAACTACAAACTGTGAGTAAACAGATGTTTTGTTACTTCAACTTTAAAGTGACTCAGCAGTGAATTATTCTGGGGTGTATGTGAGAGAGATGAAGAAAAGAAATTAACATTTCTAAAGCTGAAGCTGTGTGTATAAAAATCTGCTAATTATTTACTACAAATAATCCAACAAGGACACCAACTGGACACCCTAGGTCAGTGCGGTGGACTTCAGAAAAAGCTCCCACATGCATAGCTCCCTTACCACGGGTGCTGAGCTCCCAACCCCCTCCCCCAAAACCCACAACCCACTAATGTACAACACTACCATAGCTCTTAGGGGTGAAGGGGGCACCTACATGTGGGTACAGTGGGTTTTGGAGGCCTCCCATTTACCAGCACAAGTGTTACAGGTAGGGGGGGTTGGGCCTGGGGCCACCTGGCTGAAGCGCACTGCGGTACCCACTAAAAGTGCTCCAGGGACCTGCATACACGCAGGCCTCTAGGACTGGTTGCTGCTATATAACATTGGCACACCAGTTGACACCTGAAGACTAATCTCTCCGAAAACGTCCTTTATTGGAATAACCGCGTTTATTCACAGTTAACTGCAGATGAGAGGTTGTGGCCCACTGGCAATGAGTCTCCCTGGTACTGAGATGAGCAGTAGGTCAGAGCTGGCAGAATGCTGTACAATGCCCTCTTTCAGCCACATTCAAGGGAAGAACTAAGTTCTGTAACGTGGCTAACACAGGAAAGGAAACTAAAACTGGCTTACAAAACTGGCCACTACTGCATGGACTACAACAGGAAACACAACAGGGCACACTCTGACCCAGTAGGGAGGGGGAAAAGCACCATGGGAGAAGAGCCTACCAACTACCACCATCGTGAGACTGTAACACAAACTAATGAAATCACGGAGCCCAATACCCTACACCCACCACAATGCAATGCTGATGTGACCCTGTACTGCACCCGAGAGCCACATCTGACCCAGGGAAAGGCTGTGACAGGATCAAACACATTCTGCTGTCATGGAGGTGGGTACGGCATTTGAGGCTGGCATACAAGCTGGAAAAAAAGTTTGTAAAGTGGGTTTTTTTTTGGTGGGAGGGGGTTAGTGACCACTGGGGAAGTCCGGGGAGGTCATCTCCGATTCCCTCCAGTGGTCATCTGGGCAGTTGGAGCACTTTTTTGGGACTTGTTCGTGAAAAAAAAGGGTAAAAAAAAAGTGACCCAAAATCGCGGTAAAACGCTTTTTTTTTTCGATTATCAGCTAAAGACGACCATCTCTCCTCGGCTGATAACCACACCCCAGTTCCGCCTCCACCATGTCTCCGACACACCCCCGTCAAATTTATTCGCTTCCGCGACGGAGTGCAGTTGGAAACGCCCAAAATCGGCTTTCGATTATACTGATTTGGGTGCCTTTGCGAGACAAACGTCTATCTCCCGATTTAGGTCACACTATAGGCGTTTTTCTCTTTCAAAAATAAGCTGGATAGTAACATAGTAGATGACGGCAGAAAAAGACCTGCACGGTCCATCCAGTCTGCCCAACAAGATAACTCACATGTGCCACATTTTGTGTATACCTTACCTTGATTTGTACCTGTCTTTTTCAGGGCACAGATCATATAAGTCTGCCCAGCACTATCCCCACCCCCTCAACCACCAGCCCCGCCTCTTTCACGCTTTCCAAAAATACTAGGACTAGGGGGCATGTGATGAAACTACTGTGTAGTAAATTTAAAACAAATCAGAGAAAATGCTTCTTCACCCAACGCGTAATTAAACTCTGGAATTCGTTGTCGGAGAACGTGGTGAAGGCGGTTAGTTTAGCAGAGTTTAAAAAGGGGTTAGACAGTTTCCTAAAGGACAAGTCCATAAACCACTACTAAATGGACTTGGGAAAAATCCATAATTCCAGGAATAACAAGTATAGAATGTTTGTACGTTTGGGAAGCTCGCCAGGTGCCCTTGACCTGGATTGGCCGCTGTCGTGGATGGGATGCTGGGCTCGATGGACCTTTGGTCTTTTCCCAGTGTGGCATTACTTATGTACCACTCAGCTTAGAGGGAACAGTGATTACCAACCTCCCATCCCAACTCAATTGAATCTAAAATTCTCCACAGCAAGTCCTCTATGGAATGATTTTTATCCTCCATTTCTGTACCAATGGGGATGTTTTAAATCGCTTTATAATTCTTCTGTTCTACCTACATAATTACACTGACACATGTATATATACTATTCCATATGCAGAGTAACTAACATATAACATTTTTATAAACTTGCTGGAAACATAAGTTTTTCTAAAATATAATTTTGAATTCTGCTCTGGAATGCGGATCCAGCAATGCAACAGATCACTTCGGATCAATCAAGTCTCAACGATATCACATCTGGTTAGCAGTTGTTGATAAGAGTACAAAGTTACAGTCAAATCAAAACAGCATGGAGCATCTATCTTAGAAATTACATGAAGATAATTTAAACAGAATTACATTTGTATGTGACGTGGTGTATACAGCTTGTGTAATACATTTCCATTAAATGCAGGCTAAGCTACTGCTGGAACGAGTTTAGATGAGACTTTGCATTCTCCATGATTTAATATTCTCCCTACAAAGACCGAATAACCCACATTGAAGAAAGCTGGATTATAATAGAAAGCACAGCAACTGCGATGAAAAGGGATGATAAGGCCCCCCCTTTTTGGCAAAGCTATGGATGTTGGCTTTTCTGTCTGTGCACTGTCTCTCTGAAGTTCATGAATGCACGATGGCATTTTATCAAATAATTCCACGTCATCTACAAAGGCTGAGGAGTGAGCATATCTGTGGACTTGCAGTTCCAGACAGATCCATTAACAGCCTTGAAGTTCAAAGTAAGGGTGAGCAGAATATTTTTGTTTTGCGCAATTTGCTGTCTCATTTCTAGGAATGCTCATTTTGATCATTTTCATTGGGCTACCTTTTTCTCACAGGAGCAAAGTCATACAGTGCGCATTCTGTTGAGAAAGTGCATAATATTTGGAAAAGGGTGCACTGTTTTCCAAAATGGTACACATTCTTTTCCCTATTGCATGTGCATGATTATTGGCAAATGAAAAAAAAAAAATCATGAATCTTTGTGTTTTTCCTGCTCTTTCTCAGGTTTAAAAAAAAATGCAAAGACATAGAATATGTATTCAACTTTCAAGTTTATTGATCAAATAGAAATAGGAAAGGAACTACAATAAATGATAGGAAAGAGAAATTAAGAACTTAGCAGCTGAAATCACTTTTACCCAAATGTGGTTACCTAGTGGGTAGTGAAGCAAAAGGTCTGGGATCATAGGCATCCTTACTACTACTACTACTTATCATTTCTATAGTGCTACTAGATGTACGCAGCGCTGTACGCTTGAAGATAAGGAAACAGTCCCTGCTCAAGAGAGCTTACAATCTAATCAGGACCGACAAACAGGACAAATAAGGGATAAGAGAATTACTAAGATGGGAATGGTAAAACATGCATGGGTACTGTACAAGTGAATTCGGGTTAGGAGTTAAAAGCAGCTTCAAAAAGGCGGGCTTTTAGCCTAGATTTTGAGATGGCCAGAGATGAAGCTTGACGCACTGGCTCAGGATAAAAGGTTGTGAGGCCAGATTTAAATCTGGCATAGGATTGTTCCAGATGAAGATTAGAGGGCAGTGCATTGCGGAAACTGAGACCTGTCATGCTAAAATTTCTAGAGTGGATAAAGTCAAAACACCTGTTATGAAAGGTCAACAGAACAAGGCAATTATCTTGAGATGAACGAAGGGTTCTGGAGGGAGAGAACATTATTAATATGCATTTACATTTCCTATATCATTGCAAATGACAGTCCATCCCTAGTCCAAAGATTGCTGGCTGAAATTTTAGGATGGGCCATATTCAAAGGAAGGTAGCAGTTCAATTCTAGACAAGAATTTTAGGGGCCAGACCTGGGAACACACTGGCAGCATCATGATTCCAAAATACAATCTGGTTCCTATCTTCAAGGAAATTGAAATGCCAGTACCAGTGTAATCTGTCCAAAAGAAGCAGGACACATTCACAGATGCAATGGTACAATGTCAGAATATATACCAAAGACATGGAATCACTTGGTAACACTAAATATACAGTTTGGGTCTCAATGTGCTAGATGCTAGGTCAGTCATTATAGTTCAATACTTCAGAAAGCAATAGAGGTCTGTGAGAAAAGCCCATTGTCTTCTGCCTATCACCAGGTATACAAAACCACAATTGGTTTTTTGAATGAGGGAACACTTGTTTTATATTTTTCAATAGTACCAGAGGGAAAAAAAAGTTCTTGGGTTAGAAGGGTGTCTGCTGTCTTAGACATATCCAGATGGGGTTTTCCTATAAACAAGTGTATTCAGAATATTTACATAGTCTGTGGCACCTGACGCCTAAACAGAACATTCTATTTAGTAGGACTTTCTTCCTATAAGTCACTTCAGTGCATTAAGTAAATATTTTAATATAGTCATGTCACTGTTTATTATAGAATGGCTTGCTCCCAAACCTTGCCTAATGTGTGGTTAAAAAGTCAGTTTACACCAGCCTTTGCGTTGAGTCGAAGAATGCATAAACTCGATTCTTTTCTTACTCACAAGTTCTGTTTACGTTAATTTTTCTGTAAACCTTGTTGAAACACTTGCTTACAAGAACTGATAGAACACAGGCTGCTTCTCTCTCTGCCATAAGGTGTTGGTGATATCAGAAAGGTAAGGTAGGGAGGCATCTGAGAACACTGTGAATTAGAAAACCTATCACTGTTTCATCAAATTAAACATAATACTTTCTGTAAAGGAGTAGCTGGAAAGATCATTGTAGTGCCATATGGATGATTACCTTTCTTTGTAAGGTCTTTGAGGTATGCTTGCCTGCCACACCTAAAACGCACAGAAGTAAGCAGGATAATTCTATAAAGTACATAGGAACAGTTCTGCATAGGAACTAGTTATATGCATATGTCATTAGAATTTTGGCATAAATGCATACACATGTGTATATATACAAAAATTCTAAATTTGAATCTAGAAATATGCATCTACCTTACATGGCACATATTTTACAGGTGGTTGTAGCTTTGGGAGGAATCTAGGCAATGCATAGGCAGGATTCACACTTATTCATGTAACTTTAAGAATACTATAATTATATGTGTATCTCTGGAACTAAGGCACCCAGGGGCTGATATTCAGACCACAGGAGTTAGACCAGCTAACTCCCGTGGTTGGTGCTAAGCCTGCATATTCAATTCCGGGCCATTTCCGTTGACCGGCATTGAATATCCAGTTTATTCTTGGCCGGTTTGAAGGTAAACAGCAAAGTAAATATTCAGATTTAGTCGGTTATCTTCAAACTAGCCAAAGATATATTAGGTTTTCAAGCGGCCAAATATGGCTGCTAAACATGGTTTAAAAATTGGCGGATAGCCAGTTATATCAGGTGATATAACTGGCTATTCACTATCTACTAACAGGTGATATTCAGCGGGGGATAGCTGGTTATCCCCTACTGAATATCAGAGGATAGCCGGTTAAGCACTATTTAACCGGTCACTGCCATTCTGGCTGGTTAAATAGCGCTAAATATCATAGTAACATAGTAGATGATGGCAGAAAAAGACCTGCATGGTCCATCCAGTCTGCCCAACAAGATAAACTGTGCTACTTTTTGTGTATACCTTACCTTGATTTATATCTATCATTTTCAGGGCACAGACCGTATAAGTCTGCCCAGCACTATCCCCGCCTCCCAACCACCAGCCCCGCCTCCCATCACCGGCTATGCCACCCAATCTCAGCTAAGCTTCTGAGGATCCATTCCTTCTGAACAGGATTCCTTTATGTTTATCCCACGGATTTTTGAATTCCGTTACCGTTTTCATCTCCACCACCTCCCGCGAGAGGGCATTCCAAGCATCCACCACTCTCTCCATGAAAAAATACTTCCTGACATTTTTCTTGAGTGTGCCCCCCTTCAATCTCATTTCATGCCCTCTAGTTCTACCTCCTTCCCATCTCCGGAAAAGGTTCGTTTGCAGATTAATACCTTTCACAGACACATGCCAACTCTATGACTATTATGAGTTCTCCTGCCTAAATCATAGATGCATACTTCTGCTGGTACACAGTGCCTATGTTTGTTTATAGCATATATGCTAATTACGCTACATGGCCCGGCACTGAATATCCTTGGCTAATTCTTCCCGCGGCAGTCAGCGTTTAAAAAATTGCTGGCTGCCGTGGGCGGAATATACATGGTGTCCGGAAAAAAAGGGACCGCCAACATTTTTTCCAAATAACCCAAAAATGTCCTAATGCAGCAGAAACCTGCCTGAAATTTGAGACATTTCTGAGTACTCTATTTTTCAACAGGATGGAGCTCTAGTGCATCGAGCTCGCAAAACAGTTGAGCTCTTAATTAATGAAACCCCAGAAGGTCATGCTAAATGTTTAAACAATTGCAAAGCATTTTGAAACAATGTAAGGGGTCTCATTTTTTCCAGACACGGTATAGACTCAATAGTGTATTCTGTTACAGTTATGGATCTCTGATGGTTTTATTGATTTAAATATATTCAAGTAAGTTTATTGTGTATTCCTCAACCTTATTCTCTGTTTTGTACTAGACTTCTTATGTTGTTCTTTCATTAAATGTTGTAAGCCACATAGAGCCTGCCTTAGTGGGATTATGTGGGATATAAATGTTCACAATAAATAAATAAATAAATAAATATCTGTTTGTATTTTTGTTTGCAAAAAGCAAAAGAAAATTTTCATATACACTGCCTCACCACTGATCAATGTGCCTGAACTCTCTTTTAGAAAGAGCGCTGATAGGCTGTCTTGGTACATGTGGGTACCAATGACATAGGAAAATGTGGGAGGGAGGTTCTGGAAGCCAAATTTAGGCCCTTAGGTACAAAACTGGTCCACATCCTCCAGGGTAGCATTTTCAGAAATGCTCCCTGTTCCACGCACAGGACCCAAAAGGCAGGCAGAGCTCTGAATCTCAATGCGTGGTTGAGATGGTTAGGAACTGGGCGACATTCTTGGAAATGGGGAGACTGTTCCAAAAGGATGGGCTCCACCTTAACCGAGATGGAACCAGGCTGCTGGCGCTTACTTTTAAAAAGGAGATAGAGCAGCTTTTAAACTAGAATGGGGGGTGGGGGGTGGGGAGGAGGAGCTGACAGTCGCCTAGGAGTGCATGGTTCAGTGTTGAGTATACGTGAAGGATACTAATGAAATAGGACCAGAGGCCCACCCAGGAATGGTGCAATGACTCGCTGTCCCCAAGTTGCATCCCTAGCTGGCTCGCTCCCTTCCCTCCGCTCCCACTCGGCGAGTCCTTCAGTTGTTTGTTTTGTTTTTAATTCTGCAGCGGCACTTCCAACTTAAGAGCCCCCCCCCCCCCTCCCCGGAAGGTCATCGCTGTGTTTTTCCTCCCTTCTGTTGCTCCTTTCCCTGTGCTCCCACCTCGTTCCGCAAGTCTGACACTTCAGGTTTTTTTTCTCCCTGCTTTTGCCGCGGTGCTTCTAACTGGCGTACACAGTGATTTACACACACACAGGCCGGCTTCAGGGTTTGCTCTTCTGCATCCCGCCCTCTCCAATGCAACTTCCTGTTAGGGCAGGATACACGCAGCAGAGGGAACCTCGAAGCCGGCCAGTGTCTGTGTGAATCGCTGCGCAGTGCACGCCAGTACTAAGTTAGAAGCACAAGCACAGTGGTAGAAGCAGGGAGAAAAAAACTGAAGTGCTGGACTCGCGGAACGAGTTGGGAGCACAGGGAAAGGAGCAACAGAAGGGAGGAAAAAAACAGAGATGACCTTCTGGGGGGGGGGGGGGGATCTGGAGGGAAGGGAGAGAAGTGCTGCCCTGTGGGAGGGGCAGGCTGAGTGGCTGGCTGGGTGCTGGACATATGGGGGGGGGGGCTGTAGGGAGAGAGGGGCTGGAGCTGTGGGGGGAGGGGCTGGAGGGAAAGAGATGCTGGAGCTGTGGGGGAGGGGCTGGAGGGAAGGGAGAGAAGTGCTGGATCCATGGGGTAGGCAAACCCAGTACTGCCGCTCAATCCCTCAATTCTCCTATGTCCCCCTTCTTCCTGGACTCCATTTATGCCATCCATAGGGTTATCATAGTCAAAATAGGGCAGGTGTAGTGATCCCATTTTCAAAATGGTGCTAGTTGGCCATTTTATTATGTGCATCTGTATTGCATGGAGAGGGTCACAGAGGCCATGGCTCTACCAATTTTCTTGCTGCACAAAGAGCATCTGCAATCAGGGAAATGCAAAGGGGGAGGGGGCAGAACACAGCTTAGTTTGACCCTCGTTCTCCCGCCCTGCTACATTGCATTAAATACATGCCTATATGCTCACATGTGCCTTGTGATCAGCTGGCAATAAAACAGCACCTGAGGAAATCCAAATGAGAAACTGGGCCTCATCCCTCCAGTGGTGCAGCAGTCTGAGTGGGTGGGGCGCAGTGGTCCGGTCCTGGGCCCAGCTAGGTCTCTTGGCCGCCCAGGTCTTGCCCACAGGACCCTGGCAACTAGTGTGAGCTCTTCAGGACCTCATGGGAAGGAGAGTGATAACATAGTAGATGACAGCAGATAAAGACCTGTACGGTCCATGCAGTCTGCCCAACAAGATAAAGTCATTACATATGGTATATGAAGTGATACTTCATATTGGTCTTGCCATTTTTAGGTGAGGGAGTAGTGCTGGACCCACAGGGAGAGAAGGAGAGAGGCTGGCTCGGGGAGGTGGGTGAAAAGGCTTAACTTGTGGCCCAGGTGAGATCAGAGGCTGGGTAATGTGGCTGAACACACATTATATTAATTTGCCACCTTTTTGGAGGTATTCACTCAATGGTGTACAGCCTCAGCTGTAGGCTTCTCTGGGTCTAGATGATTTTATTAGTCTCCTCTCGTTTCTCGAATTGATCATAGCAGCACTCCCCTGCGGCCCCACACAACAGGAACAGGAGCCAGGGTGATTTTCCGCACCACGTGTAAGCAGCTGCCCAGCAGGTAAAATACATATATTTTAAAAATTTTAGTGTGTCATGTAATGTGTTCATGTTCAAGAGTGTAATCAGAATGCTGGCTAGTGGTGGGCTTCTGGGTGGGGTAAGTACTTCACTGCCTAGGACAAAAAAAGGTATATTTAATGATTAAATATACTTTTTTGCCATAGGCAGTGAACATCCCACCCCCACCAAGAAGCCCACTACCAGTTGTAATCAAAATGATGGCTCTGATGGATTAATATTTAAAAATATTGTTTTCCCCCTCCATTAAGTATGTATGTGGTTTATGTTGATGCAGGGCAGCTGTTGGGCAGACTACTTAGAAATCCATCATCAAGTGCATTCTAAGGCATTATTTTGTAATATCCCAAAAAACACTACTCATACATAGTGCCCATCCATATTAGCTCTGGGCCCACCCAAAATGTCAGGTCTGGCTACGCCACTGAATAGGACATTTAGGGAATCCCAGTAGAGAGGTTTCAACAGTGCTGAAAGTAAGCTAGGTGTGCTTAATGAGAGAGCAGTATAAAGGATGCACATTATCCTCTTCAACTTCTAAGCAGCTTGTAGATCCAAGGAAAAAGTGCCCATATACAAATGCTAGAAGCCTGAAAAATAAGATGAGTGAGTTAGAGTATGTAGCACTAAATGATAAAGTAGATATAATAGGCATCTCAGAGACTTGGTGGAAAGAGAAAAATCAATGGGACATTATGTTAACAGGGTATCAATTATATCGTAATGATAGAGAGGATAAAATTGAGGTGGGGGGGGGGGGGGGGGGGTTGCACCATATGCTAAAGATGGAATTGAGTCAAATAAAATAAACATTCTGCACAAAACAGATAATGGAATCATTATAGATAGAAATGCCATGTGTGAAGGGAAGGAGTATTCTTGTAGGACTGTATTACCATCCACTGGGACAGAACGAAAGGACAGATATGCTTACAGAGATAAGGAAAGCTGGCAAATTGGGCAACACTATAATAATGGGTGATTTCAATTACCCCAATATTGACTGGATAAATGTTACATCAGAGAGTGCCAGGGAGATAAAATTTCTAGATGTAATAAACGACTGCTTCTTAGAGAAACTGATCTAGGAACTGACGAGAGGGGGAGCCAGTTTGGATCTGGTCCTTGGTGGCATGCAGGGCATAATGCAACATGTGGTGGTGTTGGATCCCCTGGGAAATAGTGATCATAACATGATCAAGTTTGAGCTACTATTTGGGATGAACCCACAAAGGAAATCTGCTGTATCTGCATTTAATTTTTGAAAGGTGACTATAATAAAATGAGGTAAATGGTTAAAAAGAAACTAACAGGTTTGGCTGCTAGGGTTAGGACACTAAATCAGGCATGGACGTTATTCAAAAATACCATCTTGGAAGCCCAGACCAGATGCCTTCCAAGTATTTGCAAAGGTGGAAAGAAAAGAAAATGAAAGCCAGCATGGTTAAAAGGTGAAGTAAAAGAGGCTATTGCAGCCAAAAGATTGTCCTTCAAAGAATGGAAAAAGGACCCAAATGAAGAAAATAAGAAGCAGCAAAAGCTCTAGCAAGTCAGATGCAAAGCATTAAAAAAGGCTAAAAGAGAACTTGAAGAGAAATTTGCCACAGAGGCTAAAACTCACAGTAAAACTTTTTCAGGTACATCAAAAGCAGAAAGCCTGCAAGGGAATCCATGGGACTGTTAGATCATGAAGGAGCAAAAGGGGCACTCAGAGAGGACAAAGCCATAGCAGAGAAACTGAATGCATTCTTTGCTTCAGTGTTTATGGAAGAAGATGTAAAAGATCTGCCTGTACTGGAAATGGTTTTCTAGGGTTATGATGCAGAGGAACTGAAAAAAATCTCGCTGAACCTGGAAGATGTACTGAGCCAAATTGACAAATTAAAGAGTAGCAAATCACCTTGACTGGATGGCAAACATCCAAGGGTACTCAAAGAAATGAAGCATGAAATTGCTGATCTGCTGTTAGTAATATGTAACCTGAAGATTAGAGGGTGATTAATGTAATACTGATTTTTAAAAAGGGTTCTAGGGGTGATCCGGGAAATTATAGAGCGGTAAGCCTGACATCAGTGCAAGGCAAAATATTGGAAACTGTTATAAAAAAATAAAATTGCAGAACACATAGACAAACAAGACTTAATGAGACAGAGTCAGCATGGGTTCAGCCGAGGGAAGTCTTGCCTCACCAATTTGCTTCACTTCTTTGAAGGCATGAATAAATATGTGGATAAAGGTAAGCCGGTTGATGTAGTGTATCTAGATTTTCAGAATGCTTTTGATAAAGTTCCTCATGAAAGACTCCTGAGAAAGTTAAAGAGTCATGGGATAGGAGGCAAGTAGTGTTAAATGGTCATTCCTCTCAATGGAGGAGGATGAATAGTGGAGTGCCGCAGGGATCAGTACTGGGACCAGTGCTATTTAACATATTTATAAATGATATGGAAATTGGAACGATGAATGAGGTGATTAAATTTGCAGATGACACAAAACTATTCAAGGTTGTGAAAACACATGCGGACTGTGAAATATTTGCAGGAAGACCTTAGGAAATTGGTAGACTGGGCATCGAAATGGCAGATGAAATTTAATGTTGACAAATGCAAAGTGATGCAGATTGGAAAGAATAATTTGAATCATAGTTACCTGATGCTAGGGTCCACCTTGGGAATCAGCACTCAAGAAAAAGATCTAGGTTTCGTTGTAGATAATACACTGAAATCTTCTGCTCAATGTGCGGCAGTGGCCAAAAAAGCAAACCGGATGCTAGGAATTATTAGGAAAGGGATGATGAATAAGACCAAAAATACTATAATGCCTTTATATCACTCCATGGTGTGACTGCACCTTCAGTATTGCATTCAGTTCTGGTCACCGTATCTCATAAAAGATATAGCGGAATTAGAAAAAGTTCAAAGACGAGCCACCAAAATGATAAAGGGAATGGACCTCCACTCGTATGAGGAAAGGCTAAAGAGGTTAGGGCTTTTTAGCTTGGCAAACAGATGGATGAAGGGAGATATGATTGAGGTCAACAAATTCCTGAGTGGTGTAGAATAAGTAGAAGTAAATCGATTTTTTACTCATTCCAAACGTATAAAGACTAGGTTTAATAATGTGGTTTTCTACATATTACTAAGCCAGATTATTATTTTACTAGTTGATGACTGAAATGTAGTACAGTGTGTTTTATAACACAGATTACTGATCAGAGACTTACTCTAGTGCCATACTGTAGTAACAGTACCACATTCAAAGGCAATGATAAAGAAAAGCACTGAATCCAGAAATAAACATGGCATTGAGGTAGGAACAGATGGACAATTTCTTAATAAATTCTAAAAGTGAAATATTTGTTCCTTTCCAAAGCATCTCTTTAATGAGGATATTTGAAACTTTCTCTGATCGGGACGTATCTGTTTACAGGGTGATGTTTGTGCTCTGGGTATGATCACTGCCCTGGCAGCCTGTGAAGCAGGAGGTTCCATTGAAACTGCAGTGGCTAACTGATTTTCCATCACGCACACCCTGCCATGCTCCAACGGAAAAGTTTCATTGTTTAAGAGAAGTTTTAAAATTGATACCTTCTTGGAGGTAAATATTTAATCATCGGGATTTCTAGAGCAAGCAATCAGTGTTGTTTTACAGATTCAAGAAAACCATGAACTAGGATGGATTTTAAAGCAGCAGAATGCTAACAATACGATTTCTTTCACTACTCACACTTTCTGTTTTATGTGACTTGGAACTATAGGGTCATTTGATTTCTCATACACCTGGGAAACTGGGTTCGATTTCCACTGCAGCTCCTTGTGACTCTGGGCAAGTCACTTAATCCTCCATTGCCCCAGTTACAAATAAGTACCTGTATATACTATCCGCCTCATAATTGAAAGTGAAAGACGCCCAATATGGGCGCCCAAGTCGGTATAATCGAAAGCTGATTTTGGTCGTCTTCAACTGCAATCTGTCGCGGAAACAGCCAAAGTTGACGGGGTTGTGTTGGAGGCGTGGTGAAGGTGGGACTAGGGCGTGATTATCGGCCGAGGAGAGATGGGCGTCCTTGGCCGATAATCGAAAAAAGAAAGGCGTTTTTAGCGTGAATTTGTGTCACTTTTTTTGGACCCTGTTTTTTCACGAACAAGTCCCAAAAAGGTGCCCTAAATGACCAGATGACCACCGGAGGGAATCGGGGATGACCACCCCTGACTCCCCCAGTGGTCACTAACCCCCTCCCACAAACAAAACCACTTTACAAAGTTTTTTTTCTCAGCCTCTATGCCAGCCTCAAATGCCGTACCCACCTCCATGACAGCAGAATGTGTTCTATCCTTTAACAGCCTTTCCCTGGTTCTGATGTGGCTCTCGGGTGAATGTGACACATTTTCTGTTATGCGCACTGCAGAGTCACATCAGCAATGCATTGCGGTGGGTGTAGGGTAGTGGGCTCCGTGATTCCACTAGCTTGTGTTCAATGCTCACGATGTTGGTAGTTGGTAGGCTCTACTCCCATGGTGCTTTTCTCCCTGCTTACTGGGTCAGAGTGTGCCCTGTTGTGTTTCCAGTAGTCCATGCGGTAGTGGCCATTTTTGTAAGCCAGTTTTATCTCCCTATCATGTGTTACCCACGTTACTGAAAGTGGGCATTGTACACCTTTCTGCCAGCTCTGACCTACTGCTAATCTCAGTACCAGGGAGACTTTTTGCCAGTGGGACACAACCTCTGATCTGCAGTTAACTGTGAGTAAACGTGCTTATTCAAATACAGGACTGTTTCCGAGAGATTAGTCTTCAGGTGTGGACTGGTGTGCCAAGGTTATACAGCAGCAACAAGTCCTATCCCTGGAGCACTTTTAGTGGGTACTGCAGTGCACTTCAGGCAGGCAGACCCAGGCCCATCCCCCCCCCCCACCTGTAACACTTGTGGTGGTAAATGGGAGGCCTCTAAAACCCACTGTACCCACATGTACTTGACCCCTTCACCCCTAAGATCTATGGTACTGTTGTACAGACAACTCCCACAACCAAATGGCTTGGATTAGGACGTTTCTGAGCTGGGCATTTTTAGTTTCCATTATCGCAAAAAAAAACCAGCACATCTCAGAAAGGACCAAATTCATGGCATTTGGTCCGTACAAAACCCGTATTTTGAAACAAAGGATGGACGCCCACCTTTTTCGAAAATACGGTTCAAACCTCCCCTTTACGCACCCGTTCACGGACATAGACGCCCATGGAGATGGGCGTTCGTGTTCGATTATGTCCCTCCACGTAAGCTGCTTTGAATGTAGTTGCAAAAACCACAGAAAGGCGGTATATCAAGTCCCATTTTCCTTTCCTTTTCATTTGTGTCACTGCCCTCTTTCCCTCTCTTATGAAATTTGATCCTCTTTGGAGCCACTGTCAGATACAGAAGGAAGGGCTCTTGCGCTCATTACAATCGTTATGAAGGCAATTTCCAAAAGCCATTTACCCAGATAATTAGCTGTTTACCCAGATTTATGGCTTATTAGAAAATGGTCTATGGATTTATAGTCTGAGGAACGCTTTACAATCATGATCTTATGGTTTAATACCCATATTTAATATCACTTTCTCAGCGTCACATAATTGAAAAAATATGGAGGGAAGCATGCACAGAAAAGAAGTAGTATGCCTTGGTTACCACATTGGGGAGGAAGTGCTGTAATGCCGCATTATTCTCCTGAAGAAGCCGAGCTGCAAGCAATACTTGGATTCTTGTTGGGAAAGAGCAGTTCATGATCTCATTCAATTGAAGAGAATATCAGAGGGTCTCTAGCAATTATTTACACTGAATGTTTCAATTGGTTGAAATAAAAAGGTAAAGGATTCGATATACCACCTTTCTGTAGGTACAACCAAAGCAGTTTACATATGCAACAAAAAAAAAAAAAAAGAAAAATTGACATAACACAACCTTTCCAGCTACGATTCCCTTATGTGGCTATACCAAATGAACTTTATCTTACCACAACTTCACTATGTATTTGTTTATACCGGAGTCCGCAATCGCCTCTCTGGTACTATGTAAGCCACATTGAGCCTGCAAATAGATGGGAAAATGTGGGATACAAATGTAACAAAAAAAAGGGAAAACACTCCGCTTAAATTTGGAAATACAACACACAAAAGCGGATATAGTAAGATATGGAACTTTGTAAGTCTAAGTGCTTTGAAAATGAGCCCCATAGTGTATTTGGATTTTCAGAAGGCATTTGACAAAATTCCTCATGGGTTAGGAGGCAATAATCTTTTGTGGTTTGGAAACTGGCTAAGAGACAGGAAACCGAACATAGGATTAAAAAGTTCATTTTCCACATGGAAAAGGGTGCTATTCTTTCAGGGCCTGTAATTGGACCTGAGCTATTTAAAATATTCATAAACTATCTGGAGATAGAAGTCGTGAATGAGGTATCAAATTTGTAGATGACAAGATTATTCAAAGAAAAGATCTGAGGGGATTTGCAGAAGGATCTTGTGAGAGTGGGAGACTGGGCCACAAAATGGCAGATTAAATTTAGGAGGTAGTTTTCAAGCTGGGTTATAATAAACCATATGTTATTTGGCCCTTAATGCATGTTAAAGGGCTCTAATTCAAGTTTCAGTGCTGTAACGTAGCATTAGGTATGTCACCACAGGGAAAGTAGTAATGAGATGCAAAGTATGCAAAATACAATCAAAACACCTCATTTCAATGTAATTTCTAAAATGCAGCTTGTTATAACTGGAAAAACAACTCCAGCAAATAAGTGGAGTTATTTTACCATCCCGAAAGCATCAAGCCTCAAAGATGCAGCCCGATGCATCATAAGGGGCCAACCCACAGTGAACATAAGCTGCCCTCTGAGCCCTTCCCAATCACAACCCCTCTCTCAAAGGACTCCCCCCCCCCCCCAACAATGTCAAAATACCCCTCTAAGCAGAAGGTCCCCCACCTGGAAGCTCACCAGAAAATTATCCCCCCCCGCCAAAAAAAAAACCTCATAATGTGTAGTGCCCTCCCACAGAAGGCCTATCCAACCACCTGCATCCCCCCCTCCTTTCCAGGCCCTCCTTTACCACTCTGCCATTTTATTCTTTCCTTTAAGGAGGCAACTGCATGATGGGAAAGGAAAGGGAAATGGAACTGGAGGAGTGGCCTAGTGGTTAGGGTGGTGGACTTTGGTCCTGAGGAACTGAACTCGAGTCCCACTTCAGGCACAGGCAGCTCCTTGTGACTCTGGGCAAGTCACTTAACCCTCCATTGCCCCATGTAAGCCACATTGAGCCTGCCATGAGTGGGAAAGTGCAGGGTACAAATGTAACAAAAATAAAATATACCACCTTTCTGAGGTTTTTGCAACTACATTCAAAGTGGTTTACATAAATTCATGTACTTATATTGTACCAGGGGCAATGGAGGATTAGGTAATTTGCCCAGAGTCACAAGGGGAATTGAATTCAGTTCCCCAGGATCAAAGTCCACTGCACTAACCACTAGGCTACTCCTCCACATAACTTAACAAATATGAAAAAACAAAAACCTGCGGCAATATGGTCATCTTATTCAGACTGTATCAGTGCATACAGTTTATTACATAAGGAAATCCACAAGGGGAAACCAAAGTTCTGCAGAAAAAGCAGTGCAGTCCACAAGAGCAGAACACATGTCTTCAAAAGAATAAAAAAGCCTTTAACCTCTCCCGTAAAGGGCTGGCTGAATCAAGCCCTTTTGAAAAACTTGTAGATCCCGCTGTTTAAATTTTGGGATATACAGGCACATTCCCTTTCTGGGGAAGATATGTGTAGATTTTGGTTTTTGCCAAAGCCCCACCCAAGCCATGCCAATCTGCACGTCATGAGGATTTCTAAGTGTGAACTGTGGCTTTCTGAAATCAGCACTTACACTTGTATGCCATATACACTGTAAATCAAAAAAGAAGAATAGGAACCCCACAAACCTTGAAGAATGATGATCAAAGGAAGGGAGGAGAGACCTCATCTTGAAAATGTATTGTGGATTAGAGCAAACTCTTTCAAAAGGTGAGATTCAATAGGACTCAACACAGCACGTTTCTCCACTACTGCCTGCATCAGGAGTCCATCAACAATGAGGTAATATCAAGTAATAGCTGTAAAGCTCCACACAAATGGGAGAAACCATTGCATTGCAGTCATCAATAGTGTGTTCCACTCAGGCAAAAGCATGTCACTATTTACGTGAGGAAATCATGAATGGGGGTGGGGGGGGGGTTGATTTTTAAAGCAATTTAAATGGTCAGAAGATGCTCCTGGTCTCTTAGATTGCATATATGAGGCTTTCTGGGGATAGTCACTGGAACGTAACTAGGTAATTTTTCTGAATATTCCCTCTAATTGCCTATGCCAAAACCAACTAGTTTGGTGCAGAGTTCAGGTGGAACAGAAATTTAGCTGGTTAGTGGTGATTTTCAGTCTGCTGCGGTTATGTAGTTGTATAAAGAGCAAAACAGCTGTCCTAACATTATGCGGTGAGTTAACTGGGCACCAGTCTGACTATCCGGGCACCAGCATTGGACCCATGGCTTACCAGCCACTTACTGCCATGGGCTGAATATCAGGTCCAGGGCTTAAAGGTCAATGTGTATGGGGTTAAGATCCCTGAGCAGTCTCTGGAAATGCAAGATCAGAGCAGCGGCGATGCATTCTGCAGTTACGGCACCTTTTTTAGTCCTGGTAAAAATAGAACTCAGTTATCTGCCAATTATCACCTTTTCTATTTATGTTTCGCTGTTTGGAAAAAAGACCTCATGCCCAAAATGTTGTCATTAATAATTGCTCTCTTTTTCCAGAAGGTATTTTGTTTTATTAATGTTTTCTTATACTTAGATCCCATAAGACTAGTATTGATGCATTGCAGATACCATCTGCCTTCTAGCACAAGTAAAATCTTTGCATATTCATTTTACGTATGCTATTTATTTTTAGATCTATGTTTAAAGGTTTTGAAAGGATTTAATATAATCTCTGACAATGTTTTGTAAGGGAGCACTAAATTCTCCTTGTTAGTAGTGGCTTCAGAGGTTTAACAGTCTGCGTTGGCAGTGATCGACATTTGAAGTAAGAAATTTTAATGACATTTTCCAAAGGTGGGTGTCTAGAGTATAAATCTTCTTGTAAGGGAAGAGACTAGGCCCTTCCTATCTTCCTTTCTATGGGAGTGTCAGGACTCAAGAGGAATGCTTGGGCTCCATTGGTTCTTAAAGGTTTGTTTATTGTTTTGGGGGGGAGGGAGTTTAGGGTGTCTGTCTTCCAAGGTTTCAAGAATGGGATGAAAATCCCATGCACTAATAGTGTCATAAAGACTGAGCCACTAAGAGAGCAGCAAAGGGTACTAACAACAGAATGAAGACTTCAAGGCATGGAGAACAGAAAAGCAGCACCAACAATGGAATCGAGACCCCCAAGGTACTGGGAGAGGGATAAAGAAAAATCAGCATTGTCATAGAGACCTCTAGGCTCTGTGAAAGGGGTAATGCATCATCAGAATTAGTACAAAGTCCTCAAATTCTGTGAACGTGGGGAAAGAAGTGCCATGTATGGTTCCACCACCAACCTGCAGCTGGTTCAGCTCCTAAGGGAACTTTGCCAGGTGAACCTGTGACTTCCTACCTACTGGGCTGGATGATCATTGAAATCTGCTCTATGGTTGCTACTTCCTCTTAGGGGCCATCTTGTTAAACTAGGTCTTTGGCCTTTTTGCCAGAGTTTGGTTGGCACCTCTACAGAGTTAGCCATGTGTTTTGAATTTTTTGCTGTGTTCTCTTTGAATTCCAAATCTTGCTTCTACAATGTAGAAACACTTTCAGTCCAGTATCAGAACTCTGCAAGGATCTGGCCTAACTCCTGTACTGAGTCTCTCAGCAGGTACTAGTAATCTATCACAGGCTGTGGGTTTCATGCAGTGAAGACCTGGCAGTTGCCAGCACCTGAGAGATCAATCCAAATAGAATGCAGCTGCTACTCCCACCCATCTCTAGGCCTAGAAATGCCACAGTGGTGGAGATCCTGTCTTAGGGCATCAGCTGGCTGGCAATTCCCTTGTCCTCCTTACTGAATAGATCCATCAGACTTCTTTGTTTTGTGAATAAATGATCCTGTATGAGGGGTACATGAAGTAGTATGTGAGTTTCTCCATAGATATGTTTGTCCACAAGAATTTGATGCCAAGATTATATGCTCTGTCACACTAACAAAAAAACGACATCAAAAGACTTAGAACCCCTTATTCGAAAGGAAGATTGGAATGTAGTCAAAGCATTCATCTGTACTATTCCCCAGGTGGTCACAAAGGTTACCAGTCCCAAAATCAACTTCTGGGATAATAGGATTGTATTATATGACATTTAATTATTTATTTATTTATTTATTTTATTTTATTTTTAACATTTAAAACCTGCTTACAGATAAAGAAACATTGACCTAAAAAACTAAGGCATGGAGAGAGTGACAGATCAACACTAACATTAGCAAAAAGGTCACAAATCCTCTCAGTATGGGCCAAAGAAATACCAAGAGGGTATGTCAGAGTGAGAGTGTTGCTAGAAAATGAGCCCATTACAGGAGTCTTTGAAGGAGTGAGTACCTAAGTGTCACCATAGGCAGGTTTGTCTAGAAGAATGACAAGAGCTTTCTGTTGTACTGCTAGAAAGAAAACTTGACAGGACTTAGGGCCAGAAAAAGAAAAAAAATGGTAGAACAATACAGATTTCTCCCTATGGTTAAAAACAAATCTTCTTAAAAAAATCTACTCTTACCTTTTTAATGCAAAGTTAGCTTACAAAGTTACTGTAGAGTTTTCAGATTTTATAGATGTTTGCTTAATTGCAAGAGCTCTAATGGTCAACTGCTTTAACTACCAAGCATGTACCCCCCCCCCCCCCCCACCACACACACACACACTCCTTATTGAGAGAAATTCTTCTTCTGTAGTATATATTAAATAGGAGAAAGAGTTTCCACTGTATAGCACAGGATTTCCAAAATATAGTTACAGAATAAATCACAAGAGGAAATCAGTGAGTTCTTAAGGAAATTCAAAATGTGCAAATTATATCTCCTTTTCAGATTCTCATTATGGTCAATCCTGAAATTTAAGTAATAGTTTTGTTTGACCAAGGCCTGATTGTCTTTGGAAACCTCAGAAAGCTGCTACTCCAAACAAACCAGCTTACCAGCATTAGCAAATAGAGAGTTATTACACATTGAATATTTTACCTGTACTTTCCTAATAGAACAGTGACATTTTATCTCAACATCTAGTTATATAATTTTTCCAAGGATTAAACTGTTTGCTATTAGATTCAAGTGTTACCTTCTTCGGTAAGCCCCCAGTCTCTGCACTTCACAGCAGCCAAATCTTCAGCTTATATTCCACTCCTGAAGACCCTCACTCTGAAGCTTGGAACTGGGACCCCTCCGGTTCATACTTGCTTGGAAAGTGGAAGGGCATTTTCAATATGACGTTCAAGACCAATTGTAGATGTTTTGCTGAAAATGTCTAAAATTGTCATCCTGAACATAGCAATTTTCAAACCAGAAAAATATCTACTTTTTTGGTTTCAAAAACTTCTATTTTCAAGATGTCTAGGTACCATAAAAAAAAAATGCCTAGAGAAAAATACACAAAATGAAGCCCTAGGGATGGCTATGTGGCACCATTCCAAGTAAACTGGCCACACAGACATCTCAGCAGAGCAGAGGGGCAGCCTAGTAGACTTCACATAAAAGGACCCAGGTAGAAATCCAACCTTAACAACCTTATTTTGTATTGTGAGCCCACCAAGAACACCTAGGAACCTACCATACCTAACTGTACACTACTACAAAAGCCCTCAGATCTGCAGGTGTCTCCTATCTATAGGTACAGTTGGTATTTTGTGGGATTGGAAGACTCATAATTTCCACCACAAGTGTACTAGTTAGAGTGGAATATGGACCTGGGTCCCTTTCTCTACACTCTACTGCACTGACTAGTAGCCTACTCCTGGGACCAGCTTGCTGCTCTAATAGGAATGGCCATAATATCTGGCTGTCACAGATCCTGGGACTTTCTTTCTTCTATGTTTGAGCAGTGCTGCGTATGCCTTGTAGCGCTATAGAAATGCTAAATAGTAATAGTAGTAGTAGTAGTAGTAGTACTGTCACTGTTACATCTTTAGGGGGTAGGAGGAGGTCAGTGAGAGATTAAGGGGGATCATACCTTAATTCCTCCAGTGGTCAGCTGGTCAGTTAGGGCACCTTTTTATGACTTAGTCATGATTAAACAGGTCCAGATAAAAAGTCCCAATTTGGGCCCTAGATACTTTTATCTTGTTCCATTATCCCTGAAAAATGTCCACATTCTGGGCCCATCCAAATCCCACCATAACCATGCCCCCTTATAATTTAGATGAACTGCAGAGAAAACCGTCTCAAATCTGAGTTTCAAAAATCACAACTTCCCATGAAAAACATCCAACTGCCATTTTTTAAATTTTTTTTCTCTCATGAAATTAGTGCCATAGTTACACTGTCATTAGAAAAAACCTTAGGCCCTGATGAAGTAGGCTGTAGCCACAAATACTCTAATACTTCTCCAGGTCTATGAACAGACCCTGGCACACCTCTTCTGTCATCCAGATTGAGCCTCATAGAGGATCATGACTTCAGTTTGAGGGACTGCTTCCCTCTTTCATGCTGGGCATCAGAGGAACATGTTACGGCTCTGTATTCAATGAGGTTTCAGGCTCTGGATAAACCCTTTCTACAGTCTTTGGCCATAAATTTGACCATTCGACACTCTAGAGGTAAGGATACTAACATAATAACATAGTAACAGATGGCAGATAAAGAGCAGCATGGTCCATCCACTCTGCCCAGCAAGATGGTTAGAGTCATACCTGCTGCTCTGTGCAGAACATGCATGTTACCTCTTCTGTGCTTTTATTTATGATTGCATTTGCTGGTTTGTGTAGGTTGCAACCCTCTATGTCTTTTGTTTTGCATTGATCCCATCCTCTTGCTATATACGAATCCTCTGGGTTTATCCCACACCTTTTTCTGATATAAAATTTTTCTGATATAGCTTTTAAGCTTACCTCCTTGCAGTTTCATTTCATGTCCTCTAGTTCCATAGCTTCCCTGTCTTTTAAGATTTGTACAGCGCTGCGTAAGTTTAGTAGCGCTATAGAAATGTTTAATAGTAGTAGTAGTAGTAGTTTGTTTATTAATAACTTTCAAGTATTTAAACACCTGTATCATATCGCCCCTGTCTCTCCTCTCCTCTATGGTATAAATATTCATATTTCATACATCTTTTGGTGCAGACTCCATATCATTTTGGTTGCCTTCCTTTGAATCACTTCAAGTTTTTTAGTATCCTTAGCAAATACCCAGTGTACCTGAACGTAACTCACCTTGAGCTACTATTGAAAAAGATGTGAGCAAAATCCAAATACATAAATTAATTAATTAATTAAATAAAAATACTGCCTCCAAAACTGAACACAGTGCTCCATGTGGGATGTCACTAAAACTTGTACAGGGGCATTATCACCGCCTCCCTTTTGCTGTTATGCCTTTTTCTATGCAGCCTGGCATCCTTCTGGCTTTGTCCGCCACCTTCTCATGAAATTTTGCCAACTTGAGATCCTCAGACATTATCACCTTGAGGTCCCGCTTCTGGTCCATGTATATCTCTCCTCCTATTGTATACAACTCCTTTGGATTCTGCACCCAAAGTGCATCACTCTACATTTCTTTCCATTAATGCTTAACTGCCAAGCTTTAGTCCCACTTCTAATTTTTGTAGATCACTTCTCATGTTGTCAACTGTTTCAGAGGTACCCACTGTTTTGCAAATCTTTGTGCCACCTGCAAAAAGGGGATCTTTTCCTTCCAAATTCTTCAGCAATATCGCTCCAAAAGATGTTGAACAGAATCGGTATCAGAAACGATCCCTGAGGCATGCAATTCTTCATCTTTCAGTTACAGCTACAGATTATTTTATTTGCTTAACTACTTAACAAACGTTTGTCAGATCACAGCAATGTACATCATATACAACAAATAATTAAAAAGAAGCAGAAAGGAACATCAATTACGGATAGGACAGCATCAAACACACTTCTTTTGTTCATTTGAGTGAATTCTACTTATCACCACCATCTGTCAACTATTGTCAACTAAGTTCTGATCCAGTTCACCACCTTTGAATTCACCCTAGGTGCTCAGTTTACATATATGTCTTCTAAGAGGAACAGAATCAAACGTTTTGCCAAAATCTAGATAGATTGCGTCCAATGCATGGCCTTGATCTAGCGCTCTGGTCAGCCAGTTAAAACAATCAATCAGATTCATTTGACGCAATCTTTCTTTGGTAAAGCCATTTTGCCTCAGAT
This sequence comes from Microcaecilia unicolor, assembly GCF_901765095.1. Lineage (NCBI taxonomy): Eukaryota > Metazoa > Chordata > Amphibia > Gymnophiona > Siphonopidae > Microcaecilia > Microcaecilia unicolor. Next base: position 298,650,910 of record NC_044036.1, on the reverse strand, counting down.
CTTGTAACTCATTTGATTCTAGAAAGTTCACTATCCTTTTCTTCAGCAGCATCTCTATGACTTTTCCAACCACTGAAGCAAGGCTTACTGGCATGTAGTTTCCCTCCTCTTCTCTGTTATCATTTTTATGCAGAGGGACCACATCAGCCCTTCTCCAGACCTGTGAAAACTCTCCTGTCTCCAATGATCTCTTACATCCTTTATCAGACCAACTAGAACCTCTCAGAGCTCTCTCAGTATCCTACTATGCATCTTATCAAGCCCCATGGCTGTTCATAAACACTTTCAACTGTGAATGAGGTAGTATCTGCTCCATTCACACATGTGACTCTGTCAATCATTTGTGGTCTTTCTCCAGGAGTTTTTTCAGTGAACACCAAATATTTGTTTAGCATTTCTGCTTTTTCCTCATCACTCTCCATACATTATTTCTCAGAATCTTTGAGTCTTGCAATTCGATTTCTGGCCTTCTTCTTCTGCCCAATATACCTGAAACATCTTGCTTTACATTTTTAGTCATTTATCGTTCTGTATGCTTTTGCTATCCTGATTTCAAAGACACAAAGGGTGGGCCATCCCAAAGAGTTAGTTTCACCACCACAATGAGTTAGATTGAAGGCCAATGAGTGAGGTTTTCTAGTGGTGCAACTGGAGTATAAACTTGGAAAGATCTCCATTTTGTTTTGCTTTCTAAATGCTGCTGAGGCTCTAGGGCAATAGTTATCAACCTTTTTTCAGTCAGGATACAAAATGGACAATGCTCTGATATGTAGAATACTACATGCATAACCCTCACAGACCTTTGATTTGACAGTGGAACAGTTCTTATGAGTTAATGTAAACATGCTATGCATTCACAAAAATCCATCCTGCACCCAACAACAGGTGTCAAGATCAGAACTAGGACATTTCTCCATGGAAATCACCAGACCAAACAAAATATTATGATTCCCATGTCATCTGAACATCTGAACTTGAGCAAAATAAATCTCTCCAAAACCAGGTACATGGTACAAAAGCTGAAAAAAAAATCCTAACTCATGTGGTGAGCATGTAATACAACAGTAGCACTAATCCTACAAATTTTACCCTGGGCCTTAAAATACCAGTGCAGTTAGAAAGTCTATGTGTTGTTTTACAATGCATGGACTTCTCTGGTCACAGATGGAACAGATCATGCACAGATTACATTCTCCAGCAAAACTCCTTCTGTAGAAGAAGCAGCTGTGAAACTGAGTATGCATACTTTATACTGTGGCAAAAATAAAAGGGGAAAGGGGACTTGATATACCACTTTTTGGAGGTTTTTGCAACTACATATATTCAGGTACTTGTTTTGTACCAGGGGGCAATGGAGGGTTAAGTGACTTGCCCAGAGTCACAAGGAGCTGCAGTGGGAATGGAACTTAGTTCCCCAGGATCAAAGTCCGCTGCACTAACCACTAGGCTACTCCTATACTCAGAGTAAACACATGCATATTTTCACTTTGAGCTTTTGCGCAAAGCATGAGGGGGGGAAACGTATAGTACATGTGGCCTTTGTCTCAGTGTGGACAGCTTGAAAACTGCTCCTGAATGTAAGGCTTCTTTCCTTATTTAGGATTGGTGTGATAATAGGACTTACATGCTACAACCCTTTTAAATAAAATGCACCAGAACTTCAGCTATATTGACTAGTGGGGAGGCAAAGCATGGAAAGTTTCTTATGAAGCTTGTAACTTCTCAATGATCAGAAGCCAAGAAACACTTCAAGTCAGTAACAATATAAAACTGATACCACTGAATTTATTAATACTGTATTCTAAGCAACCATATCATTGGCTCCATGGACCCTCACTGTTTGGAAGCATAATGTAAACAGAGATATTTGCTAAGCATCTGGATTAGTCCTCTGAGCCTTTTTTAGATGAAAGCAGGGAATCATTTCTAAATTTTTATACTCTTGACATTTATTTCGCATTTTATTTTTCCAGACCTACATCAGAATGATTTTGTATCCAACACCCTGCCTAACTCTGTTTGCCCACGGACTCTTTTTCTGACTATAATTTGAGACTTTATTTCTCCCCAGAGGCAAACTCAATAAAGGGAAAATCATTTTATAGCCCTGCAACTAATAGATATTATGTAAAGATAAGGCCCTACTGCGCAGTCCTTTGTTTCAGTGAGAATGCAAGTAGCATGTTTAAATTGGAATATTTTTACTGCTACAATTGTCTATTGTCCATGTCTGGCTTATTCTTGCGCATACCACTTTGGGTGAATTTTTTCGCGACGGCAGTAAATAAATCCTAATATATATAATTGCAACTCCGAACTGAATGGTTTTGTGGAGAGACATAATGCTAAGCAGAAAGCCCTTTACTTCTATGGTCTCTGTTCAGATGAAGCAAACATCTTGCAGTATGGTATTTATTTACTGCCTTTGTGAAGAAATTAAACCCATGAGGTATACAACAAGAATAAGATGGACATAGACAATAGGTAATTACAACAGTAAAAATATTCCAATAACAGTACAAATTATGGCATCTTCTACTTGCAATGTCTACACAATACACATTAAAACATTATGATAGACAGCATAGGGTGTAGATGAATATGGAACATATAAACAGACAAGACAGAAAATAAGGGTTGCTAACTGAAGGACGAAATTCAGGTTGAGTCCGAAAAGGTGAATAACATGATCTCAGTTGGAGTAGAAGTAGATAAGCAGGTCCTGCTATAGTATGTGCAGCTGGGGTTAGTCTTTGTGTGTACAACTAGCTAGTTAGTTGCTTCTTCCACAATGGTGTAGAGAGGGTGGGGCAGTGGAGGCAGTGTTACTTCCTGTTCCGGGGCAGAGGGAGCAGGGAACCGGCGGAGCCGATAGCCGCGCGGCTGCTCCCAGCACCCCAGAAGGTAAGAGGAATGCACATGGGGGGGGGGGGGGGGTTGTGTCTTGAGATAATGCGCTAGGGGGGGCACTGCACCCAGGGGACTACGATGCTGCATCGGGGGGTGGGCAGCGGCGATCCACCCCGGGTGCCAGCTGACCAAGGAACACCACTGTTCTTCTATTAAAAGCTTGGAAGAAGAGCCAAGCTTTCACCTGTTTCCTGAAGTAGAGGTAGTAGAGGGATTGGGTAGGGATTCTCCTTCGGAGGATCTTACTGACTTTTAAGGTACATAGATGGGGATCCTATTCTTGGAGTACTCTGGTCCATTTTCTTTAAGGCCCTTGAAAGATGGACATAAAGGGAGAAAAATCAATCAATGGCATTCCAAAATCAGTCCTGGAAAAAAAAAAATCACCACTAAGCATTATTCTATAAAGGGCATTCTGGAATGAGCACCTTTTATAGATTAACGCTTAGTGATAATTTCTGTGCCAAGGTTGAGCACTGCTATTTATGCTATCTGAAACCTGGTGTAAATGCTGATGCCCAGTCATGGAATGTCAAGGCCCCTTTTACTAAGCAGCGGTAAGCCCAATGCGGGCTTACCACTCGCTAAACAGGAAGTACCGCTGGGCTACTGCAGCAGCCCGGCAGTACTTTCCACCCCTAGCGCGCCATCATATCTGGCACTGCAAAAATATATTTATTTTGTAGTGCCGGAGTGTACCCGGTGGTAATCGAGCAGTGCTGCACCTGCCCAGTTACTGCCAGGTTAGCGCAGGAGCCCTTACCACCACCTCAATGGGTTTTACTTGTCGCACGGCCATTTCCTGCAGGAAAGTGAGACTTCCCTTTTACCCACTGCGGTAAAAGGGGTCCTCGGCGCACATGGAAAACACACGCTAACGCCAGCACAGGCCCTCTTTTGCTGCAGCCTGGTAAAAGGAGCCCTCAATGCGTAAATGGTACTGTTCCATAAAACTGCATGCAAATTTTCAGCACACTCCTGACCTGCCCATGCCCCCTTTTTCACACTACGGGATTTAGGTGCCCAGTATTAGAGAACAGCATGCAGTCAGATGCACACGCAAAACCAAATTAGTGACAATTAACTTCGATAATTGATTTTTAAGGTCAATTAATTGATAGTTATCAGCTTGTTAATTAATTTGTTTGTGCGTGCATCTTGTATCCGTGCTGAAAGTTTGGTGCCATATATAGAATCTGGGGAGAGTTTTACAATTAGGCCTGCATTGAACTGGAAGACAGTGAGTTTGTACAAAATGATGTGATGTTCTCATGTCACTTAGAACCTTCTATCAGAAGTGATGGGCATTCTGAATCAACTGGAGCTGGTGGAAACCATTTGTCATCAGCCCAACGTAAAATGCATTACTGTGATCTAGCCTTGACGTTATTGCAAGAGGATTGTGAAAAATTGCAAGAAGACCTGGGAGACTGGGCAGCCAAATGGCAGATGACTTTTAATATGAGCAAATGCAAAGTAATGCATGTGGGAAAGAGGAAACCAAACCATAGTTACATGTTTCAAGATTCCACATTAGGAGTCACGGACCAGGAAAAGGATCTAGGTGTTATAGTTGATGATTCGTTGAAACCTTCTGCTCAATGTGCAGCAGCAGCTAAGAAAGCAAATAGAATGTTAGGAATTACTAGGAAAGGAATGGAAAACAAAACTGAGAATGTTATAATGCCTTTGTGTTGTTGTTCCATGGTGCGACCGCACCTGAAATATTGTGTGCAATTCTGGTCACCACACCTCAAAAAAGATATAGTGGAATTAAAATGGTACAGAGAAGGGCGACAAAAGTGATAACGGGGATGGGACGACTTCCCTATGAGGAAAGACTAATGCAGCTATGGCTCTTCAGCTTGGAAAAGAGATGGCTGAGGGGAGATATGACAGAGGTATGTAAAATACTGAGTGGAGTGGAACAGGTAGATGTGAATCGCTTGTTTATTCTCCCAAAATACTAGGACTAAGGGGCATGCAAAGAAGCTACTGGAACCAAGAATTGTATATACATTGTTGATTTGATATGGGGGTTAAATTTAGAATGGATTCTGAAAAGAAGTGATCCACAAAAGGATGTTATGATTAGCAACAGCTGGATTTCTACTTAGAATTCTGTAAATGCCTCCCTGAATTCCAAATTAGCCTGCTTCTCCTCTGTCTAGACTATAGATCTTCAGGTAAACTTCTTTTCTGATTGGCAACTTTGAATAAATTCTTGAATGCTCACTAGCTTCTGTAATGTTTCTAACAAGATCTAATTTGGTAGAGGCTACAGTATTTTGTACAAGCCAAAAAAATGTTTTGGAATAAATTACCAAGAATTTCACAATAGCTCATCTTCAATGCAAAGGCAAGATCATATTAGTTTCACTTTGAGGTGTATTTTCAAAGCACATAGACTTACAAAGTTACGCTGTAACCTATACTACTACTACTTAACATTTCTAGAGCGCTACTAGGGTTACGCAGCGCTGTACAAATTAACAATTAAGGACGGTCCCTGCTCGGAAGAGCTTACAATCTAAAGGACGAAATGTCAAGTTGGGGTAGATAAGTTTTCCTGAGAAGAGGTGTAGTGATTAGGTGCCGAAGGCGACATTGAAGAGGTGGGCTTTGAGCATTGATTTGAAGATGGGTAGGGAGGGGGCACGGCGTATGGGCTCAGGGAGTTTGTTCCAGGCATGAGGTGAGGCGAGACAGAAGGGGCGGAGCCTGGAGTTGGAGGTGGTGGAGAAGGGTACTGAAAGGAGGGGTTTGTCTTGAGAGCGGAGGTTACGGGTAGGGACGTAAGGGGAGATGAGGGTAGAGAGGTACGGAGGGGCCGCAGATCGAGTGCATTTGTAGGTGAGAAAGAGAAGCTTGAACTGTATGCGGTATATGATTGGGAGCCAGTGAAGTGACTTGAGGAGAGGGGTGATATGAGTATATCGGTTAAGGCGGAAGATAAGACGTGCGGCAGAGTTCTGGATGGACTGAAGGGGGGAAAGATGGCTACGTGGGAGGCCGGTCAGGAGTAGGTTGCAGTAGTCAAGGCGAGAGGTAATGAGAGAGTGGATGAGAGTTCGGGTGGTGTGCTCGGAGAGGAAGGGGCGAATTTTTCTAATGTTATAGAGGAAGAAGCAACAGGTCTTGGCTATCTGCTGGATGTGCGCAGAAAAGGAGAAGGAGGAGTCGAAGATGACACCGAGGTTGCGGGCAGATGAGACGGGGACGATGAGGGTGTTATCAACTGAGATAGAGAGTGAAGGGAGAGGGGAAGTGGGTTTGGGTGGGAAAACAATAAGTTCAGTCTTAGACATATTCAGTTTTAGGTGGCGGTTGGACATCCAGGCAGCAATGTCGAATAAGCAGGCCAAGACTTTGGCCTGGGTATCCACAGTGATTTCTGGTGTGGAGAGATAAAGCTGGGTGTCGTCGGCATAAAGATGATAGTGGAAACCATGAGAAGAGATCAGGGAGCCTAAGGAAGAGGTGTAGATTGAAAAAAGAAGGGGCCCAAGGACAGATCCCTGAGGAACTCCAACAGAGAGCGGGATAGGGGAGGAGGACGAACCATGAGAGTGTACTCTGAAGGTACGATGGGAGAGATAAGAGGAGAACCAGGAGAGGACAGAGCCCTGGAACCCAAGGGAGGACAGTGTGTCAAGAAGTAGGTTGTGATTGACAGTGTCAAAAGCGGCGGAGAGGTCGAGGAGGATGAGGATGGAGTAGTGACCTTTGGATTTGGCGAGGAATAGGTCATTGCAGACTTTAGATAGTGCTGTTTCTGTGGAGTGTAGGGGGCGAAAGCCGGATTGAAGCGGATCGAGGATGGCATGAGAGGAGAGAAAATCAATACAGCAGCTGTGAATGGCGCGTTCAAGTATCTTGGAGAGGAAGGGTAGGAGGGAAATGGGGCGGTAGTTGGAGGGACAGGTAGGGTCAAGGGATGGTTTTTTGAGGAGTGGAGTGATCACAGCATGCTTGAAGGTGTCCGGGACAGATGCAGTGGAGAGAGAGAGGTTAAGGATATGACAGATGGTGGGGGTGATGGTAGGAGTGATAGTGTTGAGTAGGTTAGTGGGGATGGGGTCAGAGGAACAAGTGGTGGCTTTCGAGGAGGAGAGGAGATGGGCGATTTCCTCTTCGGTGATAGCAGGAAAGGAGGAGAAGGAGGCCTGGGTAGGTTGGATGAGAGAGTGAGATATAGGCTGAAGAGGAGGAGAGGGAGTAGTGGTGAATTCGAGGTTGATCTTCTGGACCTTGTCACGGAAGTAGTGGGCCAGAGATTGAGGAGAGAGTGAAGGGGGGGTGGGAGCAGAGGGCACTTTGAGGAGGGAGTTGAGGGTGGCGAATAGACGACGAGGGTTAGAGCTGAGGGAATTGGTCAATTGGATATAATAGTCCTGCTTAGCGAGGAATAGGGAGGATTGGAAGGAGGATAGCATGAATTTGAAGTGAATGAAGTCAGTAAGGGTGCGAGATTTCCTCCAGAGGCGTTCAGCCAAACGGGCACAGGAGCGAAGGTATCGGGTGCAAGGGGTCAGCCAGGGTTGGGGATTGGTACGTCTTGTGGGCCGGGAGGTGGACGGTGCAAGGGTGTCTAGAGTAGAGGAAAGAGTGGCATTGTAAGTGGAACTTTATAAGTCTAAGTGCTTTGAAAATGAGTCCGTTTGTGTGCAACCCAGTGTCTACAAGCTTAATAATTCAATTGGAGTCTTGAGATGGACTTACTGGACATATTCATGTGATTTCTAAATTTTTTTTTAAAGAAGAAAGACCTGATATGTGAGCAATGAGCAGAATCACAAATAAACTTACAATTATCTTGCAAAACTCTATAGGCACATCCCAGTTAAACAGCAATAATGTTACCAACATCATGAAATGCACAACACTTTTGTGGATCGCAACCTATTTCCTTGATTTCCTTCAAAATGATTTCCTTATGTGCATATCTCATGATATCTGTCATAGAAACCATATCAATAACATCTGAAAACAAATTGCCCTCTTATCAGTACTTTAAAGCCAAAACTATATTTTTCTCACCAACATCCATCATGTCATCAGTAGGGAATGGATACTAGTCCATTCTCTTCACTATAGATAGTATTTTCAATTAATTCTAAACAAGCTGGAAGGACAGATCCTCCTGGCACAAAATATAGCATCAGTCTCATCGGTGCTGTCTTTAAAGGTTAACATCTATGATGCATGAGTTAGCTCTGTGCTCAGCTTTCAGTTTTATTGGGTCTAACCTATTGGAAAGAAATTATAAGTAAGGGATGAAAAAATGTCTGTTGAAGGCAAAATATGAAGTTTAATGTTAGAGGTTTATTCAAGACTTAATATATCACTTATGAGAAAAATATCAAAGTGGTTTACAAATGTAATATAGGAAAGAGGGAAGAGAGGCCAAGTGGTTAGGGTGGTGGACTTTGGTCCTGGGGAACTGAGTTCGATTCCCACTTCAGGCATAGGCAGCTCCTTGTGACTCTGAGCAAGTCACTTAATCCTCCATTGCCCCAGGTACAAATAAGTACCTGTATACAATATGTAAGCCGCATTGAGCCTGCCATGAGTGGGAAAGCGCGGGGTACAAATGTAACAAAAAAAAAGGAGGAAAAGAACTACCATACTACAGAAAAATAGAGAAGACACTGGAGAGAACAGGAAGAATCTAGAAACCAACAAGGAAGCGTATCAGGCACCCATATTCCAAATGGACAGCAAAGGACATCTAAGATCCGAATGCCCTATGAAACAAATATGTTTTAAGTTTAACCTTAAAATAAGATAAAGAATGTACTAGACAAAGGTCCAGTGGTATGGAATTCCATAAGGTAGGACCCTGTACATTAAATAGTTTATTTCTAATAGAGGAAAGAAGAACAGAGGTGCAAGAGGGAACCTGAAGGAGGTAGCTTTGTAAAGAGTGAGGTGTCCTGGAGAGATTATATGGCAACAAAAATTGAGAAAGAAATATAGGAAAGCCAGAATGTAAAATCTTGAACATTAGGATTAACAGCTTAAAAGATACTCAGTAAGAGACAGGGAGCCAATGCTCAGCCCGTAGGAGGGGAGCGATATGGTCAAAGCACCCAACACCCATAAGAAGGTATAGGGCCACATTCTGTACTAGCTGAAGGCACTGTAACTCCTGTTGACTAATTCTGCACAACAAAGCGTTACAGTAATCCAAGGTAGAAATTACTAAAGCGTGGAAAAGAAAACAGAGAGCAGAAGTAGAAAACAAATGACAGAGTAAAGCATCTTTAACTTGGAAAAAATAGGTCTTCACAGTTCAAAAAATATGATGATGAAAGGATGATGAACTATCTAAAGTCACCCCAAGACACGCACAGTATCAACCACAGATAAAGTACGACCTTCCATTTGGGACACATCTTGGAGCGATTAAAGAAAATTGTAGTACATTTGACTAAGTTTAGTCTGAGGTTATTATTATTTGTTACATTTGTATCCCACATTTTCCCACCTTTTTGCAGGCTCAATGTGGCTTACATATAACCGTTAACGGTGTTAGCCGATTCCGGTCTGAACAAATACATAGTATGAATGAATACAAAGTGAGGTACATGTATGGTAGGTACAATTGGGGGAACTTAGGGAGGGAAAGGGGGAAGAAGAGTCCAGTAATGACCGTTACGGTCTTTGGTTACATTTTGTTGCAGGTGTCCAGGTATTATTATATTGGGTCAGTGAGGTATGCTCTTCTGAACAGGTCTGTCTTTAGTCCTTTCCGAAAATGTAGGTGGTCAGGCGTAGTTTTTACTGCAGTTAGAGATCTAGTTTATGATTCAGATGAGCAATGGCTTGGACATCCCTGAGACAAATGGAAGCCAAGATCTGAACATCATCTGCATACGTGAAAACTGTAATGCCCAAAAGTTCAATATAAGATAGTAATGGAGCCAAAAAAAAAAAAGTAAAGGGATCAAAACAGAGCCCTGAGGAATTCTGCATGGCATAGTGTAAGAGGGGGAGCATGTATCATTCCAACAAGCCACATATGATTTATCAGTAGATAGGAATGCAGCCGGTCCAGGGCTTTGCCCTGAATACCAACTGCATTTAGATGATTCAAGAGGTAGGACTACAAGCTTATTTTCGAAAGAGAAGGGTGCCCATCTTCCGATACAAATCGGGAGATGGGCGTCCTTCTCTCAGGGTCACCCAAATCGGCATAATTGAAAGCCGATTTTGGGCGCCCTCAACTGCTTTCCATCACGGGGATTACCAAAGTTCACGGGGGGGGGGGGGGGGGGTTGTTAGCAGCATAACAAAGGCGGGACTGGGGCGTGCTTAAGAAATGGGCGTCCTCGGCCGACAATGGAAAAAGAAGGGCATCCCTGACGAGCATTTGGCCGACTTTACTTGGTCCATTTTTTCTTGCGACCAAGCCTCAAAAAGGTGCCCGAACTGACCAGATGACTACCGGAGGGAATCGGTGATGACCTCTCCTTACTTCCCCCAGTGGTCACCAAACCCCTCCCATCCTAAAAAAAACTTAAATTTTTTTTTTTTTGCCAGTCTCTATGCCAGCCTCAAATGTCATATCCAGCTCCCTGACAGCAGTATGCAGGTCCCTGGAGCAGTTTTAGTGGGTACAGTGCACTTCAGGCAGGCAGACCCAGGCCTATCCCCCCTACCTGTTACACTTGTGGTGGTAAATGTGAGCCCTTCAAAACCCACCAGAAACCCACTGTACCCACATGTAGGTGCCCCCCTTTACCCCTTAGGGGTATGGTAGTGGTGTACAGTTGTGGGTAGTGAGTTTTGGGGGGTTGGGGGGCTCAGCACACAAGGTAAGGGAGCTATGCACCTGGGAGCAATTTCTGATGTCCACTGCAGTGCCCCCTAGGGTGCCCAGTTGGTGTCCTGGCATGTGAGGGGGACCAGTGCACTATGAATGCTGGCTCATCCCACGACCAAAGGGCTTGGATTTGGTCGTTTCTGAGATGGGCGTCCTCGGTTTCCATTATCGCCGAAAACCGAGGACGACTATCTCTAAGGACAACCATCTCTAAGGTCGACCTAAATGTTGAGATTTGGGCGTCCCCGACCATATTATCAAAACGAAAGATGGACACCCATCTTGTTTCGATAAAACGGATTTCCCCGCCTCTTCACGGAGCCGTCCTGCGAGGACGGCCCCAGGAAAACTCGGGTGCCCCGTTCGATTATGCCCCTCGTGGTCAACTAAGTCAAAAGCCACCAGCAGATCTAAAGAAATTAAAACAGAGGTCTCTTTACGATCTTGATACTGAAGAATGTGAATAGTGAGGCCTAAAAGACAGTCTTGTTACTCTGATGTATACCAAACCCTGTTTGGTGTGAATGGAGAGCCTTTTGCTGGTCCAGGTAATCTTCTAATTTTTAATGTATTACTTGTTCTACTAGTTTAGAAATAAATGATATGGGATGATAATTGGTCACCTGTCCTATATCTTTTTTCTGATCCTTAATTTTTGGAAGGATGTAGGCTAACTTCCATTGTGCAGGGACTGTACCCTGAATAAGGGAAGCAGTGATCATGGAGTGAAGATAGGGTAGTAGCAGGGATGTAAAACATTTCACCAGACAAGAAGGTAATGGGTCATGAGGAGCTGTAGTTGATCGAGCTGATGTAAGTTGTAAAGCTTTGACTGAGGGAGGAGTAAATATGCCACATGATCATTACTATGTGTTGATGCAGCTACAGATGGTAAAGCAGAAGCAGTCTGCTCAGAGATTGTTAAGATGCCAGACTAGAGGTTGTTCGTAAGGAAATCACCCGTGAGTGAAAATGGGAAGCTAATGCATCTACACTTTACTGGATATGATATCCCGAGCACAGGATTCTGATGGAGGAATAGTCAGAGAGTGCAGAATGCTGTAAAGCTTACCAGAAGTAGAAGCATGTTGAATTTGTGAAGAATAATAAGCCTGCTTAGCTTGAATGATTACTTGTTTGTAATCGGCTGCTTGAATTTTATATCTATTTACTGTGGAGGGTAGTGTGGGACATTTACTGGAACAGCTTAGGACAGGAGACTTGTGCTGAGTCACAGTTCCTGCTTAGCTGCAACTTGAACTCTCAGAAATGTGACTGTGAGCCAGGGGCAAAAAGAGGAGCCTCTCCGATCAGCAAGAGGTGTGTCTTATCAATTGCAGTATATAAAGAAGTCCAGCTAGATACACCCTAGCTGATTCAACAGTTTTTGGTGGGCCTGACCTGCATCTACTGATTTCCCACCTCTTTGTGCTGCTTCAGTGCAATTTCTCCCCTCCTTGCTTCACACTTGATTGCTGCTCTACCCTTGGTTCCTTTCTCATGCCTGAGTCCTGCACCACAGTTGGGTCCCCCTCTACCTGTTAGTTCAGTTCAATGCCTATTAGTATTCCCTGCTCCACCCTGGTTTCTGTCTTCCTTGACTCTGCCCTGGGGCTAGACTCTCCATCCATACTCTTGTCCTAGGGAAGGTCCTGAAAAGATGCTTTGAAATGTCTGTAAGCAAACACTAGAAATTAAAAAGATAAGATGGGAAAGTTAGAATGTGTAGCACTGAATAAAGAGGTAGATACAATTGGCATCTCAAAGACCTGGTGACAAGACTCACACGAGAAAGGTTGATGAACTTGTAAAGGACAATCGGAGAATCACTCAAAGTTTTTCACTGCAACTCTGAAAACTTTGAAAGAATAGTTAAGAAGAGTTTGGAAGCACAAGAAAGAAATTTTGTTGCAATATGACAACACTAGGCCTCACACAGCGTGAAACAGCACAGAGCACAGTCCAGATTTTGCACCAAAAAACAACAGGGCAGGCAATCCACAAGATCCAACATGGTGCAAAAAAAGAGCAGATCAAAAGAACTGGTCCTCACAGAAATATTTAGTCATAATAATAATTGAAATAAACGGTAGCCCGACATGGCCATGTTTCACCCCTTCTGTGGCTGCATCAGGGGGCTATTAAAACTGTAAACAAACACACAAAGCCAGTGTTAGTATCAAATTATAAAAATGAAACATTAAATAGCAAGGATCACTTAAATAAATAAATAATACCACAGACTATCAATACATATAAAACTGTGAGCACTAATATTAGAGTGCAAACCATAAAATCATTCATAAGGTTATTTGGCTTATGTGGTAGCAGTAGTACCACAAGATTACCACTAGAGGTCAGACCCTTCATTTTGAACCTGGGTGGCAATAAGACACAAGAGGAAAAGACCATTCCTGCCCTGTCCAATAGTTGACTAGGGATAACCTCTGAATAAGTTTGAGGGGGACATGGAGTAGGGAAGAGTTGGGCTATTGGGCTTTGGTCAGGCGGGGGACTTCACTCAGGTGGTCATGGATTAGGGGGTTGCATTGTGAGGAATTGAGTTGCATGCAGATTTATTTTTTTAGCACAGAGGCACATGTCAAATGCTTTGGGAGATAGAACAGGTACATTGCGCTATTTGCTGAAGCATTTGAGGCAAGTCCCTGTGCCATTTGCCCTGTGCAACAAATGCTGGGCAGGTACTGATCATGTCCCCAGCATTCATTACACAGGCTTTGCACCTACTACACCCTACGTTTTGCTACTAAGATGCTGTAAGTACAATACCTTACCGTACCTTAGTAGACATCCACCTCAATTTTGCAAGATCTATTTCTTAAATAAACAAAGCTGCAAGTGAAGCTGATCGTATTTGGAATGTGTTTTTTGTTCTTCCATAATTCATGTATATTTGGTTTTATACTTATTGTACAAATGACTCCATGTTTCATGTAACCTTTTGTAAAATAGACTGCAAATTGTGAATGGCCTGGCTTTTATGTACTTTTGCAAGCTAGACAACCCATACAAAACTGGGCTTCACAGTCAGGAGATTAAATTGAGGCATTATTTCTATACTCTGAGTGAAAGGTGAAAGATTAGCTTAGATTAGCTTAGCTACAGCTCCTAGACATAATCAAGTTTGCAAACTTTTCTCTGTTTTCATTTTCTTTGTGCATTGCCGTTGTTGCAGTTACTCTATTTTTCTTACATCATTTGTCACTGGTCTGGATCTTATAATATGAGCTGTTTGCAAGATGGATCAGAGTTTGCTGTCATACTGTAAGTGTCATAGATCAAAATGACATACTAAGTAAGAAGCGGGTAATAAGAGAGCCCCAGTGTACTCACCTCTTTTTGATGCCCATGCAGAGATCTACTAAAAGGAACAGACTTGCATGGCTGAAATAAGATCAGACCTCAGTTGTACCTCAATGCACAGCTGCTGCAGCAGCCACAGCGCTACTGAAATGAGGCTTTATGGATTTAATATTTACGGGCAGCTGGAGATGGGGCAAGGCCTGGACTTTGTATAGCCTTTGAATTTATGTGCTGGCAGTGGTGTTTGATGGGAGACACGCTCTGTGGCTCAGAAGTGTGCTTAAGCTTTGTAAATAAAGTCTGCTAGAGCTGCAGCTTGTGAACCATGTGTAGGGAGCTGAAGCCAAAACTGACTAGAGAAGGAACATAAGACGAGCAGCAGTACTTAACTCTCTTGTAAAAATATGAGATTTTGAGGTCAAACTAAAGCATTTTGGCTACAGCATTAAGAACCCAGGAAAAGTAACTAGAAATTAAAATGTTGCATATGCTGCTGAGTACAGAGAAGTTTATATAGATAATATAAAAGGTCTTATTGCTCAGTACGTCCTACCATGGTGGTCTCTGACCCCCACTACTGGGTTCATGGCAAATCTTTTTGTTTTCAGAATTATAATAATGATAATCTATTACAAAGACTCAACATGAACATCAGAAGTCACAGTGTGATTTATTTTTGCTTTCTTTCCTTACTTGCATGATGTCTATCTTTCCTTTTGCTATTTCGATATTTCTGTGGTTCATAATGATCCCATAATCTCCATCTGTACTGGAGTCTAAAGATATATAAAAGCAATTAAAGGGTGGCATAGTACTGAATTCAGCCTGGCTGGGCAAGAGTAAGATTTAGGAACACTTCAACTGACCAAAAAATGGTTAAAAACAAAAAAAGAAATCCTAGATTTGGTCCTAAAATTTTAAAAATTGGGTTATTTTTAAATGGAAAGTGGGATATCATTCTCAGGGCATGTTTACTAAGGTGCTAAAGCCCTTCACGTGCACGTAACCTGGGTACTACATGACAGCGTTAAGGCGTTATGTGCTAATATGCCTGTTAGCGCTCGCATTAGGGAATTTTTCTGGGAGAAGGTGTGGCATGGTCATGGAAGCATTGTTTTGATAGCGCGTTCTAGGTAATGTGTGCTAAGAGGATAATATCCGAGTTAACGTTGGATCATTCAGCGTTTCCTACATAGGAGTTGCTAAGTGCTCCTGCGTTAAATCCTAGCAGTTACCTTGTGCTAATGGCTACATTAGCGCACAACTTGCATAAAACATACCCTCAAAAATAAAAAAAGCATTAGATTTGCGGTTAACACATGCTAACATCCCTGTTAACTCCAAATCCTAATGCCCTTTAGTAAACATGCTCCTTAAACTTCTATACCTTCTCAGTGACACAAAGACGCTCGGGGACCCTTTTACAAAGACGTGCTGAAAAATGTCCTGCGGTAGTGTAGATGCGTGTTTTGGGCGCGTGCAGAATCATTTTTCAGCACACCTGTAAAAAATGCCTTTTAAAAAGTTTTGCCGAAAATGGATGTGCGGCAAAATGAAAATTGCCGCGCGTTCATTTTGGGTCTGAGACCTTACCGCCAGCCATTGACCTAGTGGTAACCAGGCACTAATGACCTATGCGTGTCAAATGCCACTTGGCATGCACCCAATACACGTGTCCAAAAATAAAAAATATTTTTCGGACACACGTATCGGACACACGCCAAAAATGAAATTACCACAACAGCCACGCGGTAGCCAGGCAGTAACTCCATTTTGGTGCACGTTGGACATGCGAATACACTTACGCAGCTTAGTAAAAGGGCCCCTTGGATTTACTGGCAGTCATGGAGATGTAATTCATGGAGGACCGTGACTGTGATATAGTTATAAAACTATAATAAACAGAGAACCCTCCCAGGTCCACTTTATGCTAACAAGGGAAAAAAAAGGACCTCAGATGTTGCTAGATGTTCAAGCTGCCATCTTGTTTCTGGCTCTTGAACACATCCAAAGCGCAAATCATTGGTCAAAAAAACCCCCAGCAAAAATCTTTATTCAAAACTTGAACTGTATATTCAATCTTTCAGTCATGACAATTGATCTATTTACTGTCACTCGTTCTTTTGTCTTTTTTTAATATTAAAAATCATCGTGAGGATGAAAATGTAATACTTAGCTGAAACGGAAGATCCTAACAGGCACCTGTTTCGCTAACCCAGCTTCTTCAGAGGATCTTCTGTAGCGCTAATTGCGAGTCTGTAGCACAGTACTGCTTTCTTCCCAAGTGGAGCTGAGAGGTTCTCTGTTTATTGTAGTTTTGCACTACCAGGGTTCAGAGAACCAGAATTTTATAGCCATTTTTTGGTTTATGTGATATATTATACCAGGCTATAATCTATTCAGGAAGGACAGGGTAGGAAGAAATGGGAGGAGGCATGGCATTATTTGTTTAAAATAATATTAAAGTGACAAAATTGGAGGAATTATAGGGTAAGGAAGACGCACTGTGAGTTAATATGGAAAGAGGGAATGGAACATCTATATATATTGGTGTGATATACAGGCCTCCTTCACAGGCAGAAGTGGACTGAGATTTGAATTAAGACACTCACAATATAGCTATGGAAGGGGAAGCACTACTAATATGAGATTTCAGTATGCTGGATGTTGACTGGGGCATCCCTTTTGTGAAGTTGCCTAGAAGTAGGGAGATCCTGGATTCTCTAAAAGAAGAACTCTTCCAACAGTTGGTAAAGGAACCCATGTGGAATAGGGGTCATACTGGACTTAGTGCTTAGGAATGGGGAAAGTGTTTCTGCTAGAAACATAGAAACACAGAAAAATAAAGACAAAGACCA
The DNA here is from genome assembly GCF_901765095.1 of Microcaecilia unicolor. Taxonomy (NCBI): domain Eukaryota; kingdom Metazoa; phylum Chordata; class Amphibia; order Gymnophiona; family Siphonopidae; genus Microcaecilia; species Microcaecilia unicolor. Next base: position 298,633,990 of record NC_044036.1, on the reverse strand, counting down.
TGAACATATGTCCTATCCAGTCTGCCCAGCCATGTCATCTACTTTCCCTTCTTCTCCCTTAGAGATTCTACGTACTTGTCCCAAGCTTTCTTGAATTCAGATACAGTTTTGGTCTCCACCATCTCCACCTGGAGGCTGTTCCACAAATTCACTGCCCTTTTCATGAAGAAATATTCCTCAAATTACTTCTGAGTCTATCCCATTTCACCTTCATCCTATGGCTTCTCATTTCAGAGCTTCCTTTAAATTGAAAGAGACTTATCTCCTATCCATTGTGAGTGAGTGATCATCTGGCATCCAGTGATCATCAGATGGTGTGGTTCAATATTAAGACACATGTGGAGAGGGTTTATTCAAAAGTGAAGATTCTAGACTTTGAAAAAATAAACTTTGTCAAGATGGGAGAATACCTCAAGGGGTTGTCTGGATGGGACCATCTGAGTGAAATAGAAAAGCAATAGGAAAAACTGAAAGGAGCTATTTTAAGGGCAACAAACCTTTTTGTTAGGAAAAGAAATAAGTAAGAGGAAAAGAAAGCTACTTTGGTTTTCAAAAGTGGTAGCTGAAAAGATCTCTACTATAATAAAAGGCACCTTCAATATTCTGAAGCTGACTCCGTGGCTTCAAGTGAAGGGTTCGTTAAGATTGTTAGGTTCGTCGCTCTGTCACCATCTCTGTCGGCCCCGCTCTCACGCCTCTGATAGGTCCGCCGCCCTCGACGTCATCACGTTTTGACGTCAAGGGCGGTGGACCTATCAGAGGCACGAGGGCGGGGCCGACAGAGATGGTGACAGAGCGACGAACATGAAGAAAAAAAAACCCTTCACTTCAGCCACGGAGTCAGCTTCACCACGTTGCAGGGGGGTGACTGGAAGGGAGGGAAAGAGAGGGGGAAACTACCCTGGAACAGGGAGGGAGGGAGAGAGGGGGTCAACGACGCTGGAACTAACTTGGAGGGGGACCAGACGGACCCAGAAACTGGGAGGGAGGGGGAGAGGGGGGAAACAACCCTGGAACAGGGTGGGTGGGAGGGAGGGACAGCGGACACTGGAACTTGGAGGGGGGCGGACCTTGGAACTTGGAGCGGGGCCGACCCTGAAACTTAGAGGGAGGCCAGGCGGACCCAGAAACTGGGATGGAGGGAGGAAGGGGGGACCATGAAACTGGGGGAGGGGGGGAAACGATCCTGGAACTGGGTGGGTGGGAGGGAGAGAGCCGACACTGGACCTTGCAGGGGGGGCGGACCCTGAAACTGGGAGGGAGGGGGCCCCTGGCACACACTCTCATTCTCACACACACACACACACTCTTGCACACAGTCTCACTCTCTCTGTCACACACACACACACAAACACACACACACACACACACATTCACTCTTTCTGTATCACACACACTCTGTAAAACACACACACTCCGAGGAAAACCTTGCTAGCGCCCGTTTCATTTCTGTCAGAAACGGGCCTTTTTTCCTAGTAAGAAATAAAAGCTTTGCCTTCATAAACTACAAGAGATTGCAGGTAGGCAACAATATTTGGAAAAGCTAAGAGAAGTCAATAAAGTAGTCAGAAAAACAAAGATGCAATTGGAAGAAAAAATAGGGGTTTAGGGGTTTTAGTCATAGAACATTTGGTCATAAAATTTGGTGGGCAATTGGTCATAAGCCTTCCACAAAAATCTTCTTCTTGTCTCTTATGGTTTTTTTGTCATGCACTTTGGCAATGTTTCCTTAATGGATATTTTCAGAATCATGGAGGATATGTATTCCATCACTAATTATGAAGCAATCATCTCAACATTCTCGCTTTTCTGCAAGGTCATATTGTATGTCCAAGTTGATTGACGTAATGTTTGCAGTATTCGTGTCCTTTGTAGATGAACATTGTTTTCCCTTTTTGCAAAATACCGTACTCTCCTTTGACTTCCATTTATGATGAGCACTCTCAATCGCTCGTTTTAAACAAAGTTTATAGTAAAACGTAAATTAATAATTTGATCAGATGTTATATCTAAATTTTCCAACTTACCATCAAGCACAAACATATATATCACACTAGCTACTTCCTGTTAACATTATGCAGGTCATTATGCAACAGCCATGCAGAACAATGTGTGCCTTATCAGCACTCCTGAAATACTTCAAAGACATTTTCAATTTAGGGTCAATTATTATAAACAATAATTTGCATAAAGAATATTTACTTGGAGTAAGACCAAAGAAATAGACTAATCCCTTCTAGCCTTTGAAGCCCATGTAACAATATTAAATCTATAAAACTAGATGTGTCCATTATAAAAGGTCCTATGACCAAAAGGTGCTGTGATGAAAGACCTTATGACCAATTGTCCTATGTCCAAGTAGGTATGACCAATTGTCCTATGATTAATAGTCTGTACACCAATATGGGTGGCGGGAACAAGACATCTTTTAACATATGCTAGTGACAGAAGGAAGCACAAAAATGGCATTATGAGGCTCAAGGTTTAAGCGGTATATAAATACTGAAATTAATGAATGAATGAATGAAGAGGATGAACATGTAGAAGCTGATAAGATTAAAGCAGATGAAGGGCAGGAGTAGGACTGCAGAAAACAAACAAATAGGAAGTGTGGTAGACCTTGAACAATTTTCAGAAGACTGGAATAAGACATAGAGTACTTTATTGACTCATATTAGGGCTATAACAGGTTATAAGTTTGTGTTATTTAGAGTTATTCTTTTTAAAATATTGAATGAGAATGTAATTCTTAGGAGTACCTAGTCTTTATTTTTTGTAAATCCACATTGAACTGTAACAAGTATATATGGAGGGGCATAATTGAAAGAGACGCCCAAGTTTTGCTGAGGACGTCCTCGCAAAACATCCCAATGGAGGGGCAGGGAAACCCATATTATCGAAACAAGATGGACGTCCATCTTTTGTTTCGATAATACGGTCAGGACGTCCAAATCTTGAAATTTAGGTCATCCTTAGAGATGGTTGTCCTTAGACTTGGTGATTTCTGATTTTCGGTGATAATGGAAGCCAAGAACGCCCATCTCAGAAATGACCAAATGCAAGCCCTTTGGTTGTGGGAGGAGCCAGCATTCGTAGTGCACTGGTCCCCCTCACATACTAGGACACCAACCGGACACCCTAGGGGGCACTGCAGTGGACTTCAGAAATTGCTCCCAGGTACATAGCTCCCTTACCGTGTGTGCTGAGCCCCCCAACCCCCCCCCCAAAAAAAACCCCACAACTGTACACCACTACCATAGCCCTTACGGGTGAAGGGAGCACCTAGATGTGGGTACAGTGGGTTTGTGGTGGGTTTTGGAGGGCTCACATTTACCACCACAAGTGTAACAGGTAGGGGGGGTTGGGCCTGGGTCCGCCTGCCCCAAGTGCACTGCACCCACTAAAACTGCTCCAGGGACCTGCATACTGCTGTGATGGACCTGAGTATGACATTTGAGGCTGGCATAGAGGCTGGAAAAATATTTTTAAAGATTTTTTTTGGGTGGGAGGGGGTTAGTGACCACTGGGGGAGTAAGGGGAGGTCATCCCCGATTCTCTCCGGTGGTCATCTGGAGGCTTGGTCATAAGAAAAACACGACCAGGCAACGTCGTCCAAGTTCTCGTCAGAACATTGGCCATCCCTGCGACGGAAAGCAGTTGGGGACGTCCAAAATCGGTTTTCGATTATACCGATTTGGACAACCCTGTGAGAAGGACGCCCATCTTCTGATGGGCGTCCTTCTCTTTTGAAAATAAGCCTGATAGGATATAATGTAATGTATTTGTGAGCAGCTATCCAAACTAAAAGTAGACAAAGCAATGGGGCAGAATGGGATACACCCAAGGGCTTTAAGTGGGGGATCTTCATGGGGGGGATTTAAGAGTTAAATCCCCCCCCCCCCCATGAACATTATATAATTCTTCTTCTCTCGATTCATGTCTGTAACACATACATCTCATTCTCTACCACATCACTCTGTATTTGTTTCATCACCGGAGGCGGCTTAAGCCTCATGGTACTATGTAAGCCACATTGAGCCTGCAAATAAGTGGGAAAATGTGGGGTACAAATGCAACAAACAAACAAATAAATAAATAAATTATGGATGGAGATGCCATTCAGGGGATTGTGATCGGGTAGAGGAGGTGTCATTCTGAGAGGGAAGGGTGTGGTCAGATGAAGGATTGGGTTTCTGCACCATGAGCCGAGGTTTTTTTTATTTGTTTGTTTTTAACAGCAGGCATGCTACCTGGTGCCAACAGTTCTGGTACAGAGGCGTAGCCAGGTGAGGTGCAAGGAGAGCAGTCGCTCCCCCAAATGGATTTTGAATGAAATGGCGCCTATGTAGATTTGCCCTTCAGCCTTGCACTGGAGCCTGTTTTACAATAGGTCTGCTCCCCCTGGTGGCAAAACCTCGCTACGCTTCTGTTCTGGTACACTTTATACCACCTCCTGTTTCACTGCTAAGTCTACCCACACTAGCAGCAGCTCTGGAACAGCATGGGGTAATGTATCATGTGCTAGCTTGTAGTGCTGGCCATGTCTTATCTTTACAGAAAAAAAAAGAGGAATGTGACCTTTGCAGAACCAGTAGAAGGCAGAAGAAAGATGTTTTCCTGTCTTTTATAGTATGTACAATTTCATGTCCAGTTCAGATATTTTTTTTATATATGTTTACTTTGTGCTATTGTTTTAATATGATATATATAATGTATTTCTTTTCTGTTCCTTTTAGGATTATTGTGTCCTATCATGTGTCCACTGTATTTACTGTTGAAGAATCTGATGGTAACTCTTCATACACTTTGATATCGTCTCTATTTGTTCATATATGGTCTTATTTTTATGCCTGATGTATTTGTGTTGTGTGCAATTTTAATTTTTATATCTTGTATGTATTTATAGACCCCTGATGAAGGCTTAGCCGGTGGTGGGAGGCAGGGCTGGTGCTTGGGAGTTGGGGATAGTGCTGGGCAGACTTATACGGTCTGTGCCAGAGCCAGTGGTTGGAGGCGGGGCTGGTGGTTGGGAGGCGGGGCTAGTGCTGGGCCCTGAAAAAGACAGGTACAAATCAAGGTAAGGTATACACAAAAAATGGCACATGTGAGTTTATCTTGTTGGGCAGACTAGGTGGACCGTGCAGGTCTTTTTCTGCCGTCATCTACTATGTTACTATGTTACTATGTTAAGTCGGGTGAGTCTTCAATAAAGATATTTAACTTGAATCATTGGTTGTTGTTCCTTCCTGGACCACCTTTGCTGTCTTTGTGTGTCCTGCATGTCTCATCTTTACCCAAAACCCATCCTGCTCCCATCCCAACCTGTGTTAAAAAAACACAAGGTTTTTCCTATGATGGCTGGTTTTATTACGCGGTAGCCATTTGCTAATCGTTATCACACATTAAATCCTGGCCAACAGTTTAGTGCACTTTAGTAACATCCCTTTAAGTTCTTTGCTAAAAGATATACTATTATACAGCCATGAAAGCAACTGACTTTTAAGCTTGGTGCATTATTCTTCTCCCTTAATTTTGTCCAGAAACTTTAATCTGACTTTAAATATGCAAAATAACTAACAGAATTCAGGGCTGAACATGTTAGCAACATGAAGGGTATAATAGAGGCTGGTCACACTGAATTAAAAAGTGCCCTTCAGAGTCTATAACTCTTTCCTCCCTGGCCTCTTCCCCCCCTTTTTTTTTTTATTGTAATTAAAGTATATAAGCAGGTGAGGGGTACACAGGAAGATTTTCACCAGATCAGAGAACAATTTGCTGGGTTCTTCAGATGCCAGTAAATAGGTCATCCCTAATGAAAGATTAGTGCTCAGCTTTGAGCACCCTGCTTTATCAGGCTCCTTTTAATGCCACTTAAATTGGAACATGTATGCTGAAGAATGCCAGGAATTTTGTGATATAAACTGTATTTTTAGAGCAAGGACTGGCTTGTGAGTGTGAAGCTCTACAGTGACTGAAGAGAGCACATATGACTTTTTCCGTGATTTATCACAGAGTGTTAACAGCAGAGGAAAGCCATTGAATACTCATACAACGGCATCTTTTCAAGCCACTTATAGGATATTTGTCATAAGAGGATGGCACGGCAGTGTAATCTGTATGGTCATGCAGAGTAACGGAGCCTAGTGTGGACAGGAAAGTGACCATAATTATTCTTCATCACAGGGCCTAACTTAGCAAGATTTCTCAGGAAGCTGAATTCTTTTTCTCTATACAGCAGGTGCAGAGTCCCTGTACTTGTCACTGAGCACATTAGAGATGTGTATTCATTTGGAACAACGTGGGAACTGTCAAAACGACATTATCCATGTTGTCTTGTGCTATTTTTGCCTGAAGGAACAGGAGCAAAAAAAACCCCAAATTTTGTATTTTTCTGTGTCATATATAGCGTTCACTCTTCTGAAAGTGTGAACACTATTCACACAGTGTGAATTATGGAGAAATAGTGTGCACTCTTTCTGGATAGTGAATGCACGAGTGCACTATTAGGTCAACTCTAAAAGCTAGCACCTACAGCAATGGTCTCCAACACATGGCCAGCAGCTGAAAGTCATTCGTTACACCCTTCAAATAGTTGGGAGAAATGGTCTACCTCCTCTCCCCCACTGCCACGCTGAAGGCATGCTGCTTCTCTTGCCCGCCTGACACCTCTTTCTGTAGCATCCCATCCAAAAAGAGAGAAGGCAGGATGCTACAAAGAAAGGCTTTGGGTAGGTGAGAAAAGCAACATGCTTTCAATACGGCAGTGCTAAAGGCAAGTTCGGAGGGCCAAGATGGGCAGGTAGACAGAGCTGAGAATGAGAGGACGTGGACCATGGGGGGGGAGGGGTAGATGCAGGAGTGCCAGGAAAGATAAGCAGAGGTGCCCAGAGGAAGAGAGAAAGGAGAGAGATGTCACGTCTGTGGCCGTGACCACCCTCAGACTTATCTTGTTCCTGGGGGTCAGCTTCCTAGCTGGCTCCTGTTTCTTCTGTCTGTCCTTTCTGAGCTAGCTCTGGCTCTCTGTGCTGGCTGCTTCCAGCATGACGCTAATTGCTTCACTACACTACACCTGGGTGTGGGAAGCCTCTCTGTGTTTCACTGTGCTTTCTGCCTGCTCTGTGGTTTGTGCCTGAACAGCCTCCGTAGTTACCTAGAGATTGCTGCAGCTGTGTCTCTGGTGTTGAAGGGCTTTATTAATCACTTAGAGACTGCAGCCTTGGCCTTTGCATCATATAAGGTCCCTGGTATGCTAGAGTGCTCTGTGCACTGCTACATTGTCCAGTTCTGTGTGATTGTCTAGTGTTTGACTAGTTAGCTTGGGCACAGCCTTGCTTGGTAGCCTGTGTACAGCTTACTAGTTGCTCTGTGTGAGTTCCTAGTGTTTGCCTAGTTAGCCTGGGCACTGCTCTGCTTGTTAGCTTGTGTACAGCTTCTAGGTCTCCTGAGTTTAGCCTCTGGTTTTCCCCGGTGGGGTTTTCTTGGTTTCTGGAGCTTCAGCCCTAGTCTTGTCCTTTGCCAGTTCTCCTTGTTACTGGAGCTCCAGCCCTAGTCTTGCTATTGGTTCTGACCCTTGCCTGTACCTATCTACTGCTCTGCTAGCCGCCTGCCCTGAGACTCCTACTTTGAACCTGACCACGCCTGTCTCTGCCTATTGCCTATCCTCAGATATTCTCTGCCAGCCACCTGTCTCGGACTATTGCCTGAACCCGGACATTCCCTGCCTGCCTGTCTCACGTTAGCCTAGGTTCCTGGGAGCACGGCTGGATCCTGACTCCGGTTGTTCCTGTTGCTGGTTCCAGTTCTGGTTTTCCTGTAAGCCCTACCGGCTGCTCGAACCTGAGGGCTCAACCCTCGGGGAAAGGCAGCTAAGCGTAGGTGAAGCCTACTCCAGTGTGTTCCAGTCCGGTGCGTTCCAGTCCCAAGTGTTCCAGTGCAGGACTCCAATCCGGGGTTCCAGTCCAGCCTTGTCTCTTCTCTGCTCCGAAGGTGATCTTGCCTGCCATTGCCGCTCCTCGGCCGTGGTTCAAGGACTCACATACCCAGGGTTCCCGGGGAAGAAGCCTGACAGAATGCCAAGGTCCTCGAGAACACGACAAGAGAGATGCAGACCGTGAGGGAAGGGGGATGTTTCAGAGGGACAGATGCTGGAAATAGGGGATGGAAAAAAGCAAAGAAGGGACATGGTGCCCATGAAGGGGAGGAGAAAAAGAAGAGAAGAAATGGAGATGGTGTCCATGCAGAGGAGGGGAGGGGAAGAGATAGGAGGAGATGGTGCCCATGCAGAGGAGAGGAAGGGGAGTGAAAAGGCAGGAGATGGTGCCCATATAGGGGAGGGTAAAGGAGAGAAAAGGCAAGAGATGGTGCCCATCGAGGGAAGGGGGAGAAAAGGCAGGAGATGGTGCCCATGGAGGGGAGGGAAAGGGAAGAGAAGAGAGATGGGAGGAGTAGGGGAGGAGAAGGGAAGAGAAAAGGCATGAGATGATGTCCATAGAGGGGAGGGGAAGGAAAGAGGTGATCATGCCTATGTATGGAGAAAAAGGGAAGGGAAGAGATAGAAACTAGATAGATTTGAGAAGGAGGAAGAAAAATTAAAGAAAGTTGAATGTGAAAGATAGATATAGGGCAGGAAGCGAAGGAGGAACAAAATAATAAGAAAGATAAAATCACCAGATAACAAAGGTAAGAATAAGTATTTTATTTTTATTTTAAAAGTTAAATGTGTAAGTCTGAAATCTTTTGGTGGCCCTTTGTGGCCCTTTTCATGAAAAAGGTTGGATCCCACTGGCCTAGAAATACACACCACTTAGGCGCATCAAAGGCACATTTGATTGACAATTAGGCACCTATAGGCACTTAGTAAAAGGGCCTCTTAATTGGAACTAGCTAATCAGTGCTGTCAATTGGATGTTAACAAGCAATTATCAGCACTAATTGGCATTAATTAAGATTTACACACAGAATTTGCTAAGTGTATTCTGTAACATGGTGTGTGTAAATTCTAAGTTACATAGTGGAAAAAGGGACGTGGCCATGGGCATGGGCATTTCTAAAATACACCCGATCTGCACCTAATTTAGGTGTCGGGATTTAACCGAAGTAAAATGTAGCATAAATATCCATGACTAAATTTGGTCATGTGGAGAGGCACTCAGAGTAATTCTATATAATGTGTGGAAACTTAAGCTTATTCTATAAAATTTAGTCATACTTAATACGCCTAGGTGTAATTTTATTTCATGTGGATTTTTTAGGCACCATATATAGAATCTCCCCTACATTGTGTATGGCGCTGTGTAAGTCTAGTAGTGCTATAGAAGTGATTAGTAGTAGTAGTAAAATCATGATGTCAGCAATTTCTGATGTGTCTTCCATTTTGGCGGGATTTTTTCTTTTCAACCAGCATGGTGTCTTCCAGTGGTTTCATTGGAAGTAGCTACTTGTGACCTCTGCTGCTGAACTTTATTCATGTTTCTTAGGGGTTCTTTTACTACGCTGTGGTCAGCACTTGAGTGTGCTTGTCGCAATTTAAAAGGGTTTTCCGTTGAACATGCTGTGGCATTCTGTGGGATGTGTCTAGGGGGCAGAGGGAAGGCATTATTGCACTAAGTTAGTGTGTCTGCATTACCATGTGCTGATTAGTGCATAATTAGCACACGAGACCTTACCACCTACAAAATAGGTGATGGTAAGAGCTCACGCACTAATTATTTGTTAATGGCCTCATGCTAATAGCAACATAGCTCATGGACAGCAATTAGAAATATAGAAAATCAGCCATTTTTTGGACTGCACTAAAAATGTCCTTAGTGCATGAGAAAGATGCAAGTAAAGGCTTGCTAAGGTCCCTTTTAGTGCAGCTTAATGAAGTGTAATTCTATTTGATAAGAGCTATTTGTTTTTAGGTAATTGTTAATGGATTTTAGAAAGCTAAGGCTATTGGCCATGCTTGAACAACAAAGACTATATTGTCATGTGGAGTCTCATAATCATCATAACTCTAATATAGAAACATTTTTTGATTAAGAATTCTACTATATTTTAAACATCACCAAAGAATAGATGTGGCAATTACAGTTGTATGTTTATCTTGCTATAATAGGTTTTCTTAAAATAGTGGTAATTTCTGTGGTTGTTTTAGTTTGTATTTTTTTTCCATGATCTGATTTGGGTTTTTATATGTTATTGTAACCCGGATCTTGCTCCTAACTAGCTCAGGTCTGCAACAACCCAGACCCAGGTCACAGGGAAAACTTATTTCTCTCAAATGCTCTATTCTTTCTCCACTCAGCTCACCATTCATTCAGTCACAGGTTCCACCATTCAAGCTTGGGAGTGGATCAGTGTTTTGGAACAGAGATCCGGGGATTTGGGAGTACCAAAGAGAACTTTGGGGTACTGCTTCTCTCAGTCCAGGAACACCCGCTCTCACTCTCTTGCCAGTAACCACAATGCACTCCAGCAATTTGTAGAATGCAAATTCAACTTTACTGGAACTTTTCTACAGGTAGTCAAACTCTTCAATACCTTTATATACACTCTCATCCAAGACCATTCAGGATGATCTTAGCCACTCTGCTCCATTCTTTAGGATTTGTCAATACTGTACATATTTACATATGCTCATGTCTTTTACCCATCCCTTCGTGGCAGGAATAAATTCCACGCTGTGTCCAATACTCCTAATCTTCACTCCAATTCTTTGCAGGCACAGACTGTTTATCCGGGGAATTGCTAAGAAAATGTTGCGAGTTACTGGGAGCTTGGCACTTAGGCAGCCATGCTCGTCACTGATGTCACTTCCTCCTCGGCACAGACTGTTTAGGTTGTCCTCCTCTCAGCAGTGCACCTCTCTGGGATACACTCTGGACTTGGGAAGGTTCTCCCCGTCCCAATCCCGCTTCCAGGCTGGAGCCCCCTTTGTCCACCTGAAGCCCAACTCCTTCTGCAGCTACCACTTACAGGCTTAGCAACTACTCCTGTAGCCAGCCTGTATTTGCTTCCTTCACTCCAGGATCCCCCTGTACTCCAGGCAACCTAAGACCTCTTGTACCTCATCACAGACTCTTTTATTAATTTCCAAACTCCACCCCTGCTGTCACTCTCCACAGGGAAACTACTCTCTTTCTGCTCTTATTTCAACACCACTTCCGTTGGGCTGGGCTCTCTCCCACCCAGGGACATCCTACTACTCCAACCCACTGGCAGGGACCTCCCTCCCCATAGGGCCTCCAGAAGAGTCTAGTATATATGGGATCATGAATGTTGTCCACACTTATTGCTTGAATATACAGTTACTGTAGTGTTTTTGTCAGCTATTTTTGAAGTACATGACTTCAAAACTTCATTTCCAAAAAATGTTTAAATCATTTGATTTTTATAGTTTTATATTTTTAGTGCTTCTTGGCAGTTTTGGTCTGGTGGATTAATGTATCTTATTAATTGATCTTTGTGATATTTTACCTGCTTGGTATGTTGATTTATATTTTTTCTATTATTTTAATTGTATTAATCTTATATCTATTAATTATATATAAACTATATATTTGCTTATTTTTTTATGTTATTTTATATATATACCCGTATGCTACATGTTTAACTATACTGGCACATAATATTGTCCTATGAGCCAAAACCTAAGGATGAGAGATTGATAGTTGTAGCCCAATACAGCAGATTATGGATGAGAGGATTCACAGCAAGCATAGAAAGAAATGGTACAACTGACATTTCCAGCTTCTGTAAGAAAGAGCTGGAAGTAGTTACTCATCTTATGGCTGGCTGCGAAGTGCTGATGGCGGAAAAGTTTTATACAGAAAGGCACAATAAGGTTCATTGGAAACTTTGTAGACCTTACAACATCACTGTACGAGAAAAGCATTGGAATCATGACCCTAAGAGAATTGTGGAAAATGAAGAGGTTATGATAACCTGGGACATCCTTATCCTGACAGATAAAAAGCTGGATTCAAGAAAACCCTGGATACAGTGGTAAAAGAAAAAAACACCAGAACAGCATTAATCATATAGGTGTCAGTCCCAAGAGATTACTCTGTGAATCGCATGGAGAAAGAGAAAATCCTCAAGCAGACACAGGCTTGATTAAAAAGAATTTCCAGGCACACCTGGATAGGTTGCTTATAAATGTTATATCTTACGAACTCCAAAGGGATGATCTCTTTGGCATGATGCAAGTTCTATGGCAGGCATTAGCAGTATGTTTGAGAGACTGAGATCATATGCCATATGCCCTGGCATAGGAGTGAGGTCCATTTCTGTCCTGGTGTATGCAAAACTAACCCATTTGTAGAAATTGCCCCCAAGTGGCTCCTCTTAAAGGGCGACTACCTTGTAATGAGAAACCCACAGGTCTGAGGCTGAAAAACTTGTTTTGACTAAGGAATTTTTGCACTTGAATTTTTTTTTAATTCATTTCTTTTGGAATATGTACATGACATCATTTATGATTTAGCTGTTTTATGGTTTATTGTTTTGAATTTATGTCTTTTGTTTTACAGTTTTATTTTTTACCCCTGATACAACCATTTGGGTGAAACATGGCCATGTTGGGTTTTTAATTTTCATTTTATGAGTTTTTTAATATTTTTGTATTGGTGTCATAAATATCTGTTTGTGTTTATATGTTTGATCTGCTCCTTTTTTGCCCCTTTTCCGGTTGTGCTATACCCTGTTTGGGATGGGGCAACAAGATATACGTTCAGTACTCATGGTGCAGGCATATCATGGCATTCTACAGAGCCATGATGATATTCTCAATTTACTTGTATCTCTCTATTCCTTTTTAAGTAGGTTTTTATTTATGCATTAGTGTCTGTTGAAGAGGGCCTGTCTGTCGTCTGTCTAGCTGTACATCTGTCTGTCTGTCTATTCATCCATATGCATAGGTTTATGTGCACTTGCACAAACAAACCTAGGTGGATAGATAATGGTAGAAGGACAAAAAAAAAACAACAGAGACAAAATCTATAATTGATGAACCAGCAGACAACAGATCTTACAAACCGGTAGTCTAATATCAAAAATAATCTTTATTAATCTTAATTATAGACATCGATGTGGCCATGTTTTATATAAACTGCATCAAGGGAATGGAACTGGAAAGAATGCATAGAATACATTAAATTACAAATGCAATGTTCACAGACAGTCTTAAGAAATCATACTCTACTCCCACATGTATAGCACAATAAAAAAAACTGCAATTTCTGTTACTCTGTTGTCTGCTGGTTAAGGCAGAAGGAGGCAGCAGAAGTGTAAGTGAGCAAGGCAATGAGAAAGTCAGGTCCTGAAGATAACTGGGGATCTAAAAAAGTTACTGCTTTGAGGACCCGAACCCCGCAGCACAAAAAAACTGTGGCAGCACCATTATCAGTGTGCCACCAGAGAATCAATTCCAGATGGGAGAAGGAAGAGAGGAGTTATAGCTGCATGAAAGAAAAGACCAGGTTGCCTCCAGGAAGTCAATTTGTATCAGCAAAACCCATGACTGTGGTAATGGAGGAAAAGAACTAAAAAATGAACTTGCGGAGCTACTGTTAGAAATATGCAATCTGTCCCTAAAATCGAGTGTAGTACCGGAAGACTGGAGGGTAGCCAATGTTACTCCGATTTTTAAGAAGGGTTCCAGAGGAGATCCGGGAAATTATAGACCGGTGAGTCTGACGTCGGTGCCGGGCAAGATGGTGGAGGCTATTATTAAGAATAAAATTGCAGAGCATATACAAAAACATGGACTGATGAGACAAAGTCAGCACGGATTTAGTGAAGGGAAGTCTTGCCTCACCAATCTAATGCATTTTTTTGAGGGGGGTAAGCAAACATGTGGACAATGGGGAGCCGGTTGATATTGTATATCTGGATTTTCAGAAGGCGTTTGACAAAGTGCCGCACGAAAGACTCCTGAAGAAATTGCAGAGTCATGGAATCGGAGGTAGGGTATTATTATGGATTAAGAACTGGTTGAAAGATAGGAAGCAGAGAGTAGGATTGCGTGGCCAGTATTCTCAGTGGAAGAGGGTAGTTAGTGGGGTCCCGCAGGGGTCTGTGCTGGGTCCGTTGCTTTTTAATGTATTTATAAATGACCTAGAGATGGGAATAACTAGTGAGGTAATTAAATTCGCCGATGACACAAAATTATTCAGGGTCGTCAAGTCGCAGGAGGAATGTGAACGATTACAGGAGGACCTTGCGAGACTGGGAGATTGGGCGTGCAAGTGGCAGATGAAGTTCAATGTTGACAAGTGCAAAGTGATGCATGTGGGTAAGAGGAACCCGAATTATAGCTACGTCTTGCAAGGTTCCGCGTTAGGAGTTACGGATCAAGAAAGGGATCTGGGTGTCGTCGTCGATGATACGCTGAAACCTTCTGCTCAGTGTGCTGCTGCGGCTAGGAAAGCGAATAGAATGTTGGGTGTTATTAGGAAGGGTATGGAGTCCAGGTGTGCGGATGTTATAATGCCGTTGTATCGCTCCATGGTGCGACCACACCTGGAGTATTGTGTTCAGTACTGGTCTCCGTATCTCAAAAAAGATATAGTAGAATTGGAAAAGGTACAGCGAAGGGCGACGAAAATGATAGTGGGGATGGGACGACTTTCCTATGAAGAGAGGCTGAGAAGGCTAGGGCTTTTTAGCTTGGAGAAGAGACGGCTGAGGGGAGATATGATAGAAGTGTATAAAATAATGAGTGGAATGGATCGGGTGGATGTGAAGCGACTGTTCACGCTATCCAAAAATACTAGGACTAGAGGGCATGAGTTGAAGCTACAGTGTGGTAAATTTAAAACGAATCGGAGAAAATTTTTCTTCACCCAACGTGTAATTAGACTCTGGAATTCGTTGCCGGAGAACGTGGTACGGGCGGTTAGCTTGACGGAGTTTAAAAAGGGGTTAGATAGATTCCTAAAGGACAAGTCCATAGACCGCTATTAAATGGACTTGGAAAAATTCCGCATTTTTAGGTATAACTTGTCTGGAATGTTTTTACGTTTGGGGAGCGTGCCAGGTGCCCTTGACCTGGATTGGCCACTGTCGGTGACAGGATGCTGGGCTAGATGGACCTTTGGTCTTTCCCAGTATGGCACTACTTATGTACTTATGTACTTATGTACTTATGACCCTGCATCAAAATAAGGTGGTGTTTCAGCACATTTCTATGCTCAAAAGCCCTGTGCCCTTTTAAAGCTTTTACATACTACAGGGAGGCAGCAACTGACAAGGAGGGGAAGCAAACAGTTAAATAAAAGGGAAGAAATGCTGGACACCATGGGGAAAGGGTAGGAGGGAAGGGAAAGGGATAAAGCTAGACATGGGAGAGAAAGGGAAAAGAGGTGAGGTGCTGGACATGGGAGGGGAAAGAGAAGAGAAGATGCTGGACATGGGGGAATGGAGGAAGCAGAAGGAAAGGGGAGATGCTAGACAGGGGGGCACATGGCTGAAGGTTTGCATAAAGCATCAGATATCCTTGGGTCAGTCCTGATTGGGTGGTTACTCCTAACATAGAATCCAGTATCATATACCTGTAGCTGGGATTATTTTTCCCTGTGTGCATTACTTTGCAACTTGTCAAAAATAAATGTCACCTTTTATTTGCATGTTCAGTAACTTAAAAGACACATTTTAGGTCATGGAGAGGGTCAGGACGTGCCCAATTCCAGTGGTATTTTGCAAAAGGATTTGCTGCTAATGTTTACATGGGAGCAGTGATTTTGCAACTTCACAGTTCAGTTTATTTGTTATACTGCAAATAGTTAAAAACATCTAAGTGGTTTACAATCCTATGTAACCAAATAAGGGAAGAAAGAAATTGGAAAAAAGACCCAAGGAAAACCTAAAACACAAATTATGCATTAAAAAGGTAGGGGGGATAGAGTAGACTGAAACGCGTCTTTTCATTTAAGAAATTAACTAAGACATATCTTCTCAAGAAACCCAGGGGTCCTTTTACAAAGGCGTGCTGAAAAATAGCTTGTGGTAGTGTAGGCACGGGTTTTGGGTGCGTGCCGATTTATTTTGTAACGCACCTGTAAAAAAAGGCCTTTTTAAAAGACTTTTGCCAAAAATGGACGTGTGGCAAAATGAAGGCCTTACCTGAGACCTTATCGCCAGCCATTGACTCATGTGGTAACCGGGCGGTAATGACCTACGTGTGCCAAATGCTACTTGGCTCACGTCTGATACAAGCGCCCAAAAATATGTTTTTTGGACAAGCATATCGGACACGAGCCAGAAATGAAATTACCACAAGAGCCACGCGGTAGCTCCATTTTGGCATGTGTTGAGCGCACATAGATGCTTACGTGGCTTAGTAAAAGAGCCTCCCAATGACTATTCCATCTGCACTAATAGTTATCTTGCCAACTGCTGTAAAACATAGCATCATACAAACTTGTAAATGTAATTGAATCAATTTTAATCTCTAACAACTGTTAAATGTAAGCCACATTGAACCGAAACTCATTTTTGGATAATTGTGGGCAGGACCACCGAGAGGGGGGGCAGGGGGGGACAAAATTCCCCGGGCCTGGCGCCAGGGTCAGGCCACCAGCACTGCAGTTCCCGGTCTCACCTGCCTGCTTCCTCAGCTCCTGGCCCCCTGCATTTGAAGCGGCAGTCACAGATCGCTTCCCTTTGGGCCTTCCCTCCCTGTGTCCCGCCCTCGTGGACACCAGAAGTTACATCAGACAAGGGTGGGACACAGGGAGGGAAGGCCAGAAGAGAGGCGATCTGCGACTGCCGCCTTGAATGCAGGGTCCCGGAGCCGTGGAGCAGGCAGGTGAGACCGCGGACTGCAGCGGTGAGGGAAGCGACGGGGGACAGCAGCGGCAGGGGGTAGCCACAGGGGCGGCAGCGGCGGGGGGCGGAGGCGGGGCGGCCTTGCCCTGGGCCCAGCCTAGTCACTCGGCGGCCCTGATTGTGGGACATAAGTATGAATAAATAAATAAATCCAACTAACATACAAAAGGTAGGTAGGATGTGCCAAAGATCTCAAAAGACATCAGCGATGGAGTTACTCCATGTGTAATTGGCATTTCTTCCATGTGTAGTCAACCCATTTTATAAATCTATGCATATAAATGCCACCAACTAAGTAATGATGCCACAATTGATTTTTTTTTTCTCATTTTGAGGACAAAAATAAACAAAAGGGGATTAAGGAGAATTACTTCCTCAACGGATTTAAGTCACATTATTTGCCCCTTAATGCAACTTAAAGGGTTCTAATGCTGCTTGACTTAGGGCCCTGTTTACTAAGCCGAGCTAGAGGCGCGTTAGTGCTTTTAGCGAGTGCTAACTAATAGCGTGCGCTGATTGTGTAGGCACCCACAATATTCCTACGGGCACCTACACAGCGCGCTAATTTTGTGCACGCGCTAAAAATGCTACCGCACTTTAGTAAACAGAAGCCATGGGTTATGTGTAGTAATGAGATGTAAAACATGCAGATACCCTAACACGACTTGAAGTGATATACCACAATTTTTGTTAGAGCCAAAAAAAAAAAACCCAGGAAGATAGCCCCAGCTTTTTCTGGGGTTATTTTACCACCTGGGAGTATCGAGTCACAAAACTGTGGCCCAATACTCCTAGCTGAAGTTTAAAGGAGCCGCTGATATCCCCCCCCCCCCCCCCCGATTCTCTTCCCCCTCCCTGGTCGAGCCCCACTCTGTGGAAACTCTCACCCCCAATGAAGCCCCCCATAAGGAAACATGCACCCCCCAGTGGTAGGAGCATGAGAGTGCCACTAGGGGTGCCAAACTGGGCAGGAGTGATTTTGGCATCGTTTCTGCCTGAAGAACTCCCCCTGGACAACCAGTGAGATACTTGGCTGCCTCTTTAGGGGTATTGCCACATTTGGGGGAGTGGGGGCCTTGGACCTTTTGGGGGATGGAATGTGAATGGTTGAGTTCTTCCCTGTTGGGGCTTCCACAGTGCAGGGGATTGATTGGAGAGGAATGGGGAGATTTGGGAGAACATCAAGGTGCCGTATCTGTACACTTTTAAACTCCATCCAGAGCATTAGGCCTCGGATTGGCTCGCAAGCAGCATTATTCATTTATTACACTAGTCATCAACCTGTGGGACTGTTGTACTTCAGGTTGCTGACTACTGTAGTAAGTCAAGATACAGTAAAACGTAATCTTTGAATGCACCTTGATAACTTCCCTCCTTAATCCTTCATGTGAAGCCCTGGTTGAAACAAGCACTTTTAAAAAAATCTGTGTATGCCTCTAAGCTGATGCAAAACATGATGGGGGTGTTTTTTCACACAAACATGTATTCCCTTTGTAAAATTAAGAATGCATGTAAAGGTTTTTGGCCAGATGTAAACAACGAAGAACACGGTCTTCGCGAACTTGAAACCACAAAGAACACAGTGAACATGACACAAAGATATAGTCTTTAGACGATGTAGAATAAATTCAAATTTATTGATGGGTCCATATAAATCATGTAAATCTAAAGGACTCGACACGACCGTGTTTTGGCCAACTGGCCTGCCTCAGGAGTCTTTTGACATTTGATAAAGGCAACATTTTACTGCCGAACCTGTACAACGTAGCTTTTTGAGCACTGAGCTCCACGCATGAGGTCTCTTCCTGGTTACAGGTTGACAGCCACAAGTTTTTTCTTCAGACCATTGCAAAAGAGTATAAAGACTCCTGAGGCAGGCCGGTTTTTGGCCCACCTAACAATGCCCAACCTACACCCCCATCATACCCACCTGGAATCTCTGCAGCCTCGATCTCCAAATGTAAAATAGTGGCATTCTGAAATTGCCATTTACACACGTATGGATTTACATCTATGAATGCCACCATATTGCCAACTTTTTAAAACTGCTTCAAACTTGGTGTAAACAAAAATGCTTTAGATAGATAGACAACAGATGGGCTACGTCTTTTTGAAGCAGGAAAAAGGATCCTAAGTGAACAATTCAAACAATATTGGAAGAGGTGCTTAAATTAGAGGGATAGGGTGGCTGATGGAAAAGAATGTGTTCAAGATGTCACCCCTAGCAAAAGCATTACAGTAGTGGAGAAATAACAAGATACACCATCTTTACCCAACTAAGGGCTCCTTTTACCAAGCTGTGGCAAAAGAGGGCAGGTGGGTGACATTGGCACGTGTTTTACATGTGCACCAAGGCCTCCTTTTACTGCAGCTGGTAAAAGCAAAGTCTCGCTTCCCTACAGGAAATGGCCAGCAAGTAAAGCCGCATGGCCATTTCGGGGGGAGCCCTTACCGCCATCCATTGAGGTGGCAGTAAGGGCTCCTGTGTTAACCTGGCAGTAACCGGGCAATGAGCAGCACTGCCTGATTACTGGTGGGTACACTCCAGCACTACAAAAATAAATACATTTTTGTAGCACTTGAAATGACTGCAGCAGCCTGGTGGAAAGTACCAACAGGCTGCTGCGGTAGCCTGACGGAACTTCCTGTATAGCGAGCGGTAAGCCCATGTTGGGCTTACCGCCACTTATTAAAAGGAGCCCTTAGTAACAAAGGGGAAGAGGAGGTCAGAATAGAAACTATACAACATACAAGCAAGCCATCCAAAAAGTTTCGGAAGGCTATGAGCACAAATGCTCACAGTCTAGGCAATAAAGTTTCGTATAAAGTTTGCAGTTTTTACAAAATACAGCAGCTAGATTGATTTTTGGACTAAATACGTTTGACAAGGTTTCTCTGGTTTTGAGTGATTTACACTGGTTGACTGTTCAAAAACGTGTACAGTTTAAAATTATTAGTTTGATTTATAAATCTATATAAGGGCTAAATTCTGAGGGTGTAGAGGAACTATTAGCGGTATCATCTCAAGGTTGTCAATTATGTTTTCCTAGGATCTTACATTTAGGATTCCCTTCACTCAAAAATGTACGTTATAAATCTATTTATAATAGTTTTTTTTCAGTTCAAGGAGCCAGATTTTGGAATCTGTTGCCAATAGATTTAAAACAAGTGTTTTGTCCTCTTCTTTTTCTGGATCTTTTGAAAATACATCTCTTTGAGTCTTAATAGTCAAGCGATGCTTGGTTTTAAGGGTTTAGCAGAAAGCTATTAAATGTAATGATTGTCATGCTATTGTTGTGTATTTCTCTTCAAGAGAAGAGTTTTTTTTTTTTCTTTTTTCACTTTGAAATTGTAAATTGCCTAGAAGTCCACTGTGGATAATATGTGCGGCAAATAAAACATAAATAGCATAGCATATCTGGAACCCATAATGGTGGAAATGGACTTACACGGTCCGTGTTTCGGCAAAAAGCCTTCTTCAGGGGTCAATAGATCCTCTGCTGGATGTCTAGTCAACTTTGAGTGCTAGGAAAGCACGAGTGTAATAACGCTACAAAGTCCAAAGAGCAGCAGGAACCAAGGTAATCCCAACGGATTTTATGTTAGGGTAGTGTCAATAGATCCAGGAGCAGCTCGCAAAGTTTGGAAAAACCTCTTAACTTTTGTAAGGTGGAGTTGCAGCTCGCCCCGAAGTCCCAAAGAAAGGAACTTTGTTTTGGAGCTCTTACTCCTGTGTTTTGGCTGGTCACTTGGACTTGTTTTCATCCACCCTGTGTTTGATTTTGCTTGCGTTACTATGGAAGGAGTGGACCCCCTTTCTCCTTTGTTTCCATGGGAAAAGGACTTTGACATTGTGGCCATTACGGAGACGTATTTCAATGAATCATGAATGGCACATTGTCATTCTTACCCAGAATCTATTTAGGGAAGAATAAAGATGGCAGAAAAGGGAGGTAATAATGCTCTATGTCATAAGTAATATTAACAAGAAAATAAAATCATAGAGAAGCAAAAACTGTACAAATAGAAATTCTAGCCATGCACTTTCAAAAATGTGGAAACCTCTGAAATTGCAGCAAAACACTATAATCACACTGTAAACTAAATCAACTGCATAAATCAATCATCAGTCACAAATAAAACAGTATTTCCCTGACTGCCAAGGGATCCCACATGGTCTCCATGTTATGTTGAAGAATTGTCTCAAGGGTTCAGAGCTGGCGCATCAGAACAAAAGGTTCTTGTCATTTCGTCAGCTGCAGGATGCTGCAATTTTTGAAAGCACATGGCCATAGTTTCTTTGTGTATAAAAATAAATTTAAAGCAGCTGAAATGCAGGGGGTGTGGGAAAAAGTGGAAACAATGAAGATTGTCTTAAAAAAGAGGAAATGGCACTTTCATCCCCACTGGTATAATCTGCAGACCTCACTCAAACAGATGAACTGGAGCGAGATCTCATAAAAGATATTGAAAGGATGAGAATGAAGGGAGATGTGGTGCTATTGTGAGACCTTAAATTGCAGGATGCAGAACTGGAAAGAATTAAAGAGCTTGTGGCTGCCTCATAAGAGGCTCTGCTCGGACAAATGGTGATGCAACTCACCAGGAAAGGGATAACGCCAGATCTGATATTCACAAATGAAGATAATAATTCTATAGCAATGCAGCTATATTATGGTGCCTGGAAGTACCTATGTGACACCTATGCTATCAAGAAAAATAGGTGACTATTTTTATAATACTAGCATAAGACTATGGAAGACTCTGGTGAGTTGGTCCAGAGGGCAACTATTAAAACGGTCAGTGGTCTTCATCATAAAGCGTATGGGGACAGACTTAAAGATCTCAATATGTATACTTTGGAAGAAAAGTGGGAGAGGGGAGATATGATAGAGACATTTAAATACCTACAGAGGTGAGTCTCTTTCAATTGAAAGGAAGAAAATGATGAAAAAGGATTGCAGATGGCCAGCAGATGTACGCAATGCAGTGGAGTTCATACCTCTCCATTCACAAATGCGACTTTTATGAACAACTTGAGTAAAGTGGTGTGGTCAGTGCCGTAGCGAGGGCGGCTGACACCCAGGGCGGGTCGCCGCTGCGCACCCCCCCCTCGGCGCGCATCCTCCCCCCCCGGAGCGCATTCTTACTTACTTTAGAAGCGAGGGGCGGGCAGGAGGGCTGATCCGCCCCCGAGTCCATGTCGCTGGGAGCTGCATCGGCTCCATTGGTTCCTTGCTTTCCCTGCCCCGGAACAGGAAGTAACCTGTTCCGGGGCAGAGGGAGCAAGGAACCAACGGAGACGACAACCCCCCCAGTGGCGTGCACCCGGGGCGGCCCCACCTTCCTACGCCACTGGGTGTGGTAGCCATGTTAACCCACTTTTAAAGGTAATAAATAGAAATAAATGAAATCATAGAACAACTTGCAAAACTGAAAGTGAAATTTGCCAGGGGATGAGACAGGATATTTCCCAAAATATCAAATGAGCTCAGAAAAGCTCTGGCTAATCCACTGAAGGATATATGTAACAAATCCTTAGCGAAGGTAGTGATTCCATGAGATTAGAGAAAGGCGGTTGTGGTCCCTCTTCATAGAAATGCTAATGAAACAAGAAGTGGGAATACTATAGGGCTAATAAGAATCTCTAAAAGGTAAAAGGGTGGAAACCAAGCACTGAGTGTGTCAGCTCAAAATACACTTAAGAAGGCAAAGGAGGGAAGGGGGTGAAGGTGGATGCAGCAGCAGTTAAAACACTAACCACCTTAATAGGCAGACTGGATGGGTCATTTTAGCCATCATCTGCTATGTTAAGGACGTCTGATTCAAAGTGTGCTTCTCCTTGTGTTCTTGGACAAGTCTTAGGAGTCCTTTTACTAAGCTACGGGAAAAAGGGCCCTGCGGTAGTGGCAGGGACCATTTTTCCCACACACCAGGGCCCTTTGTACCATGGCAGGTAAAAAGCCCCCCCCCCCCAAAAAAAAAATGGCCATGTGACAAGATAACTGTTACCCATTGATGTGGCGGTAAGGGTTCCTGCAGTAACCCGCAGTGATGCCTGATTACCGCTGAGTTAGTGCCGTGCTAGAGAAATATTTTGGCTGGCTTCCTGGAACTGCCACTGACAGCCAGATTGGGTCAGAGGTAGTTCAAATTTAGATTGTAGTAAGCCCACGTTGGGCTTACTGATGCTTTGTAAAAGGGTTCCCTTAACCTTTTGTCTCAGGTACAAACTTAGGAGCTCTTTTAGTAAACGATGCTAAGGCCTTAATGCGGAGTTAGTGTGTGAGAAACAGGGGCGTAGCTAGGTGGGGCCGGGGGGCATGGGCCCCCACAGATTTAGTCCTGGACCCCTCTACTTTCGACCCCCCCCCCCCGCTGACCCTCCCCTGCCACTTCTGATCTGCCGCCACCGCAAGGTACCTATGCTGGAGGGGGTCCCCAACCCCCTCCAGCCTTAGTCTTCTTCGGCGCCAGTCTCCGGCACATTCGCTGATCTGTGCTGTGAGTC
Source organism: Microcaecilia unicolor (assembly GCF_901765095.1). Lineage (NCBI taxonomy): Eukaryota > Metazoa > Chordata > Amphibia > Gymnophiona > Siphonopidae > Microcaecilia > Microcaecilia unicolor. Next base: position 298,610,667 of record NC_044036.1, on the reverse strand, counting down.
CTGACATCCAGGACATCAGGACTCACAGCACAGATCAGCAAAAGTGCCAGAGGCTGGCGCTGAAGAAGACTAAGGTTGGCGGGGGTTAGGGACCCCCGCCGTTGAAGGAACCTTGCAGTGGCGGTGGCAGGGGGGTGTCGAAGGTGGCGAGGGAGGGTCAGGGTTGGCAGCGGAGGGGAGAGTCGGTGGCTGGGGAAGGTGGGCTAAATGTGCCCCCCACCTTAGGCTCTAGACCCCCCTCCCGCCGAGGTCTGGCTACGCCCCCGATGAGAACAGGCTAGTGTAAAATGCATGAAAGTATTCTGCAGTGTTTTGCCTGTTAGCGCATGGTAACCTGTGCGTTACTATTTTTAAAAAATATTTTGGTGAGGGGTGTGTCATGGACAGAGAGTGGGCGTTCTTGCATTATCCAGCTAGTGCATTATGATTATGTTTATTAAAAACTTGATCTGTTTTTCAATATGAAATCAAAGCGGTTTACAATTTTTAAAAGCAAAATGGAAAAAAAAAAGGAAAGGAACTACAAATCCAACAGGATTAGTGTGTACTATTTGGATAAAGCAGAGTTAAGATGAGATCAGCTAACACCTCCTTTAATACAAAGCAGTAAGTGCTCTCATGTTAATTTTTTGCAGGTCTTGCACACTGATGGGGCCATTAGCACATGACCTGAAAATATATTTTTTTAAACCTCTAAAAAAAAGTGTGTTAAATCTGGGCTTAATCTGCATTACAAGATGTTAAACCCAGATTTCACAGCACTGTAGTTCAAGAGCCTTCCAATGAAAGTGAAATAATTAGTGAATGTGAATGTAAACTAACCTTGAGTTACAACTGAAAAAGATGTGAGCTTAATCCAAATAAATATAATGCTCCCATCTAGTGTTGCATGCTTTATACTGAAATGCTGTATTGCCTTGGAAATCCCCATTCTACAGTGTGCACTGCAATTATACCCCTATAGATTAATACTGTAAGGTAATTCTTTATCTTGCTATATTTCTCTGCTTTTACTGGAACTGTTCTCTAATCTAACAGAGTAACTATTGTGAAAGCCACTCCATGCTTTACTGTGCTGCAGCTCTGCGGGCTCACAGGGTAATTCTGTATTTCAGCTCTCTAATGTCCAATTCAAAGGCATTAATTCTGCACCATAGCTCCCTATTTTGACTGTTAACTCTGCTTTACATGTGCATTTCATCCATGTCTTCTTCCTATGATATCTGCGTCATAAACAAGTGAGGCTCGTGTTCTGAGGTAATGTTTGTTCGGACCCAAACACCAGACATATTCTGAATAAAAGATTATTTTTTTCATTTTACCAGTCAATAGGTAGAGTATCTGATGCTTTCCATTTCTAGGCATTGTAAAACAAGGAGCCTGAAGAGAGAAAACACAGCTTATCCAGTGAAAAACCTGACAGAGACACAGAGAGAAAGAAAGAGGGGGGGTGGGGGGAGGGATTTGATATACTGTCTTTCTGTAGTTACAATCAAAGCGGTTTACATATTATATACAGGTTCTTATTTTGTACCTGGTGCAATGATGGGTTAAGTGACTTGCCCAGAGTCACAAGGAGCTGCAATGGGAATCAAATTCAGGTCTCCTGGTTCTCAAGCTGCTGCACTAACCATTAGGGAGGGAGGGACAGGAGGGGTAATACATTTTCCCAAATGGCATAGCACATCCTTCCTGTAGTTCTTCATTCTTCGCATACTGCATATCTGCTTAAGATTCTGCTAGTTCTATTTGGTCTCGCTTGATATTACACTTGCTGATGTTCTCTATCTATATTTTTGCAGGTTTTGGCAGTAGTCATTCCATCACTGTATTCCTAGCAGGATTGAGTAGCAGAGCATTAAGCTCCCTCACTCGCCCTTATTGTATGGGTAAATACATAGTAACATAGTAGATGACGGCAGAAAAAGACCCGCACGGTCCATCCAGTCTGCCCAACAAGATGAACTCATGTGTATACCTTACCTTGATTTGTACCTGTCTTTTTCAGGGCACAGACCATATAAGTCTCCCCAGCACTATCTCCTCCTCCCAACCACCAGCCCCGCCTCACACCACCGGCTCTGGCACAGACTGTATAAGTCTGCCCACCACTATCTTTGCATCCCCACCACCAACCCCTCTTCCCCCCACCGGCTCCACTACCCAATTTCGGCTAAGCTTCTGAGGATCCATTCCTTCTGCACAGGATTCCTTTATGTATATCCCACGCATGTTTGAATTCCGTTACCGTTTTCTTCTCCACCACCTCCCGCAGGAGGCATATGTAAATGCAAACTTGCAAACTTGTAAAATGGTCAAGAAGGCGTCATTCTCAACTGAAAACTCAGTCCCCATACTTGGATCCTGGCTAAAAAGAAGCCAAGAGCGATGCTCTAGTTTACTCACAATCTGAACAGAGAAAGCAGATCACCACACTGTGCTTTTTTTTAAGTGGTAGGTGCCATTACTGAGTACCATTACTATTCCTCTGCACTGCTGGGTGTAGGGACACTAGAGAACATCTTTGATAATGGATGCTTTTCCCTGAAACTCTAGGGGGAAGGGGGAGTGTAAATTCAGGGACTGGAACAAAAGATTACTTTTTATGCTGATGACATATGCTGGTATTTAAAGTGATAACCAATAAAATTTCTCCTGTGATTTCAGCAAGTTTGCATTTACATCTGCCTTCTCGATCCTTGAGGTCAGCATCTTCTAACCTGCTTGATGTTCCTTCTTTTAAAACTGTCTTTTTGGATAAATATAGCAACTTGATTTTCTATAATACAGGACCTAGACTGTGGAACTCCTTACCTACTCAGCTCTAAGCCTTACAAAATGTGGACAAATTCAAAAAGGTTTTAAAACTGTTTTGTCCTAGCAAGCGTTTGATATCCCCTGTCTGAATACAATTGACCCTGTTGTTTTATATTATAATTATGTGTGTGTTGTTCCCCGCTCAGGGTTGTAGATGTGCGGATTAAACTTTTTCTAAATAAATAAATAAATAAAATAAAAGTGCTCTTAGATCTATCATAGTTTGCTGTATCCCAGAGTTACTGAAGGTGCTGGCTAATTTTGGTTCTTTTTCAAACTACAGAGTAGTTAAGATAAGTCTGAGGTAAGTGGAAATCTTCCAATTTGCAAAGAGGCTACTGAGTGGACCAGTAAATGCCTTTGTACCTGAATATAACTCACCTGCAGAGGAATTCTGTGTAGGTCATCCAAAGGCGGACACTTAATTTTGCGTGTGGATCCATGAGCAAAGTAATTGGCTTAATTGATGATAACAATCAATAACTGGCATTAGCAAGCACTTAATTGGCGGTAATTAGGAGTTACACACTGATCTGCCTTATGCCCTATTCTACGACATGTGTGCCCAAAGGGGTTGTGGCCATGGCAGGGGCATGGGTGGGTCAGGGATGTAGCTAGAATTTAGACATGGTGTAATAGAATTTTATTGTGTTATAGAATACTTGCATTTGCACATCTAACTTTATTTATTTATTTGTTGCATTTGTATCCCACATTTTCCCACCTATTTGCAGGCTCAATGTGGCTTACAATGTTCCATCATGGCATTTGCCATTCCAGAGTAAAAGATACAATTGGTATTACATAAAGAACATGGATGTCATAATAGAATTAAGCAATCAGGTATAGAGAGACAACATTCTGAATATCAGGTAAGTGGTGGCACATTACAGTTCCTATTATAGATCATTGTGGTAAACTTTGTTGAAGAGATAAGTCTTCAGTGATTTACGAAAGTTGATTAGGTCGTAAATTGTTTTCAGGTTAAGTGGCAGTGCATTCCACATCTTCATGCTCATGTAGGAAAAGCTGGACGCATGTGTAAATCTATATTTTAGTCCTTTACAGCTGGGAAAGTGAAGATTCAGGAATGTGTGTGCTGATCTTTTAGCATTCCTGGGTGGCAAGTCAATAAGGTCTGACATGTAGGCCGGGGCATCTCCGTGAATGATTTTATGAACCAGAGTAAAATGTTCTTTAAGTGGAAGTCAGTGTAGCGTTTCTCTTAGGGGTTTGGCACTTTCGTATTTTGTTTTTCCAAATATGAGTCTGACTGCAGTATTTTGGGCTGTTTGAAGTTTCTTAATGAGTTGCTCTTTACAGCCAGCATAAAGTGCATTGCAGTAGTCTAGATGACTTAGCACCATTGATTGTACCAGGTTGCAAAAATATCCCTTGGGAAGAAAGGGAAACTAACTTCTGTTAGTTACATGTGAAAATTTACACCGGCCTTTGGCAGGCGTAAATGCTTGCATCCAAAGTTAGGCACGAAGGGGGAGATTCCATATAGGGCACCTAAAAAAATCAGCGCAGAAATCAAAGCCATCTAAGTGTATTCTATAAGCGGTGCCTACAGTTAGGCACGGTATATAGAATGTGCTCAGTTGGCATCCTAGTGCCTAAAACTATGTGCATCCATTTATACCAACGAAATCATGGTGTAATTCCATGTGCATAAATTTAGGCACACTGGGCAATATTCTATAACTATGCATGTAAATTTCAGAATGCCCCCCCAAAATGCCCATTTCCCCACCTATAACCACACCCCTCTTTGCCTGCACGTGTTAGAAGTTAGGTGCACTGCATTACAGAATGCACTTAATGAGTTGTGACCGTAAATTCTAATTAGTGCCAATTAGTGCTCATTATTGTTTGTTAAGAGCTGTTACCAACACCAATTACCTTGTTAAGCCAATTAAGTTATGTGTGTTGTTATAGAATATGCTTGGATTTTGGCGCAGATCTCTAGGCACACGATATAGAATCCAGGGGGAAATGCATGCTAAGCTAGTATTCTATAAAGGTCATTCCATGTCGAATTGCCTTTATATAATAACAGATTAGCACCAATCAAACTGGCACCTAACACTGGGCCATCTATACAGAATTCTCCCCATGAATCTACCACTGAAAATAAATAATAATTTGCCAAATTTTCAGCTTTACTATACGGCATCATTGTTTAAGCTTTGATTTCAAGAGGTGTTAGTATTAGCTACACCAGTTTTAAAAGGACCAGCCCTGATGCAGATCGCTCTGCTGCTGCCTGCAGCGCTTCCACATGGAGGTGAGAGGCGCTGTCAGGTCAGTGCAGGGGGCCCGATACAGAGGAGGGCGGGAACGGCAGCGGGGAGGGGGGAGGTTGGTGCGCGCGATGTTCGTTTCCAGGTGGCAGCGTCCGACAGTGACTCCGACTCCGTTTCCCTCTCTGTTCCGCCCTCTGACGTCATCACGTCTTGACGCGAGGGCGGGACAGAGAGGGAAGTCTCTACTGCGCATTTGCAGGTGAGTCGGTCACTTGTCATTTATATGTTTGATGTGTACACATACATGTGAATGATTATTCTAATAATTTACATGCATAATTGGTATGTAAATATAGTAGTGTCCACTTTGTAGAATTACACCCAGTACTCGAGGTGTGGTTGCGTCATGAAGCAATAAAGAAGCAGCGTGAAGTATATTTTATTCTGTATTCCTTTCCTAGTAATTCCTAACAATCTGTTTGCTTTTTTGGCTGTTGCTACACACAGAGCAGAATATTTTGATGTATGTCTACGAAGACTCCCAGATACTTTTCCTGAGTGCGACTCAATGTAGAACCTTATACCCTGTAGCTATAATTCGGCAGGAATAGATCTGAGGTGCTGAATGACTGCGAATGTGTAAGAAAGAATGTATGGACTTATCAGACATCATCAACTATATGGTTTACTGCAGCAATCATGTAGTTGGTGGTGGAATAATAGGTCAGTTATTTAATGGATATTCTCTGAGCTTTTGGGGGTGTTTATGCATATAATTGTACTTCATTTGGGTTGAGCTAAATTTTGTTCTAATAGCAGCTTTTAAATGCATGCACTGTTCTTTTATTGATAGAACAGCCAATCAGTTTCTTTCAACTCCAGGCAAGAGATTGGTCTCTTACATGGCTGGCAATGGAAGGAGAACTCCCAAACCTCTAACAATCTCTTCAAGAATAAAGGCTAATAAAAGCTTATTGGGTTAATAAACACTTCCAAGAGACTTGAAACACACTAAATTACAGTTTTTCTCAAGTGTTGTAAAAAGGATAATGCCTCAGTTTCGAAGCATAAAACTAGGGCTCACAATTTGCTTTAAAGTTAAACCTAAACGTTGTGGCACATAGATTTAGTGGAACACTCTGTCTCAGCGCTGATGACATCACAATGTTCCCTTCAGCTTTGTTTTTTCTTCTGTGGAAACAAACAATGACATTATCATCAAGTTACTGTTTGTTCTTCTTTTTGACTCTTTATAAAAGGAATGTCAAAACATTTTGCAGCAAGTGACATTTACAGATAACATGGCACGTGCCATGGCCACAAGCCAAGACAAAGCCAAGAGAAAAGGAAAAAGGTCAAATAAACCCTAGACCTCTCGACAACTCCGATAAGGACTCCAGACGGGTATATTTAATGTCTATTGCAATTTCTTTCCAGTCACAATAACTTTAAACTAGGACAGCTAGACTGATATTTTCATTATCAAAACATGAAAGAGCTATGCCCCTGCCTCCCTGTAGAGGCTAGATCCATCTTTAAGTTATCTACTTTAATCTTTCTTTTAGTATATGGTGAAGCACCAGACTATGGGGTCCTTTTACTAAGCTGCAGCAAAAGAATGGCCATGTGGCAAGTGAAGCACTTGCCTTGCACCCATTTCAGGGAGCAGCACTTACTGCCACCCATTGAGGTAGCAGTAAGGGCTCCCGTGCTAACCTGGCGGTAACCAGGCAGCACATGGCACTGCCGGAAATGGCATGTGCTGGGGATGGGAACTACCGCTGGGTTGCTGTGGTAGCCCGGTGTTACTTCTGGTTTAGCAAGCCGTAAGCCCACATTGGTCTTACCGCTGTTTAGTAAAAGACCTTCTTTATGAATAAATTGATTCTGTTACCTGATTGTAATAGACAAACAGCTAGATGCTTTCTAGAACTCCAATTTCCCAGACCTAAACATATCCCCCCCCCCCCCACCGATATTCAAAGCTATTTAGCCAACCAGACATGGCCGCTGACTGGTTAAATAGCATATTGGTGCTTAACCACTAAATTTCAGTGGGAGATAACCGGTTATCTCAACTGAATATTGCTAGTTAGGGCCTATCACTTAACCGGCTATATCACGCAACCTATCTGGTTAGGCTTTGATATTCAGCTCCTAATCGGATAAGTTTAGCAGTCAAATAGGACTGCATAAATAACTGTCCTATCATTAACCGCTAAAAATGTTAACTGGTTAGCGCTGAACATTGGCATAACCAGTTAAATTCTTACCGTTAAAAAACCCCTGGATAGTCAATGCCGATCACTAGAAATGGCTCGGCATTGAATATCCAGGTTTAACACTGGCTGCGGACAGCAAAAGCGCTGCTGGCAGAGCATCAGGCTAATAATACTTAAATCTGTGTTTTCGTAGATATTTCGATCCCAAGTAGCTAAATGGTGGAATGCGTTACTGGTGAAACTTAGAATGAGTTCTCATTATGGTTCTTTCCATAAATCTCCTAAAGCTTTTTTATTGTCGAGATATGTATTATCTATTGATTGAATATTTTTGATGGATTGTAATTCCTGATATTTGCAATTCCTGGGTATGCCCAGCTCTTAGACTGTAAACTGCATAGAGCTCGGTTAAGGATATTTATGGGATATAAGAAATGAGAAATGAATGAATGCATGAATGACTGCAGAACAAGTTCTAAATAACAAGCTTACCTCTCCTCCTATAAGTGGCAAAACGTCCATTAACCTCAATTTGGATTTTCAAGGAAAATATGAACATGCTCAAAACATCACCTAGTAAAGGCATGATAGAATTTCCTCGCAGGAAAGACTTATCAGAATAGGCTGAGAAGGGAAGTAAATACACTGTGTAGGTGCACTGGGAGTCCTAGCATGCATTCTGTTAAACATTTTAGTGGTACTTTTAAAAGGCTAAGGTACCACTGACACATGTAAATTGCAAGCTTACATATCTAAAGCACCATATATGTCTAGGTGGCGATTTCAGAGGTGGTGCTACTTAAACAAAAAAACGGTGTGATATGTTAGAGGTTCAGGAAAGGGGCATGTTCGGGGTATTCCTTGTGTTTGTACAATGTTCAGATATTTTACAATGCCGTACTTATACAAGGCATCAGATTTTAACTCTGGCATTTACACCTGCTCAAATTCACTCACAGTCCCCCAGAAACTTGTATTTTATGACCTGCCGCTTGGTGAGGTGTTTATTGAAGGAGATTTGCTTGCACTTGCTGTTCCCTGATTGTTACTCCCTCATATCCTTTGCCTCATCTATCCTTTTATTCTTTTCAGTCCTTTAAATCCCTTCTTCCCCTCCTCTCTCTTGCCGTCCTCGGTATCCCTCCTCTCCCCTTTCTCTGCCTGCTCTCACTCTAGCCCCGATGCTGAAAAGTAAACGCAGGCGCTAAAGTCCATTAGAGCCATACTAGCGCCCACATTTTTCTGCAGAATGTTCAGAGGGGTCTAGCGCGAGAAACAATGAGCACGCCAAGCACTAGCATAGATAGCATGCAAATGTAGACAAGCTCATGTAAATGAGGTCATTTTGTATTCCTCCCCAATTCTCAGAAAACAGCGCCCGAAACAAAACTGCCTTACCGCTGCAAAAAATAACGTCAGGTCGGAGCAGGCATTAGGGTGTTGGAAGAAAAGATTTCTCATGATTGTCATGCTTCTCTCATGATTCTTTCTGCAAAATCTGCCAGTTTTGATTGCTTTTGGAAGCAGAAGGAAACCCGTGCAAGCCCTTAAGCGCTGGTCATTAGAAACAGCAGACCCACGCAAAAACACACATTGTGTCTGTTTCCTGTGTCTAAATTTAAAATATTCATGCTAAAAAAAAAACTAAAATTGCCCAGTGAAAGCACACATTGGCAACTGTTTCCTATGTCTAAATATAAGTGTCCAAGCTAAAAACAAAATTATAAATGCTTATGTTTAGGCCGCAGAAACAGATGCCAGTGTGCGCTCCATGGTTTGGTTTTGATTTCCCAGCCTTTCCCAGCACTAGTTTTACATGTTTTTAATACATTCACTCACTTTTAATACATTTACTAGTTTTCCATACATACCCTATATATGTTTTTAATATATTTATGTATTTATTGTTACATTTGTATCCCACATTTTCCCATCTATTTGTTGGCTCAATGTGGCTTACATATTACCGGAGAGGCCTTTGCAGGCTCCGGTGTGAACAAATACAGGGTGATGTTGTGGTAAGATCAAGTTCATGTGGCACAGCCACATTAGGGAATCGGAGAATGGAAGAGTTGTGTTATGTCCATTACGTGCTTTAGTTTGGTTGTGTTGCAGAGATTAGGCATTTAAGTTGGATCGGTAGGGTATGCCTTTTTAAACAGGTTGGTTTTTAGCGATTTCCGGAAGTTTAGGTGGTCGTACGTCATTTTCAAGGCTTTTGGTAATGCGTTCCACAGTTGTGTGCTTATGTAGGAAAAACTAGATGCGTACGTTGTTTTGTATTTAAGTCCTTTGCAGCTTGGGTAGTGCAGATTTAGATAAGATCGTATTTTATATACTGTTTTCTCTTACAACATCTGTACCAATTATGCATTAATTGTTTGTTTAGGTTTTCAGTTGTATCACCCAATATTATTTAGTTATTTAATATAGTTTTATCTTAACTGTCGCTTTTACATGTGATTTATGTTTCTAGATGTTTTATTTGTTTTATACTTTTTTTAGATTTGTTTTTGACCCCTGATGTAGGCGTTGTGATATGCCGAAACACGGACCGTGTCGGGTCACTGAACATTTGCATCAATAAAAGTAGGTTTTTATTACATCTCCAGTACTGGAGTCATCCTTTTGATCAGCCTCTACTTTCTCCTGCTGGATTCTTTTGGCGTAGAGGTTTGTTTCCCTGTTTGTGTTCTGAGTTTTACCAGGCGCATGCGCACAAGAGCAGAGCTTACTATGGAACTCTTCTGTGCAAGCACCTAGCACAATCCTCCCAAGTCAAACCACAATGCTTCCGCCGAACTCCCTAATGCTCAATGCTATGAGCTCGCCTTTATTTGCATCTCATTAGTATTGGACATTAGGGCATTGTTCTTCTGCGCTGTTCTTGCTGTATTTTTATGGTGCTATTTGAATGGCATTGGAGTTTTCAGCATTGGGCCTCAGTGTTTGTCTATCTGCTCATATATCTGGACATAACAATTGACATAATGGGCTAAATCAAAAGTCCATCATGCCCGCTATACTGTTTCCAACAGCGGTCAATCCAGGTCAAAATGCCTGGTAGGATCCAAAAAATTAGATTGATTCCATGATGCTTATTTCCAGAGATAAACAGTGGTGTTTTTCAAGTCTACCTGGTTACTAACAGCTTATGGACTTTTCCTCCAGGAACTTGTCCAACCCTTTGTTAAACCCAGCTATAACAACTGCTTTTACCAATTTTCCAGCAATTAATTCTAGAGCTTAATTTCACATTAAGTGAAGAGGTGTGGTAGCCGTGTTAGTCCACTCTTAAAGGTATCAATAGAAATCAAACAAAATAAAACATGGAAAAGAAAATAAGATGATACCTTTTTTATTGGACATAACTTAATACATTTCTTGATTAGCTTTCGAAGGTTGCCCTTCTTCATCAGATCGGAAATAAGCAAATGTGTTAGTTGATAGTATATATAAGTGAAGCTTCAAAGCATTTCAATGACAGTCTAGCAAGGTGGGGGTGGGTAGCAGGTATGTATGGGTACATCAAAGCATTTCATTTCATTGATAGTCTAACATGGGTGTGGGTAGTTGAGAGGAGAGTGATAAACAGAGCAATACAACTTTATGGTTTATAATGGGCTAGAAAACCCAGATCCTTGTTAAGTCCTGTCTGTTGGGTGTCAAAATATTCAATCATTCTGACTTCAAAGGTCTTACGTTCCTGTATTGTTTTAAAGTTACCTTTCAGGATTCTTACTGTGAAATCACTGGTGCAGTGTTCTGGTCTTGTAAAGTGTTGGCCCACATTAAGAGACAAAATATTTTCCCTGATTTGTCCCCTGGTCTTTCTACTTTTTGAAAGAATAAACTACCAATTCAAATTTACCCATCCCATTCCACTCAGGATTTTATTGATCTCTATCACATCTTACCTCAGTCATCTCTTCTCCACACTGAGGAGCCCTAGACTCTTACTGTCCCCATATGATAGTCGTTCTATCCCCTTAATCATTTCGGTCACCCCTTTCTATACGTTTTCTAATTCTGCTGTGTCTTTTTTTGAGGGGCAATAACTAGAATTGCAGACAGTACTCAAGGTGTTGTCATACCATGGAAAGATACAGAGCCATTGAAATATTCTTTGCTTTGTTCTCTATTCCTTTCTTAATAATTAGTTTCTAACATTTGGTTTGCTTTTATGTCTGCCACTGCATACTGAGCAGAGGATTTCAATGTGTTGTCCTTGAAGATGCATAGATCCTTTTCTTGGATGGCGACTCCTAATGGGGAAACTGGTATCATACAGCTACAGTTTGAATCATTCTTTACTATGTGCATCACTTTGCACTTGTCCATCTTAAATTTTACCTGCCATGAGGATGCCCAGTTTCCAATCACGGTCCTTTCGCAATTTTTCACAACATCTTTTTCATTTAGCAACATCAAATACTATGTTGTCTGCAAATATGAATACCTCACTGCTTCCCAGGTCATTTAAAAATATGTTGTAAAGCCCAGCATCTTCAATAAATATTATTTGCCTTACCTGCCACTGCTTTGTGGTCTGTCTTACCTGGGTTCCGGGCACGCCCTCGCTCACGGTACTGCACCCCTCTTGAAACTACCCAGATTTGCCTCGTGCCTCAATTCACCCCATGATGCCTAATTCAAGAAAAATCTATCTCAATGATAAACCTTTTGCATAGAATGTAGACTCAGGTCACACAATTTGCCTGCCCCCCTGTGAACTCAGTATTCTACCTGAGACATAGCAAGCCAACCAGTCTGCCAGATAACTCTGCATAAGACCATGCAGTGCCCTGAATACCAATATAATAACTTTATACTGAACAGTAAATGTAATAGCCAGTGTAACTGGATCGGAGCTGGTGAAACAGGGTCAAATGTCCTCAATCCCTTAGCATATTTGGCTGCTATATTCTGCACCATTTGCAACTGATGTGCATCCCTGTGTGGCACCCCAAGAAAGCAGCATTACAATAAACAAGCCACGGTATTACTAGCACTCTGGTTCCCAATATGGGGTTCTGCTCAGAGAGATACAGCTATAACGGTGGATATGACAAAGAACCAAAAAAAGACCCCCTTACCATTCTGAAAATATTATCCTTCAGCTGAAAATTAAATCCAACCGAATCCCGACAGGGACCCTTAAAAGCCAAATCAGACCCATTTCCCACACAGAAGGGAAATTCTCTCATCTGATAGGATATCCACAACAACTCAGCAACATTCAGTTTCAGAAACTGTTTGCCAATTGGATGAGGCACAGCAATGGAAAGATTCCTTGATGATTTTAACTCAACAAATTTAGGATGCTTTTGTTACAGTAAGAAATTCTTTCCGCTCCTTCCTCTGTTTTAAAGGCTATGATTAAAGATTTGATTGGTCCCATGTCAGCATTAGTGAACAAGTCTCTTACAGAAGTTTTCCCTGATTCTTTAAGAAACGCTGCCATGAGGTCTTTGCTTATAAACGTCAGGCCACTTTCTTCTCTTCCTCTTTCAGCTAAGGTGTTTTGACAATTATAAGACTTTGTTAATCAAACATGAGATCTTGGATAACCATTAGTTTGGACTTCATCTACAGCATAATGCAGAGATCTTACAGATTTCTCTATTGGATTTCATTAGGATAGGCTTTAATAGAAGTCCTCAATATCTTTGGTGACATTCAATATTTTAGCTGCATTTGATTCTGTGAATCATGAGATTTTAATCAGAAGCATAAAAGTCACAGGTGTATCTAGTATTGTCTTTGCCTGGTTCAGTTCTTTCTTTGGCATTAAGGAAATTTTCAGTTGTGTATGAACTGGATTCGTTTTTCTTGGTATGATGCCCCTTTTGGGATGCTTCAGGGAATGCTATTCAATATTTTTTTGTGTATTTCCTCTGTAAATTATAGTCTTGTTTAAGACTTCAATACAGAATTTACCAAGGTGATATACAATTATCCTTCCTAATTGATAAATCTGTGATTGAATTTTTGATTCTTTGAGAACCATCAGTTCATGGATGAAGGCAAATAATCTACTGTTAAATATGGCTAAAACAAAGGTGTTATAAAATATTCAATTTAAAAAAAAAAAACACAGGTGTTAGCTTTATCTGGCTTTCCTTCTAATGATTCTCCCTTTCATTTTTCGATTGATGGTGTCAGTATTTCTATTTTACAAGAATTATGGAATTTGAGTGTTTTACTACCGCGGCTTAGTAAAAGTTCCTCTAAGTGCCACGTGACCTTTAGGTGTAAAATAGGATGTGCAGCATTTAGCATGTGCTGATATCCGTAAGTGCATGCTAGGCTTTAATAAAAGGCCCTCTTGGATTGGTGATTCAGAGTTTGGTTTAAAATGCTTCTTCCTGCTCGATTCTTAAAGCATTACAAGTTGCACAAAATGCAGCTGCTTGCCTAATTGTTGGCTGTTCTAAATATGATCATATTTCCCTAGTTTTAATTCAACTTAATCGATTTCCAGTAGAACAGAGAATTAAATACAAAATTCTCTTTCTTATATGTAAAGTTTCGAACAACAATGTTCCTGATGTCATTGCTGTAAGTTTGCATGTCTACCAACCACCTAGGCGCCTGAGGTCAGCTGCTAAAGATCTTTTTAGACATGCCATCTTTTCACTCCGTTAGATTTGATAGAGGTCCTCAATTTTCTACATAGCAAGACTGAAACTGTGGAATGCATGGCCATCAGATGTGAGAGCAATTCGGAGTCCTAACTTATTTAAAAAGTCTTTTTAAAATCATCTGTTTAAGCAGGCTTTTGGAAGCAATTGAGTTTGAGTACTATCTGGTGTGGCTTACTGATCACAGATTGTTTTCATGATGCTTTCAGGCTCAGACTGAGCAATATTTATTTTGGCAATTGCAGTGCCGTGGCGAGGGTGGCTGACACCCGGGGCGGGTCGCCGCTGCGCACCCCCCCCACCCCGGGTGCAGCACGGCTTCCCCCCCCCCCCCCCGGAGCACATTCTTACTTGATTTAGAAGCGAGGGGCGGGCGAGAGGGCCGATCCGCCCCCAAGTGCACGTCGCTGGGAGCTGCGTCGGCTCCGTTGGTTCCTTGCTCTCTCTGTTCCAGGGCAGAGAGAGCAGGGAACCGGCTGAGCCGACACCCACCCCAGCGGCGTGCACCCGGGGCGGACCGCCCCACCGTCCCCCCTTCCTACGCCACTGGGCAACTGTATGTTTCTTTTAATGTATGTTATTTTTTTGTTTATGTTCATGATTATGTACTTTCTATTGTGTTTGATTTGTTGAATGCCGCCAAGAATCATAGACTGTGTAGCCTATAAGTTTTTTAAATAAATAAATTTAAAAAAATAAAAAGCAAAACAAATGACATAATATATCCATGTTCTCTTCAAAACCAAGTCCACCTAAACCTGATCAAGGTGCATGGAGAGTGGAGGAGTGGCCTAATGGTTAGTTCAGTGGGCTTTGATCCTAGCAACTTGGGTTCTAGTCCCACTACATCTCCTTGTGATCTTGGGTAAGTCACTTAACCCTCCATTGCCCCAGGCACAAAAACTTAGATTATGAGCCCTCTAGGGACAGAGAACATATCTGTATACACTGCTGTGTACGTGTCAGGTTCTCAGGTTCAGAGCCCGCGGGGCTGGGCTCTGGAGCAAATGTGAGCCCTTGGGCTGCTGACGAGGAGCGACAGCAGCAGGCAAAACCCACCAACCAACACTGGGTAAGCACACCGGCAGGGACTGTAGGCACTGCCCAGCGAACCAGAACACATGGACTGGAATCCCCCGGACTGGAGGACACAGGACTGGAACACTGGACTGCAATCCCCAGGACTGGAACACACACCGGACCAGAACACACTGGACTGGAGCACACTGGACTGGTCCCCCGGACTGGAGGACACAGGACTGGAACACTGGACTGGAGCACACTGGACCGGTCCACACAGCTTCACCTGCACTTAGCTACTAAGCCCCCCAGGAGTTGAGCTCATGGGTTCGAGTAGCCGGCAGGACTTACTGGACGACACAGGGACCAGGACTAGAACAGGCTGTAACTGAAGTGCACCTAACTCCTAAAGTGGCCAAAAGTGTTCCTAAGCCCAGCACCAACAGAAAAGCTCCCAAGCCCTCCACTAACAGCAGTGCTCCCAACAGAAACTAACAGGGGTGCCCCCCACGCCCTACACTAACAGAAGTGCAGGGAAACCACAAGGGAAAAGGAAGGGAAGACAAATGCCAGACCTAACACTGGTACTTCCTAAGCACCAAGCTGCAGCAGCTAAACATGGGTTCTCACCCTGGTGCTTCCTAAGCACCCAGCTACAGCAGCTAAACACAGGTCACAAGGAAAGCGGGGAAAGCACAAGGAAACAAGCAGGAAAGCCAAATACCCAAACAACAAAGGGTGCTTCCTAAACACTTACTAACAAGGGTGCTCCCAGCACCAAACTCCAGCACTGCACTAACAGCAGTGCTACCCACTGTAACAAAAGGGAAAAACAGGGAAGACAAACACACAAGTCTCAAGTGCACACTGCACTAAACTAACCTGGACCTACAGCAAGTAGCCAGAAGCAAACGTTGCGAAGGCCCTGAAAGAAAGAACCCACTTCCTTATCAAGGCCCTCCCCGATGATGTCACACTCCCTAGACCCAGGCAACAGCACACTAACCCAGAGAACACACTGAAAACCATAGAGGCCCAACCCACACCAATGCAACACCGTAAAACACTTGAAGCCAGTACACCTAAAGAGAGTTAGAGCAACTCAGACTACCCACACAGGTGCAGTATAGTGAAACAATTAGAGCCCTGCTGCTGGAAGCTGCCAGCACAGAGAGACAGAGCCAGCTCAGAAAGGACAGACAAAGAAACAGAAGCCAGCTAAGAAGCTGACCCCCAGGAAAGAGGTAAGTTTGAGAGGGGTTCAAACCCCAATCATAACAGTACGTCTAGTAGTGCTATAGAAATGAGTAGTAGTTAGGGCATTCCATTATTTAGGCATAGCGTTATATAATGCTGGGGTTACGCACTCAATTTGCACAACCAGGTTTCAGCAGACATTAAGTCCTTATGCCCAAAGTTGGGTGCAGGAATCCATTTTAAACCCAATTCTACTAAGTGTTGAGCCCAGACTGCCCTTTATAAAATGGTGCTTATCGCCGTTTTTACCCAGTACCTAAATTTGAGCACCATTTATAGAATTACCCCCATATGGTATCTTATAAAATAGCAGATAGTGCATTTATGTGTGTAAGTGTCAGTTTTCTGTTCACTTATGTGCATAAGCCTTCTGTTGATCCCTCTCTCCCTCTTCATTACCGTCCTGTCTCAAACCTTTGTTTTACATCAAAAATAGTTGTGAAAGTGGTTTATTTGCAACTTAATCAGTTCATTGAAAAGGTACTTGCTCTACATCCTTGCCAATCAGGTTTGAGGGAAGCTTGTAGTACTGAAACTATCCTGGCCTCTTGTTCTCAGTGATATATACTCCTTTCTAGATAATTATGTCACTCTGGCTGTTTCTCTGGACTTATCTGCTGCATTTGATCTACTCAGTTATGCATTGCTCTTGGCTCAGTAACAAACCTTAGGAATTTCTCAGACAGTGCTAAACTGGTTTAAATCTTTTTTGTCAAACTGTTCTTTTCATGTTTGTCTGGATCATCAGCCTTCCTCAACTAGATCTCTGACATGCGGAGTGCCTCAAGGCTCTGTCCTCTCTCCTCTCCTGCTTAACGTTTTTATTATCCACTAGCCACAATCATTCAGAGTTATAGCATTCCTTTCCACACCTATGCAGATGATATATTATTAATTTAATGAACTGATCTTCTATTTTTAAACATGTCCTCTCTTCAGTGTTGTCTAGAAGCCATTTCTCAATAGCAGTCAGACCATCAGCTGGTATTGAATAGAGAGAAAACTGAGGCATGTTGGCTAACAGGTCATTTGCCACTGCCTTCTGCACCTCTTTCTTTGTTAGGAACATTAATTTTTTTTTGTACCCCGCGCTTTCCCATTCATGGCAGGCTCAATGCGGCTTACATGGGGCAATGGAGGGTTAAGTGACTTGCCCAGAGTCCCACTAGCAACATTCCATGTAGAAGTCGGCCCTTGCAGATCACCAATGTGGCCGCGCAGGCTTCTGCTTCTGTGAGTCTGACGTCCTGCACGTACGTGCAGGACGTCAGACTCACAGAAACAGAAGCCTGCGCAACCTTCTACATGGAATGTTGCTAGTGGAATAGCAACATTCCATGTAGAATCTCCAATAGTATCTATTTTATTTTTGTTACATTTGTACCCTGCACTTTCCCACTCATGGCAGGCTCAATGCGGCTTACATGGGGCAATGGAGGGTTAAGTGACTTGCCCAGAGTCCCACTAGCAACATTCCATGTAGAAGTCGGCCCTTGCAGATCACCAATGTGGCCGCGCAGGCTTCTGCTTCTGTGAGTCTGACGTCCTGCACGTACGTGCAGGACGTCAGACTCACAGAAACAGAAGCCTGCGCAGCCTTCTACATGGAATGTTGCTAGTGGAATAGCAACATTCCATGTAGAATCTCCAATAGTAGCAACATTCCATGTAGAATCTCCAATAGTATCTATTTTATTTTTGTTACATTTGTACCCTGCACTTTCCCACTCATGGCAGGCTCAATGCGGCTTACATGGGGCAATGGAGGGTTAAGTGACTTGCCCAGAGTCCCACTAGCAACATTCCATGTAGAAGTCGGCCCTTGCAGATCACCAATGTGGCCGCGCAGGCTTCTGCTTCTGTGAGTCTGACGTCCTGCACGTACGTGCAGGACGTCAGACTCACAGAAACAGAAGCCTGCGCAACCTTCTACATGGAATGTTGCTAGTGGAATAGCAACATTCCATGTAGAATCTCCAATAGTATCTATTTTATTTTTGTTACATTTGTACCCTGCACTTTCCCACTCATGGCAGGCTCAATGCGGCTTACATGGGGCAATGGAGGGTTAAGTGACTTGCCCAGAGTCCCACTAGCAACATTCCATGTAGAAGTCGGCCCTTGCAGATCACCAATGTGGCCGCGCAGGCTTCTGCTTCTGTGAGTCTGACGTCCTGCACGTACGTGCAGGACGTCAGACTCACAGAAACAGAAGCCTGCGCAGCCTTCTACATGGAATGTTGCTAGTGGAATAGCAACATTCCATGTAGAATCTCCAATAGTAGCAACATTCCATGTAGAATCTCCAATAGTATCTATTTTATTTTTGTTACATTTGTACCCTGCACTTTCCCACTCATGGCAGGCTCAATGCGGCTTACATGGGGCAATGGAGGGTTAAGTGACTTGCCCAGAGTCCCACTAGCAACATTCCATGTAGAAGTCGGCCCTTGCAGATCACCAATGTGGCCGCGCAGGCTTCTGCTTCTGTGAGTCTGACGTCCTGCACGTACGTGCAGGACGTCAGA
Organism: Microcaecilia unicolor; assembly: GCF_901765095.1. Lineage (NCBI taxonomy): Eukaryota > Metazoa > Chordata > Amphibia > Gymnophiona > Siphonopidae > Microcaecilia > Microcaecilia unicolor. The sequence continues at coordinate 298,591,930 of NC_044036.1, read as the reverse complement.
CTCACAGAAACAGAAGCCTGCGCAACCTTCTACATGGAATGTTGCTAGTGGAATAGCAACATTCCATGTAGAATCTCCAATAGTATCTATTTTATTTTTGTTACATTTGTACCCTGCACTTTCCCACTCATGGCAGGCTCAATGCGGCTTACATGGGGCAATGGAGGGTTAAGTGACTTGCCCAGAGTCCCACTAGCAACATTCCATGTAGAAGTCGGCCCTTGCAGATCACCAATGTGGCCGCGCAGGCTTCTGCTTCTGTGAGTCTGACGTCCTGCACGTACGTGCAGGACGTCAGACTCACAGAAACAGAAGCCTGCGCAGCCTTCTACATGGAATGTTGCTAGTGGAATAGCAACATTCCATGTAGAATCTCCAATAGTAGCAACATTCCATGTAGAATCTCCAATAGTATCTATTTTATTTTTGTTACATTTGTACCCTGCACTTTCCCACTCATGGCAGGCTCAATGCAGCTTACATGGGGCAATGGAGGGTTAAGTGACTTGCCCAGAGTCACAAGGAGCTGCCTGTGCCTGCAGTGGGAATCAAACCCAGTTTCCTAGGACCAAAGGCCACCACTCTAACCACTAGGCCACACTTGTCCCTAGTTTTCATTACCTGGACATTATTTTAGATTCTCACCTTTTCTTTGGAACCCCAGGTTTTGTCGTTATGTAAGACTGGACTTTTTCTTTTAAGACAAATTACGTGCAGTATGGCCTTTCTTTACCCACAATGCTTTTCTCTCATTGATTTTCGCTCTTTTCATAACTAGACTTGATTATTGTAACTGTATTTATCAAGTGATTTCAAAATCTGTGCTCACGCAACTTCAAACTCTTCAAAATATGGTTATTCATATTTTCTAGTCCACAAAAGCAGAATAAACATTTTCTAATATTTAAAAAGGCTTTTATTCTTGCCACTTTAAAACACAACCCAGCGTTGCCACGTTTTGCCTCTCTAGAGGCTGCATCAAGGATTATCAACTGTGTGGCGAAACATAGAAATATACATTTATTAAAAATTAATAATAACTAAACCATAAAATAAAATACTATCTCAAAATGGATATATACTGTATTAAAGATGAAATGTGGCCATGTGTATTCTGCTTTTGTGGGCTGTACTGTTCTTTCTACAGAACTTTTGTTTTCCTCTTCTGGATTTCGTCTTTTATGTCATCTTTCTAAGACAGATCATGTCACAGCATATTTAAAGGATCATCACTGGCTTCCAGTTAAGTTTCATGTTCAATTCAAATTGTATTTGTCTAGTCTAACTACCAAAGTAGCACAAACTTATGGGAATCACTCCGCTGGATTATAGATCATAACAACCAAAACACAGCGGGTATTATACATCAGTTGTGAAACAGTGGATTAATCACGGAGGGGGAGAGGACCTCAGACCAGTGACACCTTTTAAATCAATAAGATTATATCAGTGTAGTCACAAATATATAATCACTGGGGGAGGTTGGTAGAGGACCAGTGATTATATGTTTGTGACTACACTGATATAATCTTATTGGTCTAGTCTAACTACCCCATATTCTCCTGTACGAGTTTCGAGGTCATTAAGAGGACCTTTTACAAAGGCACACTGAAAAATGGCCTGCGGTAGTGTAGACACATGTTTTGGGCTCGCACAGAATCACTTTTTCAGCACACTTGTAAAAAATACCTTTTTTATTTTTGCCGAAAATGGACGTGCGGCAAAATGAAATTTGCCGCATGTCCATTTTTGGTCTGAGACTTTACCGCCAGTCATTGACCTAGTGGTAAGGTCTCACACGGTAACCGGGCAGTAATGGTCTACACGCATAAAATGCCGATTACCACCCGTGCGCCAGAAAATAAAAAATATTTTACGGCATGCATATCGGATGCGTGTTAAAAATGAAATTACCGCAAGGGCCACGCGGTAACCAAGCAGTAACTCAAAACTGACACACGTTGGGCGCATATAGGTGCCTACATAGCTTAGTAAAAGGGACCCTAAATGACCATTGCCTGGTGCTACCAAGAATCTGGTCAGCTCAGATGGACAGCACTCATAGTGCTTTTTTCTATGTTGCCTCATTACTATGGAATTCTAAGCGTTTGTCCCTGCAAAGTGAGATCTGTTTGAAAAAGTTTAAATCACTACTGAACACTTGGTTATTTGAACAAGCTTATTCAATCACAAACTCCTGAGTGCTGGAATGACTGGTTTTAGCTCCATTTTTATTGAACGTATATGTTTATTTTTGTTTAACCTTATTATGAATAATTTGTGTTTTTTCCTTTCATATATTGTAATTCTTTTCTTTTTCTATTTTATTGTTTGTGATTTTTAGAAGTGTAAACCGCTTTCCTTGCTTGCCAGTTAAAGCGGTATAGTAAGTTTCGAATAAATAACTGCATGCACCAGTGATAGAATTACCTTGTTTCCACAGGATAGGAGAAAGGCTCTGAAAGCATACATGACTAATTTGTCGAGATTAATAAGGACAAAAAGATCAAAGCATTTATTTATTGACTTTAAACATTTAAAAATTACTAGACAAATTCTTAGCTGCTAGTGGCAATATAGAATCATGGAGCGCACACTGGCATCTGTTTCTGCGGCCTAAACATAAGCATTCATAGTGCACTGGTCCCCCTGACATGCCAGGACACCAACCGGGCACCCTAGGGGGCACTGCAGTGGACTTCAGAAATGAGGCTGGCATAAAGGCTGGAAAAAATATTTTTAAAAACTTTTTGAGGGTGGGAGGGGGTTAGTGACCACTGGGGGAGTAAGGGGAGGTCATCCCTGATTCCCTCTGGTGGTCATCTGGTCATTTAGGGCATATTTTTGTGGCTTGGTCGTAAGAAAAAAAGGACCAGGTAAAGTTGCCCAAGTGTTCATCAGGGACACCCTTCTTTTTTCCATTATCAGTCGAGGACGCCCATGTGTTAGGCATGCCCCAGTCCCGCCTTCGCTTCACTCCCGTGAACTTTGGTCATCCCTGTGACGGAAAGAAGTTGAGGACACCCAAAATTGGCTTTCGATTATGCCAATTTGGGCGATCCTGTGAGAAGGATGCCCATCTTGCGATTTGTGTCGAAAGATGGGCATCCTTCTCTTTCGAAAATAAGCCTGTAATTGTATTCTGTAATACTCTGTGCCTAAATTTTAATACATACAGGCAAAAAGGGGTGTGGTTATGGGCAGGTAAATGGGTTTTCCATGGGTGTTCCAAAATTTACATGCAATTATAGAATAAGCCCCTCTGCTCCAGGATTTACTTGACATTTTCATTGGTGTAAATGGAGATGTGTAGTTTTAAGTGCTAGGATATCAACTAAGCATATTCTATACACTGTGCCTAAATCTAGGTGCAACTTACAGTGGTGGAAATATTTGATCCCTTGCTGATTTTGTAAGTTTGCCCACTGACTAAGACATGAGCAGCCCATAATTGAAGGGTAGGTTATTGGTAACAGTGAGAGATAGCACATCACAAATTAAATCCGGAAAATCACATTGTGGAAAGTATATGAATTTATTTGCATTCTGCAGATGGAAATAAGTATTTAATCCCTCTGGCAAACAAGACCTAATACTTGGTGGCAAAACCCTTGTTGGCAAGCACAGCGGTCAGACGTCTTCTGTAGTTGATGATGAGGTTTGCACACATGTCAGGAGGAATTTTGGTCCACTCCTCTTTGCAGATCATCTCTAAATCATTAAGAGTTCTGGGCTGTCGCTTGGCAACTCGCAGCTTCAGCTCCCTCCATAAGTTTTCAATGGGATTAAGGTCTGGTGACTGGCTAGGCCACTCCATGACCCTAATGTGCTTCTTCCTGAGCCACTCCTTTGTTGCCTTGGCTGTATGTTTTGGGTCATTGTCGTGCTGGAAGACCCAGCCACGACCCATTTTTAAGGCCCTGGCGGAGGGAAGGAGGTTGTCACTCAGAATTGTACGGTACATGGCCCCATCCATTCTCCCATTGATGCTGTGAAGTAGTCCTGTGCCCTTAGCAGAGAAACACCCCCAAAACATAACATTTCCACCTCCATGCTTGACAGTGGGGACGGTGTTCTTTGGGTCATAGGCAGCATTTCTCTTCCTCCAAACACGGCGAGTTGAGTTCATGCCAAAGAGCTCAATTTTTGTCTCATCTGACCACAGCACCTTCTCCCAATCACTCTCGGCATCATCCAGGTGTTCACTGGCAAACTTCAGACGGGCCGTCACATGTGCCTTCCGGAGCAGGGGGACCTTGCGGGCACTGCAGGATTGCAATCCGTTATGTCGTAATGTGTTACCAATGGTTTTCGTGGTGACAGTGGTCCCAGCTGCCTTGAGATCATTGACAAGTTCCCCCCTTGTAGTTGTAGGCTGATTTCTAACCTTCCTCATGATCAAGGATACCCCACGAGGTGAGATTTTGCGTGGAGCCCCAGATCTTTGTCGATTGACAGTCATTTTGTACTTCTTCCATTTTCTTACTATGGCACCAACAGTTGTTTCCTTCTCGCCCAGCGTCTTACTGATGGTTTTGTAGCCCATTCCAGCCTTGTGCAGGTGTATGATCTTGTCCCTGACATCCTTAGACAGCTCCTTGCTCTTGGCCATTTTGTAGAGGTTAGAGTCTGACTGATTCACTGAGTCTGTGGACAGGTGTCTTTCATACAGGTGACCATTGCCGACAGCTGTCTGTCATGCAGGTAACGAGTTGATTTGGAGCATCTACCTGGTCTGTAGGGGCCAGATCTCTTACTGGTTGGTGGGGGATCAAATACTTATTTCCCTCTGCAGAATGCAAATAAATTCATATACTTTCCACAATGTGATTTTCCGGATTTAATTTGTGATGTGCTATCTCTCACTGTTACCAATAACCTACCCTTCAATTATGGGCTGCTCATGTCTTTGTCAGTGGGCAAACTTACAAAATCAGCAAGGGATCAAATACTTATTTCCACCACTGTATAGAATATACTTAGGTGGAAAGGGAATTGGGACTTGATATACCACCTTTCTGAGGTTTTTGCAACTACAATCAAAGCAGTTTCCATATATTCAGGTACTTATTTTGTACCAGGGGCAATGGAGGGTTAAGTGACTTGCCCAGAGTCACAAGGAGCTGCAGTGGGAATTGAACTCAGTTCCCCAGGATCAAAGTCCACTGCACTAACCACTAGGCTACTCCTCCACTCATCATTTTCATGTGCCATATATAGAATCTGACCCTATGTGCTATTTGATAAAGAGCACTCAGCCTGGAATGAAAATGATCCCCAGCGGCTAACTCTCAGCACCATGTACTGAATCCAGCCCAAGGCGTGTACATTCAGGAGAGGGTATATTCAAGGGTAGAGCATGGGCAGCGTGGGTTGGATCCCAGTGACGCATGTAGCTTACAGAATACTGTCAGTTACGTGTATCCCTGTCACGTTTATGCCACCACTGTTATGCCAGGTCCATGGCTGGTGTATCTATAGGTGCATTAATATTTGGCATGCCGATACCAGATTATGCCAGTATTTTATAATGGCATCTGGTGCCTAGTGTAGAGGTTCAGTTGTATTGAATTGTCTCCTTTCTGTGTATTTTCACTTATATAAGAGATATATGAGTTTAAACTCAGCCCAGAAATAGGTCACCCATCTAGTTATTTATTTATTTCAGAACATTTATACCCCGCCTTTTGCCACAGTGTTGGAGCCCCAAAGCGGCTTACAATGAACTAATTAAAATAAAATAAATACATTAAGTTACATTCCAGTAAATAGAGCGGGAGAACAGGTAAGAAGGGGAAGGTAAAGGAGGCAAAGATGAACAGTGAAAGTCCCAGTGGGCCAAGGGAATGATGAAAATCCAGGATGACTCGAATAGATCCAGCAAGATGACAGGTAACAGGTGAAAAGAGTTTAAAAGTGGCCCGCAGAGATGTCACTAGGATGGACTTCGGTGAGGTGTTGAAGTTGTGGAAAAGGATGAGACTCTGTGGCTGCTGCAAATCCGACGCTGAAAAGGGTGAAAAGCAGGAAGCGATGAGAGCTGCCGAAACGGCTCAGTGGAAACAGCAGGCAGCAGTAGTAGGAGGTGAGAGCAGCTCCACAACTGACCACACCAGCGCCAAAGACGAAGGCAGCAGCATCCAGGCGTCACGGCTCTGCATGGCTCAACGGCCCAACTGCCACAATCAACGGTCGAAGGCAAACCGCCGCACAGCTGATCGCATCTAAAGAAAGCGGGCCCAGGATGCCAACGGGCCCGGCAGCAACATCGGCAAGAAATAGTGGCGCCAGGTCGCCTGAAGCAGAGGCCGCCACCGCCCCACAGCAACCGGAGCCGGCAAGGCAAGCCGAGACGCCCACCACACGAACGGCCCGAGCAGGCGGCCACAGCAACAGAGACACGGAAACAACAACAACCCGCCATCACGAGCAGCCAGACGCAGGAGGCTCCCAACAGGCTCTCCACGACACCCTCGACCAAGAGGGGCACAGGACCAGCGATGCCCTGCTGATCTGTGGCCAAACAACCACGGAAAACCCGGTGGCCCTGGGAGCCAACGAGAACACGTCCCTCTATGCGGCGGCAATCTTGTAGTTAAGCAGCCTGGGCTGAATTACCTTGAATTTTCCAGTCTTCTTTTACGTGCAATGTATTCTTTTCCATGTAGTGCTCCCCTCCCCTCCCCTCCCCCTGTACTTACACTGATTTACTAAAGTCTTGGCTGCCTTTCCAAAAGAAATGAAACAGGAGCAGCTTCCAGAGGCAGTTTCTTAGGAAGACATACCATTTGGAGATTGCAATATTGCATGTCAGCTAGCACATTTGCTTATTTCCGATCTGACGAAGAAGGGCAACCTTCGAAAGCTAATCAAGAAATGTATTAAGTTATGTCCAATAAAAAAGGTATCATCTTATTTTCTTTTCCATGTTTTATTTTGTTTGATTTCTATTGATAGCATTTCAAGGGGAAATTAGTCAATTGCATTTTGCCAAAAGTAATGTAACATGATTTTACCCAGTCTGGTGGTAGATGCCTTACTCTGTCCTTCCCCTACAACTCTTCAATCAAGAATTAACGTTAAAGCTATTGTTATTAGCTTAATCGGTGCCCAATGGAAAGGAGCTATTCTGAACTGCTGGTGGACTGCTAATTACAGGCACAGTGTAGACTGTTTCTTTTTGAATGACTGCACTGTTAGTACTTCAGTAAAATGTTGATGTTACCATGATGTTATTTCTAGAAATGTTTGTGCAGATAGTTATACAATTCAACATGCTCTGTATTAGCTCCTTGGAGCTCAGCTACTGCACTTTACATACAACAGGAGCGCTCAGGAGCACAGCCCGGCATGGGAACGGTTAAATAAAGATGAACTTAAATCTAAAGAGGAGAAACTGATCATTACAGCGCAGGACAGTGAACTTACGGACAAGATGGATCACAGCACAGATTTAAAATGATGAAATAGACAAATGTCTATTCTGTGTCATAGAACTGGAAACAGTTAAACTTCTCATAGTTGAGTCTGTCGTGCTGATGCCAGAAGGCTTGTAGATGGAAATGCACAATAAAATTGCATGTCTCATCCACTGGAAATCATGTGCACACTGGGGGGGAAGGTAGTATCTGTGATATGCCTAGTTTATAAAAGTACTTGAAACTATTTTTGTATTAATCATGTAAAAGTATTATAACCTAGTCAAATACAAAACTTTTAAAACTGTTCAATAATAAATCTGTCATATGGAAGCGGTTATACATACACTAGTAAAAGAGGCCCGTTTCTGGAGCAAATGAAACGGGCGCTAGCAAGGTTTTCCTCCCCAACACCCCCCCCCCCTTCTCCCTCCCTCCCTACAGACCCCTTCGTCATTCTGACGCCATTGCTCCACACCTCCTGAACGTACCGTACGCCATTGCTCTGCCCTCGGTGTGTGATGCCATTGCTCCGCCCTCAACATCATCTCATTTGACGCGAGGGCGGGGCCCCGAGACGGCAATTTCGGTGGCTTCACCACCACGAACCCTTCGAACCCGTTTTGATGACTGAAGTGACGTCAGTGTCCTCAGAACGTTGAGGGTGAGTTTTATTATATAAGATATACAGGGTCTCATAAAACTATACACCAGGGGCGTATCTGCGTGGGGCCACGGGGGCCTGGGCCCCTGCAGATTTTGCCCTGGACCTCCCTGCCGCCCTCACCTACCTTTGCTGGCGGGGACCCCAACCCCCGCCAGCCGAGGTCCGCTTCCTCCTGCCGCTGCCTTTAAAAATATTCCTTTGGCTGGCGGGGGATCCCAACCCCCCAACCCCCGCCAGCCGAGCCGAGGTCTTTTAAAGTTCTTTTTCGTCCTCCAGAGTCCGTGCTGTTCAAAGCTGCTCCTTTCGGAGTCTGACGTCTCTGCACGTTGTACGTGCAGGACGTCTCCTGCCACCTTGGGCTCTGCCCCCCCCCCCCCTCCTACTGAGGTCTGGCTACGCCCCTGCCTTTAACTAAGGCGTGATGAAAAATGGCCTGCACTGGTGTAGGCGTGTGTTTTGAACGTGCACAGGTCCATTTTTTAGCCCACCTGCAAAAAAGACCTCTTTTTGTGGCCGAAAATGGACGTGCGGCAAAATTAAAACCAGCGTACGTTCATTTTCAGCATGAGACCTTACCGCCACCCATTGACTTAGCGGTAAGGTCTCATGCATTAACTGGGCGGTAATTGTCAGAACACGTACACTGCCGATTACCGCCAGGTAAGTGCCATGCAGTTGGAAATTTCTACCGTGTATTTTGGACGCGAGTCAAAAATGGAATTACTGCCCGGGGCATGCGGTAGCCAGGCAGTAATTCCAATTTGACGCGCATTGTACACGCATAGGAGCCTATCCTGCTTATAATCGAACGAGAAAAACGCCCAAGTTCCGACCTAAATCGGGAGATGGACGTTTATCTCACAAAAACGAATAAAGCGGTATAATCGAAAGCCGATTTTTGGACGTTTTCAACTGCTCTCCGTCGCGGATGCGGACAAAGTTGATGGGGGCGTGTCAGAGGTGTGGCGAAGGCGGAACTGGGGCGTGGTTATCTGCCGAACAAAGATGGGCGCATTTCACCGATAATGGGAAAAAAGTATGCGTTTTTAGCTAGAATTTAGGACACTTTTCCTGGACCCTGTTTTTTCACAAATAAGGCCCCAAAAAGTGCCCTAAATGACCAGATGACCACTGGAGGGAATCGGGGATGACCTCCCCTGACTCCCCCAGTGGTCACTAACCCCCTCCCACCACAAAAAAATGATGTTTCACAAATTTTTATTTTCACCCTCAAATGTCATACCCAGCTCCCTGGCAGCAGTATGCAGGTCACTGGAGGAGTTGTTAGGGGGTGCAGTGGACTTCAGGCAGGTGGACCCAGGCCCATCCCCCCTACCTGTTACAATTGTGCTGCTTAATGCTTATTAGTCGTCCAACCCCCCCAAACCCACTGTACCCACATGTAGGTGCCCCCCTTCACCCCTTAGGGCTATAGTAATGGTGTAGACTTGTGGGCAGTGGGTTTTGAGGGGGATTTGGGGGGCTCAACACACAAGGGAAGGGTGCTATGCACCTGGGAGCTCTTTTACCTGTTTTTTTGGTTTTGTAAAAGTGCCCCCTAGGGTGCCCGGTTGATGTCCTGGCATGTGAGGGGGACCAGTGCACTACGAATCCTGGCCCCTCCCACGAATAAATGTCTTGGATTTATTCGTTTTTGAGCTGGGCGCTTTCATTTTCCATTATCGCTGAAAAACAAAAACGCCCAGCTCACACATTGTTGAATAAAACATGGGCGTCTATTTTTTCCCAAAATACGGTTTGGTCCGCCCCTTCACGGACCCGTTCTCGGAGATAAACGACCATGGAGATAGGCGTTTTCGTTCAATTATGCCCCTCTCTGCGCCTTAGTAAAAGGGCCCCTTATACCTATATTTATTCTAGATAGATGGGTGTGTGTATGACTGTGCAAAATAGAAAGGGCAGCTGCATTTCCTATTTGAGGACTACATATGTAGAACAATTTACCTGGATAGTTATATCTTGCTAGGAATTTAGTTCAGTTATGAGACTGCTGAAGACTTATTTGTTTCTTTTGGCATATCCGCTGGTCAGAAGTATAGCGTAGACATACTACCCCGGATATTCAGCTGGTGTCAGGCTGCACAGAGTCTGCCCAACAAGGCTACTGAGAGGGGGGGCAGGGGGGGAAAATTCCTTAGGGCCCGGCATCCAAGGGGAGCCTGTCCACGTTAACATTACTCTCCTGTTCCTGTGCGCGGCAGCGCCACAGATCAGAGTACTTCCTTCCTGCCACATCCAAACAGCCTCTATGGATGCAGCAGGAAGGAAGGAAGGACTCTACTCTGTGGCGCTGCTGCACACAGGAACAGGAGAGCAGTGATAGCGCCAGGCCCTGGGGAAGTTTGCTGTGCACAGGAGCAGGACAAGTAAGCAGGGCAGTGGCGGGGCGGACAGACCCGGAGAGGAGAGTGAGCCCGGGGTGGAGGTGATTGCCCCAGGCCCAGCTTTGTCTCTCGGTGGCCCTGCTGCCCAATGCCAGCGGTCAGACTGGATATTCAAAGCCAGGCGGTATCCAGTCAGCGGCATTGAATATTCAGCTTCACTTTTGACCATGGCAACTTAACCGGTTAAGTCTATATTCAGCGCTAACCGGTTAAATGCTTAGTAGTTTAAGATAGGCCTACTACTTATGTGGCCTGTTTTAACTGCTAAACATAGCTGGTTTGACCCTGTATATCTGCACTTAACTGGCTAACCAGCTCATTTTCGAAAGTGATCGCCGGCCATCTTCTGACACAGATCGGGAGATAGCCAGCGATCTCCTGAACCCGGCCAAATTGGTATAATCGAAGGCCGATTTTGGCCGGGTTCAACTGCTTTCTGTTGCGGAGCTGGCGAAACATCAAGGGGGTGTGTCAGTAGGGTAGTGAGGGTGGGACGGGGGCGTGCTCACGAGATGGCGGGCTTCGCCTGATAATGGAAAAAAAAGCCAGGCTTGACGAGCATTTCACCGGCTTTACTTGGTCCCTTTTTTTCATGACCAAGCTTCAAAAAGGGGCCCAACTGACCAAATGACCACTGGAGGGAATCGGGGATGACCTCCCCTTACTTCCCCAGTGGTCACCAACCCCCTCCCACCCAAAAAATACCTTTTTTTTGCCAGCCTCTATGCCAGCCTCAAATGTCATACCCAGCTCCCTTATAGCAGTATGCAAGTCCCTAGAGCAGTTTTTAGTGGGTGTAGTGCACTTCAGACAGGTGGACCCGGGCCCATCCCCCCCTACCTTTTACACTTGTGGTGGTAAATGGGAGCCCTTCAAAACCCACCCAAAACCCATTGTACCCACATGTAGGTGCCCCCCTTCACCCCTTAGGTCTATGGTAATGGTGTAGAGTTATGGGGAGTGGGTTTGGGGGGGGGGGATTTGGGGGGCTAAACAACCAAGGGAGGAGAGCTATGCACCTGGGAGCTATTTTTATTATTTTTTTAAATTTGTAGAAGTGCCCCCTAAGGTGCCTGGTTGGTGTCCTGGCATGTGAGGGGGGCCAGTGCACTACAAATACTGCTCCTCCCATGACCAAATGCCTTGGATTTCGCCGGGTTTGGCTGAAAACCGATGCCGGCCATCTCAAACCCGGCGAACTCTGACATTTGGCCAGGCCCAACCGTATTAGCAAAGAAAAAGATGGCCAGCCATCTTTTTCGAAAATACGGTTGGCTCCGCCCGCTTACGATGCCGTCCCTGAAGATGGCCGGCCAGTTATTTGGCCGGCGCCATTTGATTATGCCCCTCCACGTAGCACAATATAGTCAGTTGGAGGGGGGGGGGGGGAATCCTATATACAGTACCTAAAAAATCTGTGCATAAAACATTTTTGCCTAAGCGTATTCTATAAGTGGCACCTAGATTTAGGTGCATTATATAGAATTACACTTAGTTGATGTCCAGTGTCTAAAACTATGCACATCCATTTACACTAATGAAAACATGGTGTAAATCCCGGCATGTAGATTTAGGTGCACTGGGCCATATTCTATAAGTACATGCGTAAATTTCAGAACGCCTATGAAACACCCATTTCCCTGCCCATAACCATGCCCCTTTTTGGCTGCATGTGTTAGAAGTAGGGCACACTGTGTTACAGAATACGCTTAGCGAGTTGTGTGTGTGTAAATTCTAATTATTGCCGATTAGTGCTCATTATTGTTTGTTTAAGTGCTGTTATCAATGCTAATTGGCTTGTTAAGCCTATTAAGTTACATGTGCTATTACAGAATATGCTTGGATTTTGGCGCAGATCTTTAGGTGCGCTCTATAGAATTCAGGGGGTTAGCAATTATTCAGAGAGAGATAACCAGTTATCTCCCGCAGATGTGTTTCTTCTGGTGCTGCTGTCTAGGTCTCCTCTTTCTCTCTTTCTTTTTCAACAGAAGCTCTCAATTGTTTGAAAATGTTATTAGATATTTCTTTTCTTTGATCTGTGAAATTAGGGATCATAAATTTTCATCAGTCACTTTTCGAAGCCTTTCTTCTAGTTTTTGGTAGACTCGTGGTGAGTACCCTCTCAATTTAAATATAGGGTTTGTAGCATAAAGATAACAGTATATTGTCTGCTTTTTATCTGCAGAAGTCCACTTAATTGTAATTAATTTTCTTCATTTTTTCAGTAACTTCTGTGGTTTATCTCCTGCTTCAGTGGGTCCATGAACAAGTTCACCGGGTTCTTTATTTGCAGTATCTGAACTATCACTGCCACAGTCTCTAGCCCTAGAGTATGAACAACCTGTAGGGCTTGGGGGTGATTTATTATCTAGGGAAGCCCTACATCTCTCTCTTCAGGCTTCAGTTGTTATCTAGCAACAGTGGCGTACCAAAGGGGGGGGGGCGGTGGGGGCGGTCCGCCCTGGGTGCACGCCGCTGGGGAGGGTGCTGCGTGCCTGCTGGCTGAGTCCACTCGTTCTCTCCCTGCTGCTCCCTCTGCACGGAACAGGTTACTTCCTGTTCCAGGGCAGAGGGAGCAGCAGGGAACGAGCGGACTCGGAGCCGACATGTGCGCGGTAACCCCCCCAGCAGGTAAAAATGCACCGGGGGGGGGGGGGGGGGGTCGTGCTGCACCTGGGAGGGGGTGTAATTTCCCTGGGGGGGCCGCGCTGCCCCCCCCCGGGGGGGGCGCATTGGCGATCCGCCCCGGGTGTCAGCCAGCCTAGGAACGCCATTGTCTAGGAATGAAAGCACTGAGGTATTCCTTTATCTTAGTGTTTTCTTTTTTAGAAAAATGTGGCTTGCTTGAACTAATACAGAAACCATTTTACTAAATTGTAGTAAGTTGTTGCACTAACCACACCTTAAGTGTAAAATATAAGGACAATATAAGGAGTAGTCTAATGGTTAGTGCAGCGGGCTTTGATCCTGGTGACCTGGGTTTGATTCCCACTGCAGCTCCTTGTGACCTTGGGTAAGTCACTAACCCTCCATTGCCCCATGTACAAAAACTTAGATTGTGAGCCCTCTAGGGGCAGAGAAAGTACCTGCATATAATGTGTACAGTGCTGCATATGTCTAGTAGTGCTAAAGAAATTAGTAGTAGTAGCAATAAGTGCAAAAGCCTTTGTGGTAAATACAGGGGCATGTCCAGTATTTGCCACATGGGCCTCCATTCCATGCCACAACAGATAACGAAGGTGCTAAGAGATAGAACACAGGTCCCTGTGCAAAACCTTTTAAAAAGCTGCATTTACAATGGTACAACCTGACCCCCCCCCCCAGCACATAACCCTTCCCATCCAATCCCCCATCACTCCAATTTTTTAGGGGGGATTGTCTTTGAGGTTGGGGGGGGGGAATGTCTGCAGGGATTTATTGTCTAGGGGGGTACTCTTGGGACCATGGGCATTATCAGGGTGGGAGGGGTGCTGTCAGGCAGGAGGTCTTATTGGGGCAGGAGGAATCTTAGCCACAATATTACTTCTACAGCATCTTTAACAAGTAGCCGTGCTACTGGTAGCTTGGCTGCACTGAATGCCACCTCTTGAGGCAGCATTAAATGCAGCCACACTATCGGCAGTCATGACAGAAACCATGCGATAATGGTCATTTTCAGTCACACTTAAGCTTTGCCCCAGTCGTGACACCTCGCATTATAGAGCCTGACCAAACCCAGGGTCTTCAGTTTCTACCGAAATTGGCCACACGGTTTCAGCAGAAACTGAATCTGTACATAAATTTAAGAAAATACTGTATCAAAATACGAGGTCTAGAATGTTTTAATGAAAAGTCTTTATTGATTGAGCATATTAGAGAGTAGAACCTTGGGGATAATCTTATCCCTTCAGGTCACCTTGAGATGTGTGGACACAGGTTGCCCCCTGTGAGTAGTAGAGTGGAGGAGGGGCTCAATCTCTTAGCAGAGAAGGTATATGGCAGCCTTATCAAAGCAACATCTAGAGAAGCACTGTTCATCAGTAAGGTCTAGAAATTGTTTCCTGGGCCTGTATATCCTGTGTTAGGAATTTTCTGGTGACACTCTTCCTTGTGTGCCTCATGTAGTATGGCCTCCACAGCTCATATATTGTGGAAGCTCATAGCTCATGATTACCACCGCCAGTACTCAGTGTTCCCAACACCAATATCTAAACTCACACACAGAGCAGCACAGCACAGGTCAGTGAGGGGGGCACAAGAGGGTTGGGAGAGGGTGCACAGAGAGGCTTTGCAGGGAGCTAAGAGTCAGATTCTAGAAGAGATGGTACATAATGGGGATAATAAGGGTTAGACACTGACAGAAAAAGCCATCAGGTTCACAGACTCTCAAAACAGCTATCATCCAGTTAGCACCAACACAAGCAGTCATAAAGACACCATCACCAGTCAGTGGCGTACCGAGGGCAGGGAGGTGGGGACGGTCCGCCCCGGGTGCAAGCTGCTGGAGGGGTGCAGGGAGCAGCCGCATGGCTGGCGGCTCCACTTGTTCCCTGCTCTCTCTGCCCCGGAACAGGTTACTTCCTGTTCCAGGGCAGAGGGAGCAGGGAACCAGCGGAGCCGACAGTCGTGCGGCTGCTCCTAGCAGGTAAGAATGCACCCGGGGGAGGGCTTGGGTGTTATGCCGGGGGGGGGGGGGTGTCATGCTGCACCCAGGGGGATGCCACTACACCTGATGGAGGGGGGGGGGGGGTACGCAGCGGCGATCTGCCCCAGGTGGCAGCCAACCAAGCATCGTCACTGGGTGTCACCAGTATTTATTCATGTTTTATGGTAGGTGTAAATTATGATGTTTTCCTTTTATAGGCTGTATATCAACTTGCTACCTGGAATCATTGATGCTTGTTGATGATGCTACCCTGCCGCTACCATGTCCCTAGAATGCTACCACCTCACCTACAGCAATAAATGAAGATATTTCAACATCTTTGCTGCATACACGTCTTTTTCACAGCTGTTCTAAAATGGTGCTATGCATAACACTTTGATATGGATGTATCATTTACATTTGAAATTTGAATAACACTTCTAAAATGATTGCTTTAGCCATGACAGCTGTAGATGAAGAGACTGTTAATCATTTCATTGTAATAACTGAAAAATAAATAAAGTTGAACTAAAAAAAATTTAATACGTTTGTAAGACAAGATTTGCCTTTGCTGCGTTAACAGATTCTCACGCTTTCCTCCACTAACCCCTGGATTCTATACAGCGCGACTTAAGTTGCACACGCAAATCCAGTGGTATTCTGGATTTGCACGTGCAACTTAATTAGTTAACAAGTCAATCAGTGCTGATAATCGGTGCTTAACAAGCAACTATTGTCACAAGTTGGCATTAATTAGAATGTACACACAGAACTGTCTAAGCATGCTCTGTAACGTGATGCAAGTACATTCTAAGTCGCATAGTTGAAAAAGGGGCGTGGAATGTGCGGGTCATGGGCATTTCTAAAATCTATGTGCATTGTTATAAAATACACCTGGCCTACATCTAAATTAGGCGTTGGCATTTACACCAAGTTAGATTTGGCATAACTGCCGGTGACTAAATTTAGTTGCGCGGTCGAATGCTTGGCATAATTTAGGATTATTCTATAAAGTATGCCTAAATTTAGTATCGTTAGTGTCTCTTGCACTCAGATTCCTGCACTCTAGCCACCAGCACTCTCTTCCAGTAAGTCAGAGCATTGGATTGGAGGATGTTACTACATTTCATTCAGGGGTCACACAGGATTATCAAAATATAAGAATCCAGCTGGGTGAGGGGGTCTAAGTCAGTTTTGTATTTACAGCTACCAGCATTCCTGTACTGTGTTGATGACTGATACATGTAAACATCTCCAGTGTCATTCCCAGCTTCTGCCTGAAAGAGAAGGGGGAAGGGATTTTGGACTATCCTTTTGGCTTTTTCAGTGAATTATATGTAGGTACAGTATATATTTTCCTGTTCTCTGAAGGCTACAAGCTAAGCTTCAACCTGAGGCAATGGAGGTTGTGACTTGCCCAAGATTACAAAGAGTGCAATGGTTTTCCTGGTTTTCAGCCCACTACTCTAACCAATAGGCTACTATTCTACTCAGACCCTCTAATTTCTCCAGCAAGTTGACTTCAGGGATGACCTCACCCAGAGTGACTATGGCTGAACATGGGACCTGCATAACATCCATGAAAGGCTTCAGGATGTGACTCAGCTGCTTCATGTGTAACCAGTCCTGACATCCAGGAGATGAT
This sequence comes from Microcaecilia unicolor, assembly GCF_901765095.1. NCBI lineage: Eukaryota > Metazoa > Chordata > Amphibia > Gymnophiona > Siphonopidae > Microcaecilia > Microcaecilia unicolor. Next base: position 298,575,171 of record NC_044036.1, on the reverse strand, counting down.
GCAAACCTATATTGGCTGCACAGACAACTCATGAAGGGGTATTTACTGTTCCCACAAGACAGCATTTATGTCTTAGAGACAAGCAGAAGTACTATCCTTTCCTTTCTTGCAATGTTCCCCTTCCCCGATAACTGGTGACTTCCACTATCCAGGGAATTATCCCTCCTGGTTTTATGATGTGATGACCTTTTCCTCTCTTGCCACTGGAGGCCTGGGAAATTGCATTTCTTGAGAAAGCAAGTCACATAATAAAGCATAAAGCCTTGGCTCTCAAACAACAAATCCTAGACTGAACTGCACAGGTGTGCATGCACTGACTGACTGGCCAGCCTTTCGCTGGTCAAATGATGTTTATTCTGCTTTTGATTGGCAATGGTAAATTTCACAGCTTGGACATTGCATAGGCAATATATGCCCATTTCTACTTGCACAGTTCCTTCTGTAGGTTGCTGTGTCCTTTCTGGTATTCTATGATATTAAAGCCATCAGCTCCTCAAAACTGTGCAAGCCTGGGCACTTGCAAGCTCTTTATACCTTTGCCTGAAACATAAATTTGACCCTGACTTGTCTAACCACTAAATCTTCACTGGAGGACTTTGCCAGTTTTTGGCTTTGTTAAGAGAACTCTAGTCAATGTTGTTCTCTACCTTTAATGTTGTTTGGTTTTCCTTGGGAGAGGAAGATCAGGAGAGGTGTTGAAAGATTTTTGTAAAGTGTTTTTATCATTTTAATAAAAACACTGGCAAAGCAAAGCCCAGTCACTCCCATCCATGTTCTTTCAGTTAATATATTAGACAAAACATCTGAGTGTAAAAATCTCAAAGGCTCCAGGTGGTAAATTGCCTGGACTGTGATTTTCAGGTCCTGAATAACAGCAGGATGGATCCTGTCTTGAAGCCTCTTGCTTTCTACTACTTTAAACAATCTGCCTGGCACAAACAAGAACATTGAAATACAGCATGCCACTGGGCACAGAACACAGAGCAGCGGTCCATGTATCTAACATTTTATGAAGCAGAGAATGGAAAGTTTCATAAACAGTTCTGGGGACTGGAATGCCTTGTGTTTTAGCATTGTTACATTCAATTTCTGAGGAGTGGTGAGTGCTCAGGGATTGGCACAAGAATACAGAGGCTTTTACCTCAAGAACTAATTTACTTATGGGCTTGCCAAGGGGATATAGAACCTTTTATCTCAGAGAGTGGATGGTTGGGGATTGACACACTGGGATGAAGAACATGTCATCTATAGAACTGAATGTATTGGGCATGGACAATATGATTTATGGTACTAGATCTTATGTAGTTTTTATTAGGAAAAGTTAATCATCTTTTTTTTTAAACTTTGAGACAACTTTCATTAGTGTATGAAATCATCCGGTAGATATTCAAAGCAATTTAAGCGGGCAAGAGAGGCTCCTGCCCACTTAAATCATGCTCTGTGGGCCTGCCACTGACATTCAGTGGCACTCATCTGGGATAGTGCTGGAGAATATTGGCTGTGACCAGCCATTTTTAAAGTGGGCCAGAGCAGGGCATTCCGAGGGCAGAGTCAGGAAAGAGCTGGCAGCTATGCAGATTCCAGCAATATTCTGTGCCTCCATATATTGAAGGCTGACCTCTACTGGTAGTACCTTGAGACTACTGCTAGAGCTTATGGCAGCCATTTTTGTACATGGAACCATTAAGGTCAGAAGCGAGTGGGGATCTAATCTGCCCAGACACTCCCAGTAGACCACCAGGAACTACCAAGGGTGGAGAGGAGCTGAACTGGTAAAGGGGGGTTTCAGGGGGATGATAACGAAACTGACAGAGGTGCTTATGCAGTTTCTAGCTGATATTCTCAGGCAGGACCCATATAAGTATCTTATTTGGGTCCTGACTAGGGTTACCATATGTCCAGATTTACCCAGACATGTCCTCTTTTTGAGGGCATGTCCGGGCAACTGGACGGGTTTTGCCAATCTGCCCGTTTGTCCAGAAATCCAGACAAACGGGCAGATTGTTAGCCTCCCCTCCCCTTACTTACTAGTGCCCTGGTGGTCTAGTGACCTCTTTTGCCTTCGGGACAAGAAAGAGCCCCTACTTTCCTGCCCGGAGTGCTGCCCTGCATGCATCCTTCCTGTTGCTGATCCTCGGAGCCAATTCAAAATGGCCGCCGAGAGTTGACATGACCTTGCGAGACTTCAACTCTCGGCAGCCATTTTGACTTGGCGCCGAGGATCAGCAACAGGAAGGATACATGCAGGGTAGCGCTCCGGGCAGGAAAGAGGAGGCTCTTTCCTGCCCCGAAGAGGTCACTAGACCATCAGGGCAGTAGTAAGGGAAGGGAAGGGGGGTGACAAGGAGGGGGGGCAACGTGGTATGCGACAGGTGGGAGGGGAAAATGTGACAGGGGGCGGGACAGGGTGTGAAAGGGGACGGGCAGGGTGTATGGGGGGTGGAGCATGTGTCCTCCTTTTTGGGGGACAAAATATGGTAACCCTAGTCCTGACTGAAAATCAGCCACAACCCGCATAAATGCAAGTGGCCAGCAGCAGTCCAGTCAGACCCAGATGTTCAGTGTTGGCATTGAATAATTGTGTCTAACTTAGTCAGCAATGGTCATTATTTAAAAACATGTTGACTGCCATTGACTGAACATTTTATTCTGTCAAAAAATGCTGTAAAAGAACATTGTCCATACAGTAGATTAACGGTTCAGTGAAAAAATTGTCTTCCCTTTTGTCTTTCACAAAAAAGGGGGAAGACACGGTGGGGCAGCTAGGGCAACTAGTGCCAGGTAAGTCAGCTGAAGTATGTAGATTAGGATATCCCCAAAACTTTAGTCAGCCAGCTGATTTTTTTTTATTTTATAAAATTTAGGTATTACACCAAGAAACACACTTAGTACAGAAGACAGGGTGAAATAAGAAATAATACACTCTGAAAAGAAGGAAATCAGAAAAAGAAAAGAAAAAAGTCAATACAAGAAAAATATAGAGAAAGTCACCCATAACAGTCCACAAAGAATGGGAGATCCAAGGCACAATTCCAAGAAATGACAAAATAACCATTACAGTATGCATGCACTGTTGAAAGCGCGAAATTCCTTCACATCAAGGTGTAGATGTTGCAGTAGGCAATCCAATGGTCCCTGAAGAGCTACTGCTCTTAGACAATAAAAAAGTAATTTAGATAAGCTGGCTCATAAAAAAATGTATCTGACTAACTTGATAACACATTTATATTGGAAACTCAACCAAAAAAGACCACCAAGTTGTAATACCCTGGATCTCATTTCAAAAAATAATTTTCGTCTTTTCTGAGTTGTATAGGCTATGCCTGGAAATACTCGAACTAAACAATTCGGAAGTGTTTCCTCTCTTTTTCTAAAGAATAGACACAACACCCAATCTCTATGAGGTGCAAGTACAAAGTTTATTATCAGTGTTGGTGGAACTGCATCTTGGTCTTCTCTTGTAATAATCTGAGTCACATTAAGTTCATCAAAGGAAACATCCATCCCTGGAGCAATATCTTGATCAGTAGATTTTTTAACCACTAATGGTGAATGAGACCCTTTTATGAAGTGGTGGTAGCTGTACCTCCGCATCAACATGCGCCAAATAGGCCCTACCGCTGGTCTCGCTCAGGAGCCCAGCAGTGGTTCCAGCTTCCGGCACGTGGTGATTAGAGTGCTAGAAAACACTTTTATATTTTCTAGCGCAGGGGGTGTGCCTAGCAGTAATCGGGCAGCAGTTACCACCAGGCTCCCCCAGGAAATGGTCATGCAGCAAGTGTTTAACTTACCGTACCCGCATGGCCATTTCCTTTTTTTTTTTTAAGCCTTTTTCTGGCGGCAGTAAAAGAGGGCCTTGATGTGTGACAAGTCCATGTGCCAATGCCACTGCAGGGCCCCAATATGGAGGATATGACTGCTCCGGTATTTTCATGATTTCAAAGAAAGAACGTTTAAGAGTTAACAGTGGAGCAACAGAAGAAACGTTAGGAATGTTCATGAACCATAAGGTTTTTCTACATAGTGAAATTTCCAAATTTTCAAGTCTACGATGAATCACCAAATTATCTTTAACTAATGCACCATGTGAATCAGAAGCAGTTTTAACCTCAAGTTTCACAGAACTTAAATCCTTTTTCATAATAGAAAATGACCCTTGATCCGCTGACAATTGAGACACCAAAAGTTCCAGCTTATGCGTAAAAGAGGTATCCAGTTTAGTCAAAGCCTCCCATATAACATCGAGTAATCAGTTTTGGTTCACCAGACAATGCCGGTTTATGCAGCTCCTCTAATAACTGTGCCCTATTCACTGATTTTCTTTGCTGCTCTTCAGGGGCCTCAGGTCCTTCTTTCCAGTGGAAACAGCTGACCCCATCATCAGCACTACTGCCATGGCTCTATCCTCTGCCGGTGCTATCGGGCAAGCAAACTCCATGGGGGGAAGTGTCACCGCTTCTGCTCCTTGCTCCACCACCAGCATAGCCGGGTTTTATGGCGAGTCCCTTGATTCCCGACTCACTGAGGTATTTGAGTTAAACAGGGGAGGCGGTTCTCCTTCCCCCATCTCTCCCTGTAATACCTTTGATCCGTATCCTCCACCGCTCACTGCAAAGTGATCCATTGAGCCCACAACTTAACTGCCTTTGCTGGGTAAGTATGAGTCTGACCCCTTCTCTTTCTCATTAGAAGAGAAAAGAATTTAAGAAAAATCTTCTTCCAATAAGCAGGTGTGGGTTAGAGCAGAGCATGTTACAGACATGCATCCACCATCTTGGATCATCTTGTTGGGAGTTTCCCTTTGAAAATCAGCTTGGTGGCCCTGCACTCTGTAAGGAGCCATTTTACTAAGCTGCAGTACCCATATACTAAAAAATAGATCTTATTTTTTAGCTCTGCGGATGGAGAGTAGGCGTGTTCCCTTATCTCTTATTTGTCCTGTTTGTCTGTCCTAATTAGATTGTAAGCTCTGTTGAGCAGGGACTGTCTCTTCATATTCAAGTGTACAGCACTGCATACATTTAGTAGCGCTATAGAAATGATAAGTAGTAAGTAGTAGTTCTGTACTAATCTGTTAGCACAGATACATTGCCGTGCCCCAATCAATTAGCACATGGTTAGCTCATGAGCCTTTAACACCTAAAAAACAATTATAGTCGAGGACTCATGCACCAATGGTCACTCTAATGGGAAAATTCGTGCATGGCCATTAATACTGGAAATAGAAAAATCAGCGATTTTACCCATGCAGAAAAATGGCTTTAGCGCATGGGAATGACCCACATAAGTACTTGCTATGGCCACTTTTTACCGCATCTTAGTAAAAGGGACTCTAATTGTTTCTGTCTGATGGGGCCATAATATAATTATCCTGTTACACATATTGAAAACTGGCAGTCTACACAGTGAAAAATACATATGCAGGCAGACATCCTGTGAGGTAAGTGAAGCATGAGGAAGGATTGTCAGGTTCTCAGGTTCAGAGCCCGCGGGACTGGGCTCTGGAGCAAACATGAGCCCTTGGGCTGCTGACGAGGAGCGACAGCAGCAGGCAAAACCCACCAACCAACACTGGGTAAACACACCGGCAGGAACTGCAGGCACTGCCCAGCGAACCGGAACACATGGACTGGAATCCCCCGGACTGGAGGACACAGGACTGGAACACTGGACTGCAATCCCCTGGACTGGAACACATACCGGACCGGAACACACTGGACTGGAGCACACTGGACTGGTCCCCCGGACTGGAGGACACAGGACTGGAACACGGGACTGGAGCACACTGGACTGGTCCACACAGCTTCACCTGCATTTAGCTACTAAGCCCCCCAGAAGTTGAGCTCCTGGGTTCGAGTAGCCGACAGGACTTACTGGATACCGGATGACATAGGGACCAGGACTGGAAACAGAAGTGCTCCTAAACCTAAACTGATCTACGTGCTCCCAATCCCTAAACTAGCAGGAGTGTTCCTAACAGTAAACTGACAAAAGGACTTCCTAAGCCCTATACTAAACAGGAGCTCCTAAGCCCTGCTCAAGAAAGGGCCTTCCTAAGCCCTAAACTAACAGAGCAGGGAACTAAACACAAAGCTAACACAGGTGCTACTAAGCACCAAGCTACAAGCAGAGCTTTACACTAATAAGCTAAACACAGAACTAACCAGCTACCTAAGCACTGCTCTAGCAAGCTAGATACAACTAACAAGGTGCTTCCTAAGCACTACTCTGGCAAGCAACCAGAAGAGCTCCTAGCACTAAAAGGGAAGACAGGGGAGCCACAAGGAAAAAGCAGTGAAGCTAACACATAAGCCAAAAGTGCTTCTAAAGCACCAAACACCAACAGCAAAGACTGCAATGCTCCCAATAGCACAAACACCAGAAGTACTTCTAACAGCAAACTCTGCAATGTTCCTAACAACACCAAACCCTGAAGTACTTCTATCAGCAACAGAGCTTCCAAAGCCCTACACACAGCAATGCTTCCAAAACCAAGAGGGAAAAGGCAGGGGAACCAAACACAGAAACACCAGTGCACACTGCACTAACACTAACCTGGACCTTAGCAAAAGCAAGCAGGGAAACTAGACACAAAGTCAGAAGTGCACACTGCACCACCCTACCTAAAGCAAATACCACCGTTGCAAAGGCCCTGAAGGAAACAACACCACTTCCTTATCAAGGCCCTCCCTGATGATGTCACACTCCCTAGCCCCAGGCAACAGCACACTGACCCAGAGAGGCCCAACCCACACCAATGCAACACTGTGAAGCACTTGAAGCCAGTACACCCAAAGACAGGTAGAGCAACTCAGGCAACACACACACAGGTGCAATATAGTGAAACAATTAGAGCCATGCTGCTGGAAGCTGCCAGCACAGAGAGACAGAGCCAGCTCAGAAAGGACAGAGAAAAGAAACAGAAGCCAGCTAAGAAGCTGACCCCAGGAAAGAGGTAAGTTTGAGAGGGGTTCAGACCCCAATCATAACAAGGATCCAGCAAAGCTTCTTCAATATTGATTGTTGCAATTGTCCGGGCTTTGCCATGTCTGACTAAGCGGAACCGATGTTTCAGCCATTGTGCTGTGGCTTTCTTCGGGGTATGCTGTGAGGTCTGCAGTTTGTCTTTATATATAGTGGGTTCTGAAAACTGATTTGCTGGGGTCTGAGTTGAGTGGTTTCCTCAGGAAAGAAGGAGATTTCAGTGGAAAATTGAGGCGAAAAAGTTCATTGGTCACAAATATGAATTTTGGCAGGAAAGTCCTTTGGTCATAAATTCAATATTGCTCTCATCTAGCTGAGTAAATTTACGGCCCTGAAAGGTGTTAGAAATTTGATTAAACACAAGCCATTTAAACTTGGCAAAAGTGTGTCCCCGTTTGATGCAATGAAGGACCAGTGAGGAATTTAAATACTGAGGAGCCCTTTTGCTAAAGGGTTGGTCCATGGCAACAGGCTTGCCGTGTGCTAATCTGGAAATACTACAGGAGCCAGGCATTAGTTCCCACCCCCAGTGTGTGCCATTTCCAGCGCTACAAAAATGTTTTCTATTTTTGTAGCACTGGTGCTAACCCAGTGGTAATCGGGCAGTGCTATGTGCTGCTCAGTTACCACTAGGTTAGCGTGGGAGCCCTTACCGCCACCTGAATGAGTGGTGGTAAATGCTCCCCCCCAAAATGGCCGTATGGCAAGTGGTTCCCTTACCACATGGCCATTTGTTTTCCAGAAAAAAAGACAGCCTTTTACCTGCTGCGTTAAAAGGGGGCCACAGTGCACATCATAAACACTCATTGATGCTAGCACAGGACCTCTTTTACCACACCTTAGTAAAAGTAAAAGGACCCCAAAGTCTCCCAGTTATCAAACCATTCCTTCCTTCTGCAGTGTCTTCACTCTGTTGGTATCTCAGGGACTGGACTCTCTTGGTTTTGCTGATCTGTTTCTGTAAGTCCTGACTCCTGATGTTCTGGATGCACGTCCTGCACGTTAGGTGCACGCAGGATGTCAGAATTCAGGACTCACAGAAACAGATCAGCGAAGGTGCCGGAGACCGGCACTGAAGAAGACTTCAGCTGGCAGGGGTTGGGGACCCCTGCCAGTAAAGGTTCCTGGTGGCAGCAGCAGGGGAAGGGTGGCGGCAGTGGTGGGAGGGGGATCGAAAGTGGCGGGGGAGGAGTGGTGGCGGGGGGGGGGGGGGGGGGGGTCAAAAGTAGAGCGGGCTAGGGCTAAATCTGTGGGGGCCCATGCCCCCGTGGCCCCACCTAGCTATGCCCCTGCTTCAGACCCCAAACTGATGCAGTCCTCCAATCCTCCTTTTTTTCTCTATACTGGATTGGGGCCATTAAGCATCTTCTCCCTACCTCTTGTATCCACACACTCATTCTCTGCTTGGTGATTTGCCACTCTCTGCTTTAAAAAGTGTCACACTGTCAGGAAGTCCGGAGTAGTGAGCCCTTGGGCCACTGCCGGGGACCGGCAGCAGCAGGTGAACCACCCAAACAAGAAACGAGGCTGAACACAGATAGGCTAGTACAAGCAGGACCGGAGCTAGCAAGATTGGAACTGAAGCTGTTGGTAGGCAAGGCTGGAATAAGCAGGACTGGAACAGGATTCAGGATTCTCGAACAGGCTTGGCTGGAACAGGATGCTAGAACGGACTTGGCTTAGCTGGAACCGAATGCTGGAACGGACTTGGCTTGGCTGGAACCGGATTCAGGATTCTCAAACAGGGTTCAGGATTCTCAAACAAGCTTGGCTGGAACAGGATTCAGGATTCTCAAACAAACAGGATTCAGGATTCTCACACAAGCTTGGCTGGAACAGGATTCAGGATTCTCAAACAAGCTTGGCTGGAACAGGATACAGGATTCTCAAACAAACAGGATTCAGGATTCTCACACAGGCTTGGGAACTGAAGCTGAAGACAAACAGGGCAGACACAAGCAGGATTAGAACTGAGGCTGAAGACAAACAGGGCAGACACAAGCAGGATTAGAGCTGAGGCTGAAGACAAACAGGGCAGACACAAGCAGGAAGGGAACTGAAGCTGAAGGCTTACAAGACAAGAACTAGCAGGGCAGGAACAGCAACAAACACACACAGACGAAAACTCAACGGAAGACCTCTGTTGCAAAGGCAAGTCTGAAAGTTCCCAGGTGCGTAATAAAGCCAATTACAGATGAGGTCACAGGTGAGGCTTGGCAGCAGGAACACCAGGGCAAGTCTGGAGTGCTGGAACACCAGGACTGGAATGAACTCTGGAACATGTCTGGGAAACAGGAAGAAGACAGTCTACAGCAGCCATAGGGCCTGGTCACCCGGAGGCGAGGTGAGTGTAGGCATGGGATATAGTCACAACCGTGACAAAAAGGTTGCAACTTGCCCAATTCACAGCCGCAAAATTTTTATACAACTGCCATTTCAACTGTGTGTTATAGCTGGAACACTGGCTTCCCATGTAGGCCAGAATAAAATACAGACTGTTGATCTTGGTCTACAAGGGTCACCTCCCATCAGCTCTTGATTACATTAATCTTTTTACCTCATATGTGTCTTCTCGCGCATTATGCTCCTCGCAGGCAGGTCTACTATATCTCCACTTCCCATCCTCCCTGCATCTGGATATATCCTGAGATAGTGCTTTTTATGATGTGGGTCCTAAATTCTTCAGTTCTCTCCTACAACACATTAGGTCAGAAATGGTCAGAAATCTCTTACAACAAGCTCAAAACACTTATCAAAGCATGGCTCTTCGAGAAAATTTTCACAGAACTTCTTAGTCCCCTCTTCTCCTGTCAGTAGATCCTTTTCCAATATACTGCCAGAATGGTAAATGTCTAAGTCTGGAATTCCAATTTCTAAGGCCTACTGTTTATATAGGCCTTTTAATCTGAACAGGTTTGCCCAGCACTAGTTCTTACTATAATGTTCCTGATCTGTGTATATGTTTTCTTTTTCTAAACTCTCCAAACCTTTGTTGTACAGACCAGTTTAGAATCACCACGAGAAAAATTATGAAACAATCATTTCTATTGACCAAGGGTTATCCTTTTTTCTGTTTAGTACAACTCTGTATTTAGAGGTCATTATTCTTTGCACTGCATCATATCTATGATAGAATATTTCATTTCTCTACACCAGTGGTTTGGCAGTTGCTGCTTTGTACCTTCATCAGCTATTTTCCTTTAATACTGTACACATGGTTTTAATTCTCATGTCCACATTGCAATCTGTCCTCTGTATTAGCTTTCACATCTTCATCCAAAATATATTTTCCAGGTAGTGTCTCCAAATTGGTTTGTTTTGTGCATACCATGACAGGAATGAACCTCCCTCTTAAATCAGGTTATGTTGGATCTGATCTCAATCTCTCAAATTTAGCTGTTCTTAATACTTGCAATTATGCCAAAGAGAGCTTCCTATTCTCTGTTTGGTGCATAGAATGTGCCAAAAGCAGAAGAGCAGAACAGAAGCAATGCAGCAAAAATGATAATTAATACATTGAGTAAGTAATAACTACAAAATATATTAATACAAATAAATAATAATATATCTAATAAAAATTATATATTTCTGCAATCAGGCGATTTACTTTCATGAAGATTTTTACATCTGCTGCTGGTTTGATGTAGTTTGTATTGATATTTTGTTATATTTTATGGCTGTCTTAATTGCTGTGTGTGTATTGTACTCTGTTTAGTACAGTTAAGCAGATTATAAATCCAATCAATAAATAAATAAAGATGAAATAAATATTTGCAATGTGATCATTATGAAACATCATGCAAATCAAAAATTAAATAGCTATATAGCATAGAATACATCATACTATAGAAAATTAAGAACCTGGTATAGCTGTGCTTTGGTATGAACCATGAATCAGGGAAAATTTTAAAACATACTTAAGCATGTGACGGAGAATTCTATAATCCCATTGCTCACATTCATACTCTCCATGCATACATAAATGTATAGAATGCTAGCGCTTTTGCATGTAACCCATGAAAGTGCCAGTAAAGGAGCTAACTTCATGTGCTCCTCTTTCAGCCAACCCAATTATCTGATTAATCATCCAGTCCCGCAACTGATTCCACTCACATTCTAGGTGTCCTATTGGACACCAACATTACATATCGACTGCAGACAGGACAAGTGGTTCGACTTATTCTTATTCGACTTCATCTCATCAGGTCAATACAAACCCTATTACAGCCCTCAGTCCTAAATATTCTTATTTTCTTGCTCATAATTTCCCAATTAGATTACTGTAATTCACTATACAAAGGTATTAGGACAAAAGATTTGTGAAGGCTTCAATTGGTAGAGAACACAGCTCTCCGTATTATCAATAAAGCGGGCAAATTTTATCACATCTCGCCCCTCTTGAAAACAGCCCATTGGCTTCCCATAACTCACAGGATCACTTATAAATTACTTCTACTAGGTTTAAACACTTGATCTTTGGGTGATCCCACATACCTCTCTCATCACCTTATACAATACTTACCCCCATGTATTCTCAGACCCTTAATCAAAACCAGCTCATAGTACCTAGCTACAAAGAATTAGTCTACACCAGAGCCTCGATTTTCTTCATACAAGGGCCCCACCTCTGGAACTCACTACCCTTACACCTGAGACTACAAACATCTTTACCTCAATTTAAATGGAGTTCTATCCCCTTTTCCTCACTCTCTGTCATGTGTTTATGCTCACCTTATTTTATCTTCTAAGAATAAATACTGTAAACCGCTTAGATGGCATGTCCATATGGCAGCATGTTTCTGTTACCAACAAGGAAGGATGCAACATCAGCACCAACAAGGAAGGATGCTGAAACCTTCCTTGTTTGTAATAGAAACATGCCAGCTTGTGTAGCATACGAATGTACACAAAGGAACTGTCAGAACGGAATAACCTTGCATCTTTTCCAGCACATTTGTATTTTTCAAGAATAAAGGTGCACATAGAAAAATGGATCATTGATATCCTTGGCATTAAATACCAATATCAGACCCCTGATGCAGGTGTTTCTTGCCAAAATATGGACCATATCAGGTCTGACCAATAAAGCATAGCTGAGATGCCCCTAACTTGAAGGCTCCTTGAACTTTCATGTGCTAATGTTGCCATTACTGCAAACTCAACGTAATGATCCAAAACAGATATGATTCACCACAAACAACTGTAGGACAACCTCAGTATCACAGTGAATCAGAGAGTGTTTGAATTCTGATTCACCGTGCTATTGAGGCCATTATTAAAAAAATTCACACATGAGCACTCATTGACATCTATTTTGAAGGCAAAAAGGGCTCATGGGATAACCCTGCACTAACCAGTTAGCTCACAGTAATGTAGCTGAGCTAACTGATTAGCCCAGGAATGCTCACTCTTTGTCTCCTGACATATCCTCTCCAAAAATAAATTACAAAAATTTATTAGCACCTGGATCATCACATGCTAATTTGGTAGTTACCACAGGACACATGAGTACATCCCATGGTGTGCCATTTTAAGCTGTGTTAGACAAGTGTTAGTGCTTAACCCAGCTTAGTAAAAGGGCCCCTTAGCAGGGGCGTAGCCAGACAACAGATTTTGGGTGGGCCTAGGCAAGAAATGGGTGGGCACCAAGTGTTTTTCTCAACCCCCACCAGAAAAATATCTGAGCTGGCGGGAAAACGCTTTTCCACCTTGGCAGTCTGCAGTAGGCATGCGCTGAAAACTGAGCATGCACAGGTGCCCGTTTTGTGGAGAGAAGCGTTTTAATTACTATCAGGGGGATGTCTTCAGCTGCTACTCTTGGGTGGGCCTGAGCCCTAAGTGGGTGGCCCTGCCCCACCCAGGCCCACCTGTGGCTATGTCACTGCCCCTTAGTGTGTAAATGCAAGGGGGTGGGACATAGATGAATGCTGTTAGTTATGTGCATCACTGTTGCATTTAGGCACTCACAGTTACATCGGATCTGCGGCTGGTTTAATTGTGGGCATGTAAATGTTAGGCATTCTGATTCTGGGTTACGCTAGTCTCCTATAATGGAACCTGGGCATCCAAGCTCCATTGTAGAATCTTGTAGGCACCTACTGTGAAGCATCGGGGTGCCTAAATATGCACAAATGAAGAATTGTTCCCTAAGGGCTATATTTACTAGTTCTAATACCATTCATATGCATTAGTGGTAAATAGCTCTTACTGCATCAAATGGGACCTGCTGTAAATAATGTCCAGTAACCCGGATACCAAAGCAGACACAAGATCCAGAAGAACCTTTATTCAAAAGGACCCGGCGTGGCCACGTTTTGCCAAACAGGCTTCATCAGGGTTATTGTAAAATACTAACAAATAAAACATATAGAAATGCTGTAATCATAAATAAAACAAAGCATAATAACATACATATCAAATAAAACCAAGCATAAAAATCACAACGCATGAAAAATCGACAGAATATATAAAAGAGAAGATGAGAAAAGTTATGAATTACCTGTAAGGCAGCTCAAGCGCATGACAACCTGCAGCAGTGAGGTATGAGAGCTCCGTCCTGCTGTACTGTAAAACATATATGAAACTCCCATTAAAGAGAGAAACCTTTCCTGCAATATTAACAGTAAAAGAATGGTAGCAGCTGTCTATTTCCCCTGTTAACTAAGATGCGCTAGCGTTTTTAGCGCGTGCATAAAATTAGCATGCGTTAACGTTTAGCACATGCTAAAAATTCTAGTGTGCCCTTAACGCTGCTTATTAAGCAGTGCTCTTTGTGTGAATAAGGCTGCCAAAGCATAAAAGCACAAGCAACATAATTTACCAGTGCAGTTGGAAACTTTGCTCAGATAAGTTGTCAGCCTGTGGAAATAACTTCTCAGTTCATTCATAAATACAAATGTGCTGGGGAAGCCAAATATAAGCACACCTTTAAGCTGATTGACAGCTGCTATTTGACTAAGGGGCACTTTTACTAAGGCGCGCTGAAAAATGGCCTGCGCCACTGGTGTAGGTGTATGTATTGGACCTGCGCAGGTCCATTTTCAGCATGCTTGCAAAAAAAAAGGCCCTCTTTTGCCGAAAATGAGCATGCAACAAAATAAAAATTAGTGCTTCTCCATTTTGGAAATCAACAAAGCAGATCAGTAGGAGATAAGCACAAATTTATTGAATGAAAACCAAATGATATAATGAGCTTTCTTCTGCTACTTATATACCCAACATTTGATTATAAAACAAATGTAATGTCTATTGGTCGATGAAGAGGTGGGTGTTTTAAACCTTGCAGTGTAAAGCAGGAACACCAACAAGTTACACCACTGAGACCATTAGATTGAACTACTTATATCTGTAGAAAGAAGTACAATTTTTGTTTGGGATTCTATAAATTACACATAAAAATGTGAGCCCAGATTCCGCCTATGTGGATTCTCATCTGTCAAATACACACTGTGTAATATAAGTACATATTTACAGAATCATACTGAGCAGTATGGACATATCTGAGCTGCATATTTACAGAATAGCACTTAAGCAGATTTTTGGTATTTATATATGCCTTTATTCTAATCATCAAAGTATGTAATCAGCATGTAAATGATAGTGCTCACTTTATAGAATTACCCCCCCCCCCCTCCCCCATGGCATGGATTTTCAAAAGGTTTAACTAATTAAGATTTAGCAATTAAATATTTTAAATAATTCAAATGCTTGCATTCCATCCTTTTCAGTTTTTTTAATTCTGGAAGCTAAAAAATACCCAGTTTTCAGTGTTAGCAGCAACTCTAATAATGTAACTGCCTATTACAGTATTTAAATGAAGTACATAGATTCAGGGCCATTATACATATTGTCAATAGTGGGGCTCTTTAAAAGTTCACACTTTATTTGGACTTTTAACCATTTATCACAGTGCAAACATTATAACATACAAAACAACATGCCAGATGGTGTTTTTTTTAATATATATTTATTATTATTATTTAAACAATTCTTAACAAGTCAAACACTTGAACAAGAAACATGGAGAGGTAAAAATATAAGTCAGCATAAGTCACAAGAAAGGTATTATTCCTCTCTAGACCACCATTTGAGGTCGTGTTCAAAGAAAACCTTAGGAGATGAGCTTAAAAAAAAAGACTCGCAATGCTTGACACGCAATCCCCGTCCAATAGCATATCATAATCTCAACTTATTGGATATTACCTGTCGCCACCCTTTTTAAATTGATAAAGGCATGCAATTGCTCTGGAAGAAAAAATACATATTTTAACCCTGTATATTTAACTACACATTTACATGGATAGTTAAGATAGAAAGATGCCCCTATTGCCAAAGTTTCCATTCTCAGGGCCAAAAAGGCCTTCCTCCTTTCTTGAGCTTGTTTTGTTACATGGGGAAATATCCAAATTTTCTTGCCATAAAACAAGGTTTGTAGTTTCCGAAAGGATAAGCGCTTCACTGCCTCTAGGTCTTGCTCGAATACAAATGAAACCAATAAAGTCGCTCTTTCGGACTCTTCAGATAAAGATGCTTCTAGTAAGTCAGATACATTCAATACATTTTTCTTATTTTCTTGAGGGTTCATTTCCAAAGACTCTTCCAAAACCTTTTTATTTGGTATATAATATATCCGATTTATCAGGGGAATAGATTCCGGGGTATAGTTCAATATTTCAAGCAAATATTTCTTAAAAGCTTCCAAAGGGGTAACTCTCAGGGATTTTGGAAAGTTCAAAAAACAAACGTTTAGTCTACAATTGTAGTTCTCAATCTGCTCGATTTTTCGATGTAATATCATTTTAACTTTTATCATTGTGGCTGAAACATCTTGTAACTTTTTAACATGTGCTTTAATTGTAACCATTTGAATATTAAATTCTGTCTTAATGCCTTCTAAAGAGTTAGATAAGGTATCAACAGTACTCACTAAGGCAGAAACTTCTGTTGTGGATTTGGCCACTGTAATATCCAATTGTTGGAGAGCTTCCCATATGCTCTCCAAAGTTACCATCTCTGACTTTTGTGTTAGAGCTACATGCTCGGTTGAGGCACAAACAGGCCTCAAGCCTCCATCGGGAACCACCTTCTCAGTACCTAGATCCAGAGGCTTACCCTCAACGCTTTCCGATTCAAAGGACCTCCGCTGGGATAAGCGTCCTTCAGGGAGAGGCGGTGGGTTGAGAACCGGGGGAGAGAGTGTAACATCCAGCCCTAAATCTCCACGGTCTCCTCCCTCTGGAGCGACAGCAGGGCTCCTCCTGGTATTTTGAACGGGGACTCTTGTGGCGAACCTCAATTGATTGCTGCTGTGGAGAGAAGGTTCTGGCCATCGAGGAACCAGCCTTAACCATCTCTCTATGTTTAGTATGAGGCATCAGGATTGAGGACAAGGTGTAATACAGAGTAATCAGCGAGAGAGCTCAGCCACAATCAACAGCGTGCGGCCTGCCAGATGGTGTTTACTCAAAAAGAAACAAGAAAGACCTCAGAAAGGCAGAGCCCAGAGGTGCAAATATAAAAACCAACAGAATATGCCAACATAAGGCTACAAAGAAAAATCGTAATGCACTGTGCAACGTAGGGAAAACACCCACAGAAAAATTATTAAGCAACAACCAACCACACTATGGGTGAACAGACTCACTGTGCCACTGTGATATTCTTAGATTAGGCTTGCTTGTCAGCAGAACTGAACTAAATGTATAACTTACCCAGAGAGCAGCTGAATATTGCTACTATCTGGATAATTCAAAAGCCTGCCCTCTTTCCATCTTAAATCTGGTCCCTTACTAGATGGATAGTATCAGGCCATTCATATGGATTTTCTGCATGATGCTATATACATAAAAGGGCAGAAAATCTGCAGAGAGGGAAGTTATATATTCCCTAGCAAGTGTTGAGTGCTTTGAATATAGGCCCACAATCCTGTAAGAGTCACTGAAATTGAAAATAGCGTATTGCATGCCTTAAAAGCATGATTTCACTTTAAGACCTTAGGTAGTTGAGAGGTAGTCTGTGTCTTGTTTGCCACAAGAAGGTTGTATGGCTGTTTATGTTCTTCTCCTAGAAGTCATGTGTTAGATAGATAACGTTTCCTTGGTTGTAGACCAACTGATATTTTCCCCTCTGTTTACTAAGCTGCACTAGCAGCTGCTGCGCGGTAACGCCGTCACAGCCCATTCAAAGTGAACAGGCTATGTTGGCATCAGTTGCACCACCAGCCGCTAGCACAGCATACTAAACATTTGTTGTATCAGTAGGGCATGTTTTATTTTTGTTACATTTGTACCCCGCGCTTTCCCACTCATGGCAGGTTCAATGCGGCTTACATGGGGCAATGAAGGGTTAAGTGACTTGCCCAGAGTCACAAGGAGCTGCCTGTGCCAGGAATTGAACTCAGTTCCTCAGTTCCCCAGGACCAAAGTCCACCACCCTAACCACTAGGCCACTCCTCCACTTATTAGTTTATTTATTGATTTATTTAGAACATTTATATCCCACATATTCCCAACATAGCAGGCATAGTTGCTACAAGAATACATGTTTAGATATGTCTTTGCTGCATTTTCCATGCTTCAATAAATCATTTTATTTTCTGCTTAGCCTTCTTATATTCCCAACCAATAGTGGGTACCTGAAATAGGCAAGGTAGAAACAATTTCCCTAGGCACTGTACAGTTCCTTAGTAACACTTTTGGTCAGGCATGCTATCAAATTCAGTAACGTAGCTGTTAATTGAACAGATAACCCATTCCATAAACTGCCCCTGAAAAAGACTGCAATCATGTCTTCATTATTTGAAAGTCATAAGGTGCCGACAATACAAAATGAAAAGCCTGACTCAAAGGACTGTTTATGAAAAATGCCAGCTAGTTTACCCTGCAAATGACTGTCTTGCTTTTCAAGTTAAGCGGTCCTTTTACATAGCGAATCCACTCGCCGACGCTACTGCAAGGCTCCTTTTACCACAGCTTGGTAAAAAGGGCCCTTATTATGAAATCAGATCCACAGTACCTCAAACTTAATCATCATGCCAAGTGAAAGCCAGTGTGTAAAGATTTCAGCAAGGAGCTAACACTGCCCCACTGTGCACTGTAAGTAAATAGCTTTGGCTGCCAGATTTTGGAGCCTTTGCAGTTTTCCCACTGTTTTTTTTTTATTTTTTCGGATGTTCCAAAATAAGCTGTTTTAGAACACAACTGGATACACCACTGTATGAACGTCCTGGGACCATAAAATTAATAGGAGCTGACCCACAAATTCCAATTTAAACCATTCTTTTTTAATACAAAACAGCCTGGACATCCAAATTCAGTAAAGAATTCAATATCATCATCAACCTTTTTACCTCACTAGGCACAATAAAAATAATAAATAAATAAATAAATAATAACAATAATAATAATGGAATGCAGGAATAACTGAGCCAAAGTATTTCTGTTTTTCCTGTATCAGCCTATAAAAACTGAGCCAAACATTCAAGGTCTGAAAACATTTCTCTAATTCCTGTCTCAGTGTGACCACCAAAGTTGCTACTTGGGGGGAAAATGGGATATTATCTGTATAAAGGTATGGCTTAAAGCCACAAGACCAAATCACTTCTGCAGTGATTCTGTGACTGCCTAAATTAAACTCATTAAGGGGGAAAGTTACCAATGTGGGCCAAACTTCCCCACTAAGTTTTCTACTAGTAAATTTAGGATGCTTTTCCATCAAAAGCCTGGCTAGTTATGTTTAGCTAAAATCTGTCTAAAGTTAACTAGGTAGACTTGTTTGTTTATCTTTCCTGATTAAAGGATTTTGAAAATGGGTCTAACGGGGAATTGGGTGTTTCATGGGCATTCGAAAATGTAGGCACTTAGTTATAGAATATGGCCCAGTGCACCAAAATCTACGTGCTGAGATTTACACCAGGTTTTTGTTGGTGTAAATGGATGTGCGCAGATATCTGCACTGAAATATCAACTAAGCATATTCTATAATCGGCAGCTAATATAGAATACGCTTAGTCATCACTGATTTCAACGCCAATTTTTTAGGCGCCATATATAGAATCTCCTCCTATATGTCTAAACGCTGCAAGGAATGACTCAGAATCAGACGTTTCTTCTCAGATGGTTCCTAGCCAGCAACTCCTTCACCCTCTGCTGAAAAAACAAAACCAAAACTGGTCCCAAAAAGTAAGGCAAAAGTTACAACTCTAATGTTTGATAGTTAAATTATCTTCTCCATCATGGGCTAACCTTGAGATCATGGTAGAAGTGAGAGTTCAGCCCTGAAACTATACCCAGGTAAGACCAGTCACATCTCAAGGGCTTCTGTCCTTTCCTGATTCCTTAGTAACTTAAAAGCTTGGTTACCACATGTTGTCCTCTTTTGGAGCTACAAATCTTTAAATAGAACCCTGATTACAGAAAGATAACCAAATAACAAAATGTGCTTACATATTTTTCAATGAAGGGAAAAGACCTCAGTGGTTCTCATACTTCCAATAAGGAACACATGGAAGAACTTCACGATCATACATCACCATCATTGGTCAAAAAAAACTCTTGAACCCTATAACCTAGGTGCTGATATTTACACATGTTCTCTCGGATTCTATATAAGGGCGAGTAGCGCACATTAAATTGTGTGCGTGGCCAATTTACACACAATTTACACACAATTGGCTCATTACGCAATTGAGTAACGAGCCAATCACTGATGTTAATTGACCAATAACCAATTATCATTACTAATTGGCAATAATTGGAATTTATGTGCACTTCTTTATAGGCGTAACCTAAAAAGAGTCACTCGTGTGTAGCTGAAAAGGGGGCATGGCCATGGGATGAGTGTGGGCATGTCAAGGGCATTAATCAAATTTATGCATCTTGTTATAAAATTTGGGGGAACATACTACATTTAGGCACAGATATTTACACCAGGTTTTCAGTGGCATCTAAATGTAGGTGCATTCCCTGGTCCTATGCGCTATTCTATACACCATGCCTAACTTTAGGTGTGTTATATAGAATAGCACTAGGTGTGTTAATCGGATGCCACTAGATTTTAGATGCCATTTACAAAACCTGGCCTGTTATGCATATACATTTTTAAAATACTAGTTTATATGTGTACACTTACATGGATAAATGTTAGCAGGCTGCTTAAGAGCTATTCTGCAACTAGCTGCTTAACTTACATAGCATGTATTTTCAAAGGGTCTTACACAGGGCGGAGCATGGGCAGGACATAGATGAGGCTCCCACTTACATAAATAACTTAAAGAACACTGTTGCACATAAGCACTCACATTTATGCCAGCTCTATGGCTGGCATCAGTTATCATGTCTAAATCTTAGGTGCCTTGATATCTAATTATGCTAGTCCTATATAATAATTCTCACCTCCAACGTTCTGACTTGACTGGGACCGTGGCTCATTCCGAGTTGGTCTGCTAGGCTCCGTAGATCAGGCTGACATCACCGTAGCCATTATGATGTCAACTTCAGAACCCGGGGGAAAAAAAACATGCCTCACAGCTGATCCATGTCCAGAGGAGGGTCGCTGGACATGGGTGGCTGGAAGGGGGGCAGGGGAGAGAGGAGGGTCGCTGGACATGGGTGGCTGCAGGGGGGCAGGGGAGAGAGGAGGGTCACTGGACATGTGTGGCTGGAGGGGGGACAGGAGAGAGAGGAGGGTCGCTGGACATGGGTGGCAGGAGGGGGGCAGGGGAGAGAGTAGGATCGCTGGACATAGGTGGCTGCAGTGGGCGCAGGGAGAGAGAAGGGTCGCTGGACATGGGTGGCTGCGGGGGGAGAGGAGGGTCGCTGGACATGGGTGGCTGCAGGGGAGCCGAGGAAAACCTTGCTAGCGCCCGTTTCATTTGTGTCAGAAATGGGCCTTTTTTACTAGTATTCAATAAAGGTACCTGGGCGATTACATAGAACACTACCTTCATGGGAAAGGAGGTAGTGTTCTATTGTGGATTAAAAACTAGTTAAAAGATAGAAAACAGAGAGTAGTGTTAAATGGTCAGTATTCTCAATGGAGAAGGGTAGCTAGTGGGGTTCCTCAGGGGTCTGTGCTGGGACCATTGCTTTTTAACATATTTATAATTGATTGATGGGAGTAACTAGTGAGGTAATTAAATTTGCTGATGACAAAAAGTTGTTCCAAGTTGTTAAATCACAAGAGGATTGTGAAAAATTACAAGAGGACCTTATGAGACTGGGAGACTTGGCATCCAAAGGGCAGATGACATTTAATGTGAGCAAGTGCAAAGTGATGCATGTGGGAGAAAGGAACCTGAACTATAGCTATGTAATGCAAGATTCTACATTAGGAGTCACTGACCAGAAAAGGGATCTAGGTTTTATCATTGATGATACATTGAAACCCTCTGCTCAGTGTGCGGCAGTGGCTAAGAAAGCAAATAGAATGTTAGGTATTATTAGGAAAGGAATGGAAAACAAAAATAAGGACATTATAATGTCTTTGTATTGCTCCATGGTGAGACTGCACATCGAATATTATGTGCAATTCTGGTCACTGCATCTCAAAAAAGATATAGTGGAATTAGAAAAGGTACAGAGAAGGATGACGAAAATGATAAAGCGGATGAGGCGACTTCCCTATGAAGAAAGGCTAAAGCAGCTAGGGCTCTTCAGCTTGGAGAAAAGAGGGGAGATATGATAGAGGTCTATAAAATAGTGAATGGAATGGAATGGGTAGACGTGAATCGCTTGTTTACTCTTTCCAAAAATACTAGGACTAGGGGGCATGCAATGAAGCTACAAAGTAGTAAATTTAAAATGAATTGGACAAAATATTTCTTTACTCAATGAGTAATTAAACTCTGGAATTCATTGCCAGAGAATCTAGTTAAAGTAGTTAGCTTACGGGGTTTAAAAAAGGTTTGGATAGCTTCGTAAAAGAAAAGTCCATAAGCCATTATTAAAATGAACTTGGGAAAAATCCACTGCTTATAAGCAGCATAAAATGTATTGTACTGTTTTGGGATCTTGTCATATACTTGTGACCTGGATTGGCCACTGTTGGAAACAGGATGCTGGGCTTGATGGACCTTCGGTCTATCCCAATATGGCAATACCTATGTACTTATGTATTTATTCCTTTTTACAGTACTGCTGGGTACACCAATGTGGGCATTACTAGGAGGGAAAATGCCAGGGCCAAAGGCTCAAAGGAGACGGCCCTGTTATTTTCAGCTGATCGTTTATTATCTCTTTACTATCTCTTCTCTCTTCTCCCTAGTTTCTCATAACCTTTAGCCAGTGCATTTCTTCTAGCAAAAAAGGTGCCAGTACTGAAATGCTAGGCCACCCTTCAGGGGTGGGGTGATCACTGAGAGACTCATCCCACAATAGCCAGGCCCTCTGCAACCAGTCACAGAATCTATGACAAAGCAGAATTGGTGTGTAGAGCCAGCCTGAGTTATTTCATTAAAACTTGGAGACAATGGGTCAATTTTAGTAGACAATGGAAAAGGTGGCGGTACTCAGCACCCCCCCAAGTAACCCCTCAAAAAAAGCCCTCTGCCTTTAGCTTTCCCCTACCACAGCACTCCATTTTTTTCTTTTCTCTTTTTGATTCATCACCTTAGTTGTCCAATCTTCTTTTTATGCTCTTCAGTGTATTCACTCAATGAGGTTCTTACTTACCCTCAATCACCTTAGGACATTTATTCTGGCCTTGGTCATAACACATATTAATTACTGCAATTCACTTTACAGTAATCTACTGCTCCCTACCCTGAAGAAACTTCAACTTGTCCAAATCACAGCCATAAAACTATTCTACAATGCCTGTTCCCGTGACCATGCCTCTCTGCTCCTGAAGGCGGAGCATTGGTTGCTAGTTTCTGTAAGATGCAAATTTAAAATACTCCATCTAGTCTTTATAGACCTACAGCCAGGAGCTTCCAATTATAGGGCTGACCTTCTAGTTCCTCTTCCTGGCAATCTCTTTGATCTTTGCCTCTACTGTCTCAGCTTTCTCTTGTCCAATCTCAGGATACTGTCTTTTCATACTTGGGCCCCTTCATATGGAATTCCCTCACCCTTGCACTAGACAAGAGCCAAACTATTCCCATTTTAACAAAAGGGATATAGTTGTAGCTTTTTGAGTAAACGTTTAACAGATCCCGGGAACAATGCCTCTTCCGTTTTCACATCTGACTTCCTGTACTGCTCCCCTTTCCTCTTTTTTTGTTTTCTTCCCCTTCTTCTGCCGTGTCTCTCATGTTATCTCCCATTATTTCTTCCCCCTCTTTATTTATTTTTTTCACTTGTATCTTTTTTCCACCCTGCTTTTAATTTACATATTGTAAACTGTGCAGTTATGCTCTTCTACCATGTGCAGAATATCAAGCATTGCTTAATGAATAAAAATAAACAAATAACATTCCTTTGTCTCCCACGTTTTGCACCTCCTCCCCTTATTGCTTAATCTCCACACCTTATTCATGATGCATATACCCCAGATTCTACATAAAGCATGGCAAATAGCGCACATTAAATTGTGCACACAGCCAATTTGCACATGCTACTCAATTGAGTAATGAGCCAATTAGTGATGATAAAAGGCCAATAACAATCAATTATCATCACTAATTGCCAATAATTGGAATTTAAGCGTGCTTTTTTTAGGTGTTTTCTAAAAAGAGGCATGCATAAATTCCAAAATGTGCAGCTAAAAAGGGGGCGTGGCCATGAGAGGAATGTAGGCATGTCAGAGGCATCAATCAAATTTATATGCATTGTTATAGAATTCGGGGGAATGTGTGCACATTTAGGTGTGGGTATTTGCACCAGGTTTCCATTGGCATAAATGGCCACGCCTAAATGTACATGTGGTCCTCCAGGCCTATGCGTTATTCTATAAACCGTATCTTACTGTAGACATGGTTTATTTAGTAAAGCATTACGTGCGTTGTTCCGATGCACCTACATTTTACATGCCATTTACTGAATCTAGCCCACAATGCTTACTTTTTGATGCTTATACATTGCTACCAACAGCCCTCCATTCCTCATTTCCCAGTGGATACCCTCCTGCCTTCTTCCATATGTCCTCTTGATCTGCCCCTTAAATTCTTCTCCAGCATTCTCTTTCCCCTTCTCCAGAATGTGACCCCTCTCTCATATACCCATTATTTGGCATTTGTCCTTTGCCTCATTCCTCCAGCATCTTACCTTTTCTTCTGTTACCTCATCTAGTATCACTTTGCTTCCTCTTTCAAGCATCTGCCTATACTCCCATCCTCATAATATACTCCCCACTGCTCCCTCTTCTTCCACAGCATCCTCTCTCCCTTTACTTATCCTCCCATCCCCAACATGTCTCCTGTTTTTTTCCCTTTTCCTCCACCCCCCCCCCCCCCCCCCACACACACACAGAATGTTATTTTTGCTGCTTTCTTTCTCTTTCTCTTTCTCAACAAGTGCAATGGTATGGAGAAGCCAAGCCTGTGCTGCTGCTTCTGTCTGCCTCTCACCATTTGTTTCAGCAGCACCATGAACATACTGATAAATTGCAGGCCACCACTTCCTTGATGCTGATCTCACTCATCTTGGTATCAGTATCATGAAGTGTTGGCCTGTGAGTTTTCAGTATAGGATATAGTGCCCATGATCTTGTGGATTCCTACCAGGTCACGGGCAACAAATGGTATGATGTGCTACAATCCAACTAATGGCAATAGCAGCAACCTTAGAGCAGTAGGAGATCAGATGAGTATTCAGCTCATAAGTCTTCCTTGTTGAGGCCTGTCTGCTGGTTACAAAATTAGAATATGGGTCAGCTTGGGGCTGGCTGGATTTTGGTGAAATGTTTCAGGCTAGTTTAGGAGACAAGGACAGTGGGGAAATGACCATGAACTCAAGAGACAGGGACAGAAGTCTTAAACTTCTCAAGTTGATTTTATTAATTGTAGACTCGACATAGTACTGTGTTTCGGCCACAGGCCTGCCTCAGGAGTCTACTGGGCACTCTTTGAAGTGTGGAAACTCAAGCGTATACTTGAAATGGTATGACTGATGGGTAACCTTCTAAACTGTATTTGAAGTAAAAACTCCAATGTACAGGTGTGTTGATAAACAGTTAGGTAACCTGGTCTTTAAAAAGACATTCTAGAAATAGCTAGTCAGTTGACCCAGTGTGCTAGTAGCATCAAAAATGGCAACAGGCTAGTTTAGACAGAATTCAATGTATCTTTGCATTGGATAGTCCAAATGAGACCAACTCCTTCCTACTTCCCTGAGTAAATCACACAATCTCCTTTCAGAGTTTGGAAGTGGCCTACATGAAGGCTTAACTAGCTTAGTGAAAACCCAGAAACAACATATCTTAAAAAAAACAGTCAGATTATCAAGATCAGCAGTAATCAAGACTCTAAAAAAGAGCAGTTAATCTAGATTTGATAAGAATAATCTCATTCTAATACAGTTGCCACATCTCAGTGTTGCATGTGTTAACAGTTCAAATCTTTTCAGGACCTTATGCTTTGATACTGGATGAAAGGAAACCTAACAAGTCAAGGAGAAGAAGCCGAGAAGAAGAAAACTGCTGAGCTCCCACTGTCATGTTTATCATAGAAATACAACACTACCATATTTGGAATAAATACTGCAATATTTGAATGCAACATGTGATTGGAATTTGTGTGTTATTATATTTTGAATAAATAGTCAAAGGATTGAATATTTCAGATAATATCATATTTATAAACAACAAGCACAGGATTTTGAGCCCTTTTAGGTTGTTTAGTTTTCTTTTTCTCTCTCTCTGTAATTTCCAGCCCTTGACGTAATTTTAACACTTGG
Source organism: Microcaecilia unicolor (assembly GCF_901765095.1). NCBI lineage: Eukaryota > Metazoa > Chordata > Amphibia > Gymnophiona > Siphonopidae > Microcaecilia > Microcaecilia unicolor. Next base: position 298,549,357 of record NC_044036.1, on the reverse strand, counting down.
GAGAGGCACAGACTGGAAAGGAGCTGGCAAGGGTAACAGGTAGAATACATGACAGAGGGAGATCGTTTAGACAATTGTGGAGGGTGGTGGGAGAGCAAGGCTCAGAGGACAGGTGGGGCATGGGAGAGTGGAAATGATGGTATTGGTTTGGAGAAAGGAAATTTGTGTGCGCATCTAGTCAAGGTTATAGAAGACCAGAGACGAAGAGTTTCTGTTTGAGCAGATTGGATGAGGCAGTTGGTCTTTTTCTGCTGTCATTTACTGTATTGTTATGCTATTATGTTTGATGAGAGCTGTTGTGGTGTGCTGGTGACTGTCCAGGGTGAAATGCATAAACAGCGTGTTCACTGGTGTCTTCTGTATAGTGAGGCCCACTGAAGGGTGCAGAGGATTCAGGTCTGTAAGATCTCTTAGTTTCATGTTTTTCTTTTCTGCCTAATCTGACACTGTAAACTGTGAAAAGTTCATCTCATCCTGTGCTAGGTCTCTCTGGCATGCTGTCATACTTTTTGGGAGGAAGGTATTTTCCTAACATTTTTCTCTTTTTTGATTTGCCCTGGGCACAGAAGTCTTTCCTTTGATCAAGGGCCTGTAAGAGTCTTCTCAGTGACTGAACTCCTTTGACGGTTGTCTTTGGTCAGTGAGGTTAACCTTGTAGTGTCTGTCATCCCCTTCCAATTGCACTGAACCCACCGTGGTCATTGGCACATCCCAAGAGTACAAGACATCGCCATACCAACATTACATGAGTTAGCTTAAAAAGTTTTAAAATGTACTTTTGCAGATACCATGAACTAGGAAAGAGGAGTAAGAAGGTTCATTTTGTAAAGCAGATTTATTTTTGTAACTTTTACTTATTGGGTTGTTTTTTTGTTTTTTTTAGTTTCTGTTGTTAGCCGATTACCACTGGGAATGTCCTCATGGTAGAAAATTATATTCTACCGCAGGAAACAGCATGTGCTAACTTTCGAAACTACCACAGGGCACCCACCCTATCCTGACAATAGTGCACGCTATCTGCGCATTAGCCCTACCGCAGCTTAGTAAAAGGGCACCTTAGAGAGATATTTTGTTTTACTTGGTTTTTCTTCAAGGAGGGTTGCCCTTGCACAATTGTCAAGGTCAAAAGACATCCTGATATCATTTGAGAAGCTGAGTTGTTCTGCTAAATGATCATCATAGGTGCTGTAAAGCTTTAATAAATCCAGTAGTTGTGAAGTTACTTGTGGATCATTAGTACTTGTAGAGTTAAGGTTAAATCCATGGTTCTGGAGGACTCAGTGGATTTGATGTTAAAACAAAAGTGAAGTGATGATAGGAAATCTCCCTGAAATATTCTTCTCTGGATCTGAATATTCAGAATGACAAATTGCCCATCTTCCTTCCTCTATGGAATGTAGTTTGCTACATTTTCGTGGTGAATTTGACGTAGTTGGTCAGTCTGAGGCTCATTTTATATGTACAAAGACACCTTATCCAAAAATGTGGGATACTATCAAATGTTTTTATAGTTAATCCATGGTTAGAAATAGATATAAATCAATACATAGAAAAGAAAATAAGATAATATCTTTTCATTGGACTAACAATACATCTTTTGATTAGCTTTCGAAGGTAACCCTTCTTCTGTTTGGAAATAAACATGGTTAGTGAAATATCATTTTTTCATACAGTTGGCCATGATGGCATAATTCAGTATTAACTATCTGTGGTTCCACATAAGTCCTTCATTGGCCTTTTGTTTTATTGCCAGAATGTTGGTAGAGTCGATAATCTATATATATAAAAGGCACTTTGAAGCCTCAAGCCGGAAACTTGAGGCGCACGAGATATCCGGTTTGGCCTGCAGGCTCCAGTCACTGTAGCTCCGCCCTCGCATCAAAACGCGATGATGTTGAGGGCGGGGCGGCCCTCGCGTCAAAACGCGATGACGTTGAGGGTGGGGCGGGCCTTGCAACCACGTCACTGAGGGACGAAGGGACGAAGAGGAGAGGTGTGCAACTCGGAACGGAGGCAAGGAGGGGGTGTCTGCAACTCAGGAGGGAGGGAGGGAGGGAGGACGGGGGGGATTACCCTGCTAGTGCCCGTTTCATTTTTGCCAGAAACGGCCATTTCTTACTAGTATCCTATAATCTATCAACTTTTACCCCCTGATTCTATAAATGGTGCCCAAAGATAGAAGTACATTTTTGTAAAAAAAATTTATCTATAACAATTTTCAAATTACATTCAAGACAAAACTCTTCTACATAAATAAAGCAATACCATAAGGATTACAAAAAAACAACCATATTAAAGGAAATAATGTTCTAAATTATACAGTCCATGACACTGTGAGGAAATGAGAAAATAAGAAAAACTGTGGAAAAATACCACAAAAGATAATGATCTTGTTTATGCACCAAGTAGCTTAGAAACTCCAACTACAAAACACATTAACAGACTTCAAACTGCAGCTCTGTTCAGAGAACTAGATATGACTCTTCTGCTGTTGATGAAAGCAGCTAACTGAGATGGATCAAAAAGACATACTTATCTGACTGATATTTGATTATACATTTACACGGGTACTTAAGGAAAAAGAGTGCTCCAATTTGGAGAACTCCAGGTTTCAACAAGAGAAAACTTTTCTTCCTTTTCTGGGTCTCCTTATATAGGTCAAGAAAAATCCTGAGCTATGAGCCCGGAAAGGGGCTATCCCTTTTCTTAAAGAACATGCGGAGTAGCCAGTCATGATCAGAGGCCAAAACTAAGGTTAATACCAAGCCCCCCGATATTCAAAACCATTTAACTGACCAGGAATGGCACCTGGCCGATTAAATGGCACTTAACCGGCTATCCAGTAATATTTAGCGGGGGATAGCTGGTTATCCTCCACTGAACATTCCTGGTTAGCTCCTAGAAGATAACCGGCTATGTCGTGTGAAACAGCCGGCTATTCCTGAATATTTAATTCATATCCGGCTATTGTAAGCAGCCACATTGGGCGGCTTAAATAGCTGGTATATCTTTAGCCAGTTTAAAGATAACAGGCTATCTTTGAATATCAACTTAGCTGGTTGACTTTAAACCGGCTAAAAATAAACCGAATATTCGATGCAGGTCACCGGAAATGGCCCGGCAGTGAATATCCAGGATGACCGCCAAACATGGGAGTTAGCTAGGCTCCCTTCTGCAGTCTGAATATTGGCCCCAAGGTGGTCAAGGATACTGATTTGGTTCCAAAAGTTTCCAGTATTTCAGAAATATTTAATACATCAACTTCAGGGACTTACTCCCCTTGTATAGAAAGTGTCTCTTTTTTTTTTTTTGCAAAGGGTAAATAATAATGTGAGATATTGGGGGTATAGACTCCTCTGTCACCTGTAAGATTTCTCTCATATATCTTTTAAACATGGCTCTTGGTAATGCCAATGGTAATTTAGGAAAATGTATTACCCGAATATTACACAGTCTAGTATGATTTTCTAAACTCTCAATCTTCCTCATAAAAATATTTTTATTCATAATAGAGGCATTAACCACCTGAAGTGATTTAAACTGACCAGCATGATCAATACATGTTTGCTCACCATGGGACACTTGCAGCTGTAAAGCGGTTAACGAGAAAGCATTAATCTGAATTAATTGCAACAATCTGTGTTCAGAGGGCCTTACCCAGCTCTACTACTGCAGTCCAGGGGCCTCCAGAGAGAAATTTCAGAAAGATTCACTGCCATAGGCACACTTCCCTCAGCAGCAGAAGCCCCATCTGTGTCCGATGCTGCAGTTCCACCTGACCCACTCCTGGAATCAGTTGACCAGGAATAGTAAACACTTCTTCCTGTGATGTTGACTCCATCCCTCCACAGGCTGAAGACTCTGGTATCTTACATCGAGCTCTAGTCTCTGAGGCCAGCGATGCATGCAGAAATAATTGTGGTGGTGGAGGGGGGATCCGTAAGTTGGAAGTCAAAGAGATATGAGACCTGAAATCTGGTAGCACACCTCCTGGTTGTGGCGTCAGCTCAACCGAGACATCACCAGCAATGTGTGGAGTTTGACGGAAATAAGAATCCATTGGGCCCACAATCAGAGAAGAAACTTGGGGCAAAGGGATAAACCCTCAGCCTTCCTTTCTTCTTAACCATAGTGGAGAGCAGAGCATCAAACTAAGCTACAGGCATCATCTTCACTCCTTCCCCATCCCGAACAAGATAGAAGTAGTATGACACATTCAATAGGTCTACGTTTCACTTCCATTCTCATTCTATCCTCCATTCCTCTGTTTTGCCATTATTTTATTTTCACTTTTATTTATATATGTTATTCATTTATATTTTTATTCAACCTTATTTATATGTTTTTTTTGTTCATATGTGTGCATTCTGTTTGTAACTTTTGTTCATGAGGACTCCTGACGAAGGCATGTTAGCCGAAACATGGACCCTGTTGAGCCCATCTTCAAACGCAAAAGTCTTTATAGTGTCTGCTTTGCCTCATATCTACAAGCAAGTGTTGCTGTATGTGCTTAATAAAGAATTTGGCCATTCATCCTGGTTTACCACGTTGGTCATTTTCACCCTTTTTTGTGTGCTCTTTCTGACCGCATGGGATTGTTTGGTTTTCCCCCTTTTTTTGTTTGGACTCCTATAATCTGTCAACATTTACCCCCTGATTCTATATATGGCGCCCAAAAATAGATGTACAATTCAGTGCGTGGTTATAGAATAGGGTCACTTGGAGGGGCATAATCGAACGGCGCCGGCCAAATCGATGGCCGGCCATCTTCAGGGCCGGCTCTGCGAGGGGGCGGAGCCAAGCGTATTTTTGAAATACGCTTGGCACTGGCCAAATCACTCGCCGGGTTTAGAGCAGGATCGCCAGGTTTACATGAGATGGCCGGCTTCGTTTTCCAGCCATAATGGAAACTGGGCCCAGCCATCTCAAATCCGGCGAAATGCAAGGCATTTGGTCATGGGAGGAGCCAGCATTTCTAGTGCACTGGTCCCCCTGACAAACCAGGACACCAACCGGCACTTCTAAATATTTTTTAAAAACCCAAAAATAGGTGCCAGGAGTATAGCTCCCTTACCTTGGGTGCTAAGCCCCCCAAATCCCCCCCAAACCCACTCCCAACAACTATACACAATTACCATAGACCTAAGGGGTGAAGGGGGCACCTAGATGTGGGTACAGTGGGTTTTGGGGGGGTTTGGAGGGCTCAATATTTATCACCACAAATGTAACAGGTGGGGGGGGGGGGGTGGGCCTGGGTCCACCTGCCTGAAGTGCACTGCACCCACTAAATACTGCTCCAGAGACCTGCATACTGCTGTCAGGGAGCTGGGTATGACATTTCAGGTTGGCATACAGGCAGGCAAAAAAATGTTTTTTTAATTTTGTGGGGGGTTCGGGAGGGGTTGGTGACCACTGGGGGAGTAAGGGGAGGTGATCCCCACTTCCCTCCAGTGGTCATCTGGTCAATTGGGACACTTTTTTGAGACTTGGTCCTAAAAATAAATGGACCAAGTCCAGCTGGCGAAATGCTCGTTCGAGCCGGCCATTTTTTTCCCATTATAAGGTGAAGCCGGCCATCTTGTACCCACGCCCCCGCCCCGCCCCTGTCCCACCTTCACTACCCTACCAACACGCCCCCTTGAAGGTTGGCCGGCGCCGCGACAAAAAAGCAGTTGGGGCTGTCTAAAATCGGCTTTCGATAATACCGATTTGACCGGGATCAGGAGATCGCCAGCGATCTCTCAGTTTGTGTCGGAAGATCGCCGGCAATCTCTTTCGAAAATGAGCTGGTTGGTGCACTTGGCTCAATTGGTGCTTAATAAGTGATAACTATCAGTAATTTGCCTTAACAGGGGCTAATTGGCACTAATTAGGAGTTATGTATGAAATTGATCTATGCCCTACAATCCACCTGATATTTAGCGCTATTTAACCAAAGAGAAGGGCTGCTGACCAGTTAAATAGTGTTTAGCTGGCTGTCCACCGATATTCAGTGGGGGATAACCAGCTATCCACTAACCGGGGATATTCAACCTGGTTTACAGCTCTTTTATTACTTCAGGCCAGGTTTAAGAAGACTTACACCAGTGACTTGAGGCCTATCTTTGAAAGGAAAACTTGGAGATCTAAGGCTTGTTCCTGAAACAGAATACTGGAAATACTGACTTTTCACAATCTGCTATTACCACTCTCAAATGTGACTGAGTAAAACAGTGAAAGCTTCTTGCTGTATGAGTTTCACTCTGGTGCTAACACTTCACTAAAAGAATCAGCATGGAAACAAGACCGTATCTGAATTCCAGTGCAAAACTTTGAGCCAGCTGTCGAGGTGAGCCATAATTCCTCTCTTTGGCAAGTCACACTATTTGCCTTCTCAGCTGAAGCCATGAAATGTGATTCTAGGCACTGCTAGTTTTATTTTTATTTCTTTTAAATGTTTGCAATTTTTGGCAATAAAGGTGGAAGTGCACCCAGTTGCTGCTTTTGCTTTAATAGCTCAGAACAATTGTGTTTTTAATAATAATATTGACCTCCTAGCATGCATTGATGTATAAAATCTAGTGTCACTCTTACATGCCAGCCTTTTAAAAAGCACTCATGGAGTTGGCACCCATCACTGATTGTATAAGTGCTTTTTATATTTTATATTGGACCTTTTAGTCCACCCATCTGAATGTCCAGCAAAATTCATGAGATTTTCTAGTATAGCTCTAAGACACTAGGAACCCTTACCAAGCCATGGTAAAATTTGCAGTTACTGTGACTTATGCAGAACTTTACCCTATGGTGGCTGCAAATTTAATGCAGCAGTTAGTTGCAGAAATGCGGGTGTTCTGAGAATTCCCCGCCCTAGCCATGCCCCTCCCATGCCACGCCCCCTTTGGAGTTACAGGCTATGAAATTTAGGGTCTCTTGCTATAGAATAGGATGTTGGGCGAATACGTGCATAGGGGGTGTAGTGCTTCAGTGTGCGAAGGAAATGCGGGACTTGGGGGTGATTGTGTCTGACAACCTTAAAGCTTTCAAACAGGTAGAAAAAGCGATGGCCAAAGCCAGAAGGATGCTTGGGTGCATAAAGAGAGGCATGACCAGCAGGAAAAGAGTCTCTGGTGAGCCCTCATTTAGAGTACTGCGTGCAGTTCTGGAGACTGCACCTACGGAAAGATATAAACAGGATGGAGTCAGTCCAGAGGGCGGCTACGAAATTAGTAAGCGGTCTTGAATGCAAAAATTATAGGGACAGGCTTATGAACCTCAACATGTATACGCTGGAAGAGAGGAGGGAGAGAGGAGACATGATAGAAACGTTTAAATATCTCAAGGGCATTTATGTACAGGAAGACAGCCTTTTCCAAATGAAGGAAAGATCTGGAATGAGGAGGGGGCATATGACAAAGTTAAGAGGGAATAGGCTTAGGAGAAACCTAAGGAAGTATTATTTCACAGAAAGGGTGGTGGAGGCGTAGAATGGTCTCCCGGTGGAGGTGGTGGAGTCGAGGACTGTTCCAGAATTTAAAAAGGCATGGGATAAGCATGTGGGATCGCTTAGGAACAGGTAGAATTGGGGGTTACAGAGGATGGGCAGACTGGATGGGTCCTGTTTCTATGTTTCTATATTTCTAACTCTGAATTACTGCCAGTTAAATTCTTGTTAATGCCAATTATTCACTGTTAGCTCCAGTTTAGCCAATTACTTTGCACATGGATCTGTGATCCACACACAAAATCAAGCGCCAAACTTTGGGTGACCGATACAGAATCTGGGGTTAATGTGTGGTTTAGTGCACAGGAACCCCTGGATTCTATAAACAGTGACTAAAGTTGGTTACGCAAATCAGCAAATGTAGCCGATTTGCATGTACATCTTAATTGTTTATCAAGCTAATCAGCAATGATAATTAGCCACTAACAAACAAGTATCGGCACTAATTAGAATTTATGCATGCAACTTTCTAAGCATATTCTGTAAAGTGGTGCACGTAAATTCTAATGCACTGATCACAAAAGGGGGCACGAACATGAGAGGGCCACAGGTCGGTCATAGGCATTCCCCAAAATTATGCACACTGTTATAGAATATGCCCAATCTGCACTTAAATTAGGCCCTGGCGTTTAAACCAGGTTTTAGTTAAAATTTTTAGTCACAGGGACAGGCTCTATACCTATTCTATAAACTATGCCTAACTTTAAGTGAGGTTATGTAGAAAGCATTAGTGTGGGGTTTTCGGCGCCAATTTTTATAGCTCCACTTATAAAATAGTCCTATGAGTTTAACGTGGTTCGGTAAAAGGGCCGCTAGAAGTGAACAGTCCTAGTCTAAATACTTGGGTAAAATATACTGAACACTTACCATTTAATTTTTGTCAGCATGTTGCTTTTCACTCCTATTTTTAGTGTGCAAAGAATTCACAGCTGGCCAGATGATAATCAATTAGCAATGAATCTTGCTAAGACTGAAATTGCAGTCTATGGTAGATCACCCTTTATTCCTCTTCTGCTTTCTTTAGATATTGATAAAATATTTATCAGAAGTTTAGGAGTCATTTTAGATTCCTCTCTTTTCATCAACCATAAGATTAAGGTGCGTATGTTAGACAAAAGGCCATAGGGCAGATCTGTGCATAACTCCTAATCATTGTGAATTAACATCAATTATTGATTGTTAATGACTCATTAACTTAATATTTTAAGCGCGGATCTATGATCCATGCCTAACTTTGGGTAACCTATGCAGAATCCGGGGGGGTAAAGCCAAAATGCTGGCTGCACATACACTAGAAGGACTTGCTTATCCACTCTTGACCTAGTTGAGATTATATTCATGCAACTTTCTGACTTCACGTGCAACTTTCTTTAGATTAGTCCCCTTATTTTCTAACTCCTTTTACGCTATCTTATCTGTCTATATTTTCCTCTATTGCTTACACTCTATGCAGTCTATTAAAATGTTTTATTGTGCATTGTGTTGACATTGTAAGTAGCATCCTACGCCACACTATGTAAACCACTTTCATTTATGCTCAATAAGTGCAGCATAACAAATGCGAATAAATAATAAACGATACTATCATTTTAATATTTTTACTATTGTAATTGGCTTTTGCCTATGTTCAACTTATTCTTGCTATACACTGTCTTGAGTGAATTTCTTCAAGAAGGTGGTAAATAAATCCTAATGAATGACTAAACTTCTGCAGATACAGTGGAGGCTCTTAATGCCTCCTCAAGAGAAAACATTATCAGCAGTCTTGACACTGTACAGAAGCTTACAATCTGCTAATTGCAAGTGCTGTCCATGACCTGTCTTCATCCATATCCTCCCACCCCAAGGATTATTACCGTCTTTACTGCTCTTAGTTTCAGTAACTGTTAGCCTAAGCCTGCTCTAGCCATTGCCACAGAGTAACCCCGGATTCTATATATGGCGTCAAAATTTGGTTGTGCTTCTGATATGTGCACATAACTTAATTGGCTAACGAGCTGTTGACCATCAATTTTTGGCTGCAAACAGCTATTTATTGATGTTAATTGGCACCAATTAGAACTTGTCCATGCATCTGGCTGCTCACTATTCTAAAATGTTGGGCGCCTAAATCCCAAATTGTACAACCCAAAATGGGGTGTGGCCATGGGAGGGGCATGGGCAAGTCAAGGGTATTTCTGAAAAGTTGTGCACAGTGTTACAGAATAATGGATCTCTGCACCCAACTTAGGTGCTGGGATGTACACCATGTTTCAGCAGGCATAAGTCTGGCATCCAGAATAGGGCGTGTGAATCTGCACTAATGACAAGATTCTATATATGGTGCCTGAGAAATAGGTGCCACAAATATTTCCACCTAGGCATATTCTGTAAACTGCACATAGATTTAGGCACAGTTTATAGAACATGCTTAGCCGGTATATAGAATAAAGAGCTGCACGGGAATGGGGTTAGCAGGAATTCTGCTGTTACCTTGGGGATCCCCTCCAGGTCTGTGGGGATCCCACAGGGATGGATTCAGGTCCATGGGTATCCTGCAGGGATGGACCCAGGTCTTGCAGAGTTCCCATGGGGATGGATCCAGATCCTGTGGGGTTCCCACGGAAGTGCAGGCAAGCCTTCCCCTCACCCCTCACCCCAAGCCTCAGGGCACCCTCCCTGAACATACTTCAATGCACCCTGGTGGTCTATTGGTCTTTTGGGGGCAGGAAAAATCCCCACTCTTTCCTGTCCTCTGCCACTGCTTCATCAAAATGGCTGCTGAAACTTCAAGCAGCGGCTTTACGAGACTTCCACCGAAGTCTTGTGAGGCCACCGCTTGAAGTCTCGGCAGCCATTTTAAAGTGTTGGCAGCAAGTGTATCAGAGGCAGTGGGCAGGCAGGAGTGGGGATCTTTCCTGCTCTCAAGAGACCATTAGACCAACAGGGTGCATTGAGGTACATTCGGGGAGGGCACCCTGACTCGGTGCTGGGGGGGGAGGGGTGGTGGATGGATGGATGGAATCACATGTGGGAGGGAGGATGGATGTAATGTGGGTGCAGGGAGAGAAGGTGGCTAGAAAAAAGATAGGTAAGGGGGATGTACATGGAGGGGAGAAGGGAAAAGGGGGAAATAGAGCATGTAGGATAAAAGGGGATGGAGAGGAGAGGAGAGGAGAGGGGGACATGCTGCTCATGGATGAGAGGGAAAGAAAAGGGGGACATGCTGCTCATAGATGTTTGCTTTTTTGAAAATGTACATCTTTTTAAAGTTTATATTTAGCAGAGTATGGAAAAAATGCATTCATATTACTTTTGCCAGTATATTCACTGCTTATAGAAACTGGATTTCTTTGGGGAGGTCAAGATGACTGTGTTGCAGGGTGTGATGGAGTGTGGTGGGGGTGAGCCTGGGTGGGCCAGGGGTAGGGATGGAGGAGATTACTTGTGGTGGGGATAGGCAAGGACAGGTTAGATTCCCGTAGGGACCGGCGGGAACAGGTTAGATTTCTGTCCCTGTGCAACTCTCTATTATAGAATATGCCTAGCATCCATGCCTGTTCCTAATTCTAGGTGTGTTTTTTTACGGTAAGTAAAACTTAGTGTAAATACCAGCACCTAAGTTAGGCACAGAGCAGGTGTATTCTATAACTATGCTCATAGAGTTTCAGAATGCCCACGGCCGCCCATTCCACGCTCCCTTTTTGGCAGCGCACATTAGAATTTATTTGCACAACTTTACAGAATACACTTAGTAAGTTGTGCGTGTAAATTCTAATTAATGCTAATAATGCTTGTTAAGTGGCAATTATCGGCACTGATTGACTTGTTAAGTAATTAAATTGTGTGCGTAAATTAAGAATACGACTGGATTTGTGCACACAATTTCAGTCAGACTATATAGAATCCAGGGGTAAGTGCTATTCTATCATGTCACAGTTGTGGCCTTGCCCTTATGTTCAGACCTACTGTTTCTCTGTGTCTGTGACCTCTCCAGTCTGCCTTTTTCCCTGTTCCCTGTCGTCCTTCCCTACACCCCTTCCCGTGCACTCCGCTCCATGGATAAATCCTTCTTATCTGTTCCCTTCTCCACTACTGCCAACTCCAGACTTCGCGCCTTCTGTCTCGCTGCACCCTACGCCTGGAATAAACTTCCTGAGCCCCTACGTCTTGCCCCATCCTTGGCCACCTTTAAATCTAGACTGAAAGCCCACCTCTTTAACATTGCTTTTGACTCGTAACCACTTATAACCACTCGCCTCCACCTACCCTCCTCTCTTCTTTCCCGTTCACATTAATTGATTTGATTTGATTACTTTATTTATTTTTTGTCTATTAGATTGTAAGCTCTTTGAGCAGGGACTGTCTTTCTTCTATGTTTGTGCAGCGCTGCGTATGCCTTGTAGCGCTATAGAAATGCTAAATAGTAGTAGTAGTAGTAGTTATAAGCCAAGCCTCGCTTTGGTCTCCTTGCTTCTGCTTCATTTCCTGTTGTTGTTCTTCCTGTTAGCCAAGCCTCGCTTTGGTCTCCCTGCTTCTGCTTCATTTCCTACTTGTGACATCATCAGCCTATTCCTTTAAGGACCCAGGGAGCTTTCCTATGTTGCCTTTGCAAGAGGTCTCTTAATCTTGTGTTACCTGTTTAGATTATTTCCCTACTTGGCTTTGTTCCTGAAGATCTGTTCTGTGTTTCTTTGAGTCTTGTGTTTCAATGCTTTGCTTTGTTTCCATCTGTTTGCTTTTGTACCTTGATCCTGAAAGCCTGGCTCTAGAGCCACACCCTGCCTTTGGTGTCTGTATCTGTTTGACTTCCCTTGGCTTCTGCTTTTAGTCTAGCCCTGCTTTTGACTCTTGCTATAGTTAAGCTCCGTGTTTAAGCCAATCTCTGTTTAGCCAAGATCTGTTCCTGTTTTCTGTTTTCCCTGTTCTGTTTCCTGTGTGTGTAGTTCTTGTCTGTTAATTTTGAGAGTCTGTAGAAGCCAGCATTGTCCCTAATTACCTCACTGCTATGCAGGTGTGTCTGCTGCCTCTCAATCTGCATGGCCTTTCCCTTCCAGCTGTGGATGCTGGTAAGCACATTGCTTCTTTGTTTGTTTGTTTGTCCTCCCTTAGTCTGCTTAATCCTTTGCCTGCTATGTTTGATTCCTGGCTCTTGAGCTCTATTTCTGCTAACTTCTGTTCCTGTTGTGTGTTTGAGCCAGGTTCTGCTCCTGCTCTATGTTTGAGCTAGTTCTGTCTCAGTTCCCTGCTAAGCTAAGTCCCTTTCAGTATCCTGTTCCAGTCAAGCCAAGCCCATTCCAGAATCCGGTTCCAGTCAAGCCAAGCCAAGCCCGTTCCAGAATCCAGTTCTAGCCAAGCCTGCTTGAGAATCCTGAATCCTGTTTGAGAATCCTGAATCCTGTTCCATCCAAGCCTGTTTGAGAATCCTGAATCCTGTTCCAGCCAAGCCTGTTTGAGAATCCTGTTTGAGAATCCTGAATCCTGTTCCAGCCAAGCTTGTTTGAGAATCCTGAATCCTGTTTGAGAATCCTGAATCCTGTCCCTGCCTTGTTTATTGTCTTGCTTCTGTTATTCTTGTTGCCTAGCTCCTGCCCTGTCTTGCCTGTCTAGTTGTGCTTTGTCTTGTCTCTTTCAGTCTAGTCCAGTCTGGATCCAGTCCTTGCCTTGTCCTTGTCTTGCCCTTTTCTGGACCCAGTTTTAATCTACTTCCGTGTTTTGCCTTGTCTTGCATTTCTGGGTCCCAGTCCCAGTTTTAATCCAGTTCAGAGTCTTGCCTTGTCCTATCTGGGTTCCCGTTCTGGCCCTTGTCTTCTTTTCCTTGCCTCGTCTGGATCCGGTTCTTGTGTTGTCCATTGTGTTTAGTTACCTCTGTCCTGCCTTGTTGAGTCTGTTAATTTATCCTAGTCCAGTCTGTTCTGATTCCTGTCTGTGCCAGCCCAGGTGATTTGTCTGCCAAAGCTCCAGCTTTGGTCCAAGGGCTCACAATTCCTGACAGTTGTGACATATCAAGAGTGCACCCTTATAGAATAACGCTTAGCACTGATCTTTTCCGGTGGCCATTTTTGAATGCTCTAAGCCCCATCCACAGGGATCAGTCCTGTCCCCATTACTGTTTAATCTATATGTCAGTCCCTTGGCACTTCTCATTCAAACAATGGGTATTAGTTTTTATTCTTATGCGGACGATTTTCTTCTTATTCATTATGTTAAACCATCTAATATGGATCTTACACCGCTACAAATTTGTCTGGATAAAGTGGCAGATTGGCTCACAACATATCAATTAGTATTAAATCCAGATAAGACTATAACATCTTGGATAGTAGGACAGGGCACATGTCCAGCAGTGGTACCTATGCTATTTGGCAAGAACATCCCTACAGTTAAATCTTTTAGATACCTTGGGGTTATAATTGATTCTGCTCTGACTTTCGAGGAACAAATATCTGACGTAGTGAAAAAATCTTTCTTCCATCTTAGGAGACTTCGGTCAGTTAGGAATTCAATTAGTAAGGATTCCCTTAAAACGTTGACATCTGCTTATATTACCTCACGCTTAGACTATTGTAATATCATATATTCAGGGATCACTCAAGCTAGCTTGAAGCGACTACAAAGAATACAGAATACTGCAGCACGTATGATTTGTAGGGCCCGGAGGGATGACAGAGTAACACCTTTGCTACATCAACTGCATTGGCTTCCGGTTGAAGCAAGAGTTAAATTTAAAGCCTTAGTTTTGACCCATAAGGCTTTTTATACACTAAATCCTGACTATCTGTCAAATCTAACTATTCCTTACACTGCCACACGAACCCTTAGATCCCTGACAGACAACAGGTTAGTGATTCCTCCTCTCACTAGGGCTAGATGGGAATCTACACGGAATTCGGCTTTTTTCTATTTGTCTCCCTCTCTTTGGAATGGCCTTCCAAAAGAGATCAGACTTGAGAAATCTTACTTTCATTTTCGGAAACTTTTGAAAACCTTCTACTTTATCGAGTATGTAGATCAGAATTTAGAATAATGGAAGAAAGGTTATAAATGGGCATCTGTAATATATACTAAGTCAAAACTGTATTATCTGTTTGTATAGATTATATTATGTATTTAATTTTGTATTTGCGGTGTTCTCCTGTGTACTAATCATGAGTTATATTGTTTTCATCTTATGTAGCTAGTTTGTGGGTTTGCTGTGCTTTCCTGTAATGACTGGAGTTCTAATGTTTGTCCAATTTGTACTTATTGTATTGCTTCTTTTTATAAATTGTAAACCGTTCTGTCTTGCAGTAGCAATAAGATACGGTATATAAATTGACGTAAATAAATAAATAAATAAATAAAAATAAATGCTAACTGCTTAGTGCACCTTAGTAAATAAACCCCGATTTGTTTGCTGTGGACCTCTTGGTGTGGGCAATCTATTTGATCCCTAATGCAGATCTGCATTAGATTCTTTTTTCTTTTTTTAAGTTATCAGAACAAATGTAAGAAGTATGTGCCATGTTTTGCAAGCTCAGTAAACTAATTTGTGAATTTAGTTCCAGCTGTTTCTATATCTCCATTGGGTGCTGCTCTCACTTTGTTTGTGTATTGCACAGTAAGCTTAGAAAGCTCTCTGCATCAGCAATTACAGATGTGAAGGAGTAAGCATATCAAACATGAGCTTCTCTTAGCTGACTAAATCCTTGCCTGAAATAATAAACACTTCCTGAGTGTACACAATTTTTAAACAGACCCTCTTTTGAAAGTTTCTGAATGGAGCATCAGGAGCAGTAAGACTATGAGTTCAGTTCAGCATTGCAAACTAAAGTCTACAGACTGGCAGGACATGGTGCCACTTCTATAACCAGTCACTGTAAGTAAGAACATAAGAGCAGCCCTAAGCTGGGAATTTACTTTTCAAGAGGCATTTTAAGGGGCGGAATGATGTTTTGTGAGCAGAAATTACTTTTTCTAAAACTGAAACTTACCTGCATATACAGTGCAGTCCGCTTAAGTGCAAGGGACTGGGACCAAAGAAATACATGCAGTTAACTGGATCGTGCACTTAACCGTTGTGACCCAAAGAAGCTTGACATCTGATAAACATATGTACAGTACTGTTTATTATACTACAGTATTCAGTCTCCGTTAACTGACATTATACACTCTCCGTTAACTGACGTTAGGCTTACTTGAAGTAATCAGTCATAGTCCTCTCTACACTCTTGTGTCTGTGAGTTCCATAGACTACATCTGCCAGACGGTAAAAATTGTCATAGCACTGACATCCATTGGCCTCCAGATAAGTCCGCACGGTGTTGACACTCTCCAGCGCTCTTGCAAAAGTGACAGGAGGTTGCTGAATTTCGTCAGCATGTGCCTCGCTGCTCATTTCACCATCTGTTTCATCATCAGCCATTGACTGCATGTAGGCGCATATCTCAACATCAGTGCTGTCGTCAACTGTTTGTAGATCGTAATTAACAGCTACGTAGTAATGAAACTCCTCTTCAATAACACCGGCTGGGATGTCAATAGCCTGTTCATCTGACGTGTTTGCAACAGCTGCATCTGTTTTGTCCCTCTCCACATCCTTAACAAAGCGTGTCCGCTTATAGCAGTTCACAATGGTTGCCTGTGTTACATGATTGCATATGTAGGGAATCCAACAGTGATAGAATATGAGCCAGTTCAACAGTACGTTTATCCTTGCCAGTCTGGTCATCCATAACGCTCATCAGACAATGTAGCACAAGAGCCCGATAATGTTGTTTGAAATTGACTATTATGCCCTGATCCATAGGTTGGATCAGAGAGATAGTGTTTGGTGGCAGGAAGACCACCTTGACGTTAGACAGCCTGACATCATCACTGTGTGCAGCACAATTATCACAAAGCAACAAAATCTGATGCTTTTGTGCCCGCATTCTAGTGTCTAACTTCTTTAGCCACTGCTTCCAAATTTCCCCAGTCATCCATGAATTTGCGTTAGCCTTGTATGACACAGGAAGTTACTTAACATTCTTGAAGCAATGGGGCTGTTTTCTCTTTCCAATAATGAGGGGTTCAAACTTCTCACTCCCATTCATATTGCAGCAAAGGAGGATCGTCAGTCGGTCCTTCGACATTTTACTTCCTGTAGTTTCGGCTTGTTTGAATGCACGTGTTCCATCAGGAATCGCTCGCTATTAGAGATCGTTTTCATCAGCATTGAAAATGTCACGAGGTGCAAACTCATTCAGGATGGTAGGAAGAACTGAAACAACCCAATTTTAAGCACCAAAGTGATCAGTGTCTTGTTTTTCACCATGCTGTTTCTTGAATTTTATGTTGTTCCTCTCCTTCCATCTTTCCAACCATCCAACAGTGGCTTTGAATTCAGTTAGTCCAAGACTTTCAGCTAGCTGATTAGCTTTCTCCATAAGCAGTGGACCACTGACAGAAAACTGTCTGCTCCTGACTTGAGAAAACCACCAAAGAAGAGCATCTTCTACATCCTCAGCTTTTCCCGCCCGTTTTCGTTTCCTGTGTGGATTTGTATTGTTTTGCCAGTCTTCCAGAAGCTGATCTTTCTGCTTCAAGATACGTGAAATTTGACTGGGTTTTGTCGCCATATTCTTTAGCAATAGATGCTTGACTTTGTTTGTATTCTAAGTTTTTAAGAACTTCTATTCGTTCAGCCAGTGTTAAAGTCTTACAGTTGCGCGACGACGACTCCAGTGTACAATCTAACAACATTCTTCCCTTATTCTGCCTGTGGCAGTTAGCCAACGAGATTTCAAATTTACTGCCCCTTTGTCGCATGCAAATCAGCTTCCATATTCCGTGTGTACGCTTATGTGGAGTCTTGCCTGCAGAGGAGCGGTCTTAAACCATGCATATAAGTGAATCTTGCACTTATCAGTGGCGTGCTAAACCGAAGTTTGTCCCCATAGAAATTGATGGTGCCAAAAATGGGAACAAAGTACGGCATGCAGTTAAACAGAGCATGCGCTTATCCGACGTGCACTTAAATGGAGTGCACTGTATTCTCATAGGCATAAGTTCAGCAGACCTGGAAGGAGACATTTCAAGAGGCAGTAGTGGGGTCAGATTTGGGTTTATGCACATACTTTATAAAACACAACTTATAATAATACCTATAAGCAAGATTTAAATCAACTTTCACTTAGCTTTTAAAGATGCATCAACTCTTCCATTCAATCTTTTCCATGGAAAGCTAAGTGAAAATCGATTTAAATCTTGCTTATAGGTATAGGAATAAAATCTTTTTGGGAGGTTTTTTAGCTAATGATGACTGCATGAACTCCCATAAGTATATGGCTTTGTAGCCAATAAGGAGTCAGTTGAAGCTTTTCCACCCATTTTTTAGAAAAATTAAAAGAAAAAATTGAGAAATTCAAATGAGAAAAATTTAAGAAATTGAAAACAATTGTTGAAATTATTGAAGATTCAATCGACGAATACAAAATTTAAAAGGGATAATTATATGTTGTGTTTGAGTGAAGTTATCCCCGAGAGTCCCCATTTATATATTTATAGAGCATACTTTATAAAATACACATGCCAAAGAGCAAGTATAAATGTGCGCATGTTTTTTCCATATATCATACATACTTTCACCTTAGCCTTTCTTACAAATGTATGTCAGATCTTCAGAAGGTGGAAACAGAAGAAGGAAGAAATCCTCATGTCTTCTGGGGAGTAGAATAGTGAGGAGATAATAGAAATCAGTACAGACACTGATGCACGGCAAATCGTTATTTTGTAGTAGGGTTGACTACAATGTAATTGTGTGACAACAATATGGGACAGTTTGACTCCTGGTACAGGCATCATCGCAGAAACACAGATGTGTCAAGTTCAGTCCCTTCTGCCATCAACATCTGTAGATGGGCAAGAACAGCTTGTGACTTTCTGTTGGTATCATTAAAACTTTTCAAGAATATAAGGCTCTTTGACTTTGTTTTTCTGGATCTTCAGGAGGTAACACAGACTTCCCTTCAAGCAAAGCCTAATTAGCCATAATTCCTTATGGATCCTCTTGTTTTTTATTTTGTTAATTGTCTTATATTTAATTGCAAGTACTGCAGTTGCTTATGTGGACATTAGGGGGTAAATTTTCTAAATAGCACCTAAAAAAACTGCTTAAGTGCTATTCTATAAGCTGCGCCTAAAGTTAGGCACGGTTGATAGAACAGCACTTAAGCACAGGGGTTGTGTGTAAATTTAGGCACATCCATTTGCACCAACAAAAATATGGTGCAAATACTCACGCTTAGTTTTGGCATGGATCCCTTTATTCTATAATTGTGCATGTAACCAAAACCATGTCCACAATTCACCCTGAACAGCTTATGACCCTCCCATTTCCTCGCCCCCTTTTTTGGGATATACGTAAAATTTAGGAGCAGATCACACCTCTAAATTCACATGCATACAAATTAATTGATTCCAATTAGTGCCAATAGTAGCTTGTTAAAAAGCCAACTATTGGCGCTATGTGGCTAATTATTCAATTAAGGTGTGCACCCAAATTTGTGCATGCATCTCAAAGTGCCCCTTATAGAATTAGGGGGTAGGGGCCGGATTCAGTAAATGGCTCCCAAAGTTATGTGTTTCCCAAGTCTGGTCCTGGAGTACCCCTTCCATTCAGGTTTTCAGGATATCCACAATTAATATGCGTGAACTTGATTTGCATACACTGCCTCCATTATACGCAAGCCTCTTTCATGCATATTCATTGTGGATATCCTGAAAACCTGACTGGCAAAGGGTACTCCAAGACCGGACTTGGGAAACACTGGTATAGATGTTGCTCTGGGTTGAGCACCCTTTATAGAAAAGTGCTTAGCATGGATTCCCATACCCGACTTTGGACACAAGGACTTATGACTGCTGAAACCTGGTGTAAATAGTGGTGTGCATCTCATGCCAGTCAGCTGCATGAATAACTATTCTATAACACTGCCCCAAATTTTGGGAATGCCCCTGACTCATCCATGCCCTTCCAATGGCCATGCCCCCTACTGAGTTACATGTGAAACAATGTAGATGCGCAGAGTTATAGAATACGGTATAGGCAGATCCATGTACAAGTCCAAACTAGGAACAGTTATTGTCAATAATTGATTGTTAATGCCTCATTAACTAATTAGTTTGTGCACGTATCTGGGATCTGCACCCAAACTAGGTTGACCTTTATAGAATCCAGTGGTAGCTTCTTAAGTCACAATGCAGGTTCCCTCCTGACATGACATCACGTTTCGCTCTGCTGCATCACAGTGAAGGTTCCTGATGAAACACAAAATCACTGATTAGTGTTTGACGTGGTCCAACCAGTTCAAATTTTCCACTTTTGCCACAGCTTCCTTCTTCTCAATCTACCACAGTGCTTCTCAATATTTTCCATGGCATAGTTTTCAAAGGGAACGTTCGCACATACTTTCACTTATAAGATCAGTAAGGGGCCCTTTTACTAAGGCACGCTGAAAAATGGCCTGCGGTAGTATAGACGTGTGTTTTGGGTGCATGTAGAATCATTTTTTCAGCGCACCTATAAAATATGCCTTTTTTACATTTTTGCCGAAAATGAACATGCGGCAAAATGAAAATTGCTGTGTGTCCATTTTGGGTCTGAGACCTTACAGCCAGCCATTGACCTAGCAGTCTCATGCAGTAACCAGTCGGTAATGGTCTACATGTGTAAAATGCCAATTACCACCCACATGCCAGAAAATAAAAATGTTTTCCAGCACGCGCTGCGGACGCACATCAAAAATGAAATTACCGCAAGGGTCACGCGGTAGCTTTTGGGGGCATCGACGGCCTGTCAGTCCGGGCCATTGCAGGCGCTCCCTCACTCCATGTAGACCTGTGCAACTGATATTAAATGCTGGTGCCAGATAGCTTACTGAGCAAAGAGGACTGCTTTTTATGTGGTGCTATCTTCCTGAGGATTAGAATATCAGCTTGGGAAAAATGTGCATCTCCTGCTTTTTTTTTTTTTTGCACAATACAGGAGGAAATGCATTGTATTTCTTTTCCCTGTTGCAGTGGTTCCCAAATCTGATCCTGGAGGAACCACAATGAATATTGATGAGAGTGAATATTCATTGTAAGTATCCTGAAAACCTGACTGGTTGGGGTGCCTCCAGGACCAGGTTGGGAACCACTGCAGTATTTATTTAGTTAGTTTTTGCTCACACCTTTTTCAGTAGTAGCTCAACCTGAGTTACATTCAGGTACTCTGGATATTTCTCTGTCTCAGGAGGGCTCACAATCTAAGTTTGTACTTGAGGTAATGGAGGGTTAAGTGACTTGCCCAAGATCACAAGGAGCAGCAGTGGGATTTGAACCAGCCACCTCTGTATGGCAAGACTGGTGCTCTAACCACTAGGCCACTCCTCCACTATAGGAGCATTCCATATAGAATCTCAAATAGTAGCAACATAATTTCAAATAGTACCAACATTCCATGTAGAATCTCAGATAATATCAACATTCCATATAGAATCTCAAATAGTAGCAACATTCCATGTAAAATCTCAGACAGTAGCAACAGAATCTCAAATAATTTATTTGGATTTTGCTCACACCTTATTCAGTAGTAGCTCAAGGTGAGTCACATTCAGGTATTCTGGATATTTCTCTGTCTCAGGAGGGCTCACAATCTAAGTTTGTACCTGAGGCAATGGAGGGTTAAGTGACTTGCCCAAGATCACAAGGAGCAGCAGTGGGATTTGAACTGGCCACCTCTGGATTACAAGACAGGTGCTCTAACCACTAGGCCACTCCTCTAAGTCTTGTATTA
Organism: Microcaecilia unicolor; assembly: GCF_901765095.1. NCBI lineage: Eukaryota > Metazoa > Chordata > Amphibia > Gymnophiona > Siphonopidae > Microcaecilia > Microcaecilia unicolor. Next base: position 298,528,097 of record NC_044036.1, on the reverse strand, counting down.
CTTAGAATCCAGCTTTCTCTGTTTGGTGAGGGTTCACCTTGCTCTGCATGAATGATAGAGACGATGGATTCTACCAGCACATGAAGTTTCTGTAGCTTGTTCTAGTTTTCCCAATAATAGGTACAGTATATTGGTGCTCTAGGAACTGGTGTAATATTTACAATGCTGGCTTTTTCGTAGGGAAACTGCAGTTTGTCCAGGGAAAAGGGCTGTTATAGTAATTTTGCTATGTAGATTTTGAATGTCTTTTTTCGGGGCTTTGAGTTCAGAAAGTGTCTGGCAGTGGAAGGAGAAAGTGTTACTGTTCCTGGGGTGACATGCTGTATGTCCACAGAAATCTTTTTTTAAAAGGCTTTAATAAAAACATCACTATTACTGTCTGTAAATTTCAGTACTAAAAAAGAAAAACATGCATCATGAAATGTTCACATTTATTGGAAGAAATAGGAAAACCAAGAAACATTGATCCTAGAATATTAAAGTCATGCATGGGCACCGAGATTTTTTGCATTACGGAATATATTTCCCATCTACTTGGGAAGGAATTCTGAATATGACACAATGAATTAAGGATAATAGCATGATTCTCTAATCTCTCCACTGTGCTCCTGCGGTTAACCTGCTCCTGTTCTCCACTGATTGGCAGAAAATATATCTAATCTCCTGCTTCCTGATGTGCCTCTTTTGCCAGCTCACACCTGTCAAAATGATACCAAAACTATTCCTTTCCCAAGCAGAGCTGTGCCATGAAGTCTCAGTAAATCTCAACAAATGTAACACATCAGCTTTTATCTGACAGGTAGAGGAGGATATGTGGAGGGGGAGGGGCTGCTTTATCTTGCTATATGTCAATAAACTTGCACAATTCTGCTACCAGGAGAAAAAGTTCTTCTAAATCTCTCTAGGCACAGAAAAGCATGAAGGAATATTATTATTTACTACTGCTTATTAAATTTAAAAGGCTACTGGAAGTATACAGCAGTGAAGAGGGCTAAAGAGTGAAAACAGTGACTTAGCCACAGGTGGGATCGGGTGGGTCTGGGCCCACCAAAATTCTGGCATCCTTGTTATGGCGGGCAGGGATCTCCAAGGCCCGCCAGCTGAAAGAGGTCCTCTGGTAGCCAGAACAGCTCATTCTCCTACTTGCTGTAGCCAGTAGCCCTGTCCACATGTTGTTGCTGCTGTACCACCTCCCCCTTTCATGCTCGTTTTTCGCACATGAGTGAAAACCCAGCATGTGCAAGAGGGGAGAGGCCATAACAGTAGCAGTGTGTGAACTGTGCCACTGGCTGTAGCAGATAGGAGAATGACCTGTTCTGGCCACCAGAGGACCTCTTCCAGCTGGCGGGGCTCAGGGATCCCTGCCAGTTCAGGTATCTATTTGTTGGGGGGTCATTGGTGCAGGAGCAAGGGTGGGGCAGAAAGCACAGAGAGGGAAAGGAATTGTGTGCCCACCCACTTCAGGCTCAGGTCCTCCCAAAATATCATGTCTGGCTACACCTCTGAGTGAAACAATGCACAGAAGAGGTTGTACCACATCTGTCCATGCCATGTATCGTAGCAGTAGCCCCTTGGTAAAACCCTTGGGCATGGCCACCCACCATAAGAACATAAGAATAGCCATACTGGGTCAGACCAATGCTCCATCTAGCCCAGTGTCCTGTTTCCAGTGGTGGCCAATCCAGGTCACAAGTACCTGGCAAAAACCCAATTAGTAGCAGCATTCCATGCTACCAATCCTGGGGCAAGCAGTGTCTTCTCCCATGTCCATCTCAATAACAGACTATGGGCTTTTTCTCCAGGAACTTGTCCAAACCTTTTCTAAACCTAGTTAAGCTACACACTGTTACCACATCCTATTCTATTCTGGTGCTTATATTCCGCTTATATCTACGCAGGAATCAAAGCAGGTAACATAAAGCAGATACCAAGGTAGCTAATTCACCATAAGAAAAAAACATAGATCAAAGTTAAAATTCATTAATTAAAATAATAAAATTTACTAAAAAGAAAGGTCTTTAAATCCTTATGAAATTGAAAATAATTAGAAAAAGATCTAATTTGCAAAGGTACCATATTCTAAATCTTGCTGGACAGATAACAAAAAGAGATTACATGAAATTGCTTCAGTTTAATATTCTTAACCGATGGAAATACCAGTTTAAGTAAAGAATTAAAACAAGAACTAATTCTCATAGAGGGGAAAGTTAATAAATTAGTAAGAGATAATGAACAATTTTCCATAATCATTTTATATACTCAACATATCACCTTAAACTCTGCTCTAGCTTCAATAGGCAACCAATGTAGTTTATACAGTAAAGGAGATGCCCAATCAAACTTTTTACACTTAATTTTGCCACTTTGATTTGAAGAAGTTGGAGTTTATATAGAAATTTATGTGGTAATCCAGCATGTAGAGCACTACAATAATCAAACTGGGTCAAGATCAATGCCTGTATTCAGACCCGAAAATCCTCCTGGAAAAATAAAAACCTCACAGTTCTTAACTGACGTAATTTATTTTAAAAAAAGAAAAAAACCCTTCCTGCTCAACTTATTAACCTGATTTTCCATAGTCAGCTCAGAATCCAAAATAACCCCTAAAACCCTTGAAGAAACATCAAAAGAAAGTTCCTCACCTGATTTTAATTTTATAGGCTTAAGAATATCTGAAACCGAGGTACCAAAATACAACAATTTAGTTTTGATAGTATCTTATTTTCAGAAATTTAAAGAAGCCCATCTTTGTGTTCTCTCTGTACTATCCAAAATTAAACTATGATCTTGTTCATAACCAAAACCCAGAGTAATCAAAATAAAAATAGAATCCACACATGATAAAACCAAGTGTTGTGTTGATTCCAGAAAATCAGCCAAAGAAATCGTGAACAAATTAAAAAGAATTGGGGATAAGGAAGAACCCTGAGAAACTTCATAATTTGGGGTCCACAATTTGGAAAATTCATCATTCTTCTTCACAGTCTAACTTCGTTTGGTAAGAAGTCTTTTAATCCACTCCAAAACCTGCCCTGCAAAAGCAAGTTAACTCAATCTCTCCATAAACAAAGCACGATCTACTGTATCGAATGCCCCAGAAACATCAAATTGCAATAGAACAGAAGGATGCAATGAGTTCCAGAGCTTAACTATTCTTTAAGTGAAAAAATATTTCCTCCAATTCATTTTAAAAGTATTTCCATGTAATTCCATTGAGTGTTCCCTGTTTTATTGTATTTTTAAAAGAGTGAAAATTGATTCACTTTTACCTGTTCTACACCACTCAGGATTTTGTAAACCTCAATCATATCCCCCCTCAACTGTCTCTTTTCCAAGCTGAACAGCCCTAACCTCCTTAACCTTTCCTCATACGAGAGGAGTTCCATCCCCTTTATCGTTTTGGTAACTCTTCTTGAACCTTTTCTAATTCTGCTGTATCTTTTCTGAGATACAGCGACCAGAATGTAATGCAATACTCAAGGTGAGATCGCACCATGGAGCAATACAGAGGCATTATAATATTCTTGGTCTTATTTTGCATCCCTTTCCTAATAATTCCTAGCATCCTGCTTGCTTTTTTTGCCTCCACTGCACACTGGGCAGAAGATTTCAACAAACATATTGTCTACAACAGGGGTTCTAAACCCAGTCCTCAGGACACACCTAGCCTGTCGGGTTTTCAGGATACCCACAATGAATATGCATGAGATAGATTTGCATGACCTACATCCATTGTATGCAAATTTATCTCATACATATTCATTGTGTGTATCCCGAAAACCTAACTGGCTAGGTGTGTCCTGAGGACTGGGTTGAGAACCCCTGGTCTACAATAACACCTAGATCTTTTTCTTGAGTGCTGACTCCTAAGATGGACACTAGCATCAGGTAACTATGATTCAGATTGTATTCCCAATGTGCATTACTTTGCATTTGTCCATATTAATTTTCATCTGCCATTTGGATGCCTAGTCTCCCAGTTTCCTAAAGTCTTCCTGCAATTTTTGATAATCTGCATTTATTTGGACAACTTTGAATAGTTTTGTGTCATATACAAATTTAATCACCTCACTCATCATTCCGATTTTCAGGTTATTTATAAATATGTTAAATAGCACCGGTCCCAGTACATATCTCTGTGGCACGCCACTATTCATCAAATCCTAATCCACAAAAGAACATTGCCTCCTATCCCATGACTTTTTAGTTTTCTCAGGACGTAAGAAATGTGGAGGTGGATATTTACTGGGCTGCAAGGTCAAAACCCTTGAACAACTGGAGCACCACCCTCTCCCAGAATGAATTATTATACTTGGTAGCATTACAAGACACATCAACATCTAACACATTCAATTGTTCCTGTTACCAGTTTGGTACTGAATTCTCTGATCCCCATTGTGCCAGGTGGCATTTATTGGCAATGACAAATAAGTCATGAGGGAATCATACTTGTCTCCCAGCATGCCAAGACTACTTCCAGACTAGCTGGAGAAACAAGAGGTAATGGGGTCATGAATTTGATATACCGCCTTTCTGTGGTACATCCAAATTGGTTTACACATATTATAGGCAGGTATTTTCTCTTGTGGGCTCACAATCTAAGTTTTATACCTGGGGCAACAAAGGGTTAAGTGACTCTAAAAGGAATATTACCACTTCACTCATAGGTAGGGCATGCTGTGTTAGCCTATAAACTGGCACGTGTAGGTTTCCCACCTAGGAAGCTTCCGTCTGTACTCACTCTGTAATCCGGCCTACACATGGAAAGAATCATCAGTGCCCAGCCTTCTACAATCCCTCTCAGTACCTGAGAGGCAGTCTATGTGGGCTAGCAGACTTGTTCCTGGTGCTGGTGTGACTTGAATCAAGGAATGATCCAGTCACTTCTATTCTGCTGATATGACTGTGACAGACTGGCTGGAGCCTGGCTAGGAAGGTGAGAGTGATTGTCTCCTGGGGTCCTAGAATGCTTGAAATAGGAAAATTTGCATGTTTTGCATCTCATTAATATGTAAGCCACAGTGACCTAAATATCACTGTGGCAGGGCAAGACAAGCTACATTACAGCCCTTTAAGTCACATTAAAGGAGTGAATAACATGATTTAAGGATCTAAAGTAGCATGATAACTTCCCCCCCCCCCCCCCCCCCCCCTACTGAGCTCTGGCATTGCGGTCTCTTCAAGCGATGGTTTTGAGATAGATACAGAGTGTCACAACTCTCTATACTGTAAATGCATGCACAAAAATTACTGCTTTGAGCTAGTCTTTCCCTCCTGAAGTTGTACAGCATTGGATAAACTCTAATGCTGTTGCGCTTGTGAGCTCCTATGCCCAGCGAAGCACAGATGAAACAAACTCAGACCTGAGCTCCGCAAGGCGGCCGAACAATTCCGAGACTTCACCTGGAGCGACCCCTTCCTCCAGGGGGTTGAGCCCCCAGGGTCGATAGGACTTTGAGACTCCAGCCAAGAGAAGAGGCACACCAATAGCACTGTCGGAAGTCAGGCAGAGGTCCAGGCAGGCGGCAGATAAAGAGATGGTCAGGATACAGGCAATGGTCAAGGCAGGCAGCAAACAAAGAGATGGTCAGGATTCAGGCAATGGTCAGGGCAGGCAGCAAACAAAGAGATGGTCAGGATTCAGGCAATTGTCAGGGCAGGCAGCAAACAGAGAAATGGTCAGGATTCAGGCAATGGTGAAATTCACCAGACACAGGAAACCAGGAAACACCACGAACTCCACCGAAGTTGAAGCTGAAGCAAAATGCTGACTGTGTTCTACTCTTAAGAAGGCCTCTCATCAGAGGATCCCTGCCACAGCTGCCAGGCGAGAAATCTCATTGAGCACTCCCCATAAGAATAAGCTTCCCAAGATGGCTGCCTCTCAGGAACAGATACAGATGAACTTCCCAAGATGTCTGCCCCTCAGATGAACCTCTCAAGATGGCCGCCGCTAGGAGTAGCAAGGTAGGAGTGCAACAAATGCTGTACACTCTTTCTTTATCTGTTTGTGATTCCTTTCAATAATAACAGGATTTGGGGGTAACAGTCCTGCCAGGTTCTGGGGCAAACCCACAGACTCTCCTTCCACGGATTCTTCTTCTTCAGAGAAATCACTCCACTCTGACTTCCCCCTGTATCTGGCCTCCCTTCTAGCACCGTGTTGCCCATCTCATCACTTGGGTTACTCTACTGAACTTCTCTTAGCTCTTCCATTACTTTCCTGTGCTCATCTGGACTTAAAGCATCACTCAGCATTTTTTTTTCCTTGGCCCAAGCTTTATGGAGTTCGCTGCCATTTGCCTTAAATGCTCAACTTTCACATACAAAATTTTAAGGCTGGCCTAAAGGCCATTTTCTTTGCCCATGCCTTTTCATCAGAACAGTAGGCCATGGCTGATCTTGCTGCTTCAGATGTGCTCGTATGACTCTGTTCTTTGCTTTGACTATTGAAGAGCTTAATAATACTTGCTATTCTTTTAAGCTTATTTTCTCTGTCCTATTTTTACTATGACATTCTTTCCCTATTTCTGCTTTAGACTGTACACCTCTTTACCATGGTGACAATAAGGGCAGTATAACAAGTTTTTAACAAACAATAATAAGCAATATTTCAATGTACCTCCTCAGGTAGACCACCTCCACAGCGGGACTTCTTTCTCCTTAGTCCTATAAGATTGAGGGCCAAACCGCTGCTCCACTCCTTGAATAAATAGAGAGAAAAGTGGATAAACCTCTGTCACTTCACACTGGGTACCAACTAAAAAAAAAAGTCAAGGAAATCTTCACATTGGACAAAATTAAAGAAAGGCCCAAGGACCGAGACCCAAACACACTGCTCTTTAAACAGCACACCATACCACCATGCACTCACTAGGGGTCTCTCTGACTTATAGTAGGCTGCACCATTGCAGCCATCCCAGGAGATGGGATTCTGTAACCAAATGGTATATACCTCTTCTCTGAGTTGGTACGGTCCTGCACCTCAAATATTGTGTTCAATTCTGGTCACCGCATCTCAAAAAAGATGTGGTGGAATTAGAAAAGGTACAGAGAAGGGTGATGAAAATGATAAAGGGGACAGGACAACTTCCCTATGAGGAAAGGCTAAAGTGGCTAGGGCTCTTCAGCTTAAAGAAAAGACTGCTGAGGGGAGATATGATAGAAGTCTATAAAATAATGAGTGGAGTGGAACGGGTAGACGTGAATCGCTTGTTTACTCTTTCCAAAAATACTAGGATTAGGGGGCATGGAATGAAGCTACAAATTAGAAAATTTAAAATGAATGAGAGAAAATATTTCTTCACCCAATATGTAATTAAAATCTGGAATTTGTTGCAAGAGAATGTAGTAAAAGCACTTATCTTAGCAGGGTTTAAAAGGGTTTGGATGGCTTTCTAAAGGAAAAGTCCATAGACCATTATTAAAATGGACTTGAGGAAAATCCACTACTTATTTCTAGAATAAGCAGCATAAAATGTATTGTACTGATTTGGGATCTTGCAGGTACTTGTGACCTGGATTGGCCACTGCTGGAAACAGGATGCTGGGCTTGATGGACCTTCGGTCTGTCCCAGTATGTCAATACTTATGTACTTATACTGGGCTAGTGAGGGTCCTGCAAGGATCCTTACATTGGCCATACCTGGAAAAAATTGCCAATGTGCAGCATGGACTGTCTTTGTGGTCCCTTTCCTTTTCTTTCAAAGCAAGCAGGAAGAGAAAGAAAAAGAGTCACTGAGATGCCTATCAGCCTGAGTACAGTATGCGGGGTATGCCCGCTTACTCTGCTGAGGCCATGAATAGCGCACAACCTCTCTCTCCCAGCATCCTGTATTGCTTCCACTATTGCTATGCCAGGGGTGGGGGAGCAGACAGGACACAGTTGGCTTTCCCAGGTCTAGAACCTGAATATAGAACAGAATTTTCTGATGCAATGCATTGGCTGTTTTCATTACCAGAACAAAATTCCTTTAGGACTATCGTTATCTACAAGAATAAAAGCAGATTTCAACATACTACTCTGTAGTTCTTTCCAAAGAAACCCCAAGGAAGTGCCAATGATGTGATGCTTAACATAACATATTACCAGAAATGATTTTAAAAAATGACTGTGCTGTACAAGACACAACTCTTCTTACAAAACGAACTGCATTCCTTTCCTCTGTGTTTAAGATGGCATTGCTTGTTATCGTTGAACCAGGCAAAACAATGAAAAAGCAGCCCAAAGTCTGATTGGACAATCCAGCGGATAATGAGCCATCCTATTTCATCATGACATCATTCCAAACAATGCAAAAAAAAAAAAAGGGAAGAGTTTGGTTTGTGCTCCAAATGCTGTTTCCATTTGCTCTTAGTCAGTGCTGGATATGCAAAGAATTCTCACAGTCTTCCATGTTCTATTTTAAGCAAAGGACATTTTTAAAAATATAGAAAAAAAAACTTGACTAAGTTCAAATTTGTCCTCCCTATGGGACACTTTCAAAAACAAACAAAATCTAGGACCCTTTAAAGCCTTGAGAAGTTCAACATAACACTCCAGAAAGAAACTGTTGCAGAAGTGGAGAGACTTCTGCTCCATGACGCAATGGTCTCTGTTTAGCATTAATGTTATCTATTTGTTTTTCAACGGAAAGAAAAGTGACCCTTGCTCTTCCTCTAACTGCTTAAGGTGCACCAGTGGTCTTTGGAGATCCCCCGGCACTGACAAATTCAACTGGGAGACACTCAGAATAATGTCATTAATTTTACAACTAACTCCAGCTCACCAGAACAGGCTAAGCCAATCCTGTCTTTTATCCGCCTATATCTAAGGACTTCTAGTATCAGCCCCTCTTCAAAAAGCCCCTCTCAAAATTCATAGGTACAATAGGGTAAAACTAGGACTCTTTCTCTGATGACATTAGCCAGAGGCCAACCCAGAAGAGGGGGGAGTTATCAAGGTGCAGGTAGTAAATTAATAAAGCAGCTCGGGAGCATTGGGCCTTAAAACCAGGCCCAATGCTTTTGAGTCATATCTTAAAGGGGTTGTGTTGCTGTGCTTCCCAACTCCAATCAGAAGCCTCAACTCCCCTACCAATCCAAAGCCCCAAGCCCCCCCCCCCTACCAATCCAAAGCCCCAACCCTCTGATCAAAATTCTCACCCCCACCCCTGTGGTCCTACCGAAAAGTCCCTATAGTGGGTCCCTAGGCAGGAGTGATTCCCCAGCCACTCCTGCCCTTGCCTGTGCCTTCAGTCAAAATGGCACCCCTAGAGATAGTCTAGGTTATTTTACCATTCTACTGTGGCTTGTGGTGTACACCAGGTACATGCCACAAGCCACAGTATAGCACTTACATAATAATGAACAGCTTTACATGCATTTTTATGTTCTGATTCTCATTACTATTTACCTCACGGCAACTTAACTAACACAGCTTTAGGGCAAGACAATCTAGGTTAGAGCCCTTTAAGTTGCGTTAAGGGGCAAAAAATGTGGGTTATTGATAACTCCTCTTCCCCCCCCCCCCTGTTTCTTTTACGTGTTAAAGAACTGACTGTAGTCTTTCAAGAAATGTGGGGTGGAGGTCCGAGTTAAAGGCCAAATGCAGAGAGCAAAGCCTCCTGAGACTCTCCAAGTTTCATAACAGGGAGGAATATATCTAAAGTTCCCCACCAGGGCTTACATTAGAATGAATTTTATTTATTTATTTATTTATTTTATTGCATTTGTATCCCACATTTTCCCACCTCTTTGCGGGCTCAGTGTGGCTTACAATATAAGATGAATGATGGAAATACAATTCGTTACAACTTGGTTATGGATTACATTGTGAAGAGTTATGCGAGACAATCAAAGTGTCGTTAAGGAATATAGCAATGGAACAAAACTTTGAAACATAGGAAGGAGACAAAGGGAAGCTAACAGGGCAGTATTAAGATACGAAGACAGATGGTAGAAATAGTTCTGTGAGTCAAGGAATGAGTGAGGTGAGGTTACGGGGGATGAGAGTTTGGGAGTGGATGTATTGATGCATTAATGGACATTGGGTGTGGATTTTATGTGTTTTGGTTCTTTCCGTAGGTTTTTTCAAAAAGATGGGTCTTCAATAATTTGCGGAAGGAGGCTTGCTCGTAGATCATTCTCAGGTTGCGCGGCAGTGTATTCCAGAACTGCGTGCTCATGTGAGAAAAGGTTGACGCGTGTAGCGTCTTGGTGTTGCATGTACCTTTGTGCTATTTGTTTTTCTCATGGTGAGGCTTTTAAAAGTTTTAATACTGTTGAAGGCGGGAGCAGACTGACCATTGGACAACAAAGGAGTGCCTGAGGGCCCAAGCAGTAGGGGGCCCACTCTCTCCTAGCTTCCATCTAAATTAATGACTTTTAATAGGTGGTAAGGGGCCCATGGCCCTTATTGCCTGAGGGCCCAGAACACTCTTAGTCCATTCCTGGTTGAAGGTTATATCATAGTCGGATTGCTAGCAGTGCCATATTAAAAGCGTTAACCTGTTTTCCAATATTTTAAAAACATTTGTCCAATAGCAATTGAATTGGAAGCTGTTCATAGCAGGGGCATAGCTATGGAGGGGGAAGGGGGCTGGCGGGAATCACTAAACCCCACCAGATGACAATATCTCAGCTCCGCATGAGAAAGTTGCCCCTCTGCTCCACACTGTGTCACTCCCTCCCAAAGTACCTCTAAATCTCTGAAACTGCATGACCTATTGACTGTCATCAATGGGACATTCCACCCATGACGTTTCAGCATGTGTGTGATTATGGGTACTATGGGATGGAATGGAGTGGTGAGGTGGCAGAGGGAAAGCTTCCTAGCATAGTATCACATATAGCATAAAATTCAAAATCCTCTACTTAGTCTTCAAGATCCTCAGGTCCAGTCAGATATGTTGGCGCTGTTCCATACAGCTTTTACCCTGTCTTTTTGTGTACTCATGATGACTGTGCTGTTGGCCAACTGCAAGAAAACACTGAGTGGTCTATTCATGGATAATGAGGAAACATAGGGGACACTTAAAGATACGCAGTACTTGGGGCAATGGAGGGTTAAGTGACTTGCCCAGGGCCACAAGAAGTTGCAGTAGGAATTGAGTCCAGTTCCTCAGGTTCATTGCCCACTGCACTTACCATTAGGCTACTCCTCCTGGCTCCTCAAGTGGTTTGACATCTTGCTATCTTCCTACTGTAGAACACAAAGAAGTACCTTGTCCTATGACTGCAAGAGGACAAATGTATTTATTTATTTAATTAAGAATTTGTATCCCATGTTACCTAATATTGGGCCCCTTTTACCAAGCTGCGGCAAAAGAGGGCCTGCGCTGGCATTGGCCATGATTTTGATGCACGCCAAGGTCCACTTTTACTGCAGGAGTTAAAAGGCAGGTCTTTCTTTTTTGTAGCAAGTTAAAAAAACAAAATGGCAGTTAGGGCTTGTGGTTCTCACATTGTGGATAAAGCACAAGGAGCTGATAGAGGATTGCCCCAGGTTATTCAGTAAGGATGAGGTTGACTTCAATAATGTAAACAATGAACACTTTTAACAGCACTCTGGAAAAAAAATAGTAAGGCTGTACTGAGAGTGGACTAGCAACATAGCTGCCGAGTGGGGGCAGGGGGGGCAAAATTCTCTGGGCCCGGCTCAGGGATCTCTCTCTCTCTCTCTCTCTCTCTCTCTCTCTCTCTCTCCTGCTCCTGACGGGACCCAGGTAATCACATCCCACCAGGAGCAAGAGAGAGAAAACTCCAGCGCCAGGTTCCCCTTGCATCGCCTGCCTGGTAGCTGCTGGGCCCTCAGGCCGCACATGCTCAGTTCTGAGACTGAGAATGTGTGACCTGAGGAAAGCAGCTGCAGGTGCAGGAAATGCTGGGGAAAGGAAGGAGCTGCGCTGCCTGCAGCTGGCGGGGCCAGCTAAGGTACCTCGGGCAGGTGGGAGGGAGGGGGAGTGGCAGCGATGATGATTTTTTTTTTGGGGGGGGGGGGGCAGCGGTGGCGATGATGATTCTGTTCCGGGCCCAGCTCAGTCTCTCGGCAGCCCTGACTAGCAAGCAGGGTCACAGCAAGGTATGAGGCAAAGGGGTGAGTGCAGGCACTACCTTTGCCCATAGCAGGATGCTAAGCCTAGGAATGGGGGTGGATAGAAACTCCCCTCCACATTATAAACTGACTGCATGGATCAAGAAAGGCAAGGGATGGGGACAGGGAGTCAGGGAGTCACAAGGTTTTAGCTGCATTTTTGATGGAGCACGACAGAAAAAAACTGTATGTAAATGAGTGATCTACTGATTTTGTTTTGTTTTTCTTTTTCTTTATTGGTGTATGAAATTGTGTATGTTATTTTGTACTCCACCTTGAATGTGCAAGGTAGAGCGGAAAAAAATACTGGAATAAATAAAATAGAAGATGCCTTGGCAATACAGTAGAGTGGAGAGCCCATTTGTTCAATAGTGCTATAGAAATGATAATTAATAATAGTAGGAAGAGGAGAAGGACGAAGAAGAGTGATCGCTGGAGAAAGCCGCCAAATGGCAAAACTAGCCAAAGGGGCAGCCCCTTGCTCTCGGAAGATCTGAAGTCAAGGCTGCAGTATAGCACTGTCTTAGCTCACGTGGTGGTTTTTTACTGTAAGCCCAGAGAAAAAGCTATAGCTTTGCCTTTTAAGTCATTAAATTGCATAATATCATGACTTGTGTATTGCTGGTGGGCCTTGAGGTGGACAGACGAGCATGGAACGGGGAGACCTTCTGACCCCGTCAATATGATTAGCTTTTTTCTGTACTTTAGGAGTGGGCACTGTCTCTTGCAGTAGCCATCAGTCAATATCAACTCTTCTTGCCAGTTATCAGAGTTTTCATGACACAATCTGTGTGTGTGCTAATTCTTACTTTAATTATTTTAAAGCCTTTGTGACGGGTCTGGTTCAGTTCTCTAGTTAGGAGCACTTTAGATGGCTTCAGGCTATCTGCTGTGAGAAGACGTGATCTGGCATTATCAGGAAAGACAACCAGAGTGCAGAGATAGCAGAAACCACACAAGAGAATCAGTAAAGCAAGAAATAACATAAGACATCCTGTTTTAGAAAGGATGTGGAGAGGGGAATTCAGACAGAAGGCTTCGGGCAATGAATATCATTCCTTCACTTAGGGGGCCTTTTACAAAGGTGCGCTAGTGTTTTTAGCTCACGGTAAAAATCAGCTGGCGGTAAATGCTGAGACACCCATAGGAATATAATGGGCGTCTCAGCGTTTACCACCAGCTGAGTTTTACTGCTAGCTAAAAACACTAGCGTAGCTTTGTAAAAGACCCCCTAATTTCTTAAAGCACAGTATGATATAGATTCATAAATATATTCAGTTGTCTGTTGTGTGCCTCTCTGGCTTCCAGAGGTATAGCTACCATTGAGTAGTGAATCTGGCAAAAAAAAGCCCAGGGCCATCCAGTGGCTAGGAGCCACCTGCTTCCCAAACCAAGGTGCCCTCTATTCGGCATGTCTTTCTCTCTTCTCTTCTTTCCTCTCCCCCTCCCCTCCGCTGTCCTCCAAGCTCGTGGTGGATGGCTGGCAAAGACAGTGATGAAAACAGACTGCCTCCAGCTAGCCCCAGCAGAGCCTTTACTCTGCCACACCCAGCCTCTGCTGTAACTTCCTGTGTGCGGGATATGGCAGGAAGGCTCTGGCAAGGTCAGCGAGAGGCAGTCTGTTTTCATCACTGCCTCTACTGGCCACCCACTGTGAGCCTGGAGGACCACAGGAGAGAGCTAGAGAGTGATGCTATACCTGTAGGGGGGTGGAGATGGAGAGATGTGGGGCCTGCATGGGGGGGGGGGGGGGAGATAGAGTGATGCTGATCCTGCGTGGGAGAAGGGGGAGAGAAACTAGACCCAAGAGAGAGCGAATTCAAAAGTGGCTGTGTGCATTCCAGGGCACAGTCGGGTTAAGTGCCAATATTCAGCCCCTCACCCCATAAGTAAACCACTTAAATCAAGTCACATAAATAGCAGTCCTATCTTTAAGTGGTTTGGCTTATGGGGTGAGGGGCTGAATATTGATGGAACTGGTTATGTGCTAAGCGGCTCCAAAAAACAGAATTTCAATGTTGAAAGCCAAACAGGGCCTGGCACTGAATATCCGGGAATAACTTAGGCAGCAGTCGGCAAAACACTCACTGTCACCAGCTGAACATCGACCGGTTATTAATTTATTAATCATCTTCAGGAAATGTGCATCTCTGATATCTTGTATTTCAGTTTCTATTTCTATATGTATGACAGGTTTTCTATAATAGGTCTGGAGTGTGTTTGGTTTTTGAAGGATTTGTTTACTGGAGCTCTGAAGGGGTTTCTTAATTTTTCCATTAAGAGCTCACTCAGTCCTAGCTACGCCACTGCTGGCTTCCTCCTTTGGACTTATTGCTATTTTTTCCCTCTTTATCTGTTCTTATATACTTCATTTCTTCTATTTTTATTTTATGGGGAATAAATGGTAATGCTACTGATGGAAAAGATGGTTAGGATTTGCAGTTGTATTTTTTTTGGGGGGGGAGGGTTATGTTTATGAAGATGGAATATAAGAGTTGAATTGCTGTGTTTTTAGACATTCTTTTATATTGTTGTAAACCGCTTTGAACAACTATGGTCAGAAAAGTGGTATATGAAAGTTTTAAATATATAAAGGGATCGATGTTGAGCATGGTTTAAGAGGGCATGAGAGGCTCCTGCCCACTTAAATCATGCTGAGCTCGCCAGCTGCCAGTATTCAGCAGCATACTACCAGGCAAGGCTGCTGAATGTCAGCTTTGACCGACTAGATAAAATCTGGGCAGGTCCAAGGTGGTCCAGGAGTTGAGTTGGGGAAGAACTGGCACTTATGTGGGCATGGGGAATACCCAGTGCCAGTGCCCACCTAGCTAAGCAACCAGATGGGACTGCGCAAAAGGCTGTCCTATTCTTGATTGCTTAGCTATGCAAGGGCAAGTCCTGAATATTGTTCCAATTTCCAGATCATTTATAAATAGGTTAAATAGCACTGTTCCTAGTACAGATCCCTCCGGCACTCCACTATTCACCCTCCTTACCCTCTGTTTTCTGTCCAATAACCAATTCTTAATCCACAGAGGGATATTGCCTCCTATCCCATGAGTTTTTAATTTTCTTTGGAATATTTCATGAGGAATTTGTCAAAAGCTTTTTGAAAATCAAGGTACACTACATCAGCCAGCTCACCTTTATCCACATACTTATTCATACCTTCAAAGAAATTAAGCAAATTGGTGTGGCAAGACTTCCCTTTGCTGAGCCCATGCTGACTATGTCCCATTAAACCATGTTTGCCTATGTGTTTCTTAATTTTATTTATTTAATTTATTTATTGCATTTGTATCCCACATTTTCCCACCTATTTGCAGGCTCAATGTGGCTTACATAGTACCATGCTGGCGATCGCCAGTTCTAGTATGACAAATACAAAGTGATATTTATTTACTTATTTATTACATTTGTACCCCGCGCTTTCCCAAACATAGCAGGTTCAATGCAGCTTACATAGTAAATGATATCATGGTAAAGATCATGTGTGACAGACTCATTATGGAATAGGAAAGGAGAAGAGTTATGTTATGTCCATTTTGAGTGTTATATTTGTTGTGTTGCAGGGTTTAGGCATTTAAGTTGGATCATTAGGGTATGCCTTTTTGAACAGGTAAGTTTTCAGTGACTTCCGGAAGTTTAATAGGTCTTGCGTTGTTTTCACGGCGTTTGGTAGAGCGTTCCATAGTTGCGTGTTTATATAGGAGAAGCTGGATGCATAGGTGGGTTTGTATTTGAGACCTTTGCAACTTGGGTGGTGGAGATTTGGGTATGTGCATGTTGATCTCGTTGTATTTCTGGTTAGTAAGTCAATGAGGTCTGTCATATATCCTGGGGAATCGCCGTAGATGATTTTATGAACCAAAGTGCAGATTTTGAACGTAATACGTTTTTTGATTGGGAGCCAATGCAGTTTTTCTCGTAGGGGTTTGGCGTTTTCGAATCTCGTTTTTCCGAATATAAGCCTGGCTGCAGTGTTTTGAGCTGTTTGGAGTTTCTTTATGATTAGTTCTTTGCATCCCGAGTCGATTCCATTACAGTAGTCTAGGTGGCTTAGTACCATTGATTGTACCAAGTTGCGGAATATTTCCTTCGGGAAGAAAGGTTTTATTCTTTTGAGTTTCCACATTCAGTGGAACATTTTCTTTGTTGTAGATTTCGCTTGGCTTTCTAGTGTGAGGTTTCGATCGATTATAAGTCCGAGAATTTGCAGGCTGTCTGAAACAGGAAGGGTGTAGTCTGGGATGTTTAAATAGGTGGGTTTGTTCATGTTGTATTGGGATGAGAGGATGAGACAGTGTGTTTTATCTGCGTTAAGTTTTAGTTGGAATGCATCCGCCCATGAGTTCATGATTTTCAGGCTGAGTTTGATTTCATTGTTGATATCTGTTAGATTATGTTTGTAAGGGATGTATACCGTGACATCGTCTGCGTAGATGTAGGGGTTAAGGCCATGGTTGGCTAGGGATTTGGCTAGTGGGGTCATCATTAGGTTGAAGAGGATCGGTGATAGTGGTGATCCTTGGGGTACTCCACAGTCTGATTTCCATGGTGATGATATGTTCGAGTGCGATTTCACTTGATATGTTCTAGTGGTTAAGAATCCCTTAATCCAGCTTAGTACATTTCCGCCAATCCCAAAGTATTCTAGGATGTATAGTAGTATTTTGTGGTTTACCATGTCGAACACACTAGACATGTCGAATTGTAGGAGAAGTATGCTTTTGCCTTTTGCAATTTCTTGTTTGAATTTGGTTAGGAGAGTTACTAGTATTGTTTCGGTGCTGTGGTTGGAGCGAAATCCTGATTGTGATTTGTATAGTATCGAGAATTTGTTTAAGTAATCAGTGAGTTGTTTGGTTACCATGCTTTCTGTCAGTTTGACTACCAGTGGGATGGATGCGACTGGGCGGTAGTTGGTGATTTTGCTCATTTTTTTCTTTGTATCTTTTGGTATCGGGGTGAGTAGGATGTTGCCATTTTCCTTGGGGCAGAGTGGGATGTGAGGTGGGATGTGAGGTCTGTCATGAAACGTTGAGAAGCGGATTTTATTAGGTAATTGGGGCAGGTGTCCAATTTACAATGAGTTTTAGCGGACTTGTTGATCGCTTGGGTGATTGTTTCCGCTGTAAGGGGAGCAAAATTTGTCCAGATTCTGTCTGTTGGGTATTCACTCAATGAATTTTTCGAAGTTGGTGGTGTTCTGAGGTAACGTGTTGCGTAGGTTTACAATTTTTTCTTTGAAGTATTTAGCAAGTATGTCGGCTGATGGGGTGTCTGTTTTGGTTGTGGTGACCAGTGTGGTGTCTAGTAGTTTGTTCACGAGTTGATATAGTTTCTTCATGTCTTTGTAGTCTGCCCCTATTTTGGTTTTGTAGTATGTCCTTTTGGTTTGTCTTATTGCATATTTGTATTTTCTTTGTGTCTGTTTCCAAGATATATCACAATGAGCAACACATGTAACTGTACAACCTTAATACATCCAGCATTATCTTATAATGCCTTCTGCTCTTACACTATCATGTATTTCATCTTCATGTAACCCAAAAACACTCTGTAAAGCCAAATGTATACTCTCTTCTATTTCAGTATCCATGACGAATTGTAAGCCACGAATTGTAAGCCACATTGAGCCTGCAAAGAGGTGGGATAATGTGGGATACAAATGTAACAAATAAATGTGTTGAGTGTGTGCTCATTTTTTATTTTTTTCCACGCTCGTTCGAGCTTTCTAGTTTGTGTTTTAGTTTTCTCAGTGCTTCGTTGTACCATGGTATTGAGTTATGTCTACGTGAGGTTCATGTTTGTAGTGGTGCTACTTTGTCTAATATGCTTCTGCATCTTTTGTCCCAATCTAGGAGATAATATATCGAGTCCATTTGTGGTGTCCATTCGTTATTGTAGATCAGTTGCCAGAATGTTTCCAGGTCTGTTTGGCCTCTTGTGGTGTAGGTAAAGTGTTCTTGGTTTGAGCCCTTTTTTTCACCATTGTAGGGATGTTTAGTTTGTAATGGTCTGACCATGGTGTGCCTGTCCATTTAGTGCTTATTATTGTTAGGTTCTGGTCTGAGGACAGTTTGTGTATGATAAGGTCAAGTGTGTGTCCTTTGACATGGGTTGCTTGTAAGTGTGGCCATTTGAGGTCCCATTGTTGGAGGAATTCCTTGCATTCTCATGCATTGGCTGAGTTTGGGTCTTCTAGGTGAAGGTTGATGTCACCTAGTAAATAGTATGTTGGGGTTAGCTACACAGGTGTTTGATATAAAATCCATGAAGTGTTGTTGGGATTCGTGCCAGTTACCTGGTGGTCTATAAAACAGGACACAGTGTCACGTTCGTGACCGTTTCCTTGTCTGTGCTCACCTCACCCCCCTGGTGGCCAGAACTGGTGGCTGCTATGAACTGTCACCCGTTCCAGACTTCAGCCCCGTCCGGTCCGGATCTTCCAGGCTGCCAGACTTGCTTCTCTTGTTTGTGCCTGAACAGCACCCGTAGCTGCCTTGTGATTCCTGCAGCTGAACTTCAGCAGCTGATGGGCTTTATTAATCACCTGGAAATTTCTATGTTTGCCTTTGCATCATCTAAGTTACCTGGTTTGTTGGTGCTTTGTTGCACTTCTGCCTAGTCTGGTTTCTTGTTTGAGTTTCTTGTCCGGTTCTAGTTAGTCTGTATGTAGTTTAGCTTAGGCTTATTGCTTATTTCCTAGCCTTGTTTCTGGTCTGTATCCCTGGTCTAGTTTCTGTTTGTCTGTGTCTCTTTCTTAGTGGCTGCATGGCAGCTTTCAGTCCTGACTCTTTTCTGTCTGTGTTCTGGTTTAGTGGCTGCTCTGCAGCTTTCAGTCCTGTCTCTTGTCTGTCAGTATTTCTACCCTGTTTCAGTGGCTGCTTGTCAGCTTTCAGTTCCTGTCCTTTAGCTTGTCCCTCTCCTGCTTTGTGTAGTATTGTCTGTCTGTGAGTCCTAGCCCAGCTTCCTGCCTTGCTGCCCATGTATATTCCTTTCCCCTCTGACCCTTAGTCCCTGTTCAGTCTAGTTGGTATCCAGTTCCTGCCCTGTCCGGTAAGTCTTGCCGGCCGCCTGCACCCACAGTCTCAACTCCTGAGGAATAGCAGTCAAGTGCAGGTGAAGTCTAGCTGTTCCTGTCAGAGTTCTGCCTTGTCTCTGGTGTGGGGTGGTTTTGCCTGCCACTGCTGCTCCATGGCAGTGGCCCAAGGGCTCACGAACCTAGTTTCTGCCTTGAAAACCTGACAGAATGCAAAGGCCATGAGCTCGGCAAGATCATCCTTCCAGCTGGGTTTACAGTCCAAGACTGTTTTCTCTGTTGGCAATCTGGGTTCCAGCCCCGGTTTAGCTCCTAATTCCAGTTCGGATCCCAGGTTCAACCCGATTTTTGCTTTGGATCCGTTTATGACGCTCCATGACTACCGTGTTAAACTTTTGTCTGATCCAGCCCTGAAGAATACTCCTGAAGCTGCAGCAGAGAGAAAGCGTGTCTTGTTGCTTCGGGTCTTTGCGGCTGATCTTTTTAACTTCAGGAGGTGTGTTGTCTGGAAGTAAACCTGATATTCAGCCTGCTATCGACTTAGCTAAATGGGTAGCAGGCTGAATATTGCACTTGGCCTCAAGTATTCTGGGTGTGGTCAGAGCCTGGATAGATACTGCTGGCACTAAATACTGGGGCCTAATTCAAACACTTACCACTGCTGGCTGAATATTGACTAGAAAATAAATAAGCCAGATAACTGCCAATTCAGTTTCATACATTTATTTTCAAAGAAGAAGTTATATGTTTGACAGCCACTAAAAATATTATACCTTAGAAAGGCCAGTTATATATTAATATTCTTAATGGTCTGGAGCAGGCTGAATATGTACTAAAAGATATGTCTTGTGCAATGGTGTAACCAGGAATTTTTAACAGGAGGTGCATCTCTTGTGCTTCCCCCCCCCCCCCCCCCCCCAGTACCTTAAAATCACCTCTGATTCAGTCTTCACCCTGGCAGCAGCAGCGGCACTCATAGCTGCCTGCGGCCTGCACTGGGACTTTCTCTCTTAACCATCCCGCCCTTCACAAAACAGGAAGTTACATCAGAAGGGGCAGGACAATTCAGAGAGAAAATCCTGGTGCAGGCAGCAGGCAGCAGGCAGCTTATGAATGCCACTGCCGCTGCCCAGATGAGGACTGGAGTGGAGATTATTTTAATACACAGGTGGGGGGGGGGGGGGGGGGGTCTGACAGCAGGTGAGTACGCAACAAACACACCTTGAATAAATATGCCACTGGTCTTCTGTATAGTGACCATAAGGGACAGTCTTTGCTTTCACCCTGTTGCACATATGGACTCCTGATTCTGACTTCATCAAGAAAATGCTTGTAAGTGATGAAAGAAAACCAGGATAAAACCATCCCCCGTGGAAAATGAACCCTAGTAGGAATGTACATTCATTTGAAACTTTGCTCATGTTATCTGATGTTCTTTTTTTTAATTTTAAGAAGTTTTTTTTCAAATTCCAAGATACAAAAAGCAATGTAACAGATAGAATAGTCCAATAAGACATGAAACACATCTTGGATAAGCAAGCAAAAATGCGAAACACTTGCACTTCTATACATTTTTCAGTTTTTAAAGAATTAAGAGGGTCTTTTAGTAAGGCTCGCTCACGTTTTTGGTACACGCTGAAATTATGGGAGCACTAAACGTTAGAGAAGCCTATGCATTCCTATGGGCTTCTCTAACATTTAGCGTGCCCACAATTTTAACGTGCGCTAAAAATGTGAATGTGCCTTAGTAAAAGACGCCCTAAGCAAAGAAGCCCGCCCCCAACCCCCACCCAAATCCAAGGTACCATCTGAGAGGGAAAAATATAAAAAAAACAAGGTAACATAAAGAAACTACTCTTCAACCCCCCCCCCCCCCCCCAATGACAGGAATTAACCCCCTCTCCCAAAACGTTGGGGGGTATTTTGATATCTTATTAATAATGCTCACTCTTTTGAAATAATGTGCATCCTATTTGCAAAAAGTATGCACTATTTCCAAAAGGAGGGTGGCCAATGTAACGCCGATTTTTAAAAAAGGTTCCAGAGGAGATTTGGGAAATTATAGACTGGTGAGTTTGACGTCAGTGCCGGGCAAAATGGTAGAGACTATTATAAAGAACAAAATTACACAACATATTCAAAAGCATGGACTAATGAGACAAAGAGGGGCATAATCGAAAGGGATGCCCAAGTTTTGCTGAGGACGTCCTCGCAAAACGTCCCAGTGGAGGGGCAGGGAAACCCGTATTATCGAAACAAGATGGACGTCCATCTTTCGTTTTGATAATACGGTTGGGGATGCCCAAATCTTGAAATTTAGGTTGTCCCTAGACTTGGTCGTTTCTGATTTTTGGCGAAAATGGAAACCAAGAACGCCCATCTCAGAAACCACCAAATGCAAGCCCTTTGGTAATGGGAGGAGCCAGCATTCGTAGTGCACTGGTCCCCCTGACATGCCAGGACACCATAGGGGGCACTGCAGTGGACTTCACAAATTGCTCCCAGGTACATAGCTCCCTTACCTTCTGTGCTGAGCCCCCCCAAAACCCACTACCCACAACTGTACACCACTACCATAGCCCTTATGGGTGAAGGGGGGCACCTAGATGTGGGTACAGTGGGTTTTGGGTGGGTTTTGGAGGGCTCACATTTACCAGTACAAGTGTAACAGGTAGGGGGGGGGATGGGCCTGGGTCCGCCTGCCTGAAGTGCACTGCACCCACTAAAACTGCTCCAGGGACCTGCATACTGCTTGATGGACCTGAGTATGACATTTGAGGCTGGCATAGAGGCTGGAACAAAAGATTTTTAAAGATGTTTTTTGAGGGTGGGAGGGGGTTAGTGACCACTAGGGGAGTAAGGGGAGGTCATCCCCGATTCTCTCCTGTGGTCATCTGGTCAGTTTGGGTACCTTTTTGTGACTTGGTCGTAAGAAAAACAGGACCAGGTAAAGTCGTCCAAGTGCTAGTCAGGGACACCCTTTTATTTCCATTATGGGTCGAGGACGCCCATGTGTTAGGCACGCCCAAATCCCACCTTCGCTACACCTCCAACACACCCCTGTGAACTTTGGTCATCCCCGCGATGGAAAGCAGTTGGGGACGCTCAAAATCAGCTTTCAATTATGCCGATTTGGGCGATCCTATGAGAAGGATGCCCATTTTCCGATTTGTGTTGAAGATGGGCGTCCTTCTCTTTCAAAAATGAGCCTGAAAGTCAACATGGATTTAGTGAAGGGAAATCTTGCCTCACCAATCTACTACATTTCTTTGAAGGGGTGAACAAACATGTGGATAAAGGTGAGTCGGTTGATATTGTGTATCTGGATTTTCAGAAGGCATTTGACAAAGTACCACATGAAAGACTCCAGAGGAAATTTGAGAGTCATGGGATAGGAGGTAGTGTTCTATTGTGAATTAAAAACTGGTTAAAAGATAGAAAACAGACAGTAGAGTTAAATGGTCAGTATTCTCAATGGAGAAGGGCAGTTAGTGTGGTTCCCCAGGGGTCTGTGCTGGGACCACTGCTTTTTAACATATTTATAAATGACCTAGAGAGGGGAGTAACTAGTGAGGTAATTACATTTGCTGATGACACAAAGTTATTCAAAGTCGTTAAGTCGTGGGAGGATTGTGAAAAATTACAAGAGGACCTTACGAGACTGGGAGACTGGGCGTCTAAATGGCAGAAGACATTTAATGTGAGCAAGTGCAAAGTGATGCATGTGGGAAAGAGGAACCCGAATTATAGCTACGTCAGGCAAGGTTCCACGTTAGGAGTCACAGACCATGAAAGGGATCTAGGTGTCATCGTTGATGATACGTTGAAACCTTCTGCTCAGTGTGCTATGGCGGCTAAGAAAGCAAATAGAATGTTAGGTATTATTAGGAAAGGAATGAAAAACAAAAATGAGGACGCTATAATGCCTTTGTATCGCTCCATGGTGCAACCGCACCTTGAATATTGGGTTCAATTCTGGTCGCCGCATCTCAAAAAAAATATAGTGGAAGTAGAAAAGGTGCTGAGGAGGGTGACAAAAATGATAAAGGGGATGGGACGACTTCCCTATGAGGAAAGACTAAAGCGGCTAGGGCTCTTAAGCTTGGAGAAAAGGCGGTTGAGGGGAGATATGATAGAGGTCTATAAAATAATGAGTGGAGTTGAACGGGTAGATGTGAAGCGTCTGTTTACGCTTTCCAAACATACTAGGACTAGGGGGCATGTGATGAAGCTACAATGTAGTAAATTTATAATGAATCAGAGAAAATTTCTTCACTCAACATGTAATTAAACTCTGGAATTTGTTGCCAGAGATTGTGGAAAAGGCAATTAGCTTAGCGGAGTTTAAAAAAGGTTTGGACGGCTTCCTAAAGGAAAAGTCCATAGACCATTATTATTTGGACTTGGGGAAAATCCACTATTTCTGGGATAAGCAGTATAAAATGTTTTGTACTTTTTGTGGATCTTGCAGGTATTTGTGACCTGGATTGGCCACTGTTGGAAACAGGATGCTGGACTTGATGGACCTTTGGTCTGTCCCAGTATGGTAATATTTATGTACTTATGTACACGCATGTGCGAAGCAATGCGCAGGTGTGAATAGCCCACATATGTGAACACTATTGGGAAAGAGTGCATAATAAGTGTGCCCTCTTTGCACACCGTGGACTAGATTGAGTAAACAGCGCTCAAAAGCAGCATCAAACAAATCCTTGCAGAGCTCTATAACAATGGCACTCCAAGCTGGATGCCGTCTATAGAATAGCACTTAGAGATGATTTGAGCATAAGGATTTACACCAACTGAAACCTGAAATAAATCCTGGTGTGTAATTTAGGCGTAGATCCCCCGTATTCAGTAATACTGCATGCATCTTTAGTGAACGCCCATGACCCGCCCGTGCCCTTCCCAAGGCCACGCCCCCTTTGGAATTGCACACTATAAGATTCGCACGCAGATCTTTATATAATAGCACTTAGCAAGATGTGAGCGCATATCCAAATTACTGTCAATTAATAATTGATTGTTAGCACCCAATTATTGGCAGTAATTGGCTTATTAGCCAATTTAGTTGCACATGCATCTCAGGATAGTGTGCAATTTTGCATGTGGAAATTTGTACACGATTTATAGAATCCAGAGGATCGTGCCCTTTTTGCAAAAAGTACACATTCTAATGATACTTTTCCTATAATGAAAAAATAAGGGAACACCCCCCCCCCCCCCTTTTGAGGAAAACAGAAATTCCCAGAAATGACATGGGAAACTACACAGCACAAACATTAAACCCTAGCAATAATGCACTTCCATGGAACTACAAGATGAAAAATGTACTGTATATCATATGCCATCTAGCCTCAGCCTGGGTTGTACCTACAGCATAGAATCTTTTCCACTATCACTCCTCTCTCTGCTCCTATTATCATCCTACACTATTCCTAGTAACTGCACCTCACTCCATTCCTCTGAATCATCCTACTGTATTCTCGGCACCTCTTCCATCATCATGCCATAGCTCCATTGTACGCACTGCACGTCACACAGAAAACATCACCGTCAAGAATGCAATCTCCCTAATCTCTCCAGAGCCCCACTGTATATTTTATATGATTTCCTCACATCTGTCATGGAACAGAATCAGAGAACTCTTATCTATTTACTAAGAAGTAAATATTATACAGAAAAAATGATGGAGCTGAAAAGAAGCTTTCATAAAGTCTGGAAATGCCGTTGGTTGTGTTGTCTGATGCAGCTGTCTAAAGGAGGCCTCTGACTAGGGGATTCCTGGGACACAGCCATAACTCTCTGACATCTAGGGTACTCTAATAGCTATGATTTCTCAGGAGATCCTCTACCTTGACAACCATAGGAGCCGACTCTGTGGGTGCTTGAGCACCCCCAAATATTGAGATAATTCCTTGTATGTGTCCAGGAAGGGGTTATTTCCATTGGGCTAAGCACCCCCAATAATTTTGAAAAGTTGGCAACTATGTTGACAACAGATAGGTCTCCATACATTAGCTACTTAGAACATGTATATGAGTATATATCAGTGTATAAGAGCCTACGTTTTGAAAAACACCTTCCGCATCTTGGCCCAATGTTTTGTTCTATCCTAAATAGACTACTGTAATGCAGTCTATGCGGGATACGGGGAATACATCCTCAAAATGCTACAAACAATATAAAACACCTCTGCACGTCTGATCAGCGGCATATCCAGATACGACCATGCCACATCACTGCTGCAGTCCCTGCACTGGCTGCCCATAAAAGCGAGAGTAGCTTTCAAAATTTGTGCATTCGTATACCAGGTAGTCTATGGCACTGCACCCAGCTATATGATGTCATTAATAGAACTGCTGCTACCAAACCTCAAGAAGAAACTGAGGGATCCTTTTACAAAGGCGCACTGAAAAATGGCCTGCGGTAGTGTAGGCGCAGGTTTTGCCCATGCGCAGAATCATTTTTCAGCGCACTTGTAAAGAAGGCCTTTTTCCCCCCGAAAATGAACGTGCGGCAAAATCAATATTGCTGCACGTCCATGTTGGGTCTCAGACCATTCCGCCAGCCATAGACATAGCGGTAAAGAATTTGGGCGGTAAGGACCTATGTGCGTCAGATGCCACTTGGCGCACGTCTGCTACGCATGCCAGAAAATGACAAATATTTTTCAGATGCACTTATCGGATGCGCACCAAAAATGAAATTACCGCAAGAGCCACGCAGTAGTCAGGTGGCAAGTCCATTTTGGTGTGCGTTGGGTGCGTGTAGGCGCCTATGCAGCTTGGTAAAAGGGGCCCTGAGAGACTACCTAATTGTCCACTTCCCCAGCTGCAAAGGGGTAGTCTATAAATCGGCCCATACCTCCAACCTTCCATATAACACGGCCAAATGATGGAATGCACTGCGCAAAGACATACGACACGACACCACCTACGAAAGCTTTCATTAAAAAATAAAAACATTTTTATACAAGAACTTTCTGTTGATAGATGTGATTTAGAACAGTGCTGCAAAGCACACTCAATAATCAAAGCTTGATCAAGTACTCCACCCTCTCCCACCATGTACCCTTTCACTTCCTATGGGCTTCATTCCTATTACCAAACAGAGCAGTTTACCCTCCACTAGATTTCCCCTCTCCCCTTATTCCTGCAGCCACAATTCTATTGCTCATTGTCCTATCGTGCATCCTTAACCTGTATTGAATATCTGAGTTATTTTATGTACTGAGCTCCAATAAATAGAAACAGAATATGTATAGGGCCTCAGGGTGCAGCAAAAACAGCCCCCACTGTTAGCGCAGGGCCACTTTTACCACAGCTTAGTAAAAGTGCCTCTAAGTGTGCCCTTACAGAACAGTGCTTGGTTGCATTGCTGTCGCTTACATACATATGTGTATATTTACCTACAAAAGTACACAAGTAAAATTGCCCTTCTTATGATTGTGGCGACATCTTGACTATATTGTAGCCAGCTGATATTTGGCTGGTAGCGGTCAGCATTATTATGTCCGCCACTAGTTGACTTCCTGGATATTCAATGCCGGACCATGTCCACGCACTGGCATTGAATATCTGCTTGTATGTTGGCCACTGAAACCTATACAGTTAAGTGCAATATTCAGTCCTTAACTGCATAAGCTGAGCCTCTTAAAGATAGGACTGCTATTTATGTGGCCCAGTTTAAGTGGTTTATCTTATGTGGTCAATCACATAAGTGCCAACTCTGCCCCTGGAACGTCCGCAAGTTAGCCGGTTTTGGCTCAGGCACTAACAGCGAAAATTCAGCGGCGCTAGCTGGTTAAGCATTAACTGTCGTACAGCGCTTCTAGAGATCTGTGTGGAAATCCAGGTGTATTTATTTATTCTATAACAACGCACGTAACTTAATTGGTTTATCAAGCTAATCAGCGTTGATAACAGCACTTAACAAGCAATAATGAGCACTAATTGGCCATAATTAGAATTAATGTGCACAACTCGCTAAGCATCTTCTGTAATGAACTGCGCCTAAATTCTAAGGTGTCCAGTTCAAAATGGGTGTGGCTATGGGCAGGGAAATGGGTGTTTCATGAGTGTTCCAAAATTTACATGCATAGTTATAGAATATGGCCTACTGCGTGTAAATCTACACATGGGGATTTACGCCATGTTTTCGTTGGTGTAAATGGAAGCGCGTAGTTTTAGACACTGGGATATCAGCTAAGCATACTCTATATACCATGCCTAAATCTAGGCACTACCTATAGAATAAGCTTAGGCAGAAATGATATATGACGTACTATTAAAGACTTTGCCCCACTTGTGAAGGCTCCTGGTACTTCTTTTACTCTTTGGACTTTGTCTTGTGCATTGAACCCTCTCTGCTTTTTGTTTTGGATTCCGTATGAGGCCCAGGTGGGAGCAGAGGGGGACTGTTCCCAGTGGGACCACTGAAATATTGACCATCAGATGTCAAGTGGGGATTGGAGGTAGGAGGATGCCAGGTATAGATTGAAGGTCATAAGTGAGCACCGCCACACCTCAACTGACAGCAGCTGTACTAGCCGACTGCTCATAGCACAGGTGCACTTACCACCTCTTCTTGAGGTGGTGATAAGCACAATGTTATTGACAGTTGTGACAGTTAGTGCATGGTAATGATCCATGAGCTAGCTGTCACAGTCGGCCACTCCTCCACTCCAACCTAGCCATACCTACTCATGTATTAAGATATAATCTCCCCCCCACCCCCCCGATATTCAAAACTATTTAACCGGCCAGGAATGGCACCTGGCCAGTTAAATGGTACTTAGCTGGCTATCCGACAATATTCAGCGGTGAGAGCTAGATGTCTCCCACTGAATATCGCCAGTTAGCAGATAGTGGATAGCTGCTTCTATCAGTCGATACAATCAGCTATTTGCTGATTTTTAGTGAGAGTTGGCAGCCATATTTGGCCACTTGAAACCCTGAAATATCATTGACCAGTTTAAACATAACTGGCCAGTGTTATATATCGGTTTGGTCGGTTATGTTTAAACCGGCCAGAAATAGACCGGATATTCAATGCCGGTCACCGGAAATGGCCCAGCATTTAATATTGAGGCTGAGCGCTGACCACAGGAGGCAGGCTCAGCTCCTCCCATGGTCTGAATATCAGCCCCAATGTGCTTTTTTATTACCATGCTGGCAACTTTAATAGCATATTACACCTTAGCGTGGCCTGAGCTAATGACTATTGAGCAGTAAAAACTGCACAAGCTGCTTAACGCAACTTAGTAAAAGGTCCCTCCTGAGCCACCAGAACAAAAACTGAACAAAAGCAAAAATAACTTTTTACAATAACCAAAAAATGTTGGCATCACATCCTAGCCCCCAAATAAAGGGTGGGGAGATCCCAGAAAATGGGAGAAGATTTTTAAAAAATTACTCCAAAGCTATAAATGTGAAGAAAATTGACTCGCAGGCAGTGTTTAAATACAAAATATAGCTATAGTCCTTCAACACTAGACATTATATTTATCTAGGAGCTTATATGTAATCACTCTGTTTAGAATCCAGAAAGGGTCTGTTTTTTGGGACTCAGAAAACATAACTATGTCCCCCAAATCTTACTATACAGGATTAACGGAATATGCAAAAAAAAAAAAAAAAAAAACCCAGACAGCATTTTTTGCCGCAACCAAAGAAAAGCTTTAGGTCTATCTTGAGTCTGCTTACAGATATCCAGAAATATCCAAAGCCGCTGGCCAAAAACATAACTTATGTTGTCAAAAATAAAGTCTCATAACAGAATCTTTATCTGACTTGAACACAAATGTTACCAACAGAATCGCCCTCTCCTGGATGTCATCCACTGATGTTTCCAAAAACGCTGTTCAGTTTAAACTACATGGCTCAACCCCACCCTGGCTCACCATCCACTCTTCCTAATTCCCTTTTCCTCCAATAAAGAAGGTAGAATACCAAAATGGAGGGACTGCCCCTTCAGAAATCCCCAGAAATTTACACATGAACCTCTTAAAGAGCTCCTTGGAAGAAATGGAGGAAGACTGAGGGAAGTTCAGCATCCTTATATTCAACTTCATTTCATGTATTAATATTTATATACCGCCCTTATCCAGAGCAGTGCACAGATAAACATACTTAAGAAAAGAAAACATCAAGACAAAACTCAACACTTCAAAATACACATACTTGTACTATGCTGTGTCCTCCAGCTATCAAAGTTATTGTTTAAGCTACAACAGCAGATGCTGTTTCAGTAGCTTCTTAAGCAATCTGGAATTCTTTTGAGGGAAGGGAAATGGGACTTGATATACTGCCTTTTGGAGGTTTTTGCAACTACATTCCAAGCAGTTTACATATATTCAGGTACTTATTTTGTACCAGGGGCAATGGAGGGTTAGGTGACTTGCCCAGAGTCACAAGGAGCTGCAGTGGGAATTGAACTCAGTTCCCCAGGTTCAAAGTCCACTGCACTAACCAATAGGCTACTCCTCCTTCGGGCTGAAGGCAGTTTATTTCACATTGTCAGGCCTGCTATAGAAAAAGCTCTTCTCCTTGTGTTCTCCAAACAAGACAACAGAAAATGGGGGATCTCCAGCAGACAAGTATTATCTGACCGAAGTGCTCAATTTGGACATAAGTACATAAGTAATGCCATACTGGGAAAAGACCAAGGGTCCATCGAGCCCAGCATCCTGTCCACGACAGCGGCCAATCCAGGCCAAGGGCACCTGGCAAGCTTCCCAAACGTACAAACATTCTATACATGTTATTCCTGGAATTGTGGATTTTTCCCAAGTCCATTTAGTAGCGGTTTATGGACTTGTCCTTTAGGAAACCGTCCAACCCCTTTTTAAACTCTGCTAAGCTAACCGCCTTCACCACTTTCTCCGGCAACGAATTCCAGAGTTTAATTACACGTTGGGTGAAGAAAATTTTTCTCCGATTTGTTTTAAATTTACTACACTGTATTTTCTTCGCATGCCCCCTAGTCCTAGTATTTTTGGAAAGCGTGAACAGACGCTTCACATCCACCTGTTCCACTCCACTCATTATTTTATATACCTCTATCATGTCTCCCCTCAGCCGTCTCTTCTCCAAGCTGAATAGCCCTAGCCTCCTTAATCTTTCTTCATAGGGAAGTCGTCCCATCCCCGCTATCATTTTAGTCGCCCTTCTCTGCACCTTTTCCAATTCTACTATATCTTTCTTGAGATGCGGCAACCAGAATTGAACACAATACTCAAGGTGCGGTCGCACCATGGAGCGATACAATGGCATTATAACATCCTCACACCTGTTTTCCATACCTTTCCAAATAATACCCAACATTCTATTTGCTTTCCTAGCCGCAGCAGCACACTGAGCAGAAGGTTTCAGTGTATTATCGACGACGACACCCAGATCCCTTTCTTGGTCCGTAACTCCTAACGTGGAACCTTGCATGACGTAGCTATGATTCGGGTTCTTTTTCCCCACATGCATCACCTTGCACTTGCTCACATTAAACATCATCTGCCATTTAGCTGCCCAGTCTCCCAGTCTCGTAAGGTCCTCTTGTAATTTTTCACAATCCTGTCGCACTACACACTACACATGAATACAATCCAATAGGTATCGTGAGGAGTCATGATGCACACAACAATGAAGCATCATCAACAGCTTGAATGCTATTCTGTCCTGCATAGGTAACCAATTCAGTTACTTCCTTGTTATTCCTCGATATTCAGCATGGTTTTTAAGCATACAGGATAAGATCCTAGCTGCTTATATCAACATGCTGAGTGAGCTGACTGCCAATATTCAACGGCAATTAACTGGGCAGTATCACTGAATATTGTCTCATACTACCCAGATGAATCTGAGGAGTGCTGGGGTGGTCCGGAGACAGAATCAGGGAGCAGGGGTGGCCCAAGGCAGTTTGCTGCCTGAGGCAGGGATGAGATGGCACCTGTGGCACCACCACCACTACCTCCCCTCAGTCCAACATCCTTCCCCTCATACTCTCTCTCTCCCAGCGCCTTCTCCCCCACAGCCATGGTCTGATATCTACCCCCTTCCTTCCTCAACCCCCTTCCCAGAGTTTACCTTTTTTATTTGATTTCCAAAAGGCGGAGGCAGCGGCAGTGGTTCCCATATTCTGCCCTGCCCCTGCACCAGCTTCTTCTCTGTAATGTGGCCCGCCCCTGAAGAAACAGGAAGTTACATCCAGAGAGGTGGCTTCAGTACAGAGAAGAAGTCTGTGCTGGTGGCAGGGCAAAGTATGGAAATCAAAAACAGAAGGTAAACTCGGGGAAGGGGGTTAAGGAATGAAGGAGGGAGAAGCCAGACCATGGCTGGTGTCCATAAAGAGTGCCGCCTGAGGCCCCTGCCTCAGTTTGCCTAATGGTAGGGCTGCCACTGTCAGGGAGGAGCTGGAAGTTATGTGGACATGAGCTGTGGAGGGGCATTTTCGATATGACGTCTAGGTCCGACTGGACGTTTTTGCAAAAAAATTGTCCAAAATCTGAATAGGAAAGGTCATTTTCAAAAAAGAAAAACGTTTATCTTTTTTTTCGAAAATACTGTTTTGAACACGGTTTTGTGATTTGGACGTTTTGTTTTTTGGTCCATTTTTGAAAAAAAAAAATAGTTCAAGTAAAAAATGCACAAAATCAAGCCATTGGGATGTAGGAGGGGCCAGCATTTTTAGTAGACTGGTCCCCCAAATATCCTAGGAAAGCAATAGGGCACCCTAGGGGGCACTGCAGTGGACTTCATAAAATGCTCCCAGATACACATCTCACCATTGCTCCTTTATCTTGTCCGCTGAGCACCCCAAAACCCACCCAAAACCCACTACCCCCAACTGTACACCACTACCATAACCCTTTACGGGTGAAGGGAGCATCTATATGTGGGTACAGTGGGTTTCTGGTGAGTTTTGCAAGGCTGACAGTTTCTTCCACAAGTGTAACAGGTAGGGGGAGGTATGGGCCTGGGTACATCTGTCTGCAGTGCATTGCACCCACCACTAGACTATTCCAGGGACATGCATACTGTTCTAATGGACGTCAGTATAACATCTGAGGCTGGCATAGAGGTTGACAAGTAATGTTTTAAATCATATTTTTTTGGGGGGTGGAAGGGGGTTAGTGACCACTGGGTGAGTAAGCAGAGGTCATCCCCGATTCCCTCCAGTGGTCATCTGGTCATTTAGGAATAAGGCACTATTTTGTGCCTTATTCGTTATAAAAACAGGTCTAGCTCAAAACATCTTAGTTTTAGTCCTGGACGATTTTGTTTTGTTCCATTATGGTTGAAAATCATCCAAGTGTTAGGAATGCCCAGATCCCGCCCTTAACATGCTCCTGACACTCCCCCTTTTGATTTGAATGCACTTCAGATGGACTTCATGGAAAAACATCTAAAAATTGGTTTTGAAAATATAAGTTTGGACTTTTTGTGAGAGGAGTGGCCTAGTGGTTAGGGTGGTGGACCTGGTCCTGGGGAACTGAGTTCAATTCCCACTTCAGGCACAGGCAGCTCCGTGTGACTCTGGGCAAGTCACTTAACCATCCATTGCCCCAGGTACAAATAAGTACCTGTATACAATACATAAGCTGCATTAAGCCTGCCATGAGTGGGAAAGCACAGGGTACAAATGTAACAAAAAAAAAACCCACCCAAATGTAGATTTATGCCACTTTGGGGGCATTTTTCTCTTTTATAAATGCGCTCCATAGTCACTCAAGCCTCATCCAAATCACCCCCCCCCCCCCCCTTGAAATATGTATATCCTAATGGTGAGAGCAGTGGGCTGAGAACTAGGGAAACTGGGGTTCAAATCCCACTACAGCTTCTGTAATCCTAGCAAGTCACTTAACCTTCCTTTGCCTCAGATACAAACTTACATTTTAAGACCTCTGGAGACAGGAAAATACTGACTGTTTCTGGTTGGAGATCATCGTGAACTATAATTGAAAAAGGCCTGAGCTGAGTGTGAATTCTAGAAAGTAACATTCATGGATGAAAGTAATCTATATTTAGGCACTAAGGTTATAGAATGAGGGGGTAAATTTATAAGGCATTTCTGCAGAAATAGGCATTCATAGAAATAACCTGAGCTTATGTGCTTAGGTTTTGTATATCTCTGACCTGCACAGAGGGTGTACTTTGGGCATGTTTTACACTTAAGTGTCTATTTTCTAGGCACATTTTTTTAAACCCTGTAAAGTTGTGCAAGTCCCAAAGTCAATGCAGCTTTGTGCAAGAGATGAACATTGTTTATGCAGAGGCAAGACACGGGATGAGTCAGAAGGAGCCTCCAGCGCAGGCAGCAGCCAATGGTAATGTTTGTTTGCTGTTCTACACTGTTGCAATGGTTGACCACCTCCTTTGGGTCAAATAGGATGCTCTGAATATTGAAGTGGACCCAACTGCTTGATCCAAGGCTTGGGGAGCAGCTCGGGTCCAGTACCTGGCTCATGAATGCATTTCAACACTTTGGCTCCAAGACCATTTTTTAAGGAGTTCATTCTTCCCAAGTCTCTGGCATTTTTCTCTGACTCCCCATCCCCAATGGTGATGTCACAGTTTCTACAATGCATTGGGTAGCTGCGAGGCCCAGAAGCCTATAGGGCCAAGTGAGGACCCTGACTCTTGGTCTTGTCGGCCCCTGATCCTTTGCACAGGGGTTCCTTCTTTGGTGGCCACTCCACCTGGGTTTGGATACATTTTAGCTTTTGGAAGAAAGGCAAGGGTCACTCCTGCATCCAACGATGAAAGGAGGCAGCAATATGACAAAAGTAGCATTAGGGAGTGTGGTTAAAAGGCACCGTTTAGGGAATGACTCACAGAAATAAAGTTTCAAAGTGGCTTTAACTATCTTAAAAGAAGATTCCATTCCAATGTTCAAGGGCAAGCTGTTCTAAAGAGTTGGTGCAAGCACGGTAAAACCGGACTTCCTAGTGAGATCCATCCTGTCTGTTGGGATGGGATAACCAGAAGTTTTTGTTAGGAGGAATGGACTGACCTTATTAGTGAGAAGGATATTAAAAGAGTAGAAAGACATAGGGGAGACCAGCATAGTAAACCAGATGAGCAAAAGTCATTATCAGAGTTCAATAGGTTATCATGAGCCAATATCCAGTTAATAGTAGAAGGGTAATATGTAAGAAACTACTTCTTTCTTAGGAGTAATGTAACAGACAAATTCTGTATTAATTAGAGTCTTCTTAGTTTATTGGAAGTGAGTCCCTGGTAAAAAAACAATTGCAGTACTCCAATTTTGTTATGACACAGGCCAAGATCAAGATATGCAGTGAAGGGAGATCTAGAATAGAATAGAAAGAGTGTATGTGTTTCAGTGAGAAAGACACACTTCTGAAAGGTGGGTGAGATTTGAGGAAGAAAACTAAGGTCTTTATCAACTAAAATTCCCAGAATCTTCACACAATAGGGAGTTGAATACACTTAATAGAGGGCAGCTAGTGGGGGTGAATGAAGAGTACCAGGAAAAAAAAATTAGGGCCTCAACTTTATCTGTGTTTTAATTTATTTCGAATAAGCCAGTCTGAAATATTGTCTAGCTTTTAGAAAATAGTGGCTAGCGAATCAGAAGAGAAAGAATCAAAAGCATAGAGAAGTTGAATATCGTTGGCATGGATAATAAATGTAAAGCAAAAGTACTGAAGGAGTCAGGCATGGGGAGGCAAGATAAATATTGATGAGTATAGGGCCTGAAATAAAACTTTGAGGAACAGCAGAGGATAGCAACACTGGGAAGGAGAGCTTCTGGGACCATGAGATCCTGACTGTTCTCTTTTCAAGGCAGGATCTAAACCGATATATGAAGACCACAAAAACTTGTAAAAGAAGAGATTGATTGACCATCCACCTTATAATTGAAAGAGAAAAACGCCTAGATTTCGACCCAAATCGGGAGATAGACGTTTATCTCACAAAAACGAATAAATTGGTATAATCGAAAGCCGATTTTAGACGTTTTCAACTGCACTCCATCGCGGAAGCGTACAAAGTTGACGGGGGCGTGTCAGAGGCGTGACAAAGGTGGAACTGGGGCGTGGTTATCGGCCGAGGAGAGATGGGCGCCTTTCGCCGATAATGGAAAAAAAGTATGCGTTTGTAGCTAGAATTTAGGGCACTTTTCCTGGACCCTGTTTTTTCATGAATAAGGCCCCAAAAAGTGCCCTAAATGACCAGATTACCCCCAGAGGGAATCGGGGATGACCTCCCCTGACTCCCCCAGTGGTCACTAACCCCCTCCCACCACAAAAAATGATGTTTCACAACTTTTTATTTTCACCCTCAAATGTCATACCCACCTCCCTGGCAGCAGTATGCAGGTCCCTGGAGCAGTTGTTAGGGGGTGCAGTGGACTTCAGGCAGGTGGACCCAGGCCCATCCCCCCTACCTGTTACAATTGTGCTACTTAATGCTTAGTCGTCCAACCCCCCCCCCCCAAACCCACTGTACCCACATGTAGGTGCCCCCCTTCACCCCTTAGGGCTATAGTAATGGTGTAGACTTGTGGGCGGTGGGTTTTGAGGGGGATTTGGGGGGCTCAACACCCAAGGGAAGGGTGCTATGCACCTGGGAGCTCTTTTACCTTTTTTTTTGTTTTTGTAAAAGTGCCCCCTAGGGTGCCCGGTTGGTGTCCTGGCATGTGAGGGGGACCAGTGCACTACGACTCCTGGCCCCTCCCACGAACAAATGCCTTGGATTTATTCGTTTTTGAGCTGGGTGCTTTCATTTTCCATTATCACTGAAAAACAAAAACGCCCAGCTCACACATTGTCGAATAAAACATGGACGTCTATTTTTTTCGAAAATACGGTTCGGTCCGCCCCTTCACGGACCCGTTCTCGGAGATAAACGCCCATGGAGATAGACGTTTTCGTTCAATTATGCCCCTCCATATCTGCTGCTTTTTATAAGATTATCCTCCCTCTGTATTTCCATGGAAGGCAAGGAAATATTGGGTCTTCTCACCTTCAAATGATCAGAAGGGTCATTATTTTTATTCTGGCTCCAACACCATCATTGTGTTGCAGAAATGTGGAGAGACAGAAAAATACAGAGAAACTGGCCTGACATTAGTACTTTGGTTAAATATGTGCAGCCATCCATTTATGCTGCTTTTTGTGACGTGCAAAAGGGTAAAATCTGCTACTCCCAGTGCAGCAGACGCCTGCTACTGTGCTACATGGTCTGTGTTTTGGAAGCGGAAGTTGACATTCCTGAGGCAGTGAATTATTTTGACTGGGAAGAGAGAATCTGCTTAGTGTAAACGGACAGGCTGCACTTTCCTGAGGTCAGAGACAGGGGGAAGAAGGAATTATTGGTATTTCAGGAAACAGTAAATGAACATGTGAGAGATCCACAGCACTGATAAAATGTGG
The DNA here is from genome assembly GCF_901765095.1 of Microcaecilia unicolor. Lineage (NCBI taxonomy): Eukaryota > Metazoa > Chordata > Amphibia > Gymnophiona > Siphonopidae > Microcaecilia > Microcaecilia unicolor. Next base: position 298,491,581 of record NC_044036.1, on the reverse strand, counting down.
CAGCACAGAGACTGTTTTCGTGACTGGGAGTATATCCTCAGGTACATTCTAATTAGCACATTTTCATATCTGCCATGGTAAAGTCTGTTCTTACATCTTTCCTGTGGTCTCCCCACTCTCCTTCAGATAAAACTTTGCTCCCGTAACAAATACTATTTTGACTGATGGTGTATGAATTTATTTGTATGCATGTACAATGTCACTGTAAGGAGACAGCTACAGCAACAGTTCCCTAGTTACAGGAAATGGAGGCCTCACCATTAGATGACTAGGCACTCGCCTAGGGTGGCAGCTTCTTGGGGGGGGGGGGGGGGGGACAAAAAGCAGCTTCAGTCAAAATAAAACAATAAGTCCTGAGAGCCATACAAACTCAAAGAGCCATCAGCATGTGCTTTTAACTGCAAAACAAAATTTAGGGGCCCTTTTACTAAGGCCCGTAGGAGCCTATCCTGCTTATAATCGAAATAGAAAAACGCCTATATTGTGACCCAAATCGGGAGATAGACGTTTATCTCACAAAAACGAATAAAGCGGTATAATCGAAAGCCGAATTTGGACGTTTTCAACTGCACTCCGTCGCGGATGCGGACAAAGTTGATGGGGGCGTGTCGAAGGTGTGGTGAAGGCGGAACTGGGGCGTGGTTATCGGCCGATCAGAGATGGGCGCCTTTCGCTGATAATGGAAAAAAATATGCGTTTTTAGCGAGAATTTAGGGCACTTTTCCTGGACCCTGTTTTTCCACGAATAAGGCCCCAAAAAGTGCCCTAAATGACCAGATGACCACTGGAGGGAATCGGGGATGACCTCCCTGACTCCCCCAGTGGTCACAAACCCCCTCCCACCACAAAATATGCCGTTTCACAACTTTTTATGTCACCCTCAAATGTCATACCCACCTCCCTGGCAGCAGTATGCAGGTCACTGGAGCAGTTATTAGGGGGTGCAGTGGACTTCAGGCAGGTGGACCCAGGCCCATCCCCCCCCCCACCTGTTACACTTGTGCTGGTAAATGGGAGCCCTCCAAACCGCCCCCCAAACCCACTGTACCCACATGTAGGTGCCCCCCTTCACCCCTTAGGGCTATAGTAATGGTGTAGACTTGTGGGCAGTGGGTTTTGAGGGGGATTTGGGGGGCTCAACACCCAAGGGAAGGGTGCTATGCACCTGGGAGCTGTTTTACCTTGTTTTTTTTTTTTTGTAAAAGTGCCCCCTAGGGTGCCCTGTTGGTGTCCTGGCATGTGAGGGGGACCAGTGCACTACGAATCCTGGCCCCTCCCACGAATAAATGTCTTGGAGTTATTCGTTTTTGAGCTGGGCGCTTTCGGTTTCCATTATCGCTGAAAAACAAAAACACCCAGCTCAAAAAAAGATAAACATCCATGTTTTTCGAAAATACGCTTCGGTCCGCCCCTTCACGGACCCGTTCTCGGAGATAAACGCCCATGGAGATAGACGTTTCCGTTCGATTATGCCCCTTCACGCGCGTACAACGTGGGTGGTAATTCCATTTTTGATGTGTGTCTAAAACACGTGGTGGAAATTTTCAACCATGTGGCGCTTACCCAGCGGTAACCAGCAGTGTATGCACGCTGACGATTAACTGCCCGGTTAAAGCGTGAGACCTTACCGCTAAGTCAACGGGCGCGTTCTGGTTTTAATTTTGCTGCATAACCATTTTCAGCCACAAGAAAAAAAAGGCCCTTTTTGCAGGCTTGCTAAAAAATGGACCTGCGTGCATCCAAAACACGTGCCTACACCAGTGCAGGCCATTTTTCAGTGTGCCTTAGTAAAAGGGCCCCTTAACAGGTAAACATATGGGGCTAAATTCTATATATGGCACCGAAATAATTGTCACTGAAAAAGCCCTATTCTATCAACCACACTTAAAGTTAAGAGTGGTTTACAGAATAGCGCTTATGCCCAGAAATCGCACCTAACTTTAAGGGTGGCCATTTGCACCAACTGAAATGTGGTGCGAATGTACATACCAAATGACCCGACACGGCCGTGTTTCGGCCCAAAGGCCTGCCTCAGGGGTCTTTGTAACCTAAGTAAATGGAACAAATAAAACAAGTTATTAAAAAACATTAAAAATTATAATGGTCGTTATATTATATAATAAAGTGACACATAACAGTCAAAAGCTTAATGTACATCGTGAATGAATATGAAATTGTCAACAACATAATCTAGAGACGTGACTTAAATATTAAAAATTATTTGAGAAGTATGTTAAAATTATATTTAAAAAAATATATTAAAAAATATATTAAAAATATATAAAAATATATATTAAAAAATTTATATAAAAATTTTTTTATATAATTTTAACATACTTCTCAAATAATTTTTAATATTTAAGTCACGTTTCTAGATTATGTTGTTGACAATTTCATATTCATTCACGATGTACATTAAGCTTTTGACTGTTATGTGTCACTTTATTATATAATATAACGACCATTATAATTTTTAATGTTTTTTAATAACTTGTTTTATTTGTTCCATTGTTTTACTTAGGTTACAAAGACCCCTGAGGCAGGCCTTTGGGCCGAAACACGGCCGTGTCGGGTCATTTTTTATGTGAATAAACACATTTTTTGGTATCCTCATTCATTCTCTCACTTTTTTTGTTTCATATCTCACGGTTTCGTGAGGGTTTTTACCTCCTTTTTGTTTTGTCTTTGTTTTTGTTTGCGAATGTACATACCTACATTAGGTGCGTATCCCTGTTATTCTATAACTTTTATTCATACAAGGGTTACAATTGGCTTTAATTAGTCACACTGTATCATCTACACAATAAACCAACTAATTATATATACTCTAAACATATCACATTATATTAATCTTTTAATATTTATTGAGTAACATATCCTCATTCAACCACATCAAATCTCACAGGTCTCTTCATCCAAATCTTAAACCCGATTGATGTTTGGATGACGAATGAAAGGAGCAATTCATACCCTGAACGATCTCCATGTAAAATTACAAGCTGTGAAGATTTCACATCTGACAGTGTTTGAGATTTGAAGATTTCACAACTGATGGTGTTTGAAATTGAGAGAACAGCGGGACGTCTGTTTCTTCATTTTTTGCACACCGATTTTGTCATTTTGAACGTTGTGTTTTTCATCTTTTGAACTTTTGTTGACTGGACAGTGGATTATGTACCTGGGATACAAGTAAGGAGGACCAAGTGGAGTGACCTTTGTATGGCACTTATAGTGAACTATCAGGGACTAATTATATCCTGGGACAATTCTATGTAATTGAGTCTAGATGATTTTTTGTTTAAGATTTGGATGAAGAGACATGTGAGATTTGATGTGGTTGAATGAGGATATGTTACTCAATAAATAGTAAAAGATTAATATAATGTGATATGTTTAGAGTATATATAATTAGTTGGTTTATTGTGTTATTCTATAACAGCGCGTGTTAATATTAGGAACACCCCTGTTCCACCTATGACCCTTCCATTTCTATGCCCCCTTTTTTCAAATAATGCCAATTAGCATGTTATTTAATTAAACTGCACATGTAATTTTTGGTGAGTTTTACAGAATTAGGGGGGTGATATCCAATTATGCATTTTTTTTATTTTTATAAAATCATAATAGGTTGATCATGATTGTAGAGCTTATCAAAATCTGGAAGTGAAGGAGCTGACAGGCTACCTGAAAATAACTAAGGGGGCCGTAAAGCTAAAGGTTTGTTTAGGATGACACATGACTAAATTTAGTAGCGAGCAGTTGCGCCAATAAAACTTGGTGTTAATACTGACGCCTAAATTACATGCAGACCAGGTGTATTCTATAACCACATGCATACATTTTTGAAACACACATGACCCGCCCATTCCACGTCTATGGCCATATCCCCTTTTCAACTATGCAACCTAGAATTTACTCGCATCATGTTTAGAATATGCTTAGCCAGTTCTGTGCATAAATTCTTATTGATGCCAATTAGTGCCAATAATTTCTTGTTAAGTGGCAATTATCAGCATAGATTGGCTTGTTAACTAATTAAGTTGCACAAGCAAATCTAGAATATAACTGGATTTGCACGCACAACTTAAGTCATGCGGTATAGAATCCTGGGGATAATGGGGGATTAAGGAGAATGATGTTAAAATACCTTTGTATCACTCCATGGTGCGACCGTACCTCAAATACTGTGTTCAATTCTGGTCACCACATCTCAAAAAAAGATATAGTGGAATTAGAAAAGGTACAGAGATGGGCGACAAAAATGATAAAGGGGATGGGATGACTTCCCTATGAGGAAAGGCTAAAGCAGCTAGGGATCTTCAGCTTGGAGAAAAGACGGCTGAGGGGAGATATGATAGAGGTCTATAAAATAATGAGTGAAATGGAATGGGTAGACGTGAATCGCTTGTTTACTCTTTCCAAAAATACTAGGACTAGGGGGCACACAAAGAAGCTGCAAAGTAGTAAATTTAAAACAAATTGAAGAAAATATTTCTTCATTCAATGTATAATTAAAGTCTGGAATTCTTTCCCAAAGAATGTGATAAAAGCAGTTTGCTTAGCGGGGTTTAAAAAAAGGTTTGGATAGCTTCCTAAAAGAAAAGTCCATAAGCCATTATTAAGCAGCGCTTGGGAAAATTCACTGCTTATTTCTAGGGTAAGCAGCATAAAATGTATTGTGCTGTTTGAGGATCTTGCCAGGTACTTATGACCTGGGTTGGCCACTGTTGGAAACAGGATGCTGAGCTTGATGGACCTTTGGTCTGTTCCAGTATGGCAATACTTATGTTCTTATGTTCTTAGTCCTTCATGTAAAGCCCTGAGCAAAATAAGCACTTTTTAAATCATCTATGCATACCTCTGAGCTCATGCAAAACCTGATGAAGACATTTTTGTCCATGTACATTTTATATTTTAAATGGAAAATACAAATATAGGGGCCCTTTTAATAAGCTGTAGTAAGCACTAACACATGCTTACCACAGGTTAAAAACAGGTACTCTGTGGCACGCTCAGGCATCCTGCATTAGTTGTGGGATCTGTGCATGCTTCCCACGTGCTAAAAAATCCTTTATATTTTTTAGCACTGGGGCAGAGAGTAGACGTGCTCTGCACTAATGGTTAGCACAGCTACATCGCCACATGCTAACCAATCAGCACGTAGTTAGGTATCAGTAAGGGCTCACATGCCAACATGGCTATTAATAGGCAAAAAGAAAAATGGGCCCATTTTACCACCATGGGATAAGTGACTTCAGCACACGGGAAAGACCAACGCTGATAGCTCTGGACACTTTTTAGTGCAGCTTAGTAAAAGGGCCCCATAGCTTATGGCCTGCTCAAGCCACACTCAAATTATGCCCCTCAAAGGCTTTACATTGTGTGCATTTGTGATCTGCAGGTCAATATTTTTCTTTAATTTCTTGTGCTGTTTGTGGGATCTTGCATTTGGTTTGGGGGTTGATTGTTTCAGATGGATTATCATCAATAGTGAATCCTTAGCTCACAAGTGTGCCCTGTTGCTCAGTAGTGTAGCATCTTATACCACAGTGCACCCTGTTCTACAGTAGTGCACATTATTAAACGATGGGGCTAGCACAGAAGAACCCTGCAATTTGGTCTCTTCCCCATTGTTTCCATGTGGGAAAGGTCACTGACGTTTCAAGCAAATGTGGATCTCCACGTGTAAATAGCAGCTTTCTGAAATCACCATTTACAAGCATGTGCAAGCCACACATGTAAAATGCCACTATTTAAATGTGGAAGTGCTCTAAAATCACCACTATAGTCATTTTCAAAACAGTACAAACAACATGAATGTGCTTAGAACATTTACTCTGCCCTCAGCTAGACTTGTAATTTCACCTTGCGCTCAGAGTTGCAAAAAGGAAAGAGAATTTGACATTCTGGCTTTTTGTGGTTACAATCAAAGTGGGTTATATATTATTTGCAGGCACTTATTTTGTACCTGCAGCCAGGGCCGCCGAGAGAATAGGCCGGGCCTGGGGCAAGGCCGCCCACCCACCTCCGCCCCCCCCCCCCCCCCCCCCCCCCCGCTGCTGCAGTCCGCGGTCTCACCTGCCTACCTCCACGGCTCCGGGCCCCCTTAATTCAAAGCGGCAGTCGCAGATCGCGTGTCTTATGGCCTTCCCTCCCTGTGTCCCGCCCTCTGATGTAACTTCCGGTTTCCATGAGGGCGGGACACAGGGAGGGAAGGCCAGAAGAGACGCAATCTGGGATTGCCGCTTTGAATGAAAGGGGCCTGGAGCTGTGGAGGCAGGCAGGTGAGACCGGGGACTGCTGCACCAGCAGCCTGACCCCAGCGCCGGGCCCCCCTTGGAGGCCCGGGCCCAGGGAATTTTGCCCCCCCCCCTGCCCCCCCCCCCCTCTCAGCGGCCCTGCCTGCAGCAATAGAGGGATAAGTGACTTGCCCAGAGTCACAAGGAACTACAGTGTGCATCAAACCCAGTTTCCCTAGTTCTCAGGCCACTGCACTAACCATTAGGCTACTTCTCCTCTCAGTAACAAATTTAAAGTCCCAAAACAATCAGGTACACAAGTTCTGGAGTTGATAATGACATAATAAAAGCAAACCTATATAGTGGGAAAAGTATAATCAGGGCCATATATTATAATGAGACTAATGTATTTCTTTAATCAGGGCTGGGCTTAGGTACATAAATAGAGTCAATGTGATGTTTCTGATTTAGGCCAGGCCTGCAAACTCCATTTTTTTAAAAACAGAGAATGTGATCCTTTTTTTACTGCCAAACTGAGGGATCCTTTTACTAAGCTGCAGTAAAAGAGGGCCTGCGCTAACGTCAGTGTGTGTTTTTGATGTGCGCTGCAGCCCCCTTTTACCACAGTGGGTAAAAGGCTGTCTTTTTTCCCCCCCAACAAGAAATGGTAGTGTGGTAAGTGAACCACTTACCGCGTGGTCATTATGGGGGGAGTGCTTACCGCCACCCATTGAGGTGGCAGTAAGGGCTCCCACGCTAACCTGACAGTAACCTGCCCGATTACTGTCAGGTAAGCACCGGCGCTACAAAAATAGAAAATATTTTTGTAGTTCTAAAAATGGTGTGCACTGGGGATGAGAACTACTGCTGGGCTCCTGCAGTTGCCTGGCGGTAGTTCGAGATTGGCGAGCGGCAAGCCCATTGTCATGCATCAACCCTTTAGTAAAAGGGCCCCTCAATGAATAACTATAGACCATTAATTTTCCCGGTCTTGTATTTAGGATAAGCTGAGACTTAAAAGTAAGTTGGACTTAATTTTAGAAAGGAAAAGGTACTGGTGTGTATGAAGACCTAAATTGACTCTAGTACATGGCTCTAATTTCAGGGACTTGAGCTGCTCACCACATTAGAGGTCAGGAAGGAATTGATTTTATCATTACTGTAGAATTGGCTACAGATGCTGGGTGTTTTTCCACCTTTCCTTTATGAATAGAGAACTGTTATGCAATTGTATTCATTAGGACTCTAATCTCCTTCCAGCCTCACCAGCTTTATAAGTATATATTCATGATTCTTTATATTGGAAGCTTTCAATGTGGGAGATACGGAGGAGAGAGAGTAGAAGGAGGCCAGGAAATTAATTATGACCATTCCAAACTAAGTAATTACACCTGAATGTCTTATTAAATGCCATAAAAATTTTATAGTGAAAAAACCATAAGCACTCTATTAGAAAGTAGTATTTTTACATCTAGTTTAAAACAGAAATTCTGCAAGCATTCTACATAGGTAGAACATGTCTAAAAAACGCCACAGAACTTCTAGACATAGATTTTCCATTTGAATCTATGAAATGCAGAAAAGCTGCAGATCTTCCAGGAGGGTCTTTCTCCATTTCCAGATTCTTCAGAAAATTTTAACCGTTTTCACCTACTGTGTTCATTAGCTATTTTACCATTAAGGATGCAGGATGTCCAACAGATTTTCTCAAGAACCACTTTATTCAGAGATATGAGTGTATAATTGGTTAGTTTAGTTTAGTTATTTGAATTTATTAGCCTTTATGAAGAAATCCACCCAAGGCGGTGTACAGTAGATACAGTTTAACATCAAACTTACAATTTTAACAGCATAACAATAGTAAAATGTACAAGTATAAACATAAATACGATACATACAGCAAATTGAAACCTAATAATAGGACTACCATGAGACAAGATCAAAAATATACACATTTAACAGAGCTGAAATTCAAATAACAGAGATAGAATACGATGTAAGCATAATAAGACATAAGCATCGCCACACTGGGACAGACCAAAGGTCCATCTAGCCCAGCAGCCTGTCTCCGACAGTGGTCCATCCAAGTCACAATCACCCGACAAGATCCACGGAGCAAAGCATTTTGTACTGCTTGTTCCAGGAATAGTGGATTTTTCCCTACGTCCATTTAATAACATTCTATGGCCTTTTCCTTCAGGAAGCCATCCAAACCTTTCTTAAACTCTGCTAAGCTAACCACCTTAACCACATTCTCCGGCAACGAATTCCAGAGTCGAATTACACGCTGAGTAAAGAAAAATTTTCTCTTATTTGTTTTAAACTTACTGCACTCCAGCTTCATCGCATGCCCCCTTGTCCTAGTATTTTTGGAAAGCGTAAACAGACGCTCCACATCTATCTGTTCCACTCCACTCATTATTTTATATACCTCTATCATATCACCCCTCAGCCGCCTTTTCTCCAAGTTGAAGAGCCCCAGCCGCTTTAGCCTTTCCACATAGGAAAGTCGTTCCATCCCCTTAATCATCTTCGTCGCCCTTCTCTGCACCTTTTCTAATTCCACTATATCTTTTTTGAGGTGCGGCGACCAGAATTGAAGCACAACATACAGGTCTGATTCTCAAAATACACTAGCCTAAAATATCTGTTAGAACCATCAGCCAGGATCAGTGGCTACACTGTACAACTATCTCTACTCTAGGCATTCCTCTGTAAGGCCAGTCTCAGTCCCCTATCTTGGCATTTGTCTCTCCTTTTACCAATGTAACCATTAAAAATGTAGCAGAAGTGCTTTCAGCATTTATATAGACAAGCTATAATGGCCAACGTGAATTCTTAAGCCACACATTTAGAAGGATGCTGAATTTGGTATTTACCAGTCATTTGTGTAGTTTATTTATCCCAACTGACTCTGTACCATGCAGGGGCGTAGCTATGTGGGGCCATGGGGGCCTGGGCCCCCGTTGATTTGGCCCTGGACCCCCCTCCCGCCATCAACCCATCATAGCCGTCTGCTACCTTTGCTGGCGGGGGACCTCAACCCCGACCAGCCAAGGTCCTCTTCTTCCTTCGTTCTGTTTCTAAGTCTGATGTCCTGCATGTACAACGTGCAGGACGTCAGACTCAGAAACAGAACGAAGGAAGAGGGCCTTGGCTGGCGGGGGTTGGGGTCCCCCGCCAGCAAAGGTAGGTGATGGCGGGGAAGGGTTTGCAGCGGGAGGGGGGTCAAGGGGGTTGTCAGCAGGGGGGGTCAAAGTTGGTGGTGATGGTGGTGGCGGTGGCGGTGGCGACGGGGGGGGGGGTCGACAATGGCAGGGGCGTCGACGGCGCCGGAGTGGCTAAAATGTGCCCCCTCACCTTGGACTCTGGACCCCCCTCCCGCCGAAGTTGGCTACGCCCCTGGTACCATGCATCTTGTTCCCATCATATATCTGCACTTGGCCCCTTAGCTATATGGTAAATATACACGAACGACTGGTAAATGCCAAATTCAGCATCCTTCTAAATGTGTAGCTTAAGAATTCACATTGGCCATTATTGTAGAAAAGCATTAGTATCATAGCAATGATATTTGAATGTTCTAATTGTGTGCTTATTAGATATCCCATCACTGTTATGCTTACATCATATTATATCTGTGTTATTTGAATTTCACTGCTGTTAAATGTGTATATTTTTTTAATCCTGTTTCATGGTAGTCCTATTATTAGGTCTCAATTTGCTGCCTTCAAGTTTTCCTCTTTCATTCTGTCTCTGCCTTTACTTGTTCATTTTACTATTGTTATGCTATTAACAAAATTGTAAGTTTGATATTAAACTGTACCTACTATACACCGCCTTGAGTGAATCTCTTCATAAAGACGGTTAATAAATTCCAATAAATAAAATTTTTTAAAGATAAATAACCTCTTGCTCCACTGTCTATCCTTATGACCACCTAAGCTTCCAGAAATCACTAAAAACTTACCTGTTCAAAAAGGCATACACTACCGATCCAACTTAAATGCCTGAACCCTGCAACACAACGAAACCTAAGCTCGTACTGGACATAATCTAACTTTTCCTCCCTATGATTCCATAATGGGACTCTTACACATGAACTTCATTCTTGCACAACATCACTTTGTATCTGTTCATACCGGAATTGGCGATCGCCTTTACGGTACTATGTAAGCCACATTGAACCTGCAAATAGGTGGGAAAATGTGGGATACAAATGTAACAAATAAATAAATAATAAAGGGCATTTCTGCTGGTTCATACTAGCGCTCTGTCACTTTCAGGTAGGGTTGCCAACTAGATCCAGATTTGCCAGTCCTGGGCTTACCCCAATGCATGCAGGGACTTGTAGCCATGCTTTTCTTAGGGAATCCAATGGGGAAAAATCAGAACCACAACTCCCTGCATGCAATGGGGTAAGCCCTCATTTGATCAACCCTGTGGGACAAAGCGGGATCTAGTTGTTAACCCTACTTTCAGGGATCATTTTTTAAAAATTTTCCTCAGGAGCTTAGCCGAGATTGGGTGGCAGAGCTGGTGGTGGGAGGTGGGGCTGGTGGTTGGGAGGCGGGGATAGTGCTGGCCAGACTTATACAGTCTGTGCCAGAGCCGGTGGTGGGAGGCGGGGATAGTGCTGGCCAGACTTATACAGTCTGTGCCAGAGCCGGTGGTGGAAGGCGGGGATAGTGCTGGCCAGACTTGTACGGTCTGTGCCCTGAAAATGACAGTTACAAATCAAGGTAAGATATACACAAAAAGTAGCACATATGAGTTTGTTTTGTTGGGCAGACTGGATGGACCGTGCAGGTCTTTTTCTGCCGTCATCTACTACTATGTTACTTAGTTACCCATTCAGCTGTATTGATCAGAACAGAGGCTCTGGTGATTCTAGCCAGGAGTACTAGCTCTCAGCTCTTCTGCTGGTGGCCCAGAGGGGGCACAGCCTCTCAATCTGCCTCCTTGCTGAGTGTCCTCCAGAGCAACAGATACCTCTCACTGGCAGGGACAGTCTGGAAAGAGTTAAGGCTTGCTTTGTTGATGTTTCAGCCTGGACTGAAACCGCTGCGGATTGGCTGGGCTACTGCTGCTAGTAAGAGGGATCAGATATCAAATTTATGTCTTTAATGATAATCCCTACTAGACTATGACATCAGCGGGAGCCGGTGATACTGCTGATAGTAAACCCTGAGCGGAGGGAGGAGGGTCTTGCCGGCTGTACATTAATGACTTCAGCCCAGGAGAGGGCTGGGCAGTCGCTTCGTGTGCAGGGTCAGTGCTAGATGGATGCAAGGGCTTTCCAAGCCATCCAGGCACTGGCTAGCTCTGCTTGAATCCCTTCGCCCCCTTGGAGCTCGGGTCGGCTTTGACTAAGGGGCTTCCTTGGCACTGGAATTCTTTTCAGAAACTCACGATGACACTTCTGGGCTCCGAGCGTTCCTTGTCGATTCGGAGCAAGTTCAGATCAGGTAGGGCTGAGCAGCCGGCAGGACTCTCTCCCAGCCCTCCGCAGGTCCCGAGGGAAACCCCAAGGGTTCCCATCACTAGCCCGTGAGAAAAGTGCTACCAACTCTTCTTACGAGTTTGTTTATTGCTAGAGACTTTCCTAAGGTTTTTATTTTTCTTCCTGCAACTTTCTTTGCTTCCTTGAGGTTTGTAATTGTGGTGGGAATTAGCTTGATGACAAGACCCAGTCCCTCAGCTGATCTAATTAAGTTGGAAATGTTCCCTTCTGATGAGTCTCGTTAGTTACACGACCAGATCTGTATTTTCAGTATGGAATTACCCTACCAAGCAGAGCACTCACTGGCTGTAGAAAGATGGCTGTAAGTCAGGGTCATTCCAGTGGTCTCACAGGTGGGGGGGGGGGGGGGGGGAGAGAAGTGGCAGCTGCCCACCAAACCTTCGCACCTGGTAGAAATTGATGGAGGTGAGAGTAGCTCAACATGGGAAAGGATAGGTGACTCGCAGGGACTAGAGTCTTTCATTTGTATTTTTAAGTGTCTTGCAAAAGTTTAGTGGCGTATGCATAACGGAAAGCGTCAGTAAAGCAAGCTAAAATATAAACGTGTATGTTCACGTGAAGAGTACGAAAGTGTACTATGTTTATATGTACCATATCAGAACAGAGCCTGTGATTGGTTCTAACAGGGAATTATTTATTTTCCATTCATTTTGATATTCTATGGATTCCCAAAAAGTCCAATGGGGTTACGGTAAAATCAAAGTACAAGCATTCAAATAATGGGGAGTATAGGCATGTATGAATCTCTGTGTTGACAGGATCATGAGTAGGTAGTGTATACGATTTCTTTTCATAGGTGTTCATGCATGGACGTTTGTGCCTGTGTGTAGCTACGTGTCTGTAATGGGGTAAGGGTGTGTATATGTGTAACCATGCCTGTGCATAGTGTATACCATTTGTGTTTAAGAGTGAACTGAGAGGTCTGTATGTCTATAGATGTGTGTTTATAGGGGAATATATGAAAGTATACTGTGGGGCTTAATGTAAAAGCACTTAGACTTACAAAGTTATGTGGAAATTTGGAAGTTTGCTTTGAAAATATGCCTTGGTGTGTGAATTTGTGTGTGTGTCCAAACTATATATAGAGTACATCGTTTTGACACAGGTGAGAGGCAGATCTTAAAATGCTACTGTGATTATAATCTAGCATAATTCTATTATTATTCCATGTAACTAAATGCTATAGAATCAAATATTGCGTTTGTTCTATTAGTTTCCCCATAACTCAAATGAAGGGATCACAGATTTGGGACACAAGTGCAGGATCTAAAGGGGATTTCAAGCTGGTTTAAACTGCTGAATGGTCAATTAGAGAATGACTTTTTCAGTAAATAGAAAGTGAATGTCAAAACTGTGTATGGCTATCTAAATCCCCAGGTGTTTATTTACAAATGTCCAGGTATGTGTTGACAACTCTCCAGGTATATGTCTGGCCACAGCCCTGTTCTCATGACCCACTTCATGCTGACATTTCAGGGATTATGTCATATCCAGATCCAGGGGAAAGCAGATAAACTCATAATTGGTTTGGAAGAAATGTCATGTTTGCAGCCAACATAGCCCTCTGCTGCCCCCTATCTGCAGACAAGACTCTGGCTATTCTGGCATCAAAGCCTCTTAAACCCAAATCAATCTCTTTGCACAGAATACACAAATCTGTTTTCCTTCCCCTGATACAGAATTTTAAGATTTCACAACATATTTTCAGTGGTAGCTTTCTTGATGGCAGACATCATGGCCATATAGATTCCCATGCTTCCTCTGCCTTAGATTTATGGCTTTGCTGTCAAACTGTGCTGATTCCCACACTGTGAGTGCTGTTTCCTGCCACTTGGCTGCTGAAATATAAGAATTGTTTCTTAGACTATTTTGCAATTCTTGGATATCTTATTTATGGAGTGGAAATTGTCACAACCTGAATTTTCACATAATGTGCTGTCCTGGGCTTGATAGCTCCCCTGGGATTCTTCTCTTGGTTTGGGGGAAGGGCTTATAAGTGCATTGACAAATGTTGCCAGTGGGTGCTGTAGACAGGTTCCACCCTTGCCTTCCCTCATAGTTGGACTCTAAATAACAGGAGAGGAAGCAAGGGAAGAATTCCAGACATTAAATGGGATGGACTGGGCTAATTCAGAAGTTCCTTGGGGTTAAGCAAGGATGGAAGTGACTTTCGAAATGTCCTTGGAACTCTGTTGCAACTGATGTGTCTGGGTAGTCTATATCCTCTGAATTAGTTCTAGCTGGGCCTGGACCTGTACTTTGCTGATTTTGAGTTTCACTGCTCCTGTTCATGTGTCTTTTTTTTTTTCTTTTTCTTTTTCTTATCAGTCATTTCCAGGGCAATCAGAGGCATTTCTAGAGTTACTTTGGTGATTTCTCTTCTCATTGTAATAACACTAATGGATCTTCCCTCATAGAGTATGAGTAATGCATTGGAACTGGTCATCAAAGTGATGCTAAGTAGCCAAAGAAATGTATCTCATGGAGGAACATGGAGGCAATAAAGCTTTCTTCAGTGGGTATCAAACTAGCATATGTGCTGCTTGAGTGATAGAATATATAAATATATAGCCCACTCTATGATTACTATGAGTCAAGCAGCAAATGGAGATGTACGTCTAGCCCCGTCTTTGGCCGTTTTCAAATCCAGGCTAAAAGCCCACCTCTTTAATTCTGCTTTTGACTCCTAACCACTACTCGCCCTGTACCCTTTTATCCCCACCTCTTTAATTCCCTTACCTCTTAGTTGTTCTGTCTGTTTACCTGTCCTGTTTAGATTGTGAGCTCTTTGAGCAGGGACTGTCTTTTCATGTATGCCTTGTGCGCTGTGTATGCCTTGTAGCGCTGTAGTAGTAGTAGTGTTCTCAGTGATAAAAGAGATTCTCATCTCTCTTTTTAGCTGCTTCTGATCATTGGAGGACTTTCATTGTTATCACATTTCCAGTCAGGGGTAAGCTGCTAATGGATTTGATCTGAATGTATCGTTGCACGGCAGAACAGTGACACAATAGTGAACCTGGATTTTTAAATTCCTCATAAGTGATTTAAGTACCTGGCATTTCACTTATTTATAATCTTTTTATGATCTCCCTTGTCTTGGGTATTTCTTATAAGAAAATGACCAGGTTTGTTATTATGACATTTGTAGCCCACATTATCCTGAACAAGCTCAGGTTCAATGTGGCTTACATTCAAGAAAAAAAAACATAAAATAATCGGATAATTATAGCGTTTAACATAATAGGAATAATTGTGTATTTGTCATGAAGCTAGGCTAGAATATTGGTTATTTTGAAACAACATATAAGAGAGATGGCAACATTAGTTCACTGTCTTTTCATAAGATACCTACTTAATAGAAAAGCCTTTAATAATTTATGGAATCTCAGATATTCATCTAAGTACTTTAATTGCTTGGGTAGAGAATTCCAAAGTTAAGCCTGCAACAAGGATTGATTTATAAGAATGACATTTTGGGCCCTGTTTACTAAGCTATGCTGTAGGTATGCTAGTGTTTTTAGCGTATGTTGAAAATTAGCATGCGCTAACGCTAGAGACACCCATATATTCCTAAGGGGGTCTCTAGCATGCGCTAAAAATACTAGCGTACCTTAGTAAACAGGGTCGTGTGTGTGTGTTTTATTGACAGGTGTAGGAAATTCACCAGCATCTTAATTACTCTTTTAATCAGTTGAAAAAAAGAAAACAAACCTCTGAGCATAATTCATTCAAAAACTTTATCTTGAAAAGTATAAAAATATATAATTAGTTTATCTTAGAAATTCCAAAAGATTTCCACACCGTAAATGAGCTTGTGAGCTAGCAGTCCATCAGGCACCAGTAACAGATCACCGTAAGAATTATAGATGCCTTCTTTATAGAATTTACCCCCATAATTGTTATGCATTTGTATATGATGGACAAATTTTGAATGCCCCAGCTCTGCACATATAATTCTGTGATCCTCTGTCAAATGTGTGCACACTCCATGGTGTGCCACTCCACATACATTCATATAACTACCTAAAGACACATATTACACCATGGAGCCTATTTTCGAAGCTTATGGGCGTCCATGTGTTTGAAATGTCCAAATCCCGATTTTGCACAGGCAGAAAAGGGACATCCAATTGTGTAGTATGGCCAAATAGCAAGAGGGTGTGTTCTGGGTGGGGCTAGGGAGGGCCTAAAATCAGGACATCCAACAGTGATTACCGAATGGGAAGAAACATCCAAGCCTAAAAAGGAGGACATCCTAAGAGTTGGGAACTGTTTCAGTCACGCCCAGGGTACAAAACAGTGCTCTGATTGGGCAGCTGACCACTGGAGGGTTTAAGGCATGACCCCTCCTTAATCCGCCTCTCCCCTGAAAGTGAACCTGAAAGGGGATTGGAGGCTCTTTGACAGCTTCAGGTATTGTGGGCATTCTTAGCAAGGTAGGAAGGAAGTCTTGAGGAGTAGCCTAGGGGATAATGCAGTGAACCTTAAACCAAGGTACCTAGATTCCACTTTTAATTTTTTTTTAAAATTTATTATGAGCCCTCCAGAAACAGAAAAATACCTGCTGTACCTAAAAATATAAACCGCCTGAAGCCTATTGAAGAGGTGTACATTCAGGTACAGTATGTATTTTTCTGTTCATGGAGAGCTCACAATTACAGAATAAGAGTTAAAGTAGGATTTGAACCTGGGTCCCTTGTTCACTGTGCTGAGGGGCGGCCCAACCATTAAGCCACCTGAGGAGGGGGCCTCTAGGTGGCACTCTTTCAGGAGCAGCATCTCCCCCCTTCCTTCCTCCATCCCTTTCCCCTATTTTATCTTCTTTTTACATTTTTTAAAAGCCGGCGGCAGCAACGATTCCCATACACTGCCCTGGTTCCAGCACCCGCCTCTTCCCTTTACTGTGGCTGCCTGTCTGATGTAGCTTCCTGTTTCCTCAGAGGTGGCTGCAGTACAGAAGAGGCCAGTTCCAGCAGTGTATGGGAATTGCTGCCACCGCTGGCTTTTTGAAACAAAAAAAAAACATAAAAAAAGGTAAATGAAGGGAATGGGGTGGAGAAAGGAAGCGGGGAGATGCAGACCTGCCAAGTCTCGAGACTCCTGCTATGGTGAGCTATCTCCTACCAAAGTGGGAAACTCTCCTGCTGAGATGAGGAATCGTTTTTTCTTATTGCTGCTGCAGCTGCTTCTCCCAATGCAGCAGCGGCAGCAAAACAACAATGAAACAAATGTAAAAAAGCAAACGTGGAGCCGCAGCACTGCCTTCAGGCATGCACTGTGAGTTCTGCTCTTCCTCTGCCCCTGGAACTTGAAATTGACATTAGCGGGGGCACAGGACCAGCAGAGCCGACAGCACATGCCTGAAGGTTGCAGCCCTGCATTTGCTTTTTTTTTTTTTTTTTGTCTGGGCTGCTGCAGAGGCTGCATCTTGGAGTGAGACGGGATGAAAAGTTGAAGCCAATAGGTTAGTCTCCGTTTCTCCTTCAACAAAGTAAGCAAACAGTAACCTATGAGCTGCTGCATCCATGTTGTCATTCTTATATTGTTGGTAGCATTTTTTAAAAAATTTATCTCCCTTATATTTTCAAACATTGCTGGTTTATGCAGTATACAGATGTACACAGAGGAAGTATAATAAGGGAATAACTTTTCAAAGGCAAAGTAGTAATTTGTTAGAAAGTGTAATCAATGTGTCATTTGGAGGGGCTGGTTATAGGGACACCCTAGCACTGTTATATTTGTGCAGAGATATTTTTTTCTCAAGGTAAATAGTCTCTGAAACAAACATCATGTTATGAGAATCAGGTGTTCAACATTTAGAGTTTCTGTTTACTTATTTATGTCATTTATATCCCACATTAAACATGAACTGGGTTGAAATCTGGTAGCATTTAAAATCATTTTTTTCCTTATGCCTACATCAAAAGAAAAAGATGACATGAGGTAGAGTAGGCGGAACCAAGGCAGAGTGGGCGTGGCTGGGCCATGTACTAAAATTTCCTTTTCAAAAATCGGGACCCCCTTGGCAGCTCTGGAGATGCCAGAACTTGGTCTGGGGGGGGGGGGGGGTGCAGCATTTCAGCCTTGCCTCAGGCGGCATCTTGCCATGGGCTGCCCCTGACTATGTTAACCACTAAGCTACTCCTTCCTGCTTTATTAAGAAAGTTTCAGGTGGGACAATCATAGAGCCTGATATCCCCTTTCAGTTTTATTTTTGTCTATTCTACCATCTACTGCCGTATCTGAGATTTTTTTTCAAGAAGTGCAATATCTAGTATATTGCAATGGCGTAGCTACATGGGGCCATGGGGGCCTAGGCCTCCCCCCAAATTTGCTATGGGTCCCAGGTTTGGAGAAGCTTTCATCCAGCACTGGTCTCCGGTGCCATCGCATTGCCTGCCCTGCTTTCTCTTCCCCTCATGTCCAGCACGCTCCTTTTAGTGAAACTGGGCATGCTCAAAAGGAGTGTGGAGGACGTGAGGGGAAGAGAGAGCAGGGCAGGCAATGCGGCGGCACTGGAGACCGATGCTGGACGAAGGCTTCAGCTGGTGGGGGTTGGGTACCCCGCCAGCCAAGATGTACAGCAGCAACAGTGGGTGGGGAGTGGCGGGGTGGCAACAGTGTGGCAGACCAAAATGTGTCCCCCTACCTCAGGCTCTGGCCCCCTCCCACCTCGAGGTCTGGCTATGCCCCTGGTATATTGTGTTCAAGATGTCTATCTGTATCTTAAAATCTCACAAGATTTGACCTGCTCATGTTGTAAGAGTTTTTCAGTCATGTAATCCCATTTGTTTATGCTAACAGCGAAGCCATTTTTCCCGCCCAAATTCCAGTGTGTGGTCCTTGCAACTCTTATTATGGCTTTCCTCATATTCCATTTGGGTGTCTTTGTTTTACTACAGGCACTAATTGAGTGATCTACAGTTGTTTGAAATAAGTTTGATTTTGGCTTTGAAAATATTTGTTTACAGGACCTGCTGTTTAGCTGCCATGATAGTTCCCATGGCTTCTTTTTTTTTTTTTTCCAAGCATTTCAGATTTCAACCACTGCCATGTCAGATTCTGATCTGTTTTTCCTTCCATATCATGAAAATATTGACCATGAAGGGGTTTGTTTTGTGTGGTTGCAGCTTTGAATTGCTTCTTTCATGTATTTTTATTGTCTTCAGAAGCTGTTCCTTACAAACTTCCATATACTAGTAGGAGGATTTGATTTGATCTGATTATAATACTTTATATACTGTTAGCACAAAAGTATTAAAATGGTTTTAAAATGTAGAGTTGACAGGGCTGGTGTTAGACATTCAGAGGTCCAGGGCAGAAATCGAGGAAGGGGCCCAAAAGCTGGTCTTCAGGCTATGCCTCCGTTAGCTTGAGGCAGGTTTAGGGCCCAGGGCAACTGCCCTGTTTGCCACCCCCTAACGCAGGCCCTGTGTACAACAGGCTGTCCCTATTTCTTGAAGCTCACAAGTCTAATAAAGACAAACGGCAAAAAACACAAGCAAAACATATAGGAAGGAATTAAAATAGCAGGACCAGAAAGAAGGAGTGAGAACTTTTTGAGACATCTGAGCTAGAGCAGTGGGCAGAGCTCAAAAGTGAGTGAAGAACAACTAAAGGCAAGGACCTCCTACCCAATTAAGTGAATGAACATAAAAACATTTGCCCTAAAAACAGTCTTAAGAAATTCAGAGCATCATGTAGGAGGGACCTGTCACCAGCAGTTTAAGAGACACTGTGAATAGAAAGTCTTGACTCTTCTTTAATGGAGTATAACAGATGTGTGCAGAGCCTATTTCAAGAGAATGAATGAGAGATTTATAAATATCTATGTAGTTTTGTTGGTTTTAATCATGTATTTTATTATGACAGTTCTACCGTAAGCCACCGAGCACATTGGGATCGTGTGGGTTATAAATATTTTAAATAGATAGAAAACAGAAATTAGAATTGCAGTAAGTAAGAAGGTTATGAACTTAACTTTATCCAAATATTTAGCGGACCTTACATGCATAGGTTAGCTGCAATATATCTCCAGCTAAATTTATGTGCAAAAATGTAATCTCTTAATTTTAGGTCAACCTTTCGGTCTTGCTAGAATGAGGTGCATAATTTTTTTGTACCCAGCAGTGTTGTGTTCCTAAAGTTAAATTGTGCCCCCTGCCTTCAGACCCACCTCTTTTTGTGTATGCAATAATTTATGCATACATTTTATGTATACAAAATGTTACCTGCTGAGCAAGGAAAACATTTCAGTCCCAAGATTTGTGTGGGTAAATCCTAGCGCAATGTTCAAAAAGCTTAAGAATATTGACCTCTAGAACAATAGTACCAGCCCTCTCAGCTAGTGTAATTGTGCAGATTCCCTGTGAAAGCAGGATCTGGACCTGTTATTTATGTGGGTCAAGTTCACAGGGGAAAAGTAACGCAAAGATTTGAAAATCACATATCCATGTATTTATTTTACTGCCTGCTTAACCCTTCTCCCTCTCCTCAGCTCTAGAAAAGCCTCTTTACCCCACTGGTAAACAGCTGATTCACAGTGCATTGATTTTTACGCTCCATGAGGCTGGACAATTTTCAAGATCTCCTTTTACATGAGTGGAATGAAAATTGATCTAACAAATGCTATTTTAAGTTAAACTTGTACATCTTTCTTTTGTTTGAGTTTGTATGTGCTTGAAACGACATGTGAGACTGAACAGTTTTGTTCACTGATGCAGACTAAAAAGGCAGTGGGTCAGAAAAGCAACTGTTTGTTTTTCAGGCATGAAATGCAGAGCATGAAGTTGTATTTTCTTGGGGGCAATTTCTCTAAATGGGTTAGTTTTGTGCATATCATGACAGTAATGAACCTCAATCCTAAACCAGGGAATTATCTCAGTCTGTCAGTTTTACTTCTAACACTCGCCATAGTACTTGCATCATGCCAAAGCAAGCTTCCTTCTGAAGTTCAAAAGATGTAACATGTACTTCGGGAGTGCTCAGTGTTGGTCCTTGAGGTCTGCAACCCAGTCGGGTTTTCAGGATTTCCACAATGAATGTGCATGAGATCTATTTGCAAGCATTGCCATCACTGTATGCAAATAGATCTCATGCACATTCATTGTGGAAATCCTGAAAACCTGACTGGGTTGTGGACCTTGAGTACTAATACTGAACATTCTTGAAGTATAGGCAACTTTGAAAATTCTATTTAATAAAGCCTATGGCAGCCAATATGATGGGGGATTATCTCCGTGTTTTTCTGTCACATTTTCTTCTGTTCTGACAGCATTGTGTAGTACTTGAAGATCGCTCTCTCACTCTCTCCACTTGATGCACTGTCAAGGCTGTTCTCATGGTTTTTTCCAATACCCTGATGCCCAGTTTTCTTGCATCAGGCTTTTTAGCAGTTGGAATGGGAATGTCCCATGTGATCGTAAACTCTTGGTTTTCCATACTTCTCTCAGAATCATTCCAGTGCTTACCTGGAACAACAATGGATGAGACGTGCCATTATATTTTGCCACCCTGTATACAAACTTTCTCCTATTAGGACTTAGCCAGCTGATTTGTAGCCTGTTTCTAGCTCTTCCTTACAGAATCTACTTGTGTCAGAGTTCACAGTTAGCATAGGGGGGGAAAAAGCTGGGGAAAATCTTAACTGTAATCCATCATCCTGGGCTACAACTATCAGCCTTTCATGCTTTGATTTTCCATTAATCTTTCTGCAACCATTCATGTGTCCAGTTCTGATCGACCTATGGCTCCTGGACTAACGATTAGTATTTTCCACTGCTTGTCTGCAGGTGGACACACATGTGGGCAGAGTGTAGTGCACATTTAATCATATAAATTAATGAATACTATAATCTATATGGGAATTGCCTGCTAATTTTCTGTTTTCTGTTATTCCATGATGTCAATTCACTTTGCAAAATACATTTTAGTTTCTTTTATCTCAGTGATTTATGCTTGATTGTTGCTCCTTCCTCTACTCCTAGATATTTATATACATCTTCCTGTTCCTGTCTCTTTATCTGACAGGTGTTTAGATTTGAACTATGGCAATCATTTTGGAAATATACTGTTTTATAAGTGGGATTATCTCTTTGGTTCTTATTCTGTATGTGATCCACCTTGCGCCACTTGGTAAAGCAGAATAAAAATGTCAATATTAGATTAGATTATAAATCAGACCAATATTTTCGATTTTGCTCAACTTTTCCTTTATGGAAGGTTGCTTTAGCATATCTATCCAGGCCAAAAGTCATTTTGATGTCACAAAGAGCTTTTCACTGTACTGCAAGAAGTTGCTCCACTAATTGTTGGTTACTGGAACTACAGATGTTTAAATTTTATTTATTTATTTTAGTTACATTTGTACCCCGCGCTTTCCCACTCCTGACAGGCTCAATGCAGCTTACATGGGGCAATGGAGGGTTAAGTGACTTGCCCAGAGTCACAAGGAGCTGCCTGTGCCTGAAGTGGGAATCAAACTCAGTTCCTCAATTCCCCAGGACCAAAGTCCACCACCCTAACCACTAGGCCACTCCTCCACAATTGAATGTCCTTGGAATCTGTGTCCTTTGAACTTATGGCACTCTTTTTTCATACTCAGTACTATATAACTGGGTAAGGCGAGGCTTCTGCCCACTTGAGTAGCACTGACAGTTCATATCCAGATTTTCAGTGGCACGTAACTGCATATTGACCCAGAGGTATTCTGGCAGTCTATCTATGAGTCAGATTGGCCTGACCCGGTGGATTCGGATAGCTTCTTCATCAACTGGTATAATCGATACAGAAGTATTTTGGATACCATGGCGCCCCTCAGAATGCGTTCAACAAAAAGGAAAGTGGCTGCCCCATGGTTTAATGATGACCTCAGAGAACTCAAAACCAATAGCAGAAGACTCGAAAGGGCCTGGAGAAAGCACCAACAATCATCTACAAACAGAATTAGGAATAAATCTATAGCCCAAAGAGATGGAAACTACTTTGGTGAATTAAGTGCCATACAAAACAATAGGGGTGACAGGGAGCTTCTCTGGATCATGAACTTGATGTATTCAAACTTGATGTATCCGATCAATCTGGGGCTTTATTTTGTATATTTCAAGGCAATCTTGAAATAGTACTCCACATTTCTATATATTTTGTATATCAACAGCTTTTTAAAAAAATATTCAATCCCTACAAATCTGAGATTTTCTGTTTTTCCTAGCACTGGCCATGATGGCTTTGTTCAGCATTAGCTGGTCTTTGGTTCTATATGCTCTCCTCTTATTGCTTTTCTACTCTTTCCATGATGTTGTTGAGTTGATGTAACTGTATTCTGTTTACATATTGTAAGCAGATAAGTTATAGGTCTGTAATTTTTGGGAACATTTATATGCATTTCCTTTTGGAAGAAGTGTTTTTCCTCTTAGTAGCCACAGTGGTGTTTTTGGTCTGGCTGCATGACCAAATGATTGTAGGCCACGTCTTGGTGGAGTGATGTTAAATCTTAGAGCTTAAAATTGGTCACTCCATCTGGGCCAAGGTTCTTTTTAACTTGCTTTCCATCTGGGCCAAGGTTCTTTTTAACCTGCTTTCCAGTTCTTTTGTTAACTTAGGTCATTCCATATCTTTGATTTTTTTTTTTCCAAATTCTCCTGTATGCAGGGTAGCTATTTCTGCTTCTTGACTGTACTTTTGTATAAATTTCTCCAGAATGTTTCTCTTTCAGCTTTAGTTAATGGTACTAATAGTCTTCCCCCAGTTCCCTGCAGAACTGTATTGAGTTGTCTATAAACAGTTTATTTTGATATCTTTTCTGTTTTCTTTATATCTCTGCAGTTTTTGTGCTTCTGCTGCTACTTTCGAATTCTTATTGGCATGTATGAACTTAAGGTCTTCCTCCATTAATGCAGCATAATTCAGTTTCATGTTTTGTATCTTTGCCATTATCTTTGGTATGTAATCTACATATGGGGACCTTTTTGATCCTGGGTGAAGTACATGTTACCGCATGAAGGTACTCGTAAAGACTTGAGGAGAAAAATGTATTTTCTCCCTCTGAGATACACACACACCAAGTCACCAGCTACTGTTTCTGATTTTTATGTTGCACTCCCTTTTGACCCCTACTGCAGGACATCCTTATAGCAACTGTAGTGTTGGTTAAGAAAACACTCACCTTGTGTGTTCCAATTACCTGTACACTTCAAGCATGAATTGGATCCCAGCAGCAGAGGAGTGGGATATAGCCTGAGGCATTAATACTTTCTCTCCACATCCTAGAGGCTGGCCAGATCTGGAGGGATGAATTGGAGACAGATTTTCTCACGGTTCATACCCGATTCCCAACAATGCCATGATAATGGTCTTACTTTACACCCCTTGACGTACCTGTGAAGTCTCATGAAACAAGGGGGGTATGGGTATAAGATGGTGCCCTCAGATTTATGTGCTTGGTCCTCTCTGTTCTTCATTTGGTGCTCTAATTCGTTCAGTTAATGGGTTTGATTCCTATTTTGCTATCCCAGTGATATATTCTACAAGATGATATTATCTTTATTGGTTACCAACTATCACCAAAGGAATCCTTCTGGTTTTGCTCTTAGCGATTTGAGTTGCAATGATCCAAACATTGTGCCTTCTACTAAACATCATACTAAAAAGGCTCCAAAACCTTTTGTAATAAGTCCCACTGTCTAGCAATTTTACTTGTTCTTCCGAAACATGGCTACACGCAAAGGATGATCTTATTATTCTAGTTGTATGCCCACCTAATTATTCCGTTATTCATTTCCCTAGCGCTAAAAAAAAGGGAAGGTGGTTTAGCTATCATCTATAAATATTTATTTCAGGTAAAAATGATCTCCGAATTCCAATCTCCTAATCTGGAAATTGCTACTTGTTCTGTATCTTGTGATTTATTTATTTATAAGCCCTTTTACTAAGCCACGTAGGCGCCAATGCGCATCAATTTTGAGTTACCGCCCGGCTACCACGTGGCCCTTACAGTAATTTCATTTTTGATGTGCATCCACTACGCGTGCCGGAAAATATTTTTATTTTCTGGGGCGCGGGCAGTAATTGGCATTTTACACACACAGGCCATAACCGCCCAGTTACCGTGTGAGATCTTACCGCTAGGTCAATAACTGGCGGTAAGGTCTCAGACCCAAAATGGATGTGTGGCAATTTTCATTTTGCTGCACATCTATTTTCAGCAAAAATTTTAAAAAGGCATTTTTTACTGGTGCATTGAAAAATGAGTCTGCGTGTGCCCAAAACATGTCTGCACTACCGCAGGCCATTTTTCAGCGCACCATTATAAAAGGGCCCTTTGTTTATTTATTTATACCTATCTGCCTTTTTAATGTTATATCGTCCTCTAAATTCTTGGAACTTAGTTGAGGCTGATCTTAACGAATTTATCGCCTTACCAAATTAATCTCCAATGCATGTATTAATATCATTATGGTTGGAGATGTTAATTTACATCTTGAAAACATTACCAACCAATATACCAAGAATTTCCTAGAATTCCTTTAATGTTTGGCAATTCTTGCTTTTCTACGGAATGTCCTCTCATGTTAAAGGTCATCAATTATATATATTAGCAATGAAATTTACAGACCCAACTACTTTTTTCGTCTTAGATTTTCATTGGACCCCAGTACCTTGATTGGATCATAATAGTCTTTTTTTTTTTTTTTTTTTTTGCACTGGAAGAAAATTGTCATTCCAAATCTCGAAATTTGTTACATTCCTTTAAAAGTAGAGGTAAAATTGACATTTTAAAATTCTGGTCCAATGAGTCATTCAGTGTATTACTTACCTCAAACCCTTCCCTGAATTTCATTCAGGAATGGAATGATACTTGTAAAGCAGTCCTTTATGTTATTGGACCTGTGGCTGTCAAATCTCGTCCGAAAAGATTATCTTCATGGTTCAATGATAATCTTTTACACATGAAATGTAAATGCAGGAGACGGGAGAGAGTTTCGGCTAAGGACAAATCCACTGAACAATGGATCGCTTGGAAAAAGCTTTTGAAAATCTACAAAGGTATGATCTCCAAAGCGAACACCTCCTACTATTCCAAATTCATTGATGATACAGTAGTCAACCCGAGGAAACTTTATTCATTAGTTATTAGTCAAGTTTCCAATAAACTATTAACCAATTCAACTGATCCCACACCTACTGCCAACCAGTTGACTACTTATTTTAAACAGAAAATAGCTAAAATCAGACTAGAACTTAAAAATACCCCTTCATCTATAGACTTATTTTCTCTGTTTACATGATCCTTTACTACCTCATTCTCAAGCAGATAGAATCTGGTCCATTTTTCAATTGGATCAATCCAGGGGCGTAGCCAGACACCCAAGTTTGGGTGGGCCTGGACCCAAGGTGGGTGGGCAGAACTCCACCTTGTCCTACAAGTGATTTGGTTTCTCCCTCTCTTGCCTACATGCCATATGGTCTTTCAAACACCCCCTCTCCCCCGTATACCTTTTAAATAGCAGATTTTCACCGGCAGCAAACAGTTGTTGGGAGTTTTTGGCTGGTGGGGCTTGGGGTCCCTGCCAGCCACATTATAGGTGTGCTGCTACTTGGTGGGCCTGAACCTAAAGTGGGTGGGCCTGGGCCCACCCCAGCCCACCCTTGGCTACGCCACTGGATCAATCATTTGTACGCAAATACACAAATCACATTGTTTGCTTGACACATGCCCTTCTTGTCTCCTCAAGTCAGCTCCTGATTTATTCTTACATCATTTGCACTCAAATCTTTGTTGTCTCAAGGTTTCTTTCCCTCTGACAATGGCAATATTATTTTGACTCCTATACCTAAAAACACCCAAAGTTTAGTTCCCAACTATAGACCAGTAGCCTCAATTCCTCTTCTTTTTAAAGTAATGGAAGGACTTGTCATGCGCCAACTTTTGGAGTATCTCCGGCTTCATGCCATTTTACGTAGTTCACAATCTGGTTTTACGCCCTCTTAGTACAGAAACCATGCTTACCACCCTCTTGGCTAACTTTAGGAGAGAATTAAGTTTTGGCAACAAAATACTGATACTTCAATTTGATCTATCCAGTGCCTTTGATACTGTTGATCATAATATTCTTTTAAATACTCTTGACTATTACAGAATCTGTGGAGTTGTCCTGAAATGGTTTTCTGCCTTTTTAAGATCTAGGTCGTATCAAGTCGAACAATCTGGTGTAATTTCTTCCACTTGGCCTCCTGGCTGTGGGGTCCCCCATGGTTCCCCTCTTTCCCCCCATCTTGTTTAACGTTATGATGATAACTCTTGATCATCTTTTAGAAAAACATGGTCTTTCGACATACATACAGTATATGCTAATGATGTCACCATTTATATCCCATTCTCTAAGGCATTACTTGACATAACTCACGATTGGTCTAGGGATAAAACTTATGGAATCATGGGTTTTTAATTTCAAACTAAACTTTAACATGGATAAAATTAAGGAGACCTTTTACTAAGAAACGTAGGCGCCTATGCACATACAACATGCGTCAAATTAGAACTACCGTCTGGATACTGTGTGCCCCGGGCGGTAATTCTAATTTTGATGCACAGCAGAAAAGAATTTCTATTTTCTTCCAAATGGCGCTAACCGGGTCTCATGTGATAAGTCTCATTCACGCTGACTATTACCTCCCAGTTAACTAACTAACTAACAAACATTTCTAAAGCGCTACTAGGGTTATGCAGCGCTGTACAATTCAAACATTGAAAGGACAGTCCCTGCTCAAAGAGCTTACAATCTAAAAGACAAGAGAACAATCTAAAGACAAGTGAACAAGCTAGAGGACGAGTGAACAGTTAATCTGATAGGGTGGATGGATTGGGGCATTTTATATTTCTCGAGCGGTTAGGCGCCGAAGGCAGCATTGAAGAGGTGTGTCTTGAGCAGAGATTTGAAGATGGGTAGGGAGGGGGCTTGGCGTATGGGTAAAGGAAGATTGTTCCAGGCATAGGGTGAGGCAAGGCAGAATGCGCGGAGCCTGGAGTTGGCAGTGGTGGAGAAGGGTACTGAGAGAAGGGCTTTGTCCTGTGAGCGGAGGTTGCGGGCGGGAACATAGGGGGAGATGAGGGTGGAGAGGTAGTGAGGAGCCGCAGACTGAGTGCATTTGTAGGTAAGGAGGAGGAGCTTGAATTGTATGCGATATCTGATCGGAAGCCAATGAAGTGATTTAAGGAGAGGGGTAATATGAGTATATCGGTTTTGGCGGAATATAAGACGTGCAGCAGCGTTCTGAACGGATAGAAGGGGGGATAGATGGCCAAGTGGGAGGCCGGTGAGGAGTAAGTTGCAGTAATCAAGGCGAGAGGTAATGAGAGCATGGACGAGAGTTTTGGTGGTATGCTCAGAGAGGAAAGGGCGAATTTTGCTGATGTTGAAGAGGAAGAAGCGACAGGTCTTGGCAGTTTGTTGGATATGCGCAGAGAAGGAGAGGGAGGAGTCGAAGATGACTCCAAGTTTGCGGGCAGATGGGACGGGGAGGATGAGGGTGTTATCAACAGAGATAGAGAGTGGAGGAAGAGGAGATGTGGGTTTAGGTGGAAAGACAAGGAGCTCGGTCTTGGACATGTTCAGCTTCAGGTGGCGGTTGGACATCCATGCCGCAATGTCAGATAAACAGGCCAATACCTTGGCTTGAGTCTCCGCGGTAATGTCAGGTGTGGAGAGGTATAGCTGGGTGTCATCAGCATAAAGATGATACTGAAAACCATGAGACGAGATCAGCGAGCCCAGGGAAGAGGTGTAGATTGAGAAGAGAAGGGGTCCAAGGACAGATCCCTGGGGAACTCCAACAGATAGTGGGATGGGAGTGGAGGAGGATCCATGGGAGTGTACCCTGAAGGTGCGGTGGGAGAGATAAGAGGAGAACCAGGAGAGGACAGGGCCTTGGAACCCAAAAGAGGACAGCGTGGCAAGAAGTAAATCATGATTGACAGTGTCAAACGCGGCGGAAAGATCGAGGAGGATGAGGATGGAGTAGTGACCTCTGGATTTGGCCAGGAGCAGGTCATTGCAAACTTTAGAGAGTGCCGTTTCAGTCGAGTGCAGAGGGCGAAAACCGGATTGAAGTGGATCGAGGATGGCATGAGAGGAGAGAAAATCAAGGCAGCGGCTATGAACAGTGCGCTCAAGTATTTTGGAAAGGAAGGGTAAAAGAGAGATGGGGCGGTAGTTAGAGGGGCAGGTAGGGTCAAGTGAAGGTTTTTTGAGGAGAGGTGTGACAACGGCATGCTTGAAGGTGTCAGGGACAGTTGCAGTGGAGAGAGAGAGGTTGAGGATGCGACAGATGGCGGGGGTGACAGTGTGGGAGATGGTGTTGAGTAGGTTGATGGGGATGGGATCAGAGGAACAGGTGGTGCATTTCAAGGAGGAAAGAAGGCGGGAAGTTTCATCCTGGGTGATCTCAGGAAAAGAGGAGAAAGAGACCTGGGTAGGTTGGATGAGGGAGAGGGTTAAAGGGTGAAGAGGAGGTGGTGTCTTGGTCGTGAACTCAAGGTTGATCTTTTGCACTTTGTCGCGGAAATAGTCGGCCAGCGATTGAGGAGAGATAGAAGGGGGAGTAGGAGCGGGGGGCACTTTTAGGAGGGAGTTAAGGATGGTGAAGAGACGACGAGGGTTGGAGCTGAGAGGATTGGTCAATTGGGTGTAATAGTCCTGTTTTGCACGGAATAGGGAGGAGTGGAGAGAGGATAGCATGAATTTGTAGTGGAGGAAGTCTGAAAGGGTACGAGATTTCCTCCAGAGGCACTCAGCGGATCGGGTGCAGGAGCGAAGGTAACGGATGCAAGGAGTCAGCCAGGGCTGGGGATTGGTGCGTTTTGTGGGACGGGAGATCGAAGGTGCGAGGGTATCCAAAGCAGAGGAGAGAGCGGTATTGTAAGCGGAGACCGCTTTGTCGACAGTTGCGGAGGACGTGATGGAGGGGAGGAGATTAGAGATAGTAGATGATAAGGTGGAGGGGTCAATAGCCTGGAGGTTCCTGGAGGTGGTGGTTAAAGTTGGACGGGGTGGAGGGGGGGGGGGTGAAGAAGTGTGAATGTGATCAGGTGATGGTCGGAGAGAGGAAGAGCTGAGACGTGGAAATTGGAGGGTGAGCCAGAGGAGGAGAGGACGAGGTCAAGACAATGGCCGTCACGGTGAGTAGGGGTGGTGGAGCACAGCTGGAGGTTGAAGGAGGATGTTAGGGTGAGGAACTTAGAAGCATGGGGGTCGGATAGGTCATCAGCATGTACGTTAAAGTCTCCGAGAATGAGGGACGGAGATGAGGGGTCAAGAAAGACAGAGAGCCAAGCATCAAAGTCGGTAAGGAAGGAAGGGAAGGATTTATCAGGGGGGCGGTAAATGACTGCCACTCTGAGTGGTAGTGGGTAGAATAGCCGGATGGAATGGGCTTCAAAGGATGAGAAGCAGTGAGACTGCGGAAGGTTGAAGGGTTGGAAACTACAGGAGGGTGAGAGTAGTAGCCCAACGCCTCCGCCGCGGCCAACTGGGCGGGGCGTGTGGGAGAAGAGAGAGCCTCCATGGCAGAGGGCTGCAACTGAGGCAGAGTCTTCCGGGGAGATCCAGGTTTCGGTTAGGGCGAGCAGTTGAAGGGAGCGAGAGATAAAGAGATCGTGGGTGAGAGACAGTTTGTTGCAGACTGAGTGGGCATTCCACAAAGCGCATGAGAAGGGGAGGGAGGAGGGGGGAAGGAGGGGAATAGAGACGAGATTGGAGACGTCCCGGGATCGTTCGCAGGGATAGGACGGGGATAGGTGAGGGGGACCTGGATTAGGGTTAATGTCTCCTGCGGATAGCAGGAGGAGGAGCAAGAGAGTGCGGAGGAGGGTGGGGGAGGTCGGGCGACGAAGGCGACGAAGACGGGGTGTACTTAGGAGGAAAGGGGATGGGTTAATGGCAGGAAGGAGGTGCCGAAGGTTGAGAGCTAGGAAGGAGGAGGGGGACAAGAGGGATGGTGAGGTGAGGGATGGAGGTGAATAGGGTATTGCGGTGGCGGGCAGGGTGGGAGGGCAGCGGGTAGTTCTAATGGTAGACAGTGGGAGTGGGGGGGAAAGAAGATTAGGAAGGGACAGGGCAAGGAAGAGAACATGGACAGGGGCCATAGGTGGTGACTGAGGTGTAACAGGTGACTGTATAGTGAATGAGGTGTTAAGCAGTTAACAGGTGTTAATGGGTGCCTATGTAATGATTGAGGTGTTAAGCAGATAGATAGGGCTTGACGATAGGTTTTGGGTTGGCGATTAGGTAAGTCAATGGCTGATAAGCTAGCAGGCAGGTAGGTAAGTCAATGGCTGAGAGGCTCGTAAGCAGGCAGGCAGGTTACTTGATTTGTTAATAGGCAGATGGAATGGAGCAAGCCGGAACAAGCTGAAGCAAGCAGGAACAAGCCGGAGCAGGCAGGAACAGATGGACAGGCTGGAACAAGCAGGAACAGATGAACTGTGACAGGATGAGCAGATGGACAAGCTGGGATCAGGAAGACTGGAACGAGCTGGAACACGCTGGAGCAGAAGAATTAGAGTAGGCAAGGAGAGGCTGGGTCAGGCAGGCTGGAACACACTGGAGCCGAAGGACAGCAGGGGGAAGGCTGGATCGGCGGCTGGAACTAGCTGGATACGCTGGATCCGGTGGACTGGGGCAAGACGGAAGAAGCTGAATCAGGCGGACTAGAACACACTGGAGCCGATAGACTGGAAGGATCAGGCGGGCTGGAACAAGCTGGGCTCAGGAGAACTGGAACGAGCTGGAACACGCTGGCTGGATCAGGCGGGCTGGAACACGCTGGAGCCGATGGACTGGAACAGGCGGACTGGAACACGCTGGAGCCGATGGACTGGAGCAAGCATAAGACCTTACCGCTAAGTCAATGGGTGGTGGCAGCGGCAAGGTCTCGGGCCTAAAATGGACGCGCACCGATTTCTATTTTGCCGCACGTCCATTTTCTGCAAAAGAAAAGAGGCCTTTTTTACAGGCACACTGAAAATGGACATGCGCGCATCCAATACACACACCTACACCAGCGCAGGCCATTTTTTTGGAGCGCCTTCGTAAAAGGGCTCCTAAGTTCCTAATAATAGCTAACATAGTGCTGGGCAGACTTATACGGTCTGTGCCCTGAAGAACACAGGTACAAATCAAAGTAGGGTATACACAAAAAGTAGCACATATGAGTTATCTTTTTGGGCAGACTGGGTGGACCATGCAGGTCTTTTTCTGCCATCATCTACTATGTTACTATGTTATGTATGTTACTCACCATGCTGTGAATCTTAGTAACTTTACTGTTCACGCTTTCCAAAAATATTAGGACTAGGGGGCATGCGATGAAGCTACACTGTAGTAAATTTAAAACGAATCGTAGAAAATGTTTCTTCACTCAACGTGTAATTAAACTCTGGAATTCATTGCCAGAGAATGTGGTAAAGGCAGTTAGCTTAGCGGAGTTTAAAAAAGATTTGGACGGCTTCCTAAAGAAAAAGTCCATAGACCGTTATTAAATGGACTTGGGGAAAATCCACTATTTCTGGGATAAGGATTATAGAATGGGTTTTTTTGGTACTTTTTTGGGATCTTGCCAGGTATTTGTGACCTGGATTGGCCACTGTTGGAAACAGGATGCTGGGCTTAATGGACCTTTGGTCTTTCCCAGTATGGTAATACTTATGTACTTATGCTAGCATGTAACTGCAAAGGGGGCATTAATATGGCAAGGTCTTGGTTAAATGGAAGGAGACAGAGGGTAGTGGCTTGCTTGGAGGAAAGGGATGTTATCAGTGGTGTACCACAGGGGTCGGTCATTTACTTTTTCATCATTTTCCTGTCCTCTTTGGAAGTGTCATGTTGATTACACTACTCCTTTTCCATAGAATTCGAAAACCTTGTAATGGACATTTAAATTATGCATTCTCTTTGCTGTTTTGAGTATTGACCTGAAGATATAGACATATGATTGGAGTTAAGATTAGGGCAAAGGTAGGTCAAAATGTGCTTGTACAGACTTGAGACCATCTATCTTTTGCGCAACAAGGAAATCTGTACAAGCAGAAATTTGTAGAAAAGGCACTGTGGGAGTTTTTCCTCAGGGTCTTTATTTAAAGATTGGGAAAAGTCCCTCTGTGCATTTCACACAGATTTTTGCCACAGTAAACATGCTGTGAATTCAAATGTTCAGCTTTTTCCATGGTTCCTTAGATGGGTGAGAGGCATAAGAGAGCCTCCTCAGATACCATTACAGGATGGGAAAAGTACTAAGGGCTCCTTTCACTAAGGTGCGCTGAAAAATGGCCTGCGGGTTTTGGGCGTACGCAGAATCATTTTTCAGCGCACCTGTAAAAAAGGCCTTTTTAAAAAGTTTTTGCTGAAAATGGACGTGCGGCAAAATGAAAATTGCCGTGTGTCCATTTTGGGTCTGAGACGTTACCGCCAGCCATTGACCTAGCGGTAAAGTCTCATAACTGGGCAGTAATTACCTACACATGCCAAATGCCACTTGGAGTGTGTCCAATACCAGACGTGCCAAAAATAAAATTACCGCAAGAGCCATGTGGTGGCTGTGCAGTAACTCCATTTTGGCGCACATTGGGTGTGCATAGACACTTACACGGCTTAGTAAAAAGGCCCCTAAAGGAGGGAGGAAGACAGAGGCATCCCTGGTGCTTTTCTGTTTCCCCCCAACTGATGCCACTTTCTCATTCTGATTCAAGAAACGTTATTTCTATGCCAAAATTCACACATGTATTACCAAAATATTATGTAAACCCTCGCCTAGGGGTCTTTTTACTAAGCCATGGTAAAAAGTGGCCTGCGGTAGTGTGGGTGCATGTTTTTGGCACGCACCGGGCCAGTTTTCATCACATCTGCAAAAAAGGCTTTTTAAAATGGGACGGGAAAAGGGCATGCGGTAAAATTGAAACAAGCACGCGCCTAAAACCAGCCTGAGCCCTTAACGCTACCCATTGATCTAGTGGTGAGGGCTCTTGTATGGTGACTGGTTGGCATGCACCAATTGCTTATTACTTATGGAAATGCCGTGCTTAGGAGGAAATAAATCATCCAGGTATTACGGGCACAAAGCAAATCTGAAATTACTGCCAGGGGGCAAGGTAGCCTGGTGGTAGTCTCGTTTTGGCATGCACTACATGTGAGTAGAGTCTAACATGCCTTTGTAAAATCTGCTCTAAAACCCAGGTGGATTCTATAACAATACGTGTAACTTAATTGGCTTAAGCTAATTAGTGTTGATAATGGCACTTAACAAGCAATAATGAGTACTAATTGGCAATTTAGAATTTATGAGTACATCTCGCTAAGCATATTCTGTAATGCACTGTGCCTAACTTCTCATGCATGCAGACAAAGAGGAGTGTGGTTATGGGAGAGGAAATGGGCATTTTGTTGGTGTTCTGAAATTTACATGCGTAGTTATAGAATATGGCCCTCTGTGCCTAAATCTACGCTCCAGGATTTACACCATTGGTATAAATGGATGCGCATGGTTTTAGACACTGGGCAACACTTATAGAATACACTTAGGTGAAAATGTTTTCCGTGTGGATTTTTAGGTGCCAGATATAGAATCTTCCCCACCCCCTCCACCAAAGTAGGGAAGTTATCGAGGTGTGGTAACAGTTGTGACTTTTACCGCACCATTTTTTTTTTACCAAGGGAATCATTGGCACAGGATACCATGGTATCTCAATAACACTGCTTGTGAGCAACCTTGCAAACAGTATTATTCTACTGTCCCAGGGAGCATCGGTCCACATCTTAAAGGGGCAGTCTGTACTGTCAGTCCACTGATCAAGGCCCTCAACTTAAGCCCCCCTCCCAGTACCCCCACTCCCACAAAGAATCCTACTTAAGCCCCCAGAGCATTCCGCCCTCCCCCCATGGCCTACCATTGCACATCCCTGGTAGTCCAGTGGGTCATGGGGCAGCACCGTGTTCAAAATGACAAGAGTAGAGGCCACCAAGAAAAGGGCAGAGTGTGGATCTAGGCTAGGGGATGGAGGGGTTATTTCAGGTACACAGAATCATCCTTAAAGTGGGCTGAATTCCCTAAATATACCTACTCTGACATTTTATGCTCATTAGGGGAATCCTACAATTGAAATGCAGATGCTATTCCTAATTCAAATAACTCTCAAACTGTTTCTTAAAAATAAAATGGCCACATTTCTGCTACACAGTTCATAATGTATTGATGGTATGAAATTGTTAGTAATGCAGGAGACATGAGCCTGTCCAGTGGTACTGCTGAAGATATAGTGTAAAGGTCACAGGCTTGAGGGATCAACTTACTAGAAGCAGTTAACATTAAGGAACTAAGCTTTGGATTCCAGGACAGAGCCAAGGGCCTTTCATGGTTACCAAAAACACAGGAGAAACGTATTAATTGGTTGTTAGAGGGTCTGTGTGCAGTGCATAATCTAATTCTAGAACTTTAAGTGCAACTTATACAATAGCGCTTTTTTAGTACCAATATTTTTCGGCGCCTTTTATACTATGCCATACTTTGTATTGTTGTTTGAATATTTTTACTGCTGTAATTGTATATTGCTTACATACACTGCCTTGAGTGAATTCCTTCAAAAAAGTAATAGATAAATAGATAAAGATTGAATTCAGACCAGAATGTATAAGGACAATAGAATTGAGCTGAGACAAAGGGTGATAGGCTGTTCTTGGTTTAGTGCTTTAGTGGCAGACAATGAAAGGGAACTATAATGGAGAAAATGTAATGGTTATAGTTCTTTATGGACTTGCGCACCTGGTACATGGAAGGTAAAGTGCTGGAGAAAGGCACTGAAAGGAATGGAGGAGTGGCATACCAAGGGGGGGCGGTGGGGGCGGTCTGCCCCGGGTGCACGCTGCTGGGGGGTGCTGCGCGCCATCAGCTTCATTTGTTTCCATGCTCCCTCTGCTCCGGAACAGGTTACTTCCTGTTCCAGGGCAGAGGGAGCATGGAAATGAACGAAGCTGACCGGCGCGCAGCACCCCCCCAGCAGCATGCACCCGGGGGGGTTCTTTTGCCGGGGGAGTGTCCTTTCGCCGGGGGGGGGTAATCACACTGACCACCCTTCAACATCTTCTGTCCTTCTGTGACTGTTCTCTTGTGCTTGACTGCTTAAATATTTTAAATTTAAATGCTTTACTTTTTGTCTATTAGATTGTAAGCTCTTTGAGCAGGGACTGTCTTTCTTCTGTGTTTGTACAGCGCTGCGTACACTTTGTAGCGCTCTAGAAATGTTAAATAGTAGTAGTAGTAGTAGGGGGGGGGGAATCGCGCTGCACCGGGGGAGGGCACTGCACCCAGGGGACAGGGCGCATCGGCGATCTGCCCCGGGTGTCAGCCCCCCTAGGAACACCACTAGGTGGTGGACTTTGGTCCTGGGGAACTGAGGAACTGAGTTCGATTCCCACTTCAGGCACAGGCAGCTCCTTGTGACTTTGGGCAAGTCATTTAACCCTCCATTGCCCCATGTAAGCCGCATTGAGCCTGCCATGAGTGGGAAAGCGCGGGGTACAAATGTAACAAAAAATAAAAAATATACAAATTTATTCTTATATTTAAAGGGCTTTCCCCATCACGTTCCTAAATTTAACATACTGAGCAAGTTAAATGCCCTTCTCCGAGCTGCCATGGCGGCCCAATTTTTTAGGGTATGCTCTACCCACTGCCTCCTGGCTCCACCCCTTGCAAACCTCATCTCTGCGACTGCTGCACCAACAAGCCCCCGCCTCCTCCAGCAGAAGGAAAAGCCTTAATAAAACATCATCCCCTGCCGTCATAGGGGAGTAGCCAGACATCTCTTCCCCCCCCCCCCCCCCAGTGATTGGGGAGTCACTTCACTCCTCTGACCCCTCCCCCCAGTACCTTTAAATCCTTTAGGTCTTTGCTAGCAGCAACAACTCATTCCCCTTGCTCATGCCATCTCAGAGCCTTCCCTCAGATGCAACTTCCTGTTCACAGGACAGGAAGTTGCATCAGAAGCAAGGCTCGGAGCCAGCGCAAGCAAGGGGAATGAGTTGCTGCCTGTAAAGAATTAAAAGGATTTAAAGGTACCAGGGGGAATTGGGGGGAAGTGGAGTTAAGTGATCCCATGATCTCCTGGAGAGGAGAGATGCCGGAGTCTTAAGCTGGCCACTTTGCCACTGCTGGGTGGGCTACACAACTGCTCCCATAGGACCAGTCTCATGATAACAGCTGTCAGTTTTGCAGCTCGTATCACGAGACTGATCCCATAGGATATGACATGTTGTTAACGCATCTTCTCCTGCCAATTGTGGAGCAGGTTGCTAAGTTGGGAGTTCTAGGCTCCGCAGCAGGATTGCAGGGGATGACCTTCAAAAGCAAGAGTCTTCCATTGAATGAGGGAGGCTTGGCAGGTGTTCCTTCTTGCACTAACTGACTGAGTACTAGATTCAGTGAAAGATTTCTAGACCTTTCTTTTGACAGATCCTGGACATCTTGGAATAGTAATCTTAAGACGGGCAGTGTAAGGGTTGTTTCCTGACATTCTTCCTTTAACAGTTTTACAGTTACGACTTCAGCAGAGGAGAACAAGAGAGCACTTGGCAGACCAGGGCATCATGGCGCGTGAGTATTGCACAGAATGACTTTCTCTGTCCACATTTCTTCATCAGATACAGTTGTCACTGACTAGTTATTCTCTTTTCAATCCATTGTTACCTTCTAGAGGAACAGTGGGAGATATTTCACAAATACGAGTTCGGAGGCTTTGGTTATGTAGATGCAAGAACCAGCTTGAGCACGTTCTTTGCCACCATTAGTGACTAGAGGGTCTTTTTTACAAAGGTGCATTAGCATTTTTAGTACATGCAAAATGCTAGAGATGCCCATAGGAATATATGGCCGTCTCTAGCGTTTAGCGCATGCTTATTTTTAGCGCAAGCTAAAAACACTAGGGCGTCTTTGTAAAAGGGCCCTTCAATGTCTCTAACTGTCCTTAACGGAAAATGTATATCAAAGCTTGTTACTTTTCATCACTATCATAAACCAATTTAATTTTAGGCAGTGTAAGAGCCTACAGTGACAGTATATTAGGATTTGGGGTTTTTTTTTTTGCTTGCTTCTGTGTTCAGTGTTTGGCAGCAGTTTTGGTTGTGTCTAATGATGTAAGATGTAATGGTATCACTGCCAGTGAGCACATAATTGCTTTTAAATATCGGGCCCATTTTACTGGGTGATGGAAATCAGAACAAATAATCAAGGACTGGTGTTAAACATGCTGGGCAGAAATTTTGAAAGGGGACCCAAAATCCATCAGCAGGCTGCATCTCCTTCAGATTTAGGCAAACTTGGGGCCCCTTGTATCATAGGGCAGCTGCCCTCTATGCTAAATACACACAAAAGCAAAAAGAGTGGGAAATTATAGACACTGGAACACTTCCTCTTCTTCGAGATGTGTCCTCCCTGCTTCTAGTCCAGACTTTTTAGGAGACTCTGAGGGGCATAATCGAACGTCACCGGCGATCTATTTTGTCGGCGGCACAACAGCTGGCTGGAACCGTATTTTAGAAAAAGATGGCCGGCCATCTTTTTTTTTCAATAATATGGTTTAGCCCGGCCAAATGCCAGAGTTCGCCGGGTTTGAGAGGGCCGGTTTTGTTTTTCAGCGATAATGGAAAAAAATGCTGGCCCTCTCAAACCCGGCGAAATCCAAGGCATTTGGTCATGGGAGGAGCCAGCATTAGTAGTGCACTGGTCCCCCTGACATGCCAGGACAGCAAATGGGCACTCCAGGGGGCACTTCTAAAAATGTTTTAAAAATACACAAATAGCTTCCAGGTGCATAGCTCCCTTACCTTGTGTGCTGAGCCCCCCAGATCCCCCCCCACAACTCTACACCATTATCATAGCCCTTATGGGTAAAGGGGGGCACCTACATGTGGGTACAGTGGGTTTTGGGGGGGCTTGGAGGGCTCAACACGTAGCACCACAAGTGTAACAGGTAGGGGGGGGGGGGCGGACCTGGGTCTGCCTGCCTGAAGTGCACTGCACCCATTAAAAACTGCTCCAGGGACTTGCATACTGCTGTCAGGGAGCTGGATATGACATTTGAGGCTGGCATACAGGCTGGTAAAAAAAGGTTTTTATTTTTATTTTTTTAGTGTGGGATGGGGGTTGGTGACTACTGGGGGACTATGGGGAGGTCATCCCCCATTCCCTCCGGTGGTTATCTGGTCAGTTGGGGCACCTTTTTGAGGCTTGGTCGTGAAAATAAAAGGACCAAGTAAACCCGGTGAAATACTGCTTAACGCCGCTTTTTTTTTTCCATTATCTGCAAAAGCCGGCCACCTGGTAGCCATGCCCATGCCCGCCCATGTCCTGCCTTCGCTACGCCGCTGACATGCCCCCTTGAACTTTCGCCGGCACAGCGACAAGAAAGCGGCAATGGTGTCAAAAAAGCCGCTTTTGATTATACAGATTTCGCCACTTTTGAGAGATCGCCGGCCATCTCCCGATTTATGTCGGAAGATCGCCGGCGATCACTTTCGAAAATAAGCCTGTCTGTCTGTCAGGTCTCTTTCCACTACTCCTGGACTAGCAGACAACTCCCAGAACCTGCAAAACTGCACCAGAATTCTATCCTCGTACACTCACACAGGGCTCTTTGAACCCAATGGGTTTCCGAACAGATAATTTTGCAGTACTTATTTTCATTATACATCCAAGCTTTCCACCCTGTGCCATGTAAGGACTTTCCACAACCCAGGACTTCTTCCTTCAGGCCTTCCCCAGCCTGGATGCAGGAATGCACCCTCTCCTCATTTGTAGCAGGTTGCCTAAGTTAGGGGCCCTTTTACTAAACCATGTTAAATGGTACCATTTGCTTAATGTGAGGGAAAAAAGACTTGCTGCAAAATACAGTAATATTTCTGTAGTCCCGTGTTAAGTACTAATGGAAAAATTAGCATGGGACCTGGAAAAAAAAGCCCTATTTTTGGGCTGCATTAGAAATGGGCTTTGTGTATGGGAAGCTCCTGCATTAAAATGCTCTAAGCCATAAAAGCAGAAGAACATAAGCGTTGCCATACTGGTACAGATCGAAGGTCCATCAAGCCCAGTATCCTGTTTCCAACAGTGGCCAGTCAAAGGTCATAAGTACCTGACAAAATCCCAGAATAGTAAAACAGATGTTATGTTGCTTAACCTAGAAATAAGAAGTGGATTTTCCAAAGTCCATCTTAATAATGCCTTGAGGTGGCGGTAAAGGGCTCCCGCGCTAACCTGGCGGTAACTGGGAAGCAAGCGGTGCTGCCCAATTACTGCTGGCTAACTACCTACAAAAATATTTTTCAAATATTTCTGCTAGTGCCAGAAATGCTGCACGCTGGGGGTGGAATTACTATCGGCACCTGCATTGGGCCGGCAGTAGCTCCTAATTGGCGCACAGTAAGCCCACGGTGGGCATACCGCTGCTTAGTAAAAGGGCCTCTGAGTTAACACTGAAGCGCACATTAAGGGGTAATTCTGTACAGGTCATTTAAAGTTAGGCGCTAAGTGTGAATTCCACAACTGTAATTACTCTGGTAACTATCATTATCAGGGCTTTTTTTGAGGGGGTACTTGGGGGTACTGAGTATTGGCACCTTTTCCATTGTCTGTTAAAATTGACCCATGGACCCCAAGTTTTAATGAAAGAGCTCAGGCTCTACACACCAATTCTGTCTTGTCATAGATTCTGGGACTGGTTGCAGGGGGCCTGGCTATTATGGGTTGGGTCCTTCAATAATCACCCCATTCCTGAAGGGTGGCCTAGCATTTGAGTACTGGCACCGTTTTTGCTAGGAAAAACGCACTGATCATTATAGAATACTAGTGGAATCATGCCCGTTTCCTCAACAATGAAACGGGCCCTAGGAAGGCTGTCATGTAAGGTTTTTTTTTTTTCTTTTTTTTCTCTCTCCCCTGCCCTCCCCTCCATGTCCAGCGATTCTCTCCTTTACTATCCTCCATCCATGTCCATCAATTCGCCTCTGCTCTGCCCTTCCCTTTCTCTCCTCCCCTTGATTTGTACCTGAACGTTCTCTGGCTGGCTGGCGCTGGCTTCCGTTCCATTCGTAACATCTCCTGATGTCAGCCAGCCTCCAGCGTTCCATTCCCTCTCACTGTTCCGCCCTCTGACATCATTACGTCTTGACGCGAGGGCGGGACGGTGAGGGGGAATGGAACGCTGGAGGCTGGCCCGATGTCAGGCGATGTTTCAAACCCAGGCAGCCAGACATGGAACGTTGGAGGTGCAGATTATTATATAGGATTAGCATAAACTGTGCCCACTTTTGCCATGTCAAATGCTGGTCTAAATGCTCAGCCTAAATGCTGTCAGTTGCATGCGTAACTGACAATATTCTGTAACCGTAGTGCGCAAATGCTGGATGCATCCCTGCCCCTCCCACATCCTACACCCCCAGCAGTTATGCGCTATAGAATTTACATATGTAATGGCAAGTTAGTAGCAATTAGCACCAATTAACTCCAATTATCACCTGATTTATTAATTTCTGTAACTGGCAACTATTCTACAATCTGGAATGCACAGTTTTACCCGCTAGGCCTAAACTTTGTGCACACAAGATTATAGAATGAAGGAGTAAACCACTAGGACATTTGAGACCAGGGTCACACAGAGAAAATGAGCACTGAAGCTTGTTTTACATCTCCTCAGTATAGTTAGTTTCCTGAAATTTGTTTTTGTGACCAGTTAGGGCCTAGCTCTATATACCTCCAAGTCAAACCTTAGGGCTCTCTAGGCGTATGAAGCATTCATATACGCTAAGAGAAGAAGGTATAACTTCAGATCCCTGCTGTAACACAAAACTCACACACAACAGGTTATCACTATCAATTAATTAATCTAATGCTTGATTCCACTGTGAAACTGTATCCCAAATGCCTTTGGTGCTAAAGTGATAACTACACTGCTAATGAAGGAGTTAATACATGAATGGGCTCCTCCCCTCGGCCAGTTCATACCAAACGGTTTTTCATAGGCAGGATCAGTATTTTGGCAAAGCGAGTGTGTCTTCCTTTATATTTCAGCTTTGGGTAATCAGCTCCAGCAATGAGACACATGGGACAAAGGGAATAAAGAACAGATCGTGAGAAAAATGTCCTGGAAATAATGGATGGATGATGAGAGGAAATGCAGAGACAATGCATCTGACAAATGTCAGTACTGAGCAGACACTGATTGGGGCTTCTTATTATTTTTTTTCTTTTTTATTGTGCTTTGGGGCATAACCGCAAGAATGCATTGTTTTATTCTGACTGAAGGCTGCATGTGCTGTGGAAATCCTGTTTCTAACTTGGCTCCATTTGGTGGAGGGAATGACTGCAGAATTGCCAGAATCATCTGTTTATAAACACAGCTGGATTATGCACACGCGCTCCTAATTCTATATATAGCGCTTAACCTTGCACAAGTAAGATATGGGTATGTACCTAATTTACATGCACAATTGATTAACAAGCCAATTAGCGCCAATAATTGGGTACTAATAATTGGCACTAATGTGTATTAATTGAAATTTTGGGCGCACATCTTTAGGTGCCTGGATCCTCACGTAACTTTTATGCATGGATCTGAAAAGGGGGTATGGCCATGGGAGGGGCATGGGCAGATTGGGGCATTCCTGGAATTTACACACAGCTTTATAGAATAATAGAGATCTGTGTATAAGTTAGGCATGAGAATTGATGTAAACCCTTGTGCCTTAAACTGGGTGTGGATCCCGGTGATAAACGCTGTCCTATAAATGGTTCCCAATTCTCCGAGTGCCGTTTATAGAATAGCACTTAACACTAATTTTTATATGTGCCCAAATTTGGGTGCCATTTATAGACTTAAGTACATAAGTATTGCCATACTGGGAAAGACCAAAGGTCCATCGAGCCCAGCATTCTGTTTCCAACAGTGGCCAATCCAGGTCACAAATACCTGGCAAGATCCCAAAAATGTACAAAACATTTTACACTGCTTATCCCAGAAATAGTGGATTTTCCCCAAGTCCATTTAATAATGGTCTATGGACTTTTCCTTTAGGAAGCCGTCCAAACCTTTTTTAAACTCTGCTAAGCTAACCGCCTTTATCGCATTCTCTGGCAACGAATTCCAGAGTTTAATTACATGTTGAGTGACGAAAACGTTTCTCCGATTCGTTTTAAATTTACTACATTGTAGCTTCATCGCATGCCCCCTAGTCCTAGTATTTTTGGAAAGCGTGAACAGACTCTTCACATCTACCCATTCAACTCCACTCATTATTTTATAGACCTCTATCATATCTCCCCTCAGCCGCCTTTTCTCCAAGCTGAAGAGCCCTAGCCGCTTTAGCCTTTCCTTATAGGGAAGTCATCCTATCCCCTTTATCATTTTAGTCGCCCTTCTCTGCACCTTTTCTAATTCCACTATATCTTTTTTGAGATGCGACGACCAGAATTGAACACAATATACGAGGTGCGGTCACACCATGGAGTGATACAAAGACATTATAACATAGTAACATAGTAGATGACGGCAGAAAAAGGTCTGCCAATAACATCCAATAACTTCCTCATTTTTGTTTTCCATTCCTTTCCTAATAATACCTAGCATTCTATTTGCTTTCTTGAGGCCATAGGGGTTGTTTTACTAAGCTGCAGGGGAAAAAGGGCCCTGCAATACGTTTTTCCCATGCACAGGGGCCGCTTTTACCACAACGAGAAAAAGTCCCTTTAAAAAAGTCTCTTGGTGGCCCTGATGGTGATGGTGCACATTATTTCCTAGTCATGCACATGCTTTCCTAATAGTGCATGCTTTTTTCAGTGCATTATTTAGGAAATATATATGCTTCTGTAACTTGATTTAGAAAAAAAAGTTGATTAGCTATTATTGTGACCGTATCCCAGAGCTGCCAAATGACTCAGTTTAAGGAGACAGACTTGACTAGATGAGTTTCTTTTTAATTTTAAATCTGAAGCATTATGGTAGTTGTAGGCCCTGAATCTACCAATTTGAAACTAGTACCGCAGATAATTAGGATGGGGTTGTCAGAAATCCAGGATTCACCTTGATTGCCCTCATTGACTGGTGTCACTTGAGATCTCTCTGTGCTTTGGGGCCAGCCTAACCATTAGCAAAATAGGAGGATGCCTAGGGTGGCAGCTAGAGAGGGGCAACAATCAGCAACAGTCTAAGTTAAACAATGGATCCTGACAGCCTCACAAATTCAAAGAACCATCCAGTGGCATAGCCAAGGGTGGGCTTGGGTGGGCCCAAGCCCACCCAAGCAGCAGCACATCTATGATGTGGCTGGCAGGGATCCCCAAGCTCCACCAGCCGAAAATTCCCAACAACTATCCCGCCTGCATACCTTGTAAATAACAGATCTTCGTCTGCATTGAGCAGCAACTGATACTGCTCGCACCAACCCCACAGCCTTCCCTCTGATGTATTCCTGGAGCCTATGTGGA
The DNA here is from genome assembly GCF_901765095.1 of Microcaecilia unicolor. Lineage (NCBI taxonomy): Eukaryota > Metazoa > Chordata > Amphibia > Gymnophiona > Siphonopidae > Microcaecilia > Microcaecilia unicolor. The sequence continues at coordinate 298,447,301 of NC_044036.1, read as the reverse complement.
AACAGGAAGTTGCATCAGAGGGAATACTGTGGGGCCAACATGAGCTGTGTGTATTAGTTGCTGCTCGCTGCCGGTGAAAAGCTGCTATTTAAAAGGTATGCAGGGGAAGGGGGATGTTTGAGAGACCCTATGACATGCAGGCGAGAAAGGGAGAACAAATCACTTGTGGGACAAAGTGGAGTTCTTGGGCCCAGGCCCACCCAAAATTGGGTGTCTGGCTACGCCCCTGGAACCATCTGCACTTTCTTTGACCTGCAAGTAAATTGCTTTTGGAAATTGCTAGGAATGGGCATCCAGAAAGTTTGTATTTTGTTTCCAGGGTTTTTTTTTCTTCCATGTGTAAATGAATCTTAAGAGCATGCACTAAGCACACACAGTACATACTCTTCTTAAAGAGTGCACTCTTTCCTCATAGATGCACACACGTGAACCATATGTAAAAACAATACATCATGAAAGAGCGTGCATTATATGCAAATAGCATGCACTCTTAATGGAGAATGTGCATTGGGCTATATTCTATATATGGCACCACAAAATTCAGTGTCAAAAAGCGCTATTCATTAAGCTGCTCTTAAAGTTAGGCACGGATTATAGACTAGCACTTAGCCGGGGACTCGTACCTAACACCAACTGAAATGTGATGCAAATGTACATGCCTATCCTGATTATTTTATGACAACACACGTTATTTGTAGGAACGCCTCCGTTCCACCCATGAGCTTCCCATTTCCACACCCCCTTTTTCAGATTGTGCGTAAAAATTCAGTTAAATTTAATTAGTGCTAATTTGCTTATTTAAATTGCACATGCAAATTGAGCACACGCCCAAATTTAAACATGCAGTCTTTGGCAACTTTTACAGAATTGGGGGAGGATTATGTGCACACAGTGGGGAATTCCATTTCTGCTCACAATTTATAGGTGCCGGATAGCATTGGCACTAAACGGTATTCTTTAAAGGGCATGCACTCTTTAAAAAAATATTTCCTAGTGCTGCTTCCCACACCTAACTCTGGGCGTCAGACTTACGCCTGCTGAAACCTGGTGCCCAAGCTGGGTACAGAAACCCAATATCCCATAACACTGCACCAAATGTTTTGGAATGTCCTTGACCTGCCTAAGCCCCTCCCATGGCCATGCCCCTTTCTTGTTGCACACTATGGGGGCCCTTTTACTAAGTGGCAGTAAGCCCACCGTGGGCTTTACCACTGCCAGTCGAGCTACCGCTGGCCCAACGTAGGCACCGGCGGTAGTTCCACCCCCAGCACGTAGCATTTCTGGCACTAACATGTTACTCAGCGGTAGTCGGGCAGCACCGCATGCTACCTAGTTACTGCCGGGTTAGCGCAGGAGTCTTGAGGTGGCGGTAAGTGCTCCCCTCGCATGGCCACGCGGTAATAACAAGCTTGCCACGTGGCCATGTCTTTTTTTTTTTTAATATCCCACATGACAAACAGGGATGAAATAATACTATACATATGAATAAATAAAATGTGAAGATGGTGAATCTCAGTTATCTGAGCAATGACACACCCAGCTGGATGCATCATTGCTTAGATAACTGATGGGTTCTTTTACAAAGGTGTGCTGAAAAACGGCTTGGGTAATGTAGGCGCGGGTTTTGGGCACACGACGATCCATTTTTTTAGCGCACCTGTAAAAAAAGGCCATTTTAAAAATTTTTGCTGAAAATAGACGTGAGGCAAAATGAACATTGCCGCTCGTCCATTTTGGGTCTGAGACCTTACCGCCAGCCATTGACCTAGCAGTAAAGGCGCAGTAACCGGGCGGTAATGACTTTCACGCGCCAAATGCCACTCGGCGCACATCCGTAAATAAAAAATATATTTTTTTAGACGCATGGCAAAAATGAAATTACTGCAAGAGCCACGTGGTTGTTGGGCGGTAACTCTATTTTGATGCGCGTTGGGCACGCACAGACACACGGTTTATTAAAAAAGACCCCTGAAAGTCTCTATCTTCTTCACATTTATTTGTATAAGTAGAATTATTTCATCCCTGTTTTTCTGGTGGGATATTTTCTTTTTTGTTGTATTTTGTATATTCCTTTGTTTGGTTTTTGTGTTTTGAAAAAAATTTTTCAGCCTTTTTACCCGCTGAAGCAAAAATGGCCATACCACTAGCGCAGGGCCCTTTTTACCACACCCAGCCAGATGAGTGTGCAAATCCTAACTGGTGCCAATTAACATCAGTAATTGGTTGTTAGCATCTAATTATTGCTCGGTTAACAGCTCATTAGCCAATACATTTTGTGCGCATCTCTGAAGCACACCCAAATTTTCATTGCCATATATAGAATCCGGGGCATAGTGTGTGCTCTTATCAGCAGACGACATTTACATATAATGCAAAGTATAATACTTAAAAATATGATTCCATTTAGGCATTTTTCATAGGATTGTTGTGGGAAGTGGTGTTGAGATGGTCATGATTGTTGAGTTTAATTATCAAAAACTCAGGAGGGGAGGCATTAGGCTGAAGGTTCACCTAGGGTGCCTCATGCCCTTGTACTGGCTCTGCTGTGCTTTATGACCCTGATGCCTGCAGGGATTTTAAATATACCCCTCCCCCTCCTATTCATAACAATGGGAAAGGCTAAGGAGGAGGAGCCTTAAAATCTTTAAACATTACTATCCCTCAGGAATGAAATAATAAAAACTGAATAAAAATAGAACCTTAAGGACTTTGTTTACTTTAACTGCCAAATAAATTATCTAAAATGAAAAAAAAGTCTGAAGTATTCCTGACAAGTAGAATATTCCCAGGGTGCAGGGTGCTGGGCTGTAAGTAAGTCAGGTCAGGTTGCAGTTCTAAAACCATCTGATTACAGCACATTACTTCACAACTGGGGGTCAGCCTGCAGGATATTCCCAGACCCATAAAACTGGACATCTTGGTAAAGGAAAATACAAGAGATAAGCGTCAGCGTGAAGTAAATATTCTCTGCTAGGTCCAAAAAACTGAAGCTCACAAAGAAATGTAATTTCAGAGCAGGAAAATGTGACAAAGGCACACACACAAAAAAATTAATCCCAATTATCTTTGGTGTCATGGACCTGCTTTTTTTTTTTTTTTTTTTTTTTGTTACAGCCTATTGTGTAACTAGTGAATAGACCTGGGTGGCTTTATATTGGAGATACATTGCTAGTGTTTATTTCATATGTGATATAGTGTTTGAGTGGTGGAAGATAAAAGTGGTATAGAAATAGAATAAAACAGAACTTTCACATGCACTGTGATATTCAGAGTTGCCACCCGACCCGATTCAGTCCTGGCAGAGGTTCTGCCCCACTGCATCTATCGACTTCTCTTTCTGCTTTTCCTACAGAAATTGAAACTACAACCAATCCATTGATGTAGAAGGTCAAATCCAGAATCAAATCTGGTTGCCGCCCATGTGGTATGCGGTCTGTATTCATTGCACCATGTGAGCTCTAGAACGCTTTTTGGCACAGTTGATCTATTAAAAAAAACCCTTAACAGTAAATCCTGAGAGCATGAGACCAGCAAATGTGGCTTAAGAGTAAGGTCCATGCCTGTCAAGGTATGTGCAAAACAAACCACACTGGAAACCCTCACTTGCAAGAGAGAATCCAGTATTAGTGTTATTGCAGGGCTGACCCCTCAGCCAAGGAATCCACAATGAAAATGTGTGAGATTAGACTTGCATGTGTGGCAATTCTATAACCGGGCACCATAAATTTGGCGCCTAGATGCAGCGCTAGGGTTACCATATTTGGTCCCCCTAAAAAGAGGATACATGCCCCACCCCCATTACACCCCCACCCTGCCTCTGCCACGTATCACCCCACCCCTTTCACTCCCCACACCCCCCCTAAGGGTGTCCTATTCCCTCCCCTTACCTTACTCTATTGTCCTGGTGGTCTAGTGACCTCTTCGGGGCAGGAAAGAGCCCCCTTTTCCCTGCCTGGAGCGCTGCCCTGCATTCTCTCTCTTCCCCTTGCATTCTCTCTCTTCCCCTTGCAATGCCGACAGTCACGGCGCTGATTCAAAATGGCCACTGAAAGTTGAAGCGGCCTCTTACACTCATTTGAAGGCGATATCACTCTCACATTTTTGAGCCACTTTGCTCACTTATCAGAGCCTCAGCACCAGTGCGCTGATCTGATCACTGCTTACATGAGGGGCAAGCTTAGCAGAAAAAAAGCCATGTGGCCTAACTGGTAGGAAGAAATCTGAACACACTTTCCTGTATACTTTGCTCCCCCTATCCAGGGCCACTTTTACCAATGGGCAAAGGGTACAGCTGCCCCAGGCCCCAACCTATAAGGCACCCAGCTGCCCTGTTGCACAGTGGTAAATTATTCTGTTTTTCTTCTCACACGCCCCCCCCCCCCCCCCCCCCCCCCCCCCGTGAGTCCTCCATCTCTTCCTTCCACCCACCCTCTCCCATCTTTGCAGTACTTTGGCACCGGCAATTAACACAGTCAACTTCTGCTGGCATCGGTGCCTCTTCTCAGGTGTGTCCACCCTAGGTGGAAAACAGGAAGTTGCATCAAAATAGGCAGGATGCACCTAAGAAGAGGCCCTGATACCGGCAGAAGGTTGACTTGTCTTAAATGCTGGTGCCAAAGTACTACGGAGGTCTGCCGGGATGGGAGAGAGTGGGTGGAAGGAAGAGTGGGGTGTGGAGAAGAGGGAAAGAGAGGGTGACAGGTGCCAGACCACAGGAGCAGGCCATGGAGATATGTGACCTTGAGGTGGAGTTTGGATTGGGGAGCATGGTAAGAAACAAGAGAAGCTAAGCAAGGGAACAGAGAAGGGCATAGAAAATTAAATGCTGGGCAGGGAGGTACAGGGATGCAGAAGGTCAATTGGATGGACAGGTAGAGGGTACACAGAGGGATACTACTGGAAAGTGGGGGAGATGGGGATATAGGGGACAATGCAGGAAAAGTGATGAGATAGGGATACAGTGGTACAATGCTTTAAAGATGGGGAGATGAGGATACAGGGGACAAAGCTGGAAAAGGGGTGAGAGAGAAATATAAAGAAGCAATGCTGGAAAGGGGGGAGATAGTGGATGATGGATGCAATGCTGGAAAAGGAGAGAGATGAAGACATGGGGGTAATGCTGGAAACGGAGGGAGATGGGGACTCAAGGAAATAGGGACATGGGGTTAATGCTGGAAAAGGGGGAGATGGGGATGCGGGAGGTAATGCAGAGAGAAGAAATGTCAGATGGTCAGGACAGGGGCGTATCTGCGTGGGGCCACAGGGGCCTGGGCCCCTGCAGATTTCGCCCTGGCCCCCCTCCCCGCCGTCAACCCTCCCCCGCTGCTTACTTTTGCTGGCGGGGGGCCCCAACCCCCGCCAGCCGAGGTCCGACCCGAAGTCTTCATATTTCGTCTTCCTCTGACTCCTCCGTGGCCATGCTGTAAGTAACGCTGCTGATTCGTTGAATCCAGTTCGGAGTCTGATGTCGCAGCACGTTGCACGCGCGTACAATGTGCTGCGACATCAGACTCCGAACTGGATTCAACGAATCAGCAGCGTTACTTACAGCATGGCCACGGAGGAGTCAGAGGAAGACGAAATATGAAGACTGCGGGTCGGACCTCGGCTGGCGTGGGTTGGGGCCCCCCGCCAGCAAAGGTAAGCAGCGGAGGAGGGTTGACGGCGGGGGGGGGGGTGGAGAGTGGTGGCGGCGGGGAGGAGAGAGGCAAAAATGTGCCCCCCTCTCTGGCTCTGCCCCCCCCCCTACCGCCGGATTCCAGATACGCCCCTGGGTCGGGAGACCCTGCAAAGATAGAAGAAACAGAAAAGAGATGCTGAGACCAAAGGAAATGGAATAATAAGTTGTTGAAACAACAAAGGTAGAAAAAAAGTATATTTTGAATTTCATATTAATTGGAATATCTCTGAAACTTTGCAATTCCGTTTGTATATTTCTCTTGTTGGCTTTATATGCAGAGTCTGATTTCTTGAGGTTCCAATTCAGATTTTAGCGTTCATATTGCTAGTATTGATGTGTGGTTTGTTGTTTCACATTTGTTGAGGGTCTGTCTGTAATTTGTGCTTGTATTTTTCTGTGTAGAAATCTGTAGCAGTCTTGTCCTTTTTTTTTTCTTCACTAGGTGGTTTAGAGTTCTAGGGCTGCTGTTTCATGGATAAGTTTGTTCTTTTGAATCCTGGGAGTTAGTGCTGTTATGGTATCTGAGTGTGTTTTGTGCACAAGTTTGTAATAGTGTTTTGCATTGTGTGCTGGCCTTTCTGATATTTCATCAAAACATTAATATAATTTTAGTTTGTTATAACATGAGATGGGGGGTTAGAACACTTGGGTGGATATCTTATAGCAGACTTTTGAATGATCTGTTTTTAATTTTAAGGCACTGCCTCTCAAGGGTTTTTTTAATACAGTTGAATAGTTTCCATAGATATATATATGTGGTTTAGTGTTCAAAAGTGCTGGAAAGAATTGAGTTTAAAAGGTGTAACATGCCATGATACAGAAATCCATTTTTAGGTTCACTCGTTAGGAAGGCTGCTGGCTATTTTTTTTATTAAGACCACAATCCCTTCATCACTGGGCCAAATTTATACCCCAAATGTAACTCATTGGCCTTCAGTCTCACCTGTTGGGATGGGCCAACCTTGGTATCTCTGCACTCTGGTCCAGCATTTTTCCTCCCCTTCCCTTCTGCTCTAACAGTTTTCTCCCTTGCTCCCCCCTCCCCCTACAACCCCTGCCAGTCCCACTGCTTTAAGCAAAATAAATAAATATATATATAGTATAGAGCTGCTGTCTAGGTTGCAAAGCTGATGGCTCTGCTGGTCCTGCCTCTTCTTAAAAACGGGAAGTTCATGTCAGAAGAGGCAGAACCAGGGTTGCCAGGTGGAAATTTTTTTTCCCACCCAAACGAGCCCAAAACCCGCCCAATGTCAAACCCCGCCCCTGACACCCCCATCTCCGCCGTCATCAACCCCGCCCCTGCCGTCATCGGCCCCGCCTCCCCATTACTGGCCCCACCCCGAACGTCATCGGCCCTGCCCAGAATGTCACTAACCCCGCCCAAAGCGTCACTAGCCCCGCCCCTGCGGCCTGAAAAACCGCAAAAAAAACCCGCCGAAAGACCCCAAAACAAGCCCAAAAAACCGCAACCCGCCGCGGGCAAAATTTCCCGCGGCGGGTCGCAGAAAACTGCCCAATTGGGCGGGAAAACCGCCCACCTGGCAACACTGGGCAGAACCTGCAGAGTCATCAGCGTGACCTAGACAGCGGCTCCACACCTTTATACTGCATTTGTGTTCAGCAGGAAGTAGTTTGGTTGGCAGGGGGCCAAGAAAGTTGTGCCGCTGGCCCTGGGGAGGGGGCACTGATCTATAAAAGTTTGCCGAGGGCCCCATAGATGGTTAAAGCGGCCCTGCTCTTATCCTATCCCTTTTCATTTACTTACAAGCAGGGGCGTATCTGAACTGCGGCGGTAGGGGGGCCAGGGCCAGAGTGAGGGGGCACATTATAGCCCCCCCCCCCCGCCGCCATTGCCGATCCCCCTCCCCCCAGCCGCTGCCATTGCCAACCCTCCCCCTCCGTTGCTCGCCTACCTTCGCTGGCGGGGGACCCCAACCCCCGCCAGCCGAGGTCCGCATCCTCCTGCCGCTGCCGGCTGCCTTTAAAAGAATTCCGTCAGCTGGCGGGGGACCCCAACCCCCGCCAGCCAAGCCGAGGTCCTTTCATTTTTCCACTGAAGCTGGCGCCGAAAGTTTCTTTTGAGTCTGACGTCGCTGCACGTTGTACGTGCAGGACGTCAGACTCAGAAACAGAATGAAATGAAAGGACCTCGGCTTGGCTGGCGGGGGTTGGGGGTCCCCCGCCAGCTGACGGAATTCTTTTAAAGGCAGCCGGCAGCGGCAGGAGGACGCGGACCTCGGCTGGCGGGGGTTGGGGTCCCCCGCCAGCGAAGGTAGGCGAGCAACGGAGGGGAGGGTTGGCAGCGGTAGGGGGGTCCAGGGCGAAATCTGCGGGGGCCAGGCCCCTGAGGCCCCACGCAGATACGCCCCTGCTTACAAGTCCTCTGAAACCTAAGCCCACATTTTTAGCCTCTGACTGGAGGGCAGAGGATTTACTCTTTTTGTTTCCACTCTGTATCCTTTCAGATGCTCCCTATACCCGGGAATTCAGTGCCAGACCTCAAGACATGGCCCAGCATTGAATTTCCAGGTTTAATGCTCACAACAGTCAGCAAAATACTGATCGCTGCTAGGTGAATATCGAGCCCCATGTTTATAGCCAATTTATGGTATGAAAGCATCATAATAATCATTCACAATTAATGGGGGTTTTTTGGCTGGCATATAAAAGTAAATAAATCAGTACTCATGAAATAGAATATGAGTATAGTAGATCTGGAAGGGTCCTCAGGAGGACAGCTCACGTGTACATGAACCATATCAAATGTTTGGCTACGGTTGTCTTTAAAAAAAGTAGTTACAGCAGTGCCTGTTCCCCCTAAGTAACTCATTCTGGTGTTGATTCATCATTTGTTACAAGCCACTTTGTTAAAAGAATTTTTAAAGGCAGGGTGCCAGTATTCAAATAAATATTTTATCAAGTTGTCCTAATGCCTAACCCAAAATCTACCCTGCTTTTCAGTTTTCTATTCTGGGAAAGAACAGTCTGGAAGGAACAGAACTTTCTTCCTTTCAGCAGTGCTCAAAAGTTTTGTTTTGTTTTTTTTCCACCCCTAGTTATTTTGGTTGGAGTGAAAGGGGTTCAGTTTGTACTCGAGTACTCTCTGCTTCTGCTGTTTTTGTTGCTTTCTCTGAGACTCCTTCCTTCTGGTTCCTCATGAAACAGCTGGTCAATCCATTGGCTACATCACAGTGGTCACTTCCATACAGGAGTATAAGTAGTGCACAGTACATTAATTACAACTTGCTCCTCTAAGGGCCTTAAAATGAGAGTCACCCTTTTTTGATATGAGGAGGAGGGGAGGGGGTCAAGGAAGCAAAGCTTAATATTTAAAAACAGGGAAATATTACTTTACGGAAAGGACAGTGGATGCATGGAGCAACCTCCTAGTGGCGGTAGTAAAGACAATATTGTCTGAATTCAAGAAAGCATATAGGACTGGCATGTGGGATCTCTGAGGGGTGGAAGAGATAGTGGATGATGTGGATGGGCAGACTAGATGGGCCATATGGCCTTAATCTGCCGTTATTGTCTATGTTTCTATCTTTATGGGAAGGGTGATAAGGTGATCATGAATATTGCGTTGAATCATCAAAATCTTAGGGAGGACCACTAAAGTTTAATTGAGAGGGGGGCACAAGGCTGAACGAAATCACCTAATATTTGTTTATCTCCTTGGTTTTTTTTCCCCATTGCACATATGGTTGTTTAGACCTGGTGTTCTTAGGAAACTGGAAGTACAAATCTATTCATGCAATATGAGTAAAACAAGGACGGCATTCACCTTCTGTTATGATATGGTGCTTTCTGGGCACCTTAACTACTCCATTGCTACAGCTGACCACCACCTACTCCTTTCCTTTCCATTTCATTGAAATACCTCAACTGAGACTACTGTAAGACCCACAGACCACCATTATCCATAGGCCTGTCTGACTCACATTAGAGAGCTTAAGGTTTTGAGGGAGAAATAATCAAACTGTCTATCAATGCAAAAGCTGTTGGGTTTGCACCAGTAACCACATAAAAATTATTTTGCTTTCAAAAATTACTCGGACACTTGTGTCTGCTTTTATAAAGCAAAAACAATGCAGGTAGCTTGAGTAATTAAAACTATGCATTCTGTTTCCACCACTGTCCTATTCCTTCCCCTGGAAATGATTCAGAACACGGTGGACAAACTTACCTGTGTTGTAGAACAATTTGGGTAATTTAACCTGAACTGTGTATGAGAAATTTTGAAAGCGCTTTATTCTGTGGATAAAATGCTATTTTTACCTTCAGAAATAGTTTTGTGATGTGTCTTCTAAAGGAAATAGAAAGCTAGTGCTTCTGTTGCCCCATTGCATTTATGGAATTGTAGTTCCTACTTCCCTAAGAATGAAGAAATCCCAAAGGGAAAATCCAGGACCGGCTTGACCTAAAGTAATTTAGAAATCCTGTTGAGTTGGAGCAAGCATTCCACAAGTGACTCAGGAAAGTTCTGCTCTTTAAGCATCCCCTGACTGATTTTCCAACTAATCATCCTGCTTTTCCTGTGTTTGTGATTCTAGCACTGAAGAGTCCAGGGGCGTTCCACGAACAAAGGAAAAGTTTGGAGAGAGCTAAGGTAATTGCCACTAATATCTAAACCCCTTCCCAGAAACACACTTATAAACCTTCCATGGATGCTGAACAGAGCTAGGGACCCTTTCTAGGGCTACCATGGGGAGCCTGACTCCATTCTGGTTGCTCACATAGGAATGTGAACTTCTGGCTTTCTTAGATAAACTGGAAGGACCTGCCCGTAGATCCTTAGTGGCAAAACCAGGAGTGACTCTGTCTTTTTATGACATGGATTCATGTATTAACCCTAGCAGATTATTCTAGAAACACTGTTAAGTCCCACAGCTGCTAAGTTACCCTTTTCTAAAACAGGGGCGTATCTGGACATCAGCGGTAGGGGGGGCCAGAGCCGAGGTGAGGGGGCACATTTTAGCTATCCCCTGCCACCACCAGTCCCACCTCCAACAAGTTTGACCCCCCCCCCCCTCTCGACTCGTCCACCATCCATCGCCGTCTGTACCTTTGCTGGCAGGGGACCCAACCCCCGCCAGCTGAAGTCTTCTTCCTGCGTTTGGTTTCTTCTGAGTCTGACGTCCTGCTGCACGTACAACATGCAGGACATCAGACTCACAGAAACGGAACGAAGCCTTGCGATCTGCAGAAGAAACCAAACGCAGGAAGAAGACTTCGGCTGGCGGGGGTTGGGGTCCCCCGCCAGCAAAGGTACAGACGGCGACGGCGGGGGGGGGGGGGGTTGAGAGGGGCGTGGCAGGGGGGTCCAGGGCCAAATTTACGGGGGCCCAGGCCCCCATGGCTCCATAGCAGCTACACCCCTGTTCTAAAATGGAGACTTTTTAGCAAGTTCTGGTTTTCAACTTACATTTCAAAAGCAGTATTGAAGTGTTAATATTACCCATTGAAAGCAATGCAAATCCCGTAAAACATCAGGATAGGGTGGCCTGAAATCCAGACTGGTCTATAAACCTCCCTCTTGGAACTTGATAACTGGGTAGCCATCCCACAGAACATATATAGTATCAGACACCTGCAAAGCATTTGTGGCTGCTCCAGCATTACTCCCCTAGCCCCATCTTGACCAAGCATTCTGTCTCTCCCATTCTCCTTCTCCCTTCACTCTTTCTTCATTTCTCCCTTCCGGTACTTTCCCTCACCTCAAAGGCTCTCCCCTCTCTTCTCTGGCTATTCAGCAATTGCCTTCCTGCCCCTCCCCCAGCACACCTGATCCTGTCATAATGCTCCATTTATCATATCCCTGTCCCTCACCAATGGGTGCGCACTCTCCCCTCTAGCGACAGAGCCAATCTGCCCTACTGCTGTTATATACAAGGATACTGTATAAGGTACAATACTTGCTTCTATGGGAAAATTGGACTTATAGGTCTGTATCATAGGAATACTAGCAACCTGGAACGCTTCAGGTTTCTCCTGATGACTTGGACTTGTTCATTAGCTCTATTTAAAGGGAGACAGCAGGCTTCTGATATGCATCACCGTAAGGCAGGGGTTCTCAACCCAGTCCTCGGGACACGCCTAGTCAGTCAGGTTTTCAAGAAACCCACAATGAATATGCATGAGATAGATTTACATAAATTGAGATTAGTACATGCAAATTTATCTCATGCCTATTCATTGTGGGTATCCTGAAACCTGACTGGCTAGGTGTGTCCCAAGAACTGGATTGAGACCCCTGCCACCAAAGTGAAATAGGTCTAATCATATTGCTAATCTATATTTATTTTAGTTCTCTTCATTTGTTAGTAATATTCTTTGCATTAATTTTGAAAAACTGTAGTTTCATTAGTGGGATTGACTCCAGATTTTCAGGTTAATCCAGTCCTGGTTTTATCCTATTGCATGCAGGGATTTGTAGCTCTGATTTCTCTATTGGTGTTACTCAGGAAAACAAGACAAGTCATTGGCAGCAGCAGTGCAACACATAAATCGGCCACCCAATTTATCAGACTAGAATTATAGATAGTGGAATAATATCATCCTAGTATGCAATACAGTTTATTGCTTTTTACTTTTAACCCATTACCCTTCTTTTATTTATTTATTTATTGGGATTTGTTAACCACCTCTATGAAGAGATTCACCTAAGGCAGCCTCAGGAGTCAATATCAACTGTCTGACTTGATTAAAATATTCTTCCAAAATATAAAATGTGTCATAGTAACATAGTAGATGATGGCAGAAAAAGACCTGCACGGTCCATCCAGTCTGCCCAACAAGACAACTCATGTGTGCTACTTTTTGTGTATACCCTACTTTGATTTGTACCTATGCTCTTCAGGGCACAGACCGTATAAGTCTGCCCAGCACTATCCCTGCCTCCCAACCTCCAGCCCCACTTCCCACCACTGGCTCTGGCACAGACCGTATAAGTCTGCCCCGCACTATCCCCGCCTCCCAACCTCCAGCCCCGCCTCCCACTACCAGCTCTGCTATCCAGTCTCGGTTAAGCTTCTGAGGATGTCTCACTTGATTAAAATATTCTTTCAAAATACAAAAATGAATGCACCAAAGGAGCACACTGTATGTAATCTACCTTATCATAGTTTTCTTTTTTCCTTTTTCTACTTTGATTCCACACTGACAGCCAGCACTACAATAAGGTAGATTATATACAGTGTGTTCCTTTGGTGCATACATTTTTGTATTTTGGAACAATATTTTAATTGAGTGGGTTCAGGTCTATCACTGTATTGTTTAATAGAGTGATTCTCAACCCAGTCCTTGAGGCACACCTAGTCCCATCAGGTTTTCAGGATACCCACAATGAATACGCATGAGATAGATTAGCATGTACTGCCTCCATGATATGTAAATCTATCTCATGCATATTCATTGTGGGTATCCTGAAAACCTGATGGGACTAGGTGTGCCTCAAGGACTTGGGGGTGAGAAGCACTGGATTAATATATGCAGCTGCTGGTAGGATTTTGACTGATATATGCTGCTGCAGGATGGCTGTCACAGCCCCCTGTGCTAGTTTAAACTAAGAGCTGTCAGCACAATGATATCTGTGCCTTCCACTCTTCAGCAAACACTGAGATTCCTGGGGAAGCTGGAGAGTGTCCATGGCAGCACAATGTTATTCCCAGCACACCCCCGGTCCCCAAATGCCACTAATGCAATGCGTAGGAAGGTCAGATAAGATAACTAGGGCAGGATTTAGGAGGTGCTCATGCAGTTACCATAGGGAGAGAATCTCATCAGATCAAGCTAGTAAATGCCTTTTTCAGCAGAATAATCCACTCTCTTCCAGGTCTCAAAACATGCTAGATCTTGTTCCCCCATACCTTTCCTTGCTCTGATCCGGTTTCCCTCTCGCTGTTCATCCTAGCTTATATGGGCAGCTCTACCTGCTCTGTGGCTCTCTTAGGATATTGAACTCAGTCCAGGCAGGAACACAGCAGTGGGCTGTGATTCCACATCATTTTACTATCCTTGATGATACAAAAGCAAAGTCATTTTGAATGATAGCTGAGGCATTCATTTTGCTGTGTGATACAGCAAGATATAAAACATTTTTTAACTTTTTTTATTTATAGCAGTTTATAGTAACATACCAAGTATTTTACTTGTACAGAAAAGCATATTATGTTAAGAATATAATTCCAGCAATATCAATGAAAAAGGAAATATACATATAATCCTGTCATCAACAATATTGGAGACAAGAAGGCTAATGGGAGAAAAAGGGGTGGGGTGGAAACCAAAACAAAATTAAGAAGAAATTTGAAAGCTCAACTGGCAAGCCTGAGTTCAGTGACATATTTCATATAAAGTGCTTCTAATTATCCTCAACCTTTAGGAGTACCCAACAATGGGGTTGCTGCCTGCCTTGAAGAAACAAAAGAAGAGAAGACGTATACCTGGGATACTTGACCATACATTTATAAAGGAACCTCTGAGAAATGAGACTCCCAAAAGACATAAGACATTTTAAATGAAGAGTTGTTTCTAAAGCCAGTTGGGTTGTAATCATTGTAATGTTCTTGAAGTGAATGAAAGTGTTGCTTAAGAGTCTGAGTTCCAGTGTGCTTTCGCTGTTATGACATTGGCCTCGGGGAAGAGAGACTTTAACTAATGGCCTTGTACATGTTCTTGTGCTGTCAGGGTTTCAGGTAAGGTGAGCCCTTGTGCTGCTCCCAGAGCAGAAGTATAGGCCAGCAGGCATGACCTGTGTTCAAGGAAGAGCTGTCAATGACAATCCCGGTTCTTCACCTGTGGTGAATTCATTCCCCAGCGGTTGAGCTCCTGGGTGCTGGCGGCTGACAGTCCTTAAGGATGCCGGGCCAGGAAACCGGAACAGACTTGGCTTGGCTGGAGCTGACGGCTAGCAAGACAACGTCAGGGTCAGGCTTCAGGTCTGGGCAGGCGGCTTGCAGAGGTGATGTCGGGTTCAGACTTCAGGTCCGGGCAGGCAGCTTGCGGAGACGTCAGGTTCAGGCTTCAGGTCCGGGCAGGCGGCTAGCGGAGGCGACGTCAGGTTCAGGCTTCAGGTCCGGCCAGGCGGCTAGCGGAGGCGACGTCGGGTTCAGGCTTCAGGTTCAGGCTTCAGGTCCGGGCAGGCGGCTAGCAAGGTCAGAATCAGGTTCAGGAATGCACCAGCATTATCAGTCAGTGTAGCTGAGGCACTGAATCCCAGTCCAGTTCCTCCTTAAAAGGTGAGAGCATCTGATGTCAGCAGGATGTCCCACCCCGGAAGAGCTAGACAGAGGAGGAGGCGGCATAGTTAAAAGCCGCGGCAGCTGTCTGCACCACCGCATGGACCCTGGGAGCACTGCTCCGAGGGAGAAGGAGGAGTCGAGCATCACGGCTATGCAGGAGACAAAGCCAACCGTTGCGGCGGCTGCCCATGCTGTCAGCGGTGTGCTTCCTCAGTTTGAACTGAGGAAGGAGGAGGAGCTGAGCATTGCAGCGGGTGCCCTGACCGCTGCGCAGGACACTGAGCCAAACACCGAGACGGCCATGGTGAGTTATGACATGTGCAGTCATACCAGCACTCACAAATGAACATACAGGCACACCTGCCAAGTATCCACCACCTTCTCAGTGAAAAAATACTTCCTGACAATCCTGAGTCGGGCCTCCCTTCAACTTGTCCAATAACCAGTTCCCGTTCCTAATCCACCGAAGGACATTATTTCCTATCTCATGACTTTTTAAAAAATTTTCAGGAGTCTCTCATGAGAAATTTTGTCAAAAGCTTTATGAAAATCCTGATACACAACATAAGCTGACTCACCTTTATCCGCATGTTTGTGGTCGCCTTCAAAGAAATGAAGAAAATTGATGAGGCAAGACTTCCCTTGGCTGCATCTAAGCTGACTATATCCCATTAAACCACACTTGTCTATGTGTTCTGTAACTTTATGCTTTATAATAGTTTCCACTATTTCCCCAGCACTTATGTCAAGCTTACTGGCCTGTAATTTCCTGGATCACCCTTGGAACCCTTTTTTAAAATCGACATTACATTGGCCACCCTACATTCTTCAGGTATTACGGACGATTTTAATGACTGGTTACAGATCACTAACAACAGATCAGCAATTTCATGTTTAATGTTTAATGTTTCATGAGGTAGTTTTGAGGGGGTAAGCAAACATGTGGACAATGGGGAGCCGGTTGATATTGTATATCTGGATTTTCAGAAGGCGTTTGACAAAGTGCCGCACGAAAGACTCCTGAAGAAATTGCAGAGTCATGGAATCGGAGGTAGGGTATTATTATGGATTAAGAACTGGTTGAAAGATAGGAAGCAGAGAGTAGGATTGCGTGGACAGTATTCTCAGTGGAGGAGGGTAGTTAGTGGGGTCCCGCAGGGGTCTGTGCTGGGTCCGTTGCTTTTAATGTATTTATAAATGACCTAGAGATGGGAATAACTAGTGAGGTAATTAAATTCGCCGATGACACAAAATTATTCAGGGTCGTCAAGTCGCAGGAGGAATGTGAACGATTACAGGAGGACCTTGCGAGACTGGGAGATTGGGCGTGCAAGTGGCAGATGAAGTTCAATGTTGACAAGTGCAAAGTGATGCATGTGGGTAAGAGGAACCCGAATTATAGCTACGTCTTGCAAGGTTCCGCGTTAGGAGTTACGGATCAAGAAAGGGATCTGGGTGTCGTCGTCGATGATACGCTGAAACCTTCTGCTCAGTGTGCTGCTGCGGCTAGGAAAGCGAATAGAATGTTGGGTGTTATTAGGAAGGGTATGGAGTCCAGGTGTGCGGATGTTATAATGCCGTTGTATCGCTCCATGGTGCGACCGCACCTGGAGTATTGTGTTCAGTACTGGTCTCCGTATCTCAAAAAGATATAGTAGAATTGGAAAAGGTACAGCGAAGGGCGACGAAAATGATAGTGGGGATGGGACGACTTTCCTATGAAGAGAGGCTGAGAAGGCTAGGGCTTTTCAGCTTGGAGAAGAGACGGCTGAGGGGAGATATGATAGAAGTGTATAAAATAATGAGTGGAATGGATCGGGTGGATGTGAAGCGACTGTTCACGCTATCCAAAAATACTAGGACTAGAGGGCATGAGTTGAAGCTACAGTGTGGTAAATTTAAAACGAATCGGAGAAAATTTTTCTTCACCCAACGTGTAATTAGACTCTGGAATTCGTTGCCGGAGAACGTGGTACGGGCGGTTAGCTTGACGGAGTTTAAAAAGGGGTTAGATAGATTCCTAAAGGACAAGTCCATAGACCGCTATTAAATGGACTTGGAAAAATTCCGCATTTTTAGGTATAACTTGTCTGGAATGTTTTTACGTTTAGGGAGCGTGCCAGGTGCCCTTGACCTGGATTGGCCACTGTCAGTGACAGGATGCTGGGCTAGATGGACCTTTGGTCTTTCCCAGTATGGCACTACTTATGTACTTATGTACTTATGTACCTTCAGCACCCTGGGGTGTATGCCATCTGGTCCAGGTGATTTATCATTCTTTAACTTGTCAGTTTGGTTCAGTACATCTTTCAGGTTCACTGAGGTTCCTTTCATTTCCTCCGTATATCAAATCCCATTCTCGATATAGCTACCAATTCAACAGTACAAGGAATTCCCCTAATAGTTAACCTGTAGAAGCTGCAAACCTCCATTTAACAAGTGCAGTAAGTGCAGAACCTTAAAGGAGTTTAGTAAATCAGTCCTTCAATCTTCTTTTTAAGAAGAGACATTTACCTTCTTGTTATTCCCTTTGTGGTGCTCTTGATTGGTTAAACCACATGTCTCTCCTATTCAACATTGAGTTGGGCATTCAGTATAAGAGAGTCACATTACTGACCACAATCAAGCCGTTTTTAATTTAAAGTGAGTTATGATGTCATAAGTGAAAATAAACCATAGAATATAATTTGTTTTGTTAAAGAAGATAAATTGTTTCTGGTGTTTGTAATAATTCATCCTTTCTGTCAGACCTTGGGTAGTAAAGTGTTCAATGAATCTTTCATATCATGGCTAAATAATAGCTTGTCTTTCTACCACATTTTTCATCCCACAGTCCTAGCATAATTCTGTGTTTGTAAGTTGCCTGGTATTTATTGATACTGGCACTACACAGTGGCATAACGTAGATTCTAAACACCTACTGTACCTCCAGAGTCAAATGATCTCTTTCTAGCTGAATCTAGAGGGCGTTCTTTATCCTCATGGCTTCCAACACTGATAACTACCTTCACTTCTCAGCACATTTCACATTTGTTGAGCTGTCTCTCTTTGCCATTTTTATTGGTGTCTCCCTTTTCCAGTCTGCTGGAGTCTCCCAGTACTTGCCCTTTCGTTATGGTTATGCTCTACACATTGAATGACTTCTTTTGATTTTCAAATGCTTCACTTAAACTGATACAACAAACACAACCAGAAGAATGTACCTAATCTAAATATAATAATGAAGAGAGGAGCACC
Organism: Microcaecilia unicolor; assembly: GCF_901765095.1. Classification (NCBI taxonomy): domain Eukaryota; kingdom Metazoa; phylum Chordata; class Amphibia; order Gymnophiona; family Siphonopidae; genus Microcaecilia; species Microcaecilia unicolor. The sequence goes on along the minus strand of NC_044036.1, from coordinate 298,429,142 downwards.
CTCAGAGATTTAAACACCCACGTGGTAGTCAATAAAGACCACTAACGGGTGAAACATTGCACTTCATTCATTGGGCCGCTCACTCACTGTAGTGGTTTATGTGCTATTTGTGCTCAGGGCAATTGTGTGCCCCATTATTGCTAGCCTTACAAACGCACTGCAAATGATCAACTTAGCCAGCATAAATAATAGAGAAACATGAAAAGCTTTCACTTCTCTTATGAACCCTGCACCGGTACAACCAAACACTAAGGGCTCCAATGATAGAATCACTCAATGATCATAGAGAAAAGACTGCTGTTCCCTGAAATATGACGATGTGCCCAACGCCATGGGTTTCAGACAAAACTTTCCTCAGGGACTTGGGCTGGCGGCAAATTCAAGTCCTAACCTAATGCTTACAATGGGGGGAATCTATAACTTACCTGCTTGGAGCTGTCCCTTTAAAAAACAAAAGAAGAAAAAAGGTGCCTACTTTATTCTGTATAGAACACCTAGGTAATATGCTAAGAATACACCCATACTCTAGGACTGATCACTACAGAACCTGCATAAATTAAAGGATTTGGTAATCTGTGGTGTAAATGAGTGCCCCACCCAAACATGTGAAAGCCCACCTTCAAACTATGGTGCCGTAGTTTTTAGGAGTCATTTTAAAGCCTTGTGTGTAGCCAGAATATTGCCATTCACACACTCATGTATGCACATATGCAGAGAAATAGTAGTTTACAGGTTACTGAAGTGCATTCTTGGCTCCTAAGTCTTACCAATCTCCTTAGAGAATTATCCCCTATGTGCTGAGGTAGTTCTCAGTGAACGGCAATTCTATGGAGGGGCACACCTATATTTAAACACCTAGAGGGGAATTTTAGAAATGGTGCTCAAAAATCGGTCTCAATTCTGTAAAGAGCATATTCTCTTATAGAATCTTGCTTAGCACCGTTTCCCACTCCTAACCTTTGGAGCCAGACTTGGAAAGTCATGGGATAGGAGGTAATGTGCTATTATGGATTAAAAACTAGTTAAAAGATAGAAAAAAGAGAGAAGGGTTAAATGGTCAAATGGTCAGTAGTCTCAATGGAGAAGGGTAGATAGTGGGGTTCCCCAGAGGTCTGTGCTGGGACTGCTGCTTTTTAACATATTTATAATTGATCTAGAGATGGGAATAACTAGTGAGGTAATTAAGTTTGCTGATGACACAAAGTTATTCAAAATTGTTAAATCACAAGAGGATTGTGAAAAAATTGCAAGAGGACCTTATGAGAATGGGAAACTGGACATCCAAATGGCGGATGATGTTTAAAGTGAGGAACTGCAAAGTGATGCACGTGGGAAAGAGGAACCCAAACTACAGCTATGTGATGAAAGGTTCCACATTAGGAGTCACCGACCAGGAAAAGGATCTAAGTGTCATCGTTAACGGTATGCTGAAACCTAAGAAAGCAAACAGAATGTTAGGAATTGTTAGGAAAGGATTGGAAAGCAAAATGAGAATGTTATAATGCCTTTGTATCACTCCATGGTGCAACCGCAACTTGAATACTGTGTGCAATTGAGGCAATATTCTGTAAGAACGCACATAACTTTCTAGAACACCTCTAACACACCCATGCCCCTCCCCTGACCACAGCTCCTTTTGAGTTACACACTATTAGAGTTCAGTGCCATGCCTTATAGAATAGTATACAGCTAGATGCACGTGCAAATTTTAATGGGTGCCAATTAACATCAATAACTGGTTGTTGGCATCCAATTATTCATAATTGGCTCATTAGCCAATTAATTTGGTTGCACATCTCAGGAATGCACTCAAATATTGACGCATCAATCTAGATGCCATATATAGAATCCATGGGCTAGAGGATGCCTAACTGGAGCCTATTCTATATAGCAAAGTAGATGCCTACTTTCCTTTATGGTGGAAAAATGACAAAGCAGATCGATATAAGACAAACAATAGTTTATTATTGTAAATCTAATGTACAGATGGGCTGATCTGTACATTAGATTTACAATAATAAACTATTGTTTGTCTTATATCGATCTGCTTTGCCATTTTTCCACCTTGGAGTTTGCAGATCGTCTGCCCTTTTGTTTTCTTGGCCTCCTACTTTCCTTTATAGCAGGGGTGTCCAACCTCGGTCCTCGAGGGCCACAATCTAGCCGGGTTTTCAGGATTTCCCATTGAATATGCATGAGATCTATTTCAATGCACTGCCTCCATTGTATGCAAATAGATCTCATGCATATTTATTGGGGAAATCCAACCTAGCGAAGGCCGAGGTTGGACCCCCCCCTTGCTTTATAGGATGCTAGTATAAGCGGGTATATACACGTATGTGTTTAGGCCCACAATGACCTCGCTTAGATTCGAGAGAGATATATGTAACTTATAGTATTTGTACATTACAGGTTCAATATGCAAAGCAATTTAATCATCCAGAAATGGCTCCTGGCAGTTAAATCACTTATGCAGGGCTATCCATTGATATTCAGCAGAAGTTGTCTGGTTAGCATTGCTGAATATCATCATACACCTCTAAACTCAAAGCTGGCTATTTTGTGGGTGGTCCACAGGCAGAGTCGGCATGTATGTGATTTAAGTACCGATATTCAGCACTTAACCACCTAAGTTTAGTGGTCATATTGGACTGCATATCTTTATGTGGTGTTGCTTATGCAGTTAAATGCTGAATATGGCACTAAAGTGGAGTGGAGGAGTGGCCTAGTGGTTAGAGCACCTGGTCTTGACATCCAGAGGTGGCCTGTTCAAATCCCCTGTGCAAGTCAGTTAACCCTCCATGGTCTCAGGTATAAACTTACATTGTGAGCCCTCCAGGGACATGGAAATACCCAGTGTACCTGAATGCAACTCACCTTGAGCTACTACTGAAAAAGGTGTGAGCAAAATCCAAATAAATAAATAAAATAAGAGATAGCAGGCTGCATAAACCCAGATATTCGATACTGGTGCCTGGAGCATGGCCTAGTGTGAATATCCAGGAATAGCACCAGCAACAGCTAAAATCCGTACACCACTGTCTGTCGAATATCAACCCCTTTGTGTGTAAGCATTCATCCGGCTCACATGCCACCTATGTGTTATGCAGAAATGACTAGCAGCTCCTTATAGAATTACTTCCATACTGACCTGTATATCTTTTCTTCATATATTGCAAAATATATATAAATCACTCTTTTCTATTCTTTTTTTTTTTTTTCTGCAGACTGAAAATTGTGACAAACACAAGATGAGGAACAGACCTGAGAGGTCTGACTTGGTCAACCTGCACATCTTACAAGGTAAGGCTAGTTCTGTGCTTGAGGATGAAGGCTATTGCCATTCCAAGAATGTTTTCATCTCATGGGCTAGAGTGACTGACCCTCAGTCCTTCCTTGTCCTGCTGTGTGACTGACATGTAGACATATCAACATGGTAATCCAGTTAGAGCATCTCCAGCTTCAACAAAGGGGAGCAGCCACGGAGACTACATTCTGGATAGATTGGTGAACCTCAGTTCACAGGAAGCCAATCATCCTATTGATTTTATTAAAGGGATCACAGACATAGCAGAAGTTGGAGTTTATAGTGTTCCCCAGTGTTGTAAGACTACCTCAGAACCATAACTGTTTTGCAGTTGAGTTTAGTAAAATGTTGGAGCTCCTCACTTCAGTCTCTGACTTATCTTTTGGAGAGACCTTCTGTGCCAGTGCATTGAAATCCCCCCCCCCCCCCCACACCCATGGAGAATCTGCTCCCTCGGAGAATAGTGTGTGTGCTGAGAGCAATAAAGGGTGGAGACTGGAAAGAAATACATTTTTTGTGGGTGCTCAAGACCAGGACACCCCCTCCTCTTACAAAAAAAGAAAAAATACAGTAATAAAATGTTGCTGATACTTTTAAACATGTCTCTAAACCTCTTAAAGAAGTGCTCGCAAGGGGATTAACCTTAGGCACACACTGCTTACTCCCACTCCCACCCCCCAGTCCTAGGAGTTTTCATTGGACTCCTGAAGGATTACATAGAGCCATAGAGTTTATGGAACAATGCAGTAGATATCTTACCCTTTCATTTTTAAGATGTCCAGGGAAGTCCAGTATAAGCAGGAGTTGCTTTCAATAATTGTATGAACATGAAGTGCCTGAGGGAAACATAATGGTGTGATCTTGTACAGGCTAAAAAAATATGGATTAAGTGGAGTAAGAAAGAAACTACAAATCTCAATAGAGGAGAAGTGGAATTCAGTTAGTGTTTCGTAATTATGCTCCTTAATTTCTGGTTATCTCTAGAAGAAGCTTATAATGCAAGCTTTGAGTGAATAGATCCAGGAAGACCACATGTTGTACAGACTCTAGATTCATACATAATACCAGTAAATGGGATACCTGAGAACTGATTCTTGTGATTCCTTCTAGACTCAGCTGCAGAAAGGTCCATTCAGACTGCTCAAATGAAGCTGAAAAGAGCCCGCCTTGCAGATGACTTGAATGAAAAAATTGCTCTCAGACCAGGTCCTTTGGAGCTGGTGGAGAAGAATATTATTCCCATTGATTCATCAGTGAAAGAAGCCATGAAAGGTAGTTCAAGAAAAGCTTGGTTTGATGATTTTCTTTTAGAAATATTTTGTACTGTAAATATTGATTGGCACAAATAACGTGTTATGTAGATAGGTGTTTCTCTTTTAATTTATTAGTCTTCAAAATTTGACGCCAAAAAAAAACATTTTCTGTATATATGGATAAGAAATGCAACAGATTACTCAGAATATGGACATTCAAAAATTTATAATTCTAGTTAATCTACCCATCTAATATAAGTGTGACACATAAAGTCTATGACTTCGTGCCTAGGACTGGCTGTAAAACAGAATATGGATAACAGTAACATAGTAGATGACGGCAGAAAAAGACCTGCATGGTCCATCCAGTCTGCCCAACAAGATAAACTCATATGTGTATACCTTACCTTGATTTGTACCTGCCTTTTTCAGGGCACAGACCATACAAGTCTGCCCAGCAGTATTTCCCGCCTCCCAACCACCAGTCCCGCCTCCCATCACTGGCTCTGGCACAGACCGTATAAGTCTGCCCTCCACTATCCTCGCCTCCCAACCACCAACCTCTCTTCCCCCACCTGCTCCGCCACCCAATTTTGGCCAAGCTTCTGAGGATCCATTCCTACTGCACAGGACTCCCCTATGCACATCCCACGCATGTCTGAACTCCGCCACCGCCCCCATCTCCACCACCTCCCGCAGGAGGGCACTCCAAGCATCCACCACCCTCTCTGTGAAAAAATACAAGAAATGCAACAGATTGCTCAGAATATGGACATTCAAATATTTATAATTCTAGTTTATTTATTTATTTATTTACAGCATTTATATCCCACAGTTTCCCACCCAGGGGTAGGCCCAATGTGGCTTACAACAAGTTACATAAAAACACACAACAAGTCAGAGTTCAAACAATCAATGTCTTAGAAGTAAGAAGGTGAAAGGGTAAAAGCGAGGTAGAGAAAAAGAGCAGTGGTGATTAATATGACACCGGGATAAAGATAGTTCAGAAGGTAGAGATGCCAGGCGGCATAGGCGTAGTTTGTCTGTTTCATTTGGGGGGGGGGGGGGGCAAAGGATGGGGCGGAGCATATTAGCATATTCATTTGCATATATATATACATATATATGCAAATGAATATGCTAATATGGAGGAAGGAAGGGAAAAAGAGCTGGCTTTTTTTGGGGAATAGCTAGCCAGCTCTTTCTCCCTTTCTTCCTTCCTTCCTTCCTTCTTTCTTTCCTCCTTACCCAGCACTCCCTCTTCCTTCTTCCTCTTCCCCTTTCTTGTTTCTATCCATCCCCTTCCCCATTCTATCCAGCGTCTCCCCCCCCCCCTCTCTCCCCCTTCGCATCAACGACAACATGGATCTGCTCACAGGTTTGCTTGCTGTGTTTGAGTGAACGGCGATGGCTGCGCGGGGCAGTGGAAGCAGAGACTTACCAAATGGCTTCCTTCCTTACTGTGGACTAGAAAGGAGCCAGCATTTCCATTCCAGTGGCGAACGGGCGGGCGGCCAAGCGAGCGGTGGTTGTAAAAGCAGCAAGCAGGCATGCTCGTCTCCGCTTCCCTGCCCTCTCTGCGTCCCGCCTTCCTCTGATGTCATTTACTTTCGGGCGGGACGCTGAGAGGGCAGGGAAGCGGATGGAGACGAGGGTGCCTGTTTGTTGCTTTTACTACTGGCGCCCCGCCCGCCATTTCGCCGAAGCAATTTCCGGTAAGTCGTCGTCGTTTGGGGGGGCACTGCCCCCCTCGTCCCCCCAGTCTATGCCCATGCCAGGCGGGAATTAATCTGCCCATCTAATATAAGTGTGACACATAAAGTCTATGACTTCGTGCCTAGGACTGGCTGTAAAACAGACTGAATAGAAAAATGACAATCTAAAGAACAGATCATATGCTATTTCTCTTTACCGACACACAGACAGGTTTTACATTAACAAGCTGCCAGGATGTGCTATTTCAGCCGAAAGATGAAAAAATAACCTGCCACAAAATGGTAGCCATTAGTGATTCTGACACACTTTTCAATCATAGTATGGAAAACTCTGAAATACCAGCACATTCTATCTGGCGGTTTATGTCCTGAAGCTAGGTCACAGACAGACTGACGGACATGATCTCCACATAGGTGTGGAGGAGTGGCCTAATGGTTAGTGCAGCAGGTTGCAGACCTGGGGAACTGGGTTCAATTCCTGCTGCTGCCTGATGGTCAGCAGTGAGTTAATTTTTAAAAATAGGCATTCTTCCTTTAATTCATAGGATTCCTAAAAAATAGTTAAGAGCTAAGGTTCTCAATAATAGTAAAAGCCCAAAGGGAGTCTGAAAAAGTTTATAATTCGGTATGGTAGTTTTAAAAAAATTGTTCCAAGGCCTGTATTTTATTAATCATCCTTTTCTAAGCAAGGTTAGATATCGCAGCATTTTCAATCCATGACTTTAAAAATACGCTGCCACTGAAATAATAGTGACTATGACAAAAATCAAATCTCCAAGGCAATAGAGTACCAGAAATACTTAACACACTAACAACATCAGCTATTTTCTTTTCATTTTATCACTCAATGAAGAAAGAAACTTGTTCCATATCATTAAAAATATACATAGAGCTATTTCATTCAATTCTACACTTCCAGTTCGATTCGGCAGAATTTTTTCCATACTTACATAGTAACATAGTAGATGACGGCAGAAAAAGACCTGCACGGTCCATCCAGTCTGCCCAAGAAGATAAATTCATATGTGCTACTTTTTTATTTGTACTGTCCTCTTCAGGGCACAGACCGTATAAGTCTGGCCAGCCCTATCCCCGCCTCCTACCCACCAACCCTGCCTCCCACCACCAGCTCTGGCACAGACTGTATAAGTCTGCCCAGCACTATCCTCGCCTCCCAACTACCAGTCCCGCCTCCCACCACCAGCTCTGGCACAGACTGTATAAGTCTGCCCAGCACTATCCTCGCCTCCCAACTACCAGTCCCGCCTCCCACCACCAGCTCTGGCACAGACCGCATAAGTCTGCCCAGCACTATCCCCGCCACCCAACCACCAGCCCCGGCACAGACCGTATAAGTCTGCCCAGCACTTGCTTACTTACATGTATAATGGATTCCCCTCTGTGAATAAACCTCTGAGGGGAACTGCCCTTGAACTGAGTATTCTGGAAGTGCACCTGTGACCCAATGAACACATCAAGGTAAAACAACACAGTTTGTATTATTTCAGAAAACAGGGTTTCAGTAAGAGAGCTGCACATAAAGGTTAACCACAGCCATGTACGAACGCCTATACACAATGCATACTGACTTTCACTGACATTCTGCCCTTATAAAAATAAATTATGAATAATAGAGTAAATTCTGTAAATGGCACCTAAAAAAATTGGCGCAGGAAAAACCCCACTTAAGCAGTATTCTATATGCTGCAACTAAAGTTCCGCATGGTTTCCTAGAATACACGCTTAAGCAGTCATATGTAAATTGAGGCGCTTCCATTTGCACCAATGAAAATGTGGTACAAATGCCTGCACCTAAATGTACGCTTGGAGCACCATTATTCTGTGATTATGCATGTAATTCAAAGCTATGCCCCTTTTTCCATGGATTTTGTTTCCTTGCAAAGCAATACACACAGCTTTGAAAATGCAAAATTAGGCATATTGTTGTGTTCACTTCTCTAAATCCCTCCCCTGAATCTACTTACTTTTCCAATAGGCAGTAAATGAAAACTAACAGACATAAATAAATATATGCAGCAGAAGCAGTTTAAACCCCAATGGATGTGGACAAGATAAACTGCTTAATATTAATTTCTATTATTCATTTATTTACTACATTTCAGGTCATTGGTCTGCTGCTCAGTGTGTTTGTATCGCTGTTAAACCAGGATCGCCTCTAAGAAGACTCAGGGGCCCTTTTACTAAGCTGCGTAAAAGCGTCTACACGCACCAAAATGGAGTTACTGCCTGACTACTGCATGGCTCTTGTGGTAATTTCATTTTTGGTGCATGTCCGATATGCGCGTCTGAAAAATATTTTTTATTTTTGGGCACGTGTAACAGAAGCACGCCAAGTGGCATTGGACGCATGTAGGTCATTACCACTCAGATTCTTTACCGCTAGGTCAATGGCTGGCGGTAAGGTCTCAGACCCAAAATGGGACACGTGGCAATTTTGATTTTGCCGCACATCCATTTTCGGCCAAAAAAGGCCTTTTTTTTTTACAGGCGAACTAAAAAATGGATTGGCGCGCACCCAAAACCTGCGACTACACTACCACAAGCCATTTTTCAGCGCACCTTAGTAAATGGACCCCTGAGTTTGAAACCGTTTGTTGCATAATCTATTATGCTTTTCTCTTCACACGATTGATATCTAACATCTAGTTCAGTGGTTCTCAAGCCAGTCCTGGAGTCCCCCTTTGGCCAATCTGGCTTTCCTGATAACTACAATAAATATGCATGAAAGAGCAACTCGATCTGTGTGTTCATCGTGGATATTCTGAAAGACAGACTAGCTAAGACGGATTCCAGGACCAGTTTATGGAACACTGATCTACTTTATATTTAATAAGAAAATGATGTGGGCAGTAATCAAATTGTACAGCAGATTCTACTGCACAGCATCAGACAGCTGTGAAACTTCTCTTGCCTTCTTTTTCTAATAGAAGTTCATAAGAGAGATTATTTAGGATGACCCTGATAATTCTGACCAAATGTTCTTTAACTGAATACGCAGGTCTAATTTTATATAAATGTTTTTCTTAGTGTGAGAAGGATTTTTTTAGTGGTATAAAAGACTGGAACTGTGGTCAGTGTAATAGTGGCTCTGATAACCTGGTACAGTCGGGATCATCCTCTCACGATTTTCATGGGAAGTCCCAGTAAATGCTGGTTTCATTAACATAGTTTCTTAAAATACTAAAGCCAGCGCTAGTTTTACCACATTCATTAGACTAAATTAGGGGCCCCTTTTACTAAGGCACGTAGACGCCTATGTATGTCCAAAGTGCGTCAATTAGGAACTATCGCCCGGCTTCCGTGTGCTCCGGGTGGTAATTCCATTTTTTACGCGCGTCCAATATGCGCTGCAGAAAATATATTTTTATTTTGTACCGCGTGGCGCTAACCGGGCGGTAATTGGCAATGTACACGCACTGATGATTACCTCCCGGTTAACGTGTGACACCTTATCACTAAGTCAATGGGTGGCGGTGAGGTCTCAGGCCCAAAATGGACACAAGCCAGTTTTTATTTTGCCGCACGTCCATTTTCGGCCAAAAAAAGAGACCGTTTTTGGAGGCGCGCTTAAAAGTGAACCTGCTTGCATCCAATGCAAGTGCCTACAACAGAGCAGGCCATTTTTGGCACACCTTAGTAAAAGGACCCTTTAATAATCAATTTCAGAGTCTGTATTACATAATTTAAATGCTGGGGTCCTTTTACTAAGCTGTGGGGGGAAAAGGGCCCTGCGGTAGCAGCAGGAGCCATTTTTCCCATGCACCAGGGCCCTTTTTACCATAGTGGGTAAAAATCCCCTAAAAAATGGCCATGGTGCGATAAGGGCTCCCGCGGTAACCAGGCAGCGCGCAGTGATGCCCAATTACTGCCAGGTTAGCACCACTCTATAGAAACAATTTTCTGGTACGCCTGAAATGGCGCACACTTGAACCGGAACTACCACCGACAGCCGTGTTGGGCCAGCGGTAGTTCTGAGTTAGCATGCGGTAAGCCTGAGTTGTGCTTACCGACACTTTGTAGAAGGGCCCCGCTGTGAATTCTTGTTTGCCGTGGTTACACATTTTATGTAATTTGTTGCATGTTAATCTCAGTTAGTATCAGCAGATAACTAAATGTCCGTGTGTGTTACGAGTTCTCTTTGTGTGTGGACCCCTTCCCCCAACCTTAGAATTTTTGAACAGCTGTGTCTCGCTGGTGTAAAGCTATATAATGAGGGTGGGAGAGGGGAATATTTAGACCACTGGCGTTTTCAGACTTGGAGAATGTGTATAACGGGGGCAAAGTTAGGAATTTTGCCTTTTGGAGGTGCCATGAGACTTGAACCCAGGCTAGATAGGATGTTTCCTACTACTACTACTACTATTTAGCATTTCTATAGCGCTGCAAGGCATACGCAGCGCTGCACAAACATAGAAGAAAGACAGTCCCTGCTCAAAGAGCTTACAATCTAATAGACAAAAAATAAATAAAGTAATCAAATCAATTAATGTGAATGGGAAGGAAGAGAGGAGGGTAGGTGGAGGCGAGTGGTTACAAGTGGTTACGAGTCAAAAGCAATGTTAAAGAGGTGGGCTTTCAGTCTCTAAGTTTCCTCTCTAAGTTATGTTCCTACCTATTTCTTTTGACCCGACACGGAACTGTGTTTCAGCAGGGCAAACCAGCCTGCCTCAGGGGTCGTAGAGACACTGATGGATATTGGAAATCGGTACAGTCAAATAACCTGGAGTGAGTACCATATATAAATGAAGACGGACGCTGCTCTCAGGGAATGGTTAGACAAAATAGTTCTGAAAAAGCCACAATGTGTCATGGAGTCTCAACAGGACGCCACATCAACAAGCTGTTGAAACTCCATTACCAGTGGCGTTCCTAGGCTGGCTGACATCCGGGGCGGATCGCTGATGTGCCCCCCCCCCCCCAGCGAAATTACCCCCCCCCCCCCCCGGTGCATCGCGACACACACACACACCCGGGTGCATTTTTACTTGTTGGGGGGGTGCCGCGTTCCTGTCGGCTCCGAGTCCGCTCATTCCCTGCTGCTCCATCTGCCCCAGAACAGGAAGTAACCTGTTCCGTGCAGAGGGAGCAGCAGGGAGGGAACGAGCGGACTCGGCCAACAGGCGCACGGCACCCCCCAGCGGCGTGCACCCGGGGCAGACCGCCCCCCCCCCTTGGTACGCCACTGTCCATGACACATTGTGGCTTTTTCAGCACCATTTTGTCTTACCATTCCCTTAGAGCAGCGTCCGTCTACATTTATATATGGTACTCACTCCAGGTTGTTTGACTGTACTGATTTCCAACATCCATCAGCATCTCTACAACCCCTGAGGCAGGCAGGTTTACCCTGCCGAAACACAGTCACGTGTCGGGTCCATACTGGTGGAAATAAAGGTTTTTCTTTTGGACAATTACCTGTGGGGGATTTTTTTTCGCATATACTCCCAGAGCTGCTACTCTTGTTGTCTCCTCTACTTTGTTTTATTGCCTTTGTGTTCCTGTAGAGGTGGTTTCCTGTTCTCCTTGCTTCGATTTCCTACCTATTTGTTTACTACTTTCCCAGTGACTGTCTGTAACTGGGGAAAGCTGTCTGCTCTTGTTATGACTGTTGTCAACACAGAATAATGCAAAGCACTAGAATCTCAATGATACTCTGGAACTGGAGGTCATTAGGATGTGCACACAGAATTCTACTGTATAGAAATCAAATATTCTTTTTGCATCATTTCCTCAAACGTGAAGCTAGCTGTGAGGTTTTTTTTTCCCCCTTGGTCACATTAGACTGTTTAAAGTAATTCCAGTTTAACTCTTAAGCTGCAGCTCAAAGTGCAACTGCCGTGCTATCTCTCAGGGTGCAACGCTACTTCTGGGTGGTGAGCTGCTGCATAGCTCAGGTCTGATATCAGGGGCTCTTTATATCCAGACCTTGTCATCACTCTTATCAATATGCTTGATGGGACAGGACCTAGGACATTTCTTTAAAAAAAAAAAAGTCACCAAGCAGCTACAATTTTGTTAGAGATTAGAGCAGAGACACAGGGTCCCAAAATAAAAGTATGCAGACCCTGGTATGATAGGGTGGGGGAGAGGGGGAGGACATGCATAGCATTCTTTAAGCTAATATTAAAACATAAGAGGCAGAAGAGCATAGAACAGTTACTTAGAAGCTTCCGGATTTTAGTTTACCACATTAACAAGTTTTTGGCTCGGCGGCAAGTTTTTCTTCATATTCTCTTTTAGACTTCCATATCAATGCTTTGCATATTGCTTGTCACTGCTTATGTTGCTTCTTATTTTCTTCATTCGGATCCTTTTTCCATTCTTTGAAGGATGCTTTTTTTTGTCATTGCAGTTGCTTTGCCTGCAAAGAGGTGGGAAAATGTGGGATACAAATGCAATAAAAATAAAATTAACTGGAATGTTTTGTTATGCTCATATTGCTCGTTTTACAAAATCACATTGGCTGCCTCTATAGTTCAGAATTAAATCTTAGGTGCTAATGTTGATTCATAAAGCTTTAAGTAAATGATGCCTCAGGTTTTACATGTCACAAGCAGCTGTAGCACGGAGGATTATTCAATGCTAAAAGGAGATTATATATGGACGTGTTCAGTTGGGCTTATATTGAAGACTGCGATAACCCCTGATGAAGGCTAGTGACAAAACTTGGCAGAGTAGGGTCATTCTTCAATAAAGGTCTGTGAACCCTCTGTTATTTCATTCTTTTCTGGACCACCTCTGCTGTTTTCCTTGGATTTGGCAACTGGAGATAAATCCTGCCTGCCTGCTCCCCTAGACCCCCATGGAGTTTTGCAGCCTCAGGTGAGGGGGTGCCATGGGAAGTTGAGTGAACTTCTTGACATGCGGGGTTCAGCCCTTTGGAGAGTTGGTATTATGGGACACTATTGGGGGGATGAGGGGGACATTTCCTTTAACAGATGCTTCTTTTTTTATATATGGCCGGAAGCATGGGGCCATGGCTTGGTGGCCCGATACGCCTAGGCTGACAGATTTAATACTGTTTGTGAGGTGGCTCTCCAGCAGTGTTTGTCCTTTACCACAGTAGTCGGCAATCTGTGGGTCAGAGATACTGCAGGTTGGTGAATCCTGTGGTAAATCAAAATCCAGTAAAAGCATGCCTATTAACACACCTTGGTAACTCCCCCCCTTAATGTTTAACATCTTTTAATATAGAGGAAGTAATGTGAAAATTTCTATTGGATGAGATGTGGAGGTATATGCTGAGAGCTTATGAATGCAATGAGATGTGATGGTGTAGCAGTGGTAGCAAGTTGAATGTAATGCGTTTTAATGATGTGGTTTTATGTTACTTGTTTTTACTAATATTTGTTCATAATTTTGTTTTAAAATATTAAGCATTAGGTATATTTAATCTTGTAAACCTGTTTTGTATAGTGGTGTATATAATATATAACACTAAAGAAATAAAATGAGATATTATCCTAATCTCGTAAGAAGATGGGGAAGGCATCACAGTATTTTTCTTGTATTCTGAATAATGTAAAAATCCACTGTTTCTTTACTGGCTTTCCTGTATATTGTTCTTTGTATTGTTTTAGAAAATTATTTCCATAAAATTTGTTATGTTGACGCCACTTTTGTGTTTCAGATTGTGATATGATGATTACATTCTGTAGAACTTTATAAATATTGGTGTCGATATTCAGTTGGCATCAGTCAATGTTTTTTTTTAAATACTGGCCACCGCCGGCTAAATTAGATACAGGTATTCAGTTACCACCCCTATCTAGATACCAGCACTGAATTTAAAGGTACTTAGCGGGAATTACCTGGGCACAATTGATATTCAGCAATGGCACCCAGATAGTTACCCAGTTAACTTAGGATAGCACATCACCTTCTACCACCTTCTGGTTACAAAAGATGGAAAACAATTCAATTACACATCTACAAATCCCAATCTCTCCAGCCTTGAAAGAATAATGCAGTGGGTCAGGTATATTGAATGCAGGCAAAGTCTACGTAGTGTGACCTTTCCAGTACCTGTTCTGAAATTTTTGTAGTAATCACTCCCCAACAAACTCATCCAACTTCTCCAATAGCTTCATAATCACTCGCAAATTCAAAATAGGATAACATTTTGTTGGAAATAACTTACTTTTTATTTTTGTTTCAATAAAGGTCTTTCAACTGATTATTTTAGGAATGAAGATACTACTTCAAAATAGAGAATATTTCACCATCACCAATATGACTGGACACCAAACTATGGGATCCTTATACTAAGCTGCAGCAAATGGGGGCCTGTGCTGGCATCGGTGCATGTTTTTGACGCATGCTGAGGCCTTCTTTTACCGCAGGTGGCGGTAAGGGCTCCCACGCTAAAAGCAATAACTGGGAAGCACATAGCGCTGCTCAATTACCGCCAAGTAAACACTGGCAAAATGGCGTATGCTGGGGGTGGGAACTACTGCCAGGCTGTTGCAGTAGCCTGCTGGTACTTCCGCTTTGGCAAGCGGTAAGCCTGGATTGCACTTACTGCCGCTTAGTAAAAGACCCCCCCCCCCCCCATGTAATATGTAAACCACTGTGATTGTACCACAGAAAGGCGGTATATCAAGAATCTATTAACATAAAAATAAAACTTCTTTTCAAACGCTCAGCAACCATGGTTATCCAATGTGCACTCAGTGGATTTCAGACCCCACCCCACCCCCGTACCCCAAAACTTTATCATCTAATAGTGGTATAAAAACAAAGAAGAAGCTTTCAAATACATCTTACTTCAGAAAGTCTTTTACAATCGGGAGTGGATATTCAAAACAAGGCTTCTGGCTGTTTTAACTGCCTGTCAAGGGCTGACTGGGCATTTTCAATGACACATAACCGGATAGTGCCCAAGCCAAAACTGGCTATTTTGGGGGTGTTCTGTGAGTGGAGTCAGCACTTAATTTCATAAATAGGACTTCATAAAACACAGCCCTATTTTTATGTGGTTAATCATAGCTGATTAAGCGCTGAGTGGAGGAGTGGCCTAGTGGTTAGGGTGGTGGACTTTGGTCCTGGGGAACTGAGGAACTGAGTTTGATTCCCACTTCAGGCACAGGCAGCTCCTTGTGACTCTGGGCAAGTCACTTAACCCTCCATTGCCCCAGGTACAAATAAGTACCTGTATACAATATGTAAGCCGCATTGAGCCTGCCATGAGTGGGAAAGCGCGGGGTACAAATGTAACAAAAAAAATATATTACACGTAGGGGCCCTCTTACGAAGCTGTTGTAAAAAGTGGCCTGTGCTAGTTTGGACATGTGAAATTGGCGAGTGCCAGGATGTCCGCGCTACCCTGGCAGTAGTGTCAATTTGGTGCAGACTACGCAGCTTAGTAAAAGAGCCCCTTAACTGGCTCCGTTTTTGCCAGCTCTGTATAAGTAGAAATTCAGTGCCAGAGCCTGGACATGCCTGGCATTAAATTTCTGGGTATAACAGCGGCAGTGGTCAGCTGAATATCGGGCCCTATCTGATCAAAGCCTGCCTAATCGACTCTGTCTTTTCCACAATGAAAGAGACTGACTCAGTGGAGGAGTTTCTTCTCCCACCACCACACTAACTTCACAAACCAACTCTCGGTACCTAAAAATTCTCTTGGATGACAGAGGAACCACATGGGATGTGATAAACACCCGCAATCCGTTTCCATCAGAAGGAATGAGTGAAAATCTATTTATTAGCCTACGTGGGGAAAGAAGCCACCAAAGTTTCAAAATAAGAGAAAAACTCCTTGAAACATCAGATCAGCAACTAAGGAGAAAGAAATACATAAAAAATCACTAGTAGATCAAAACCTAACTTAAAACTAAATATATACAACTGCTAATTACAGGACAGTGAACTACAGACAAGATGGTTCACAGCCACTAAAGGAAATAAATGGTAAAACTAGACAAGTGCAGACTCAACACTGAAAATTATTACACATCTTGTTACCAGATGTGGTGAGTTGATATCAGAAGACCAGTTTACAGAAAGGCACAATACGATAGCACATCTCATCCACTAAAAACACTGAACCGCATAACTCTGGGGTCATGAACTGACAGAATTGTAGAGCATGAACAATTTGTGATCACCTGGGACAATATTATTCCCACCTGTAAAAAGCCTAAAGCAAACAAAACAACCCTGAACACTGTCATAAAGGAAAAAAGCACAAGAATTACATTAGTAATCCATTGACTTCTATCTCCTAGTATCATTCATTATCCTTTCCTATAATGTTTTTGATCTCATGCATTACACCAATGGTCTCTAATTGTTCTCATATCTCACACTAACAAATTTGACCTTTGTATCACCTAGAATGTAAACCACACTGAACTCTGGAAAGGGGATATTAGCAGTACACAAGAATTGATTTGATTTGATTAACCCATTAGTGCCCAGCGTTCTCATATGGGAGCTTATTATGGGAACATTGGGCATTAATAGGTTAATAAAAATTTTCAATACTAGGTGGAATTCTACATTCTGTAGAGAAATTGGAGACCACAAGCCATGTGCATTGGAAGCAGACGCTGAGATGAACAAGAGTGAGATTCTGGCTACCTAATTTATAGAGGGAGAAAGGCACCTGTGCTACCTTTATAAAACAGATATTCCACAGAGATGCCCTTTTATACAATCACCCTCATAAAGTTGTTCCTGCCGTTTCTGTGTTCAGATTTGAAAGCATAAGTTATTAGAATAGCAGAAGATTAGCACTGCTATCTGTCTAACATTTGCCCCACCCCTCATATCCTGCCTCTTTTTGGACAGATAGCCATATAGCAATGTAATTGGCCAAAATGTATCTGTCTTTTAAGTTAGTGTCTTTGAATATTAACATACAATGAGGCTCATTTTCAAAGCACTTAGCCTCCCAAAGTTCCATAGAAACCTATGTAACTTAGCCTCCCAAACTGCTTTGAAAATATGCCTCATAGTAACATAGTAGATGACGGCAGAAAAAGACCTGCAGGATCCATTCAGTCTGCCCAACAAGATAAACTCATATGTGCTACTTTTTGTGTATACCTTACCTTGATTCACATCTGCCACCTTCAGGGCACAGACCGTAGAAGTCTTGCCCAGCACTAGCCCCGCTTCCCAACCACCAGCCCTGCCTCCCCCACCGACTCTGCCACCCAATCTCGGCTAAGCTTCTGAGGATCCATTCCTTCTGAACAGGATTTCTTTATGTTTATCCCATAAAGGATAAACAGTCCTTTATTGGTTTATGTTTATCCCATAAAGGATATTTGTCCCTGTAATTTAATTTCTTCTGTAAAGATATTTTTAAGTTGATGTTGCATGGTATATTCAATTATTTCAAGAAGGTTCACACACCAAAACAGAGGCGCATTGTTTACCACAGATCATGAACTAACTTTATAAAGTCTATTGGCTATGTCAATATAACAGAACAGGGGTTCTCAAGCCAGTCCTCAGGATACACCAAATCAGTCAGGGTTTTAGGATATCCACAATGAATATGTATGAGAGAGGTTTGCATGCAGTGGCTCCAATATATGCAAATCTCTCTCATGTGTATTCATTGTGGGTATCCTGAAAACCTGACTGGCTTGGTGTGTCCCGAGAACTGGATTGAGACCCCCCTGCCCTACATCACTGATATACCAACCCCCTACCCCCCCATACACACACAGACTTTTTTTTAATTGCCAACAGGGGGGAAAAGAGAGAGGGTTATTATAGTCTCCTATTGTCTTAAAATTCAGAACTAGAAGCAACTGATATGAACACATATAAGAAATGATTAGGTCAGATATGGTCTGCACAATTCCATGTGTATTGCCATAGGGCAGGCTTCCTATTGGCACATTCTGTTGCATGTGTCACTTCATTATCAAAGTGAACAGTTGTGTGATAAACAGCAGAAGCAGGACCTGACAGATCAAGCGTCCCAGCAGTGGGACTTGTTCCCTCACCTCTGCCTGCCCCACTGCACTGATTTTTTTTTTCCCTTTAGCACTGTGCTTATCGGTAGAGCTCTTGTGCATTAGACTCTCTGATGCAGCAAGCTTCCTACTGATTCTCTGAGGTGGATGAGAAGTTGCCTTTGTGTTTCAAGGATAGCTAAACATGTTTTATCAGGTTCCCATAGTTATTTTAGGAATCTACTTGTGATTAAACTGATAAAGGACCATGTTTACTAAAGCTGAGAGGGGATACGATAGAGGTCTATTAAATCCTGAGTGGTGTAGATCGGGTATAAGAGAATTGATTTTTTTTTTTTTACTCTTTCAAAAAGTACAAAGACTAGGGGACACTCAAGGAAGTTACATGGTAATAAATACCCTTAAAATGAATAGATGGAAATATTTTTTTCACTCAAAGAATAGGTAAGTCCTGGAACTTGTTACCAGAGGATATAGTTATAGCAGTGATCATATCTGGATTTAAAAAAAAATTGGGCAAGTTCCTGGAGGAAACGTCCATAGTCTGCAATTGAGAAAGACATGGGGGAAGCCGGTGCGTGCCCTGGGATTGTTTTAACAACAGCACTTAACAAGCAATAATGAGCACTAATTGGCAAAAATTAGAATTTACGTGCGTTCATTGCTAAGCGTATTCTGTAATGGACTGCGCCTAAATTCTAACTTGAACAGGCAAAAGGGAGCATGCATAGGTGCATGGAAATGGGCATTTTGTGGGTGTTCCAAAATCTACACGCGTTGTTATAAAATATGGGTCAGTACGCATAAATCTACATGCAGGGATTTGCACCAGCTTTTTGTTGGTGTAAATGGATGCACTTAGATTTAGTCACATGAATTAACCTAAGCGTAGCCTAAATACCATGCAAAGATTTATGCACAGTATTTAGACTACGCTTAGGTGTAAATGCCTAACACACGTTAATTTTAGGCACCATATATAAAATCAGGCCCTATGTGTGGAAGGATCATAGGCCCCCATAAAATCTTTGCATACAGGAAGGGCCAGAATGAATATTTTGGCACATATGGGCAGAGTTAGAGGTGAAAGAGCAGTATGAGAGGAATTCCCTGCAGCGTGGCATTTCTGTTCAGGTCAGGTATTTGGCGTGTTCAAAGTGTGGCACCTTATGCAATTACTTTTGTTGCCTAAATCCTGGTCTGAATTCAAGCAAAAAGAAAGAGGTGTGTGACAAAGATCTTGCCATCAACAATACCCAATCCTTTTTTTTTTTTTTTCAATATTGCACTGGGATTTGGTGTGAGGTTTTTTTGTTGTTGTTGTTGTTTTATTTTTTTGCATTCCTTTTATGTTTTTTACTTTGGAACAGAGGAATATAAGCAACCTTTCCTTTCATCTGTTTTCATGTTGCCTTTTTAATTTACTTTTTTTTTAATAATTTATATCCCACTGCATTCTCCAATCTAGGCAGGAGGTTCCAATAAAACATGCATAATGTCATATCAAAACACAAATTAATATTATATAAAATAAGCCAATATGATGACAATAAAATAAAAATAAAATACAATGGTAAATCAAACAAAATAAAATTAAAAACAGGCACAAAATACCAAAAATCAAACATACAATATATATTGCTGAATTTCACTTCCGTTTTGTATCTCTTGCCAGCAGAACAACAATTGAACAGTCATACAAATTCAGGATGGGCTCCTTATTATACTGGAAATGGCTGTTGAAATAAGTGAGCTTTCAGCTGCTTTTGAAAAATCAACAGAGTAAGAACTTGTAGATCTTATGGTAATAATTTCCATAATATGAGCCCAGTATTAAAAAAAAAAAAATACTCAGTCTCGGATGTCTGCCAAATGGAAATATTATACTGTGGGAACATCCAAAAGCAAATATGTCCTTCACCCATACTGAGGTATGGGGAGAAGTTCAATATTTGACATCTAGTGGAGAACTGAGCTAAGATCTGCTCTATCACTTATTACACATGTAAGTGGGGAAAACGTTTAAGCCATTTTCTCAAAAGACTAGACAGAGTGATCTTAAAGGACTGTGCTCAGTAGAATTTCTCTATACGATGATATCGTTTCTTCTGCCCTTTCAAAAGACTCCAGTTGACAGTAGTATTTTCTCAGGATAATTAGCCTTGTACTTATTATTTTAATTCTTGGGCACTGGCAAATCTAGGAACTTTTGCACTTTCACTCAAAACTGTTGATCTTTCAATATTTTTCCTGCATTGAAACTTATATCCAGCTATACCTGTTGTATGCTATCTTGGGTGAATCTTGTCATACAGGTAGTCAATAAATCCAGGAACACAAAGCTGAGTTTGTGAACATCAAGGAAAAGAATCTTCGAGTCACTCTGGAAAATATGCCGAAATCCTCAGAGGCCAATACTCAAAAATTAGCGCCAGTGGTATAAGGGGTTATTGCCGGACTTGCACACACGTTATACAGCAATGAACGCTCAGAGAGCTCAAGCGCCGGTAGTAACGTGCTTTAAAGATGGCCACAAACTGCATTTAGGGGTTCTTTTACAAAGGCGGGCCAAAACATGGCCTGCGGTTGCGTGGGCGTGTGTATTGGACACGCACTGGACCATTTCTCCACTGCATCTAGAAAAAGAGGGGGGTTTGGGAGCTGAGAAATGGACGTGCGGCAAAATGAAAACCAGCGCATGTCTATTTATGGCCTGAGCCATTAATGCCACCCATTGATTTAGCGGTAAGGGCTCATGCATTACCCTTGTGGTAAACCATCCAGTGCGCACCAACTGCTGATTACCACCCGAAACGCCCCCGCAGTAGAAAATAGAAAATTATTTTCTACCGTGTGTTTTTGGCGCACGCCAAATTTTGAATTACCCCCGGGGCATGTGGTAGCAGGGCAGTAATGCTGATTTGGCGCACGTTGGACATACATAGGCCCTTCTGGGCCTTTGTAAAATGGCCCCTTAATGTATTTAAATAGATGCTAATGAGGTCAGTAACTATTTCTTCTTAATGCTCAGATGGCAGTGCTGTAATGCCCAGAAGCAAATGACTGTCTATAATGCCAAAACTTACCGCAGCTCAGAGGTCACATAGAAGGTTTTGAGGACAGGATTTCTTGGCAAAATCTCACATTGAACTGCAGGTTTGTCTTATTTCACAAGCCGAAGGAAACCCGTGGAAGTTTAATGTGCAGATGGTGAGAAACGAACATGTGTGCATGTCCAAACTAAAAGTGAAAACACCCATTGGTGCCTGTTTTTCTGTGCTTAAATATGAGCCTTTCAAAAATGTAAGTGCAAATGATTTTTGAAAAACTCATATTTAAAGGCACAGAACAGTACCAATGTATGCTTACTCTTCCGGTACAAGAACCATGCTTACCATAAAACTTTTGTGCACATGCGCCAGGTACGTTCCTCCCCTTGCTTTCGGTTTAACAGTGTGATTATTCGTGCATAAAATTTGAATCTCATTCGCTTTGAGCATTGGTTAGCTGTTTTTCTGCACTGTTGTCATGCTATGGGGTTTGCGCTGTGGGCTTTAGCACAGGAACATTGAACATCTGCCTCTGTTGGGTGTACAGCGGTGGTAAAAAAAAACGGGCAAATAGAATGTTAGTAATTATTCAGAAAGAAAGGAATCAAGAACAAATCGGGGAATATCATATTGCTTCTGTATCAATCCATAATGCAATCTTACCCTGAGTACTGTGTGTTGCTCTGGTCAGTGGTGTAGCTAGGGTAGTTGACACCCGGGGCCGGTCATTTTTTAATACCCCCCCCAAATCCAGTACTAGGCATACCGAGAATACAAAACACTCACGACCTATAGAGCAATTTTACCATACCATAAGCAGTCGTTTCTACGAGTCACACAAGGAAAAGGAAAGCATCTTAAGCACTACAGTGAGCACTAGAACATCAATTCACCTATTGTAAAACGAAACCAGACAGAATAGTACAGATCGTCAATCCTGCACAGTCAATGCCAACTGAAAGCCATGTCTTTTTCACAAACACAGATACACCCTAATCCACTATAGAATAAGTAATCATAAACTTTCTATTTAGACAAAAATTAAACTGAACCCCTGATGCCAGACTCTGCATACAATGCAACACCACAGAAACAGAAAATGTCTCCTAGTACTGTGCAAAATATAAAGACAGCAGATGTAAATTTGAAAAAACTAACAATTACCAATCACCACTTTACAAATTAACAAATAGAAATAAAACAAATACAGAAAATAAAATAATACCATTTTATTGGACTAATACATTTAGCTTCCAGAGGCCAAAATCTCCTTCCTCAGGTCAATACAGTATAGTGCTGTTACAGTATCCTATCCTGATCTGAGGAAGGGGGTTTTGTTCTCTGAAAGTTAAGTCAAAATGTATTAAAATTAGTCCAATAAAAAGATTACCTTATTTACATGTTCTATTTATAAACATTTATTAACACAGCTAAAATACTATATCCTAAAGCAAAATAATAAAAATATATATTTACAGTTTGTTGTCTCTGGTTTCTGCTTTCCTCATCTTCTTTTCACCGTCTTCCTTCCATCCAGCATCTGTCTTCGCTCTCTCTCTGCCATCCAGTGTCTGCCCTCTCTAATGTCCCTTCCATCCACATCTGCCCTCTATTTCTACCCCTTCCATCCACCATCTGCCCTCTCTCTCTCCTTTCCCTCTAGCATTTGCCCTCTATCTCTGCCCCCTTCCATCCACTGTCTGCTCTTTCACTCCCTTCTATCCACTGTCTGCCCTTTCTCTCTGCTCCTTCGATTCACCATTTGCCCTCTCTCTTTCCCCCTCCCATCCATTCAGGGTCTGCCCTCCCTCTCACTCCCCATTCCATCCAGGATCTATCCCCCCTCTCTCACTGCCCCCTCTTTTCGGCTCCCAGTTCCCACCTGCGGCTGCCCCTAGTTCCAGATCCATTGATTCTCCCATCCACCCCTGCCCCAGGCATGACCCCATTCTCCCTCCTGCTCACTTTTCAGACCCCAGTTCCAGCTCCATGCCCCTTCTCCCATCTGTCTCCCACCCAGTCCCTTCTGCTATCCAAGTGCCCCCCACCCTCACCCCATCTGTCTCCCACCCAGTCCCTTCTGCCCATCCGAGTGCCCCCCCATCTGTCTCCCACCCAGTCCCTTCTGCCCATCCGAGTCCCCCTCACCCCATCTGTCTCCCACCCAGTCCCTTCTGCTATCCGAGTCCCCCCCCCACCTTCACCCCCATCTGTCCCCCACCCTCACCCTGCCTCGTCTTCTCCCTGCCACCCGGTCTTTAAAAATAAATTGCTGACGCGATAGCGAGCGCAGCACCTCGTGTGCAAGTAAAAGAAGCGGATCCGATCATCTCATTGGGCCTTCCTTCACTGTCCCGCCCTAGAGGAAATAGGAAGTTGCGTCAGAGGAGGGCGGGACAGTGAGGGAAGGCCCAATGAGATGATCGGATCCGCTTCTTTTACTTGCACACGAGGTGCTGCGCTCGCTATCGCTTCGGCAATTTATTTTTAAAGGGCTGGTGCGGGGGGGGGGCCAGGATGAAGAGCAGCGGGAGCGGCGGCGCCCCCACCGCCCCGCCCTTGCTACGCCACTGGCTCTGGTTGTCCTATCTCCTAAAAAGATATAGCAGAACTAGAAAAGGTTACAGATGAGCAACAAAAGCAATAAAAAGGATGAAGTGGCCCTGTCACGAAATGCCTAGCCACTCACCTGGGGCTAACCCTGCAGCCAGACCTGGAGGGTCTGTCCCCAGCACAGCTCAGGTCCGCCTGCACCTGCCGCTTATGCTCTACGCTAGCACCCAGTGGCGTAGCCACAGGTGGGCCTGGGTGGGCCGGGGCCCACCCACTTAGGGCTCAGGCCCACCCAACAGTAGCACACGTTTAGTGGTAGCTGGTGGGATCCCAAACTCGGTCAGCTGAAGACTTCTTCCTGATGGTAACGAAAATGCTACTCTCCATGATACCGGCACCTGCATATGTTCAGTTTTCAGCGCATGCATGCTACAGACTGCCAAGGTAGAAAGAAGTGCTTTCCCACCAGCTGAGATTTTTTGGGTAGTGGTTGGGGGGGGGGAAACAATTGGTGCCCACCCAGTTCTTCCCTAGGCCCACCCAAAACCTGTTGTCTGGCTACGCCCCTGCTAGCACCCTCCTCCCATCGACTGGGTCTTGCCTCCGGGCAAGTCTCCCACTCTTAGGTTATTCTCCGGTGATTTCTAAGTTACTGGGACCACAGTCTCAGGGGGTCCCACAGTTCCTAGAAAGCACCCACAGACCAAAACACAAACCACCAGGATTCTTAGTCAGTCCAAGACAGAAGAGTCAATAAACTAATCAGGTTTATTGTCAGAATAGAACAGTGAACCATATAAAAAGGTGGAAAAGAACAGGCAATAATAGATAACTGAAAATGGAACTATCAAAACATTTATCTATGACTTAAATAGTACCTGGGGAGTTAAGGAACAAGATATAGCTGCTCACAGGTTATAAAGTCTAACAGTTCACAGGGTCTCATGAAAAGAGAACCTTCTCTTTCCACTCCCTTATCTGTAACTAAAAAAATGTCTTCAAAGCTTAAGCTAACAGCTTTTGGCGGGAAGAAGAAACTGACAGTTCTGTAACAACTTTACAAACAACAGTCACCATCTGCTGGTTAAACAAAGGAAATGCGCTTCATAAACAATAGCTATACAATTTACAAGCAGGAAAATTCCCTGTTTCACCACAGGCCCCATGTGATAAAAGGCTAAACGGGTTAGGGCCAGTGTTGCCAGGTGGGCGGTTTTACCGCCCAATTGGGCGGTTTTCCGCGACCCGCCGCGGGAAATTTTTGCCCGCGGCGGGTTGCGGTTTTTTGGGCTGTTTTTGGGCTTCAGGGCGGTTTTTTCGGCCGCGGGGGGGCGGGGTTAGTGACGTTTTTTTGGGCGGGGTTAGTGACGTTTTGGGCGGGGTTAGTGACGTGGGAGGCGGGGCCGGTGACGTGGGAGGCGGGGCCGATGACGGGGAGGCGGGGCCGGTGACGTGGGAGGCGGGGCCGATGACGGGGAGGCGGGGCCGGTGACGGCGGGGGCTGGGTTGATGACGGCGGGGGCGGGGTGATGACGCGGGGGTGGGGGTGTTAGGGGCGGGGTTTGTGTTTGGGCGGGTTTTGGGCTGGTTTTGGGGCTGGATTGGGCTGGCAAAAAATTTTCCACCTGGCAACCCTGGTTAGGGCTCCTTAGCTTGGAGAAGAGATGACTCAGAGGGAACATGATAGAGGTTCAGAAACTAATAAGTGGGTAGAACTGATAAATAAGTAGCAGTTTTTTCTCCTTTTGAATAGTATTGATTAGTGAACAGTTCATGAAACTAGTGTAGTATATTTAAATAATTTGTCGAAATTATTTTTTCACTCTGTATTCAGTCAAGTTGTGGAATTTGTTGCATGGCTGAGTTTAAAACGTATTGGAGCGAATTCCTCAAGGAAAGATCCATATAAATTTATTTGGTAGGTAAAATAGGGGAAAGCTACCGCTCAATCTCTGCGAGTGAGCAACAAAGAATGGATCTATTCTTCGGGATGCTTGGGATCTGCTGGCACTTAGGGATCCAGATCAGCCACTGTCAGAGAATGATGGGGCTGGAAGAACTCTTGATCTGACCAGTACTATGCATCTTATGTTCTTAAGATCCATCTAATTCTAGGGATTCACAGCAAGCAGATTCAATGTAGATTCTTGCAAATTTGTGAATCTATGAGGAGAAACCTGCATTGAATATGCTCATATTTTCCCCAGATATGCTCAACAAATTTGGAAAATTCCTTCCGACCTGAATCAGGATGAAATCTATCTGGTTTGAAGTTGACCTTGAGTTTTTCATGCCACATTTGTCCCAGCATCATTTGCTGTAGTGTTTACTTTTTTAGCGACAATGTGCAGTTTCAGAATATTTGGTACAGATTAATTATGGTGTCAGAACAATTTTTGGGAGGTATACATTGTACATATAGAATAATAGTGTTCTATCTTCTCTCCCTTTCTAAGATAATGAAGTTAGCCTCTCCAAACCTGCTGACGCTTTCACCTTTGAGGAAGACAGCAGCAATGATGAGCTGTCCCCAGAGCAACCAAAAAGTGAAGAATCCCAGGGTTCTGCTGCAGCATCTCCACTGGAGACCAAAACCACAGAGGCAAATCTTTCTACTGAATCAGGGATATCTCAGGTAACAAAAAAATATGAAGAGAGCAACCCAAACATGCAAGCTATCAAAATACAGAAAGACAGAGAGCATTAGGGACACCCCAATAACAAACCACCCCAATACTAGGCTCCTGGCAATCAGCAAATTTAAAGGTATTGACTGCCATGGTCTAAATTTAAAACTGGATGAAGGTTTGCTGGGAATAACTCACTTAAACCAGGGTTTCTTTGTTTTTTTCAATAAAGGTCTGATTTGTTTTAGAAATAAAGATTCCACTTCTGAATAGAGAATCATTCACCATCACCAATATAACTGGACACAAAACTATGAAATACATAATTTGCTTTGATTGTATCACAGAAAGGCTGTATATCAAGAATCTAATAACATAAACTTAAACATAAATCTGACCTGGATATTCAGTACCAGTCTTAATCCGGGCACTAGCATTAGATTTCCAGGTTATAAGTATTCAGACCAGTTCCTGGATGACTGGTTGGATAAAGTTTGGACAGCCTTTTTGCTGTCCTAATTTCGTCCATTTACTAACTCAGTAAATCACAGTTCTACCCTGACTCCACCCCCTGATAGTGCTGCAGTGGTCAGAACACACGTTTAGCACACTAGCCAGTTAAATGCCACTGAACAGGTGTGCTGGGGGTGGCCAGCAGGACTTAACCACGTTGGCTGGCCTGCTACCTCATTGGAGTGAGATGCTGAGGGCTTGGTTTGGGAAAGGGATTACCTTTTTTTCGGTAGCTTTCCTGCCATTGCTACTTGTACAGTCAGATGGAGTCCCCAGCCTAGGATCAGCACCCTAAACTCAACTGAAAAGGGTGTTTCTGCAAGTAATGCAGCATGCCACTATTGGAAAAATAGCCCCTCAGCTTTCCTTCCTACAGTAACTGCATTCTCTATGCCAGAAGTTCTAAAGCACTTTAAAATGCCACCACACTTCTTTTAGGCTTTAGGAGATTTTTCTCTCCACTTCCTTGGAGGTGACTGCTGTAATTGTAGATGCGCCTTCTGCTGCTGTATCTGAGGCTGAGGATGGATTAGAGGATGAAAGGTCAGGGGTATCTTTCCCACTCTCCACTATCTGCTCTACCTGTGGGGTACTCTTGGCCATTTCCAATTTCCTCACCTTTTAGTATCAGGGGCGTAGCCATGGGTGGGCCTGGGTGGGCCCAGGCCCACCCAGTTTTGGTTCAGGCCCACCCAGCAGTGGAGGCAGCGGAGCGGAGGGAGCAGGCTGAGCTCCGTTCCCGCATCTGCCTCCCTCACTCTCACGGCAGTGCTTCCCAAACGCTGCCCACCGCTACCACGATCGCGGGATTTACCTCCCTCCTCTCAGCACTCAGCAGCAGCGGTAGCGAATCATACACGCTGCCTCCTTCTAACCCGGAAGCGGACACTTCCGGGTTAGAAGGAGGCAGCGTGTATGATTCGCTACCGCTGCTGCTGAGTGCTGAGACGGAGGGAGGTAAATCCCGCGATCGTGGTAGCGGTGGGCAGCGTTTGGGAAGCGCTGCCGTGAGAGTGAGGGAGGCAGATGCGGGAACGGAGCTCAGCCTGCACTGTAAAGTTTTTTGGGGGGGAGAAGAGGGCTCCAGGCGGCCAGGTGGAATCGGAGGACATGGATGGGAGCGGGAGGGGCGAGAGGAGAATCGCTGATGGCTGGAGGGAGGGGACAGGGGAGAAAAGAGAATTGCTGGTATAGATGGATAGAGGGGGGCAGGGGCAAGAACAGAATTGCTGGGTATGGCTGGATAGGGGCAGGGCAGAGAGGAGACTTGCTGGGGATGGATGAATGGAGGGGGGCAGGGGAGAGAGAAGAGAATTGCTGGGGATGGATGGATGGAGGGGACAAGGGGAGAGAGAAGAGAATTGCTGGGGATGGATGGATAGAGGGGGGCAGGGGAGAGAAAAGAATTGCTAGGTATGGATGGCTGGAGGGGAGAGGAGAGTTGCTGGACATGCGTGGATGGAGGGGAGGAAAGAGGAGATAGGAAGGTTGCTGGACATGGGTGTATGAAGGGGAGGGCAGAGGAGAGGAGGGTTGCTGGACATGGATGGAGGGAAAGACAGGGGAGAGGAGGGTTGCTGGACATGGATGGAAGAGAGGGAAGGGAGAGAGAAGAAATGCTGGACATGGATGGAGAGGATGGAAGAGTGAGGAAGGAGATGAGGGAAAAGGCAGAGAGGAGAAAAAGTGCACATGGATGAAGAAAATAGGCAGAAGCTGGATCCACTGGACAGTCAAGTCTGCGGAGGACCCAGCTTTTACTTATGGATATAGAGCAAGAAATGAAGAGGAAAGGAGGAAAGTAAAGAAATAAATGGAAATGAATCCCTGGAAACGGAGTTAAGAGGACAGATAGCAGCAGAATCGGATACTGGGCCAGCATGATCAGAAAAACAGTCACCAGACAACAAAGGTAGAAAAAAATCATTTTATTTTCATTATAGTGTTTGGAATATGTCCACTTTGAGAATCAGGTGCTCAACATTAAAAGTTTATATTTATTTACTTATTTATGGCATTTTATCCCACATTAAACATGAATTAAATTGGAACCTGGGATCATTTCATTTTTTTTTCCTGGAGAGAGTAATGCATTGCCCCCCCCCCCCCCCCAGGCTCTCTCCCCGGCTATAGCCAGCTCTGCAATTTTGAGGAGAGGTGCACAGGTAGATGGGGGGAGGGGGGGGAGGGGGGCGCAGAGGTGGACCGGGGAGAGAGCCTGTTGTTAAACATTTACCAGCACACCACTGTCTAGTGCTCACCCATCCAACCTGTTGGCTCACCCAAAAATTGACTTCTGGCTACGCCACTGTTTAGTATGCTACCAACAAGATCTTCCAGACCCTCTGCATCTATGAAACTTTCTATATCTGATTTCTTCTGGTGAAAATCCCTCATATGAGGCTTCATCAGATTCTGTATCTGCTAAAACCAGCTCCATACACTCTCAGCAAAGAATAGTGTGTGCTTCTGTGTTCTGTTGGCCTTTCCTGCCACTGGTCTCTGCCTACCCATCCTCCATGGTCACTCCATTCTTTTGCTTCTCTGAAGATGGTAGCTGGCAACCGCTCTTTCACAGTTACAGTGGAAGCTGCAGCATTGGTATTGTTCTCTTAAATAAGTCTTTCAGACTGAATGGATGGTAGACTACAGTGGGTCATACTTGCAGACCTCCTTCTTTCTTCTGTTTTTGACGAGTGCCAGTGCTGACCCTAGATTTGTGAGCTGCCTTCCCCCTTCTGCTTCTACCATCCTTCAAACACATTACCCTTCCTAAGTATTATAATTCAGTTGAACTGGATTTTAAACGTCATGGAATAGGGACTCTCTCTCTCTTTTGTGTCTTTACAATGATGTGTAACCCGGTAGTGCTTTGGAAATAAGTGTTGTTGTTGTTGTTGTTAGTAGTGTTAGTACTAGGTATTCTTTTTATGTGGAATCAGAAGGTAAAATGTTTTTACAAAACACTTCTCTTTGCTTCTGGATCAGATATACTGATGGCTCTCTCAGTTCTCTCTCTCTCTCTCTCTCTCTCTCTCTCTCTCTCACTCTTCCTCTCACTGTTAGGTTGATAAGAGTTTTACCTTGTAGTCACCAGCTAGAAACCCTGCAAAAGTTGTAAAAACACACTTTTTTTGTTTGTTTGTTTGTTTGTTTGTTTGTGATCCAGATCTCTCTCTGTCTGTGTGCTCTCTCGGGGGAATTTTTGTTTATCTTTTGATACCTTCTCTACTTCTACAAAGGAAATATTTTGCTGAAGAAGCAAGGGCAGGATCTCTTCTATCTACGAAAACCTAATGTAAAATGGTGTCCTACTCTGATCCCGTGATGTTTATTCCTGGCAAGCTGCTGACATCATCACCCATGGCTTGTTTGACTCTTTGTAAAAGAGTTTCATCGTGATTGGCTGAAGTGCTTCATACCCCCCCCCCCCCCCCTCAGAGTGGCTGCAATGTGTCAGTGCTCACAGCTGCACCTTTGGTAAAACTTAATGATACAGGTGGCAATTCAGTTAAAATTGCAGTCCCATTCATTCAGTTCAGCAAAGGCAAAAAACCAAAAATTCCCCCATTTGTCAAATTTTCACATTCTTACAAAAACAAATGCATTTCCTTAACAGCCATTAACCACTACCATTTGCCACTTCTTTGTTGGAACTTAAATTCTTTCTATTCTGTGATCACAAATTTAGTATATTGCTTTGCAAAATAAATAGTAAAACAATTTTATGGAACAATAGCACCAAGTAGTAAATGAAAAATATCTTTTTCAAACATATATATTCCAGTGTCCAGCCCCAGAGTCCTGAACCTGGAGTAGAGCTCTCCCTCTGAGCTGCACTGCCCTTCTAGAACACACACAGGCAACCACAGGGAGGAAATGAGCAATTAGATTGGCCCCCAGTGACTTTACAGAAGAGCAGGGTGTCCTGCATAGCCTCCCGAGCAATTGTTAACCTAGACTAGACAGCTCCTTGGCTCTGCTCCACAATCCCTCATTCCTGAGTCTTTGTTACACTCTGTACTTGGCATTGGGCATCACAGTTTTCCAAGCACTTATGGCAGCAAGCCAAAAAAATGATCTGCCGTGGTTGTGGAAGTATCTGGGGTTTATAAGATTCCACGGGTCCCGTCTGCTGGTAAAGAAGGGACAGCTGATCCTATCAGCAGGCAGTCCAACAGACAAAGGATTTATGTTTGGAAATTAGTTTAACATTTCCCAATAGATTTCTAGGAAATCAGTTTTTCTTCAAGTGCATGTTTGTGTTATGAAAGCTGTGAAGGACTTTCTACCTCCTACTAACTTCGCTCCACACTGTGGAAAAGGAAGCACAGATCAAGTTTCAAATCTATTAATATTTTCTATACCACCCATCGCACCATCTGGGTGGTTTACAATATAATCAATGTTAATATATGATAGAAGAAAAGAAAATACATCTTCAAGAGTTAAGTAGAGAAGTAAAAGAAAACAGTTGTCATGTTCCAAAACCCGGTGCCACTTCCCCCCGCCCCCCCCCCCCCCCCATCACAGCCACTGGAAAAAAAATTAGGTAGTGTAAGTCTTAGCAAAGAGAAGCATTTTCAGATGTGATTTAAACTTCTCAAAAGATTTTAAGAGACCAAGGGGTCCTTTTACTAAGCAGCGGGAAAAAGGGCTCTGCAGTAGCAGCAGGGGCCATTTTTCCCATGTGCCAGGGCCCTTTTACCACAGCGGTTAATAGCCCCAAAAAAGCCATGGGATAAGATAAGCCTTACCATGTGGCCATGCGGGGAAGCATTTATCGCCACCCCATTGAGGGTTTACCGCTGGGTTAGCGTCGCACTAGAGAAAAAAAGTTTTCTGAAGCATCGGAAATGGTGTGCGCTCCAGCCAGATTTACCGCTGGCAGCTGCGTTGGGCCAGCTGTAGTTCCGTTTTAGCGTGCGGTAAGCCCGCGTTGGGCTTACCGCCGCTTTGTAAAAGACCTCCTAACCGAGCATCATCTAGATAGCCTTTGTTCAGCAGAAACTTGTCTCACAACCACAGAGCTTTTGTATTTGGGCTTTTCATACCTTTGTGTTAATCATGTTGGTAAAAGAGGACGTCTGGGTCTTATTTTTGCTGAAAGGCTGGATATTCATTGTTACAATTTGCAATCTTTTTCAGAGAAAACATTTTTATTTCTGTTTGAATATTCCTTTGCCTATAAATTTTCTGTTACTATATAACCCTCTTCCACTTACATTAAGATTAATAACCACTGCTGATCTACAACACCTGATCACTTGCCTTGCATTGAACTCAGCTCATCCGGTCATTCTAGGAGACATTAATACTGATCCAAATGCCCCTTATTGTATGGATTTTTTTTTTTTTACATCAACCAGATTTAAGTCTAACTCAATACATTGATAAACCAACTCATCCTGCTGGCCCATGTACTTGATTTGTTCATATCAGATTCTGCAATATCATTGTTTCAGGTTACTTATCACTCATTGCCATGGACTGATCTTTCACTCATTGAGCTTTCCCTTAAATGTTCTTCTACCATCAACGTTCTAGGACAATGGACAAGGTATTACAAGATATTAGTAATTTGACTCTTTCCTTCTTACCGTGAAGCCTCTTACAGACCCTCCCAATAAGTAGAATGATTCCTTGAAGTGTATCCTTGATAAATTGGGCCCAATTAACAACTTCTACTACTCAGTCTGTTTGTAGAGACCCATGGTTTAATGCCAGTCTTTTTCTACTGAAGCACCAGTTGACTGTGCTTGAACATAAGTGGAGAAAAGATCCACAAGAGAATTATCTTCTTGTATATAAAATTCAGGCTGCTTTCTACACACACACAAAAAAAAAGCTATTTTAATTACAAAAAAGGATTTAGTTTTCAGCATTGACAGCGAAAGCACCAAATTCAGATACTTTGTTCTTACCTTGAGGATTTCTGGAAGTGGTCTGATTTCTTTCAGTAGGGTGCTGATGTGACTCATGGAGGCATATTTTTAAAGCACTTAGAGGGTCTTTTACTAAGGCGTGCTCACGTTTTTGGCGCGCACTAAAATTGGGTATGCGCTAAACGTTAGAGATGCCCATAGGAATGCATTGGCATCTCTAACGTTTAGCATGCGCCAAAAACATGAGCAGGCCTTAGTAAAAGACCAATTTGACTGTTATGTGAGTAACCCATGGACATATCCTAACTCTTCCTTTCCCTCTCTAAGTTCTCCCCAACTGTCTTTACCATACATGTATCTCACTCTACCATAATATCACCTTGATATTAATCGCCACTTGTATTTGTTCATACCGGAAATTGTTAACGCCGATTACGTACCATGTAAGCCACATTGAGCCTGTAAAAAGGTGGGAAAATGTGGGATACAAATGCAACAAATAAATAAAACCTTGTTAAGTGCTTTGAAAATGAGCCCCTTATAATTTGTATACTGTGGTTACAAATTGTTTTCCAAACCTCTGCCATATCTTTTCTTTTGCTACCAGCTAGGTGACAGGAAGACGTTTTAGGTTTAATGATATATCGGGTGTAATTTTCACTGCTGCTGCTGTTATTGTCTCTCTCCTCTATCAGGTTTCACATTACATATAAAAGACTCCCTTGGCTGTTCGAGGTTTTTAATTTGGCATTGTAACCTATTAGAGTTAAAATTATTTATTATCACTGTATGTGATCAGAGCCCACCCTCCTACTGTCGCTGCCTTTTTTACATCATCTCTGCAGGAGGAAGTCAGAAATCCTGCAGCAGAGCCGTTGGTTCACCAGGTGACTCACATAAATTACTATGAACTCTGGCTGCTGAAAATGTTGCAGGCCTTGAGGAGATGTTCTTAGCATCCGAGATTTATAAACACATAAGAATTGCCATACTGGGTCAGACCAAAGGTCCCCCGCCATCCTGTTTCTAATAGTGACCCATCCAGGCAGAATCCCAAAAAGCAGCAAGATTACACGCTACTGACCCCCAGGAATTACTGGGTGACTTCCCCCAGTTCTACCTTAATAGCAGTTTATGGAATTTATCTCTAGGAATTTGTCCAGACCTTTTCTAAACACAGCTATGCAAACTGCTTTTACCACATCCTCTGGCAACAAGTTTCAGTGCTTAACTATTTTCTCCTATTTGTTTTAAAGGTAATAATACTATAGAATTTCATGGCGTGTCCCCTAGTCTTTACACTTTTTGAAAGAATAAACAGTCATTACCCTTTCCACTCCACTAAGGATTTTGTAGACCTCAATCATAGCTCCCCTCAGCCGCCTCTGCTCCAAACTGAAGAGCCCTAACCTCTAGCTTTTCATTGTATGAGAGTCATTCAATCCCCTTTACCATTTTGGTCAACTTTCTTATACCTTTTCTAATTCTTCTGAATCTTTTTTTTTTTTTTTAAGGTGCCATCAATACATGGAAATATATATGTGGGCTTCCAAGATGGTATTTTTAAACAACGTCCATGCCCGATGTAAATTGTTAATCTTTGTAGCTGCTCCTTTTAGCTTAATTCATTATATTGTCCCTTTTGAAATGTATTTATTTATTTATTTATTTATTTATATCCTGCATTATCCCAAACAAGTTCGGATTCAATGTGGCTAACAATAAACATTTGCAGAAAGTACAATACTTAGCATACATAGTAATAATACAATACACAAACTTCACTACTGTTGAATAACAAGAGCAGGGTTTCAAGCAAGCCTGAGAGCTAACAATTACAAGTGTGAGTAAGGGATTTACTAAATAAAAATGCTTTCAACAGCTTACAAAGTAAGAGGTAATTGGTAATGTATCTTAATGGATTAGGCAGAGAATTCCATATCTTCGTACCTTGATAGGTAAAACCTGCATTATGAATAGATTTATAATGAAGCTTCTTGCAACTTGGGTAATGAAGAATAAGATAGAACTGCCTTTATGAAATGCTTTTCCTACATCTAGAGACTATTGAGTTTTACATGTAGCATGATAATAAACTATATAAAATTTGATAAGTACACAAAATTTAAAGGTAATATGGGAATTTATTGGAAACCAATATAATTTAGGTAGGAGAAGGGGATGCCTTGGTATAACAATGAACTCTACAAACAAGATGGGCAGCGGTGTGCTGATTGAAGTTTCTTAACTAAGGAGTACTTTAAACCTGAGTAAACAGCATTACAGTAATCAAATTTAGAGAGTATTAGTGTTTAGACCAAAGAATGGAAGATTGAATTTGTAAAGAAAGGTCTCAATCACTTCAGTCTCCACAATGTATTAAAGATACTGGATATCACCTTAGACACCTGAGGTTCAAATGGCATATAGTGGTCAATAGTTATACCTAAGATTTTCACAGTGGTAATTAATGAGTAAGTCATATTATCTATAGTGAAGTTCCTAATAGCCATAGCAATAGGGATTAGCCAGGATTAAGAACTTGGTTTTGTCTTTGTTTAGTTTTAATTTGACATCAGCAGCACAGGATTCCATCAGATCCAAACCATGTTTGATAATAGGCAAGATTTCAACTATATTGTTTGTAAATGGTAAAATCATCGGGAAACATAAAGGTATTAAAACCTCTGGATTCCAGTAAACTACCTAGTGGAGCCATCATTAAATTGAACAGAATGGGAGAAAGAGGGGACCCCTGGGGATCACCACAAACAGAGGACCAAAGTTGAAGACATAAGACCACTGAACCATGACAGGACTATGCTGTAGATGACAAAATGATCCATCAAACTAAGTAAAATACAACGGTCAACTTAAATGCTAACACAATAGATTTCCTTAGTGTTCAGTTATTAACTTAAATCTGTTCAGCTTATGGTCCCTATTACCAAGTAGACCCAAGACTGTTTCCCCTCATACAGAGTCCTGCGTTCCTCAGGGTACACACAGCAGGCACTAGAAACATATACTGAGTAAAACTGCTCTTTAGATAAGTTCTCTCTCCTTCATCATTAGGCATGCAGTGAGGTTAACCAGAGTAGGACTACATCTTCCGAATCTGACCAAAAAGTATTCAGAATGCTCCACATCAGCTAGGAAAAAGAAAAGGAAGCCAGGGAAATTAACACAGTACTAGAAATAGATCTAACACAGCAGAGAAGTTGTACTGACAGACTGTGTGCTGCTTGTGATATGAATCATTGCTTTGCTAATAAGAAATCACTCTGGTTTCAGAATCATTCCCAGGGCTCTGAAAAGGATGCAGATGAATCAGAATATGGTCTAAATAATCAGAGCTCAAAAGAGACCAATGGACACTTGTCTCCTTCCATTCCTGTCCCACCAGCAGTGAAGGTATGACATAAACCTCTCGATGCAAAATCTTTGAGGCATCTTCTAACTGTGTGATGTCAGCAGCTCTGCAGTTAGGAAGGGCAGACAGTGGAGTCTTGGAATGTTCTTTCTTTATGTCCTTAAAATTGATTTTCTTTCCCCTCCCACCTCTGCAGTACAGTACAGGGAATTGGAAGACCGTGCACTGCTCTTGTATGTTTCCAGTACAGAACTGGCTCGTTCTTTCCAAATATATAAAGGGGTCAACATTCAAAAGGGTTTATGCAGGTCACTTCTGAGTTAACTACGTAAATCCTTTTCATTTAAACTGGGACCTAACTAAAGAATTTTTGGCCAAACAACTTCCCATTGAGTCAAAAGTTTTCAGTCCACAGAGAGAGGGATTGGAGGCATTGGTGGGCAGCTCTGCAACTTAACCAAATAGCAGTGGAAAACTTCCATTATCCATTTAAGGACGACAACATAAATAGTTCTCCTAACATAA
Organism: Microcaecilia unicolor; assembly: GCF_901765095.1. Lineage (NCBI taxonomy): Eukaryota > Metazoa > Chordata > Amphibia > Gymnophiona > Siphonopidae > Microcaecilia > Microcaecilia unicolor. Next base: position 298,392,384 of record NC_044036.1, on the reverse strand, counting down.
ACAGGTAACTTATTTGTTTAAGTTTATGAAAATACATAGAGAGAACATACCATCAAATCACAACGGTGTATATTTAAAACAAATAGGAGAAAATATTTTTTCACTGAAGTATAGTTAAACTTTGGAACTCATTGTCAGAGGATATGGTAAAAGCAGTTGGCATAGCAGCGATTAAAAAAAGGTTGGACAAATTCCTGGAGGTAAAGTCCATAAACTGTTATTATGATGGAACCTGGGGAAAGCTACTGTTTATCCCTGGGGATAGGTAGAATGGGATCTTGCTACTTTTTGGGATTCTGTCAGTTGTGACTGGATTGGCCACTGTTGGAATCAGGATGTGGGGCTTGGCTCTAATAAGGCAACAGTTTTCATTCTTAAGTTCTTATCTGCTGTGCAGTTACAAAATGTTCTCTGTGTTAACTGAATAGTTAAAAAATGAAACAAATGCTCTCCACAGCTCACACTGATGTGTTCTAGTTACTGTGGGGCCAATATTCAGACCGTGGGAGTTGGCCCTGCTAACTCCCTAACTCCCGCAGTCAGCGCTAAACCTGGATATTCAGTGCCAGGCTATTTCCGGTGACCGGCATTGAATATCTGGTTTATTTTTGGTGGGTTTGAACATAACCAGATAAATATCAATAAATATCAATATTTAAACCGGCCAAAGATATCCCATGTATTCCCACGGCCAAATATATCCGCTAAAGTGGGGCTGAAAATTGGCGGTTAGCTGGTTATGTAGCTCTATATAACCGGATAGCCGCTAATTTGAATTTCTCTCTGGCGTCTATCAGTAACCAATGCAGTCTTAGAAAAAATGGTGTTATTTTGTCCAACTTATGAAAAGAATATATTAGTCCAATAGCTATATTTGGACTGTTTGTAATTTCTTGAATACTAACAGAACATCCAGAAAATATGATATTGAAATAGTCCATTTGCGATAACAACAAAGATTGTACAACCAAATAGGTTATTAGCTCAAGATATTTCCTAATTATTCTTAGCTTCCTCAATAGCATGATGGGCTGTTTTATTATTGACTTGAATATCCAATGGACAACTATTTGCATCCCTAAAATCTGAGAGGAAGAAGTCAAATTGGTATGAATCATCATCTGTGTTAAATACGGTAGCAAATTACTCCAAATGTTATCAGATGTACCCGCCAACAAAAAATGTATTTTCTCCCTATTTAACATCAGCCTTTATGTTGTCACCCAGGTATTGATCAAATCCATATAATTTTGTTAATCTTTTCCAAAGGGGGGGTGGGATGGGACTTGATATACTGCCTTTCTGAGGTTTTTTGCAACTACATTCAAAGCGGTTTACATATATTCAGGTACTTATTTTGTACCAGTATCATTTTCTTCTAATTCTGTTCCATGACTTCATCAGCACGTTATTGAAGTTTAATAATGCTACTACTACTGATCATTTCTATAGTGCTACTAGACGTACGCAGCGCTGTACACATTATATGCAAGTCCCTTGAGGGCTCACAAGCTTAAGTTTTTCTACCTGGGACAATGGAGAATTAAGGGGCACTTTTACAAAGGCGCACCAAAAAGTGTGGGCACGTGTTTTTGGCGCATGCCAGACCTTTATTGTACCGCATCTGGAATAAAGGGAATTTTCTTTTAATGGGCCGGAAAATGGACATGTGGCAAAATGAAAACTGGTGCGTGTCCATTTTTGGCCTGAGACCTTACTGCCACCCATTGACTTAGCGGTAAGGTCTCGACCCTGGCAGTAAGCATGCATCATGCACCAACTGCCGTTACTGCCAGGGTAGGTGCCGGCGGTAGAAAATAGAAAATATTTTCTATCATTTGTTATCAGTGCATGCCAAATTTGAAATTACCACCCGGGGCACACGGTAGCTGGGTGGTAATGATGATTTGGCCTTACATGCCTTTGAAAAAGGGCCCCTAAGTGACTTGCCCAAGGTCACAAGGAACTGTAGTGAGAATTGAACCCCGGTCACCAAGATCAAAGCCTGCTGCACTAACCGTTAGGCTACTCCTTAAAGGGTTGTGCTAATGGTGGGCATTAAGTGTCACACGGAGTGGAGGAGTGGCCTAGTGGTTAGAGCACCGGTCTTGCAATCCAGAGGTGGCCAGTTCAAATCCCACTGCTGCTCCTTGTGATCGTGGGCAAGTCACTTAACTCTGTATTACCTCAGGTACAAACTTAAATCATTGTGAGCCCTCCTGGGACAGAGAAATATCCAGAGTACCTGAATGTAACTCACCTTGACCTACTAATGAAAAAGGTGTGAGCAAAATCCAATAAATAAAATAAAAATATTGAGCACCTAACACAAGAGTTCATATGGGGGGGTGGGGAGTGTGTCTTGTGGTTAAAGCAGATGTCATTAATGTATGTTAACTTCTAATATGACAGATAATGCAGAAGGGTTAAGTACATCTCAAGAGGTGTAGTTAACTGCATCTCATACATTAGCGACACTACTTTTAAAACAAAGTAGCAATCATTGACCCCCATTAGTGGCAGAATCATCATCTCTCGAATTCTGGGATTCACAGAGATTTTGCAGCTATCTCTAATTAATTTTTTTTGTCTGTAATATACATTAATTTCAAAACCTTAGTGCCATTCAGTAAACTGCTTTGTTGGTTATCTAAAAGGCAGTACAGAAAAGCTCGATGAGCATAAACAATTTAGTAACAAAGTAGATGGCGGCAGATAAAGACCAGTGTGGTCCATCAAGTCTGCCTAAGATAAACTCATTATATATGGTATGAAGTGATTTTATATATATATATATATATATATATATATACACATACACCATATGTAATGAGTTTATTATACGCAGACTTGATGGACCACACTGGTCCATCATATATATATATATATATATATATATATATATATATAATAATAATACACACACACCTGATCTTGATTTATCCTTGCTTTTTTTTAGGGCATAGACTGTAGAAGTCTGGCCGGCACTTTCATTGTTCTAAAATTTCCCAAATTGTTGTCATAGCCCCTCAATCATGGCACAGACCTGTAGAAGTCTGCCCAGCGCTGGCTTTCCTACCTAATCTCCCCTAAGCTTCTTTGGATCTGATCCTTCTAAAGAGGATTCCTTTGTGTTTGTCCCACGCTTTTTTGAATTCCATTACAGTTTTCATCTCTACCATCTCCCACGGGAGGGCATTCCAAGTATCTACCACCCTGTCAGTGAAAAAAACTTCAATTCATGCCCTCTAGTTCTACCACCTTCCCATCTCTGGGAAAAGGTTTGTTTGCAAATTAATACCTTTCAAATATTTGAACATCTGTATCATATCACCCCTGTTTCTCCTTTCCTCCAGTGTATACATGTTTAGGTCAGCAAGTCTCTCAATGTACATCTTGCTACGTAAACCCCCTACCATTTTCTTCGCTTCACTGAACCGCTTCAAGTCTTTCAACATCTTTAGCAAGATAAGGCCTCCAAAACTGAACACAATACTCTAAGTGGGGCCTCAACAGCGACTTCTACAGGGACATCAACACCTCGTTTCTTCTGCTAGTTATACCCCTCTGTATGCAGGCTAGCATCCTTCTGGCCGCAGCCACTGCCTTGTCGCACTGTTTCATCACCTTGAGATCTTCAGACACCATCATCTGAAGGTCCCTCTCCTGATCCGAGCTTACCAATCTCTCCCCTCCTATCCAGTACATCTCTGTACCCCAAGTGCATCACTCTGTACTTCATGGCATTAAATTTCAACTGCCAGACCCTTGACCATTCTTCAAGCGTTTGGCGATCTCTTCTCATGGTTTCTACTCCCTCCATGATATTCACTCTTATTGGCTATCTTCATGTCCGCAAAAAGGCAAACTTTTTCATTCTAAATCTTTAGCAATGGCTCGCATAAATATATAAATAGAATCGGCCCCAGCACCAACCCTTGAGGCACTCCACTACTCACCTTCCTTTCCTCAAAGCCAATTCCATTTACCACCACCCTCTGCCGCCTGTCGGTCAACCAAGAATGCCGTCTCTGTAGCTGAAAATCATGTTGTGGAATTGCGCATGTGTGTGTAGCTTGTGTAAGGGTGGGGAATTTTCATATTTTACCCAGGTAACTGGATAAATGACTTCTGAAAATTACCCTCTCTGTTACATTCTCCCATAATTCCTTTCCTCTGTGTTCTAGTCAAAATCATCTGCTGATGGCAAGAATCGCCACAAAAAACCCAAGGACACCAAGCCAAAGGTGAAAAAGTTGAAGTATCACCAATACATTCCACCAGATCAGAAGGCAGAGAAGTCTCCTCCTCCCATGGATTCAGCCTATGCCAGACTCCTGCAGCAACAGCAGCTCTTCCTGCAGCTGCAGATCCTTAGCCAGCAGCAACAGCAGCATCACTTCAGCTATGCAGGAATTCACTCCTCACAGCTCAAGTAAGTATGGCGATAACAGTATATGCATATCAGAGCAGGAAGGATGGCATTTAGACTACAAAACGCATTGTGCATCAGCCAATTACCAGCATTTAGTAACTTGGAAGATTAGTTAGTTAGGTGCCTTTTTACTAAGCCACGTTGACGCCGACGTACCACAACACATGTCAATTTGGAGTTGCCGCCCAGCTACCACGTGGCCGGGCGGTAATTTCATTTTTTTTTTGCACGTTCGCTATGCGCATTGGAAAATATTTTATTTTCCAGTGTGCGGTGAAAACCAGGCGGCAATCGGCATTGCACACACGTTGACGATTATTGCCTGGTTAACGTGTGAGACCTTACCGTTAAGTGAATGGGTGGCAGTAAGGTCTCAGACCCAAAATGGACACGCCAATTTTTATTTTGCTACATGTCCATTTTCCGGTCAAAAAAAGAGCCATTTTTACAGGTGCGCTGAAAAATGGATCGGCGTACGTCCAAAACACGTGCCTACACTACCGCAGGCCATTTTTCAGTGCACCTTAGTAAAGGACCCCTTAGTTGTATGTTTTTGTTTGTGTGGATTTCTTTACTAACAACCAAAACAGCAGCAAGTTGCATAAATAGAGAACAAATCGCAGACGTGCAAATGATAGGGAGAAAAAAAAAGACCTCTGTAACTGTGTTGAAAGACCTCACCTCAGTCTTTCTGCATTTGGTTCCTTTTTCTTTCATTCATCAACTTTTAAAAAAAAATCCAACTCTTTTACATGTGTTTTTTCTATTGCGTGACCATTGTTAACACCATCATTATAAAACTTCATTTCTTATATCTTTATCTTTGCAATACTACTTGATATTTGTAAGCTAGCGCCTTCCTGAAGCAAAAACAATCACTTAATCTTTCGGCACGGTTACTGAGGTCTCTTTTACCTACTCCCTATCATCTGCATGTGTGTGATGTGTTCTCTATTTATTAAACTTGGTGCTGTTTTGGTTGTTGTTGTTGTTGACTTCATAGTTTTAGCACTGGATGTCACTTTTATTTAGTTTTAGATTCCTTACCTCCTTGTTAAAGAATTCACCCAGGACAGATAAAAGCCACTGGCCCATCTACTTTCCCCAGTTCTTCTTGTCCACACTTGTGTCCCAGCTTCCAATGATATCAGCTTGAGGATCCTTTTACTGAGGTGTGCTAAAAATGGCCTGCGGTAGTGTAGGTTTATGTTTTGGCCGCGCGCAGAATCATGGACGTTCGGCAAAATAAAAATTGGCGCGCGCGTCCATTTTGGGTATGAGACCTTACCGCCAATTCTGTAAAAAATGAAATTACCGCCCGGGCCAACACGGTAGCTGGGCGGTAACTCAAAATTGACACGTGTGGGCACACGCAAGCGCTTACGCTGCTTAGTAAAAGGGCCCCTGACTTCTTGTATGATTAGAGGTGCTTATCTAAGTCCAATTTTGTTGTCCTCCTCTTTGGTTCTCTACCTTTTCACTGCTGCTTTTTAGCTCCCATTACTTCCCTCACCCATAACTGTCTTGTCTGTCTGTATTATTTGGATTGTAAGCTCTTTTGAGCAGGGGCTGTCTCTTTGTATCAGGTGTTCAGCGCTGCATGGTCTGGTAGCGCTATACAAATGCTAATAATAATAATCCTATATAAAAACACCCTCAACGTTCTGAGGACACTGATGTCACTGACAGGTCCTCCGGGCATTCCTTCCGGTTCGAAGGGTTCGTGGTGGTGAAGCCACCGAAATCACTGTGTTGGGGCCACGCCCTCGCGTCAAATGTGATGACGTTGAGGGTGGAGCAATGACGTCAGTGACTTCACAACCAACGAATCAGCAGATTGAAGGTGGCATGCGTTGACGAGGTCCGCAACAATGGCGGTGAGTGCCTTCACAACGCCGAAGGGGTGAGTAGGGAGGGAGGGGGTGAGGGAGCAAAACCGTGCTAGCGCCCGTTTCCTTTGCGCCAGAAACGGGCATGTTTTACTAGTAAAAATAAACATACACGTTCACATATTTCAAAGTGTACTCAGCCTCTCCCTTTGGTGTAGCTAAGACTGAATGGGCCCCAGGCAGAAAAATTAAGATGAGCAGATGGACACCATCTTCCCAAGGTAGTGAGGACAGGGGAGGAAGAGGCAAACCTTCAGAGCTCCAGTAACTAATCCCTGCAAAAACCAAACACATTCCAGACCTATATAGAAAACCTGTCATGATAAAGCAGCACTAATGTCCAGAGGTCAATATTCCATCCTCATTTTCTTGATCTTTCCGCTGCTTTTGACACTGTCGATCACAGCATACTTCTCGATACCCTGTCCTCACTTGGATTCCAGGGCTCTGTCCTTTCCTGGTTCTCTTCCTACCTCTTCCTCCGCACCTTTAGTGTTCACTCTGGTGGATCCTCTTCTACTTCTATCCCTCTGCCTGTCGGCGTACCTCAGGGTTCTGTTCTTGGTCCCCTCCTCTTTTCTATCTACACTTCTTCCCTTGGTTCATTAATCTCATCCCATGGCTTTCCTACCATCTCTATGCTGATGACTCCCAAATCTACCTTTCTACCCCTGATATCTCACCTTGCATCCAAACCAAAGTTTCAGCGTGCTTGTCTGACATTGCTGCCTGGATGACTCAACGCCACCTGAAATTAAATATGACCAAAACCGAGCTTCTATTTTCCCCCCCTAACCCACCTCCCGCTCCCCCCGTTTCTATTTCTGTTGATGGCTCTCTCATTTCCCTGTCTCCTCAGCTCGAAACCTTGGGGTCATCTTTGACTCTTCTCTCTCCTTTTCTGCTCATATCCAGCAGACCGCCAAGACCTGTCGTTTTTCTTTACAACATCCGTAAAATCCGCCCCTTTCTTTCGAGCACTCTACCAAAACCCTCATCACACCCTTGTCACCTCTCGTTTAGACTACTGCAATCTGCTTCTTGCTGGCCTCCCACTTAGTCACCTCTCCCCTCCAGTCGGTTCAAACTCTGGCCCGTCTCATCTTCCGCCAGGGTCGCTTTACTCATACTACCCCTCTCTCAAGACCCTTCACTGGCTCCCTATCCGTTTTCGCATCCTGTTCAAACTTCTTCTACTAACCTATAAATGTATTCACTCTGCTGCTCAGTATCTCTACACTGTCCTTCCCTACACCCCTTCCCGTGCACTCCGCTCCATGGATAAATCCTTCTTATCTGTTCCCTTTTCCACTACTGCCAACTCCAGACTTCGCGCCTTCTGTCTCGCTGCACCCTACGCCTGGAATAAACTTCCTGAGCCCTACGTCTTGCCCCATCCTTGGCCACCTTTAAATCTAGACTGAAAGCCCACCTCTTTAACATTGCTTTTGACTCGTAACCACTTCTAACACTCGCCTCCACCTACCCTCCTCTCTTCCTTCCCGTTCACATTAATTGATTTGTTTGCTTACTTTATTTATTTTTTGTCTATTAGATTGTAAGCTCTTTAAGCAGGGACTGTCTTTCTTCTAGTTGTGCAGCGCTGCGTATGCCTTGTAGCGCTTAAAAATGCTAAATAGTAGTAGTAGTAGTAGACTCCAGGACTCAAATAGCAATTCTTCCTTTAAAAGGCAGGTCTTTAAATAACATATACTTCCTGCTGGAAAACCAGAATAAATCAGACTGCTACAGATCCCCACACCGAAACTAAAGACTAGCAGAATACGTTCAGAATACAGATTAAAACCTCAAATTCAGAATAAGCAACCTCTAACTAGCAATAGGAACCTCCGAGAAGTCTCAATGCAAGGCAATGTTAGAGAAACAGAAATGTATTTCCTTCTGCACTGTGTAACTATCAGGGTTGCACTTGCACATTTCAAAAGCTGACATACTCCAGACAGCTGAAAATAAAATGTATTCTCCTTTTGTTGTCTGTACATTTTATATTACTAATCTGCTCTGGTCCCGACCTCACCATGTGATTTTTCTTGTGCCATTTTCATCTAAGTTCTTTACGTGATCTTGTTTTATTTCTTTTTTTCTCCTGTCTTCCTTTCGTCTCTACAGCTGTCTGACATTGATGGTTCTTGTAATCGTATTTTTCTGTTCTGTGCACCTCCACTCCACACTTAGATTACCCTCATTCTCCCTTTCTCTCATCCTCTACTCCTCAGTTTCTTTTTTTCCTATCGCAACTACCTATTTATTTATTTTTATTTACTATTTCTGCATTTGTACCCCACATTTTCCAATCTAGCTGTCAGTTCAATGTGGTTACAATTACTTCGGATAGACAGTTATATGCTTCTTGGAGTAGTCAAGAGCTTAGTTCATGATCTGTTAGTGGTCAAGCATACTAGGTGTGTTGGTGGTTGTTGAAGCCGACTGTGGGGTTCGTTGAAGAAAAACTTTCTGAAGAAGTGAGCTTTCAGATGCTTGCGGAAGGTTGTGTAGTCATTCGTGCATTTTAGTGCTTTTGATATTGTGTTCCAGATCTTGGGGCAGATGTATGTAAAGCTGGTTGAGTATAAGGATTTGTATTTTAGTCCTTAGCACTTAGGAAAGTGTAGCGTGATGTAGTATCTTGCTTCCTTGATTGCATTACTTATAGCTAATTCAAGTAGGTTTGACATGTAGTCTCGGCAGACATTTTAAAGAAGCTGCAGCAGAGTGGGACCAGTGAAACGGGCAGGAAAGAGTGGGGATCATTCCTGCCCCCAAGAGGCCACTAGAGCATCAGGATGCATTGAGGTACATTCGGGGAGGGCACCCTGACTCAAAGCTGGAGTGGAGGGGAGGGGAGGTGGATAGAGTCATGGGAGGGAGGGGGCTGTAAAAGGGGTGGATGGAGTGTGGGTGACAATTGCCCTGGGCCCCCATACCATAGGAGGCCCCAAACCTGCCTCAAGCTAAAAGAGGCATAGGCTGAAGACCAGCTTTTGGGCTCCCTCCCTGGTTTCGGCCTAGGCCCCTGAATGTCTAACATCAGCCTGAGGGGGGACATAGAGCACATGGAGGACACTGCTCATGGACAGGAGCGAAAGGAAAGGTGGGGGGGGGGACATGCTGCTCCTGGATGTTTGCTTGTTTGAAAATGTACATCTTTTTAAATTTTGTATTCAGCAGAGTATGAAAGAAAATGCATTTATCTTACTTTTACCAGTATTTTTACTGTTTATAGAATCTGACTTTCTTGGGGGGGGGGGGGGGGTTGAAGGTGACTGTGCGGTGAGGGCAGGACTGGGTGGGCCAAGGGTGGGGATGGATGAGATTTACTTGTGGTGGGGAGGGTTAGATTCCCATGGGGACAGGCAGAGACAGGTTAGATTTTTGTCCCCACGCAACACTGTACTGAACATGCCTACGTGCAGGTCCCATTAAAAGTATGTGTCACCTTGTCACTGTGTATACAAATCCTTGGGGTAATTTTATAAAAGCCCTTTCATGTGTGAACAAACCTTTAGAAAATTATCCCAGGCTGTATTACATCTAGCATTATAAGCATAATTCTTGTAATTTTTATTTAAAGGCACTTATAATGTGTCACCAAATGTATAATTTGCCTTTTGAAAATTTACCTCACCGTCTTTGATACTCTGCAGCTTTTGGAAATCCATCCCTTTGTGTAAGTATATCTGTTTGTAGCCACTCAACAGTTGGTTTTACTGTGCTCAGAGGAAGGCAAATATCTTTTTATAGTTCACCGTTGTTGAAACCTTTTCTTTTCATAACATTTAAAATGCAAAAACACATTGCACTGTGGGTCATTTGAATAGTTCAGCATGGAGAAAAGCCCTAGGAGCAGATCTTTATCATAGTATTTTAAGTAGAGCTTATTTGTGTGGGAAACAACTCTGGGGCAGGTCAGGGATGTGAATATCACTCATTCCCTCAACCAGCTTTTTACACTGGGGCCCTATCGCTTCATCAATCAATGCAATTCTCATGATGTTTGTGCTGAAAGATTCAAAAAGTTAAATTATGACAGTTATTATGTTTCATCAGATAGTTCCATATTACAAATGCAAACATTCTAAGCAGTTTAAATTTACTGTATTTTTTTCTGACTATCCTCCTCTGTACAGCATCTCTTTACTCCTTCCCATCCAATACTCAGAAAACCATCTTGCTTAGTCCATCACCTTTCCGTTAATTACTCATCCACAAAACCTTTTTCTTACTACTTTCTTTGCAGTGGAGGCGGAGTCTACTGGACAACCAGGGAACCTGTTTCTAATCCCACTGTTCTCCTTGTGATCTTGGGCAAGTCACAATAACCTCCATTGCTTCAGATAGAGAATGACACGGGGCGGGGACCCGCAGTAACCGGGGATGGGGACGGGGACAGAGCCTGCAGGGACAGATCTCACAGGGATGGGGCAGGGATGGGGACAGAGCCCGTGAAGACGGGGACAAACTTTGTCCCCATGTCACTTTCTACTTTGAAACCTTTTAATGAACTGGACTGTTATTATGTTTGATTGATGCAGATGAAATTTTTATTTTTTTGGAAAAACAAGCAAACATGCTGGCCGCAGCTAGCAAATTTGCATGGGGGGATCATGTACATCCTGCTACCAGTACATCGTCTAAGAAGACAATTTCTATTGCAGGAGGGACTGTGGAAGACAGCTAGACTGAATCCTGAGATTGTTGATGACTTCATTCATCCGCAGATTAAAAAATCATAACAGTCCTTCATAGGGCATATTTTCCCCGCTAGAGCATACAGAACAGGTTTTTTTGTACCCCTGGACATTTTAACAGGGTGGATTAGGATTCCTTGGAGTAGTAGAAGTCAGCTATTGTTGGGGTTGGAAGGGTAGAGGGGGGTGGTGGTCAGAGGGTTTATTATAGCTGCTCGTTGTTGTTATTGTTTTCTATTTGTAATTTATACACAACAGTTACACAGCATATTGTTTCTTTTATGCTTTAACAAAAAGATTTAAATATAATCATAAGTGTTCGAGGCTTCTGTAAATGAGAACAGAGGTGATGGGATGGGGACGGGAACAGGGCCTGCGGGGATGGGAAAAAGATGGAGATGGGGCCTGCAGGGACGAGGTAGGGGACAGAGACAGAACCAAGGTGACGGGACAGGGACAAATTACCTGTGTCATTCTCTACTTCCGATACAAAATTAGATTGTGAGCCCTCCAGGGACAGGGAAATACCTCAATGTAACTCACCTTGAGCTATACTGGGGGGGGGGGGGGGGGAAGAAAATCCAATAAATCTACTTCTTATCATAAATTCACCAATTTATTTCTTTTAGTCATTCCTATACAATTCTGAGCAAAAAAAAAATCAAACAAGATGCTATCCTTACTTCTTCCTTATAGGAAACCATCAGGTACAGGTTCTTCTACTGCACAACCTTCTAAGAACAATTGCCTACCCCTCCACCCTATCTCTGAAATTATTAGTGCTACTGCTGACTAAGGCCTCTCAGTCTATGGAGACCATCCAATTCCCTTTTTGCAGTGATAGAATTCCCAGAATTATGAGATTCATCTCCCCCCCACCACCCCCCCCCACCCCCCACCCCCCCCCCCCCCCCCCCCCCCCCCCCCCCCCCCCCCCCCCACCCCCCCCACCCCCCCCCCCCCCCCACCCCCACCCCCCCCCCACCCCCCCCCCCCCCCCCCTTTACCAGATTTTCTCTTACTTTTATCCTGCTCTGTGTCTGAGAAGATCAGTCTGGGCAACTTCAGCTTCCCTTGCTGGTTAGGATTGTAGGATAAGTCTTATCCAAGACTGTCCTTCTCTCCTATCAGTACTATTATGTCAATCACTTTCCTTTGCTAGGACTTGAGTGTATCACCTCCTATATTGTGCCCGAGTTCAGCAATTTTAGAGACTTCACTAGATGTAATGCACTACTATAAAGCTTCCTCTTTTTAAGCAGAACATATTTCACACCTTCCCTTCTAAGAACCCCATTCTCTAATCTGCATTAATGGAAGGATAAAACAAATCCCTCTTCCTCTCATTAAACCTTCCTCATAGGAGTTTTCAGTCTTGAACTATGTGCCATGCATAGCATGACTCATAGGGCCAAATGACTCATTTTGTCTCTGATGTTAAAAGATATTCATGTTGCCATGTAGCACTCATCCATCTGGAAACTGCCACAAGCTTCAGAGCCTTTTCCAACAGTAAAATTTAAAAGAATGATGAATGATGCATGATGCCAGGACACAAATACAAACAGTCATGTTTCTACATTTTCCAGGCAGCCAAGTGGCCAAGCTGTCAAGAGTTCTGACTCTTCATCTTCCACGGTCAGCAGCAGCCCTTCTTTGTCCCCTGTGAAGAGCACTTTCTCAGGACAAGGCAGTATGGCTTCCCTCAAACCAGACCCTCTGCCATCCAATCTGATGACCTGAAAGTAAGTTTGGAATATGTACTTTTGACTTATGAAAACCCCTCAATTATAGGGAAGCTCATATGGTAATTAGCAACTGCAAATAAATAAGACTGCAGAATGACTGTGATATATAATAAGCAATAACTTCTATCAGCATCATGGAAGTTAGCGCCATGCCCATAAGAAATTGAAGTGCATTGTATGAAGGTTTGAAATAACATGAATCCCCTCTTCAAAGAAACTTACTGCTTCTGTATTGTAGTAAAAACTGTCCTGGATGTTTTCATTCTTTCTCTCTTTTCCTTAATGAAGTGTTAAAGATTGTCATGGGAAACCCTTGTCATGCTATAAAGGAGATAAGGCCTTCACTTTATAAACTGGTATGGGATCCCTATGTGTCCTGAGAGAACTTTTCCATGTTATTATAAGGGACTTCAACCCCTTTATCAATTGCCCCAAATTCCCCTATGTATCTTGGGAAAGCACTTTCATTTATACCAAAGATGCATTATGGGAGAAATAATGATTTTAAAATGTTGACAATGTGACACAATCCGTTATGGTACTTGGAATTATGACCTAGGAGTAGCCCACAAAATCTTCTGCTTCACTTTCAACGGAACGTGAGTCCCCAGTGGAGCCAATGCCCCCTATAAGTATGCCACTCTGACTAATGGTTCACCAAAACCACCCACCCGACCCCTAGCAGCCCTATCATGAGAATCAAAAATGTTTTGCTGACCCCAACCCACATCAGGCTCCAAATCAAAAGACAAACTAGAAGATGACTCCCACACACCCCCACAGGTCCCTCCTCAATATCCCTGTGCTTGCACTGCTCAGCATCCAAATGTTTAACTTCTCAACACAAATTGCACTAGATTCTGTAAATGGCGCCCCCCCCCCAAAAAAAAAAAATGAGCACTGATTGCTATTCTATAAACAGCGCTCTGAGTTGGGCACCATTTATAGAATAGTGTGTAGCACTGGGATCCACACCCTACTTTGGGCATGAGGATTTACACCAACTGAAACCAGTGAGCACATTACCATTACTGAACCTGCTCCCCCGGATGAGCTACACCACTGAAACCTGGTATAAATCTTTGCATGTAAATTAGGCACAGATCCTCTGAATTCTGTTATACTGTGCGCATCTTAAGTGAACATTCCTGACCTACCCATGCTCCTTCCATGGCCACACCCCCTATTCAGTTGCATGCTGAAAGATTGTTGGATTATTTGTAGTAAATAATTCGCAGATTTTATACACACAGCTTCAGCTTTAGAAATGTAATTTCTTTTCTCATCTCTCTCACATACCCCCCAGAATAATTCACTGCTGAGTCACTTTAAAGTTGAAGTAACAAAACATCTGTTTACTCACAGTTTGTAGTTAGATTATATTCAGACAGGCTATATATACATAATACTATACATTTGGATTATCAGCTCTTTCCATGTGCTTAGATGGTAATGGATGCTCACACCATAGATCCTCAGCTTAGGAGAGATCATGAGCTCCATGTGCAGTGCCTAACCACACCCACAGGAAGTTGCATGGCTGTGACCTCTCTAGGAAATTCACATCAGAGGTCACAGAGTAATCACAGAGAAAAAACATTGCTGACAGACAATGCATGTAAAATACAATACATTATTCCAACAAACCCCTTCTCATGCATAACTGTCATGCAATTATTAATTCATACAAAGTCCAAGCTTTATTCGCAGATTCTCAAAACGTTCTCTGGGTAACGGTTTGTTCATGATGTCAGCTGTCATCTCACTGGTGTGACAATAGTCTAGGCTGATGACCCCTTCTTTTGCCAGCTCTTGCACGTTGTGGTATTTCGTTGCGATGTGCTTGGTGCGTGGCTGAACCTTGTCATTCTGTGACAGTCTGATGCAGCTCTGATTATCTTCCATTATCTGGATTGGTCTCTGTTCAGCTATTCCAAATCCAGCAAAAGTTTTTCAATCCACATCAGTTCTCTGCATGCTTCTGATACAGCCACATATTCAGCTTCTGTAGAAGACAGACTCACAATACTTTGTTTATGACTGGCCCATGAAATTTGTACATTTCCATACATAAAAACATATCCACTTGTGGATTTATAATCAGAATGATCCCCTGCCCAATCTGAATCACAGTAACATATTAGTTTTGGATTACTATTGGCTGAAATCTTTAATTTACAATCAATGGTACCTTTTAAATACCTTACCATCCTTTTACTGCAGTCCAATCTGATTTGGTAGGTGAGCTGACCCTTCTGCTCAAAATTCCTACTGCATTTGCTATATCAGCCCTGTATGTGGTAGTCAGATATAAAAGCTTACCTATGGCTGATCTATATTGGATGTTATCTGGTAAAGGTTCTCTTACTGTTTATCCTTCAGAAATCAGTGATCATGGGAGTGCTTACAACTTGGGCATCTTGCATACCTAAACTTTCAATAAGCTCATTTATTTTCTGCTTCTGGCTTAGAAGATAAGAACCATCATTTTGTTTCTCAATTTCTATACCAAGATAGTATGACACATTACCAAGTTCTTTTATCTCAACATTCAGGTTTAAATATTTTACAATGTCCTTGTACTCTTGCTCACTTTCGCTTGCAATGAGCAGATCATCAACAAAAGCTAAAATGTATGCATATTGTCCATTTCTGCACCTAGTGTACAAGCATTTATCTGCTTCACCTTGCTTAAATCCTAATTTGTCAATATTTCATGCAATTTGTCATTCCAACATTTTTGCACTTTGCTTTAATCCATAAAGACCTTTGTTTAATTTACATACTAGCTGTCTTTGTTTTGTATTTATGAAACCTGTTGGCTGTTCCATGTACAAGTCTTCAGTTATATCTCCATGAAGAAATGCTGTTTTCACATCAATGTGGTTGACTTGCATGCCTTTTGAGACTGCAATGCTCAGAAGTGTTCTAATTGTCGTGTGTTTCACTACAGGTGCAAACACTTCATCAAAATCTTCTCCATATTTTTGAAGATATCCCTTTGCGACTAATCTGGCTTTATACCTTTCCATTTTTCCTTGTGCATTCCTTTTTAACTTGAATACCCATTTGCATCCTATAGCTTTCTTGCCAGGAGGTAATTTTGTAAGAATCCAAGTCTTATTTTTATTCAATGCATCAATTTCTTCTTGTGCAGCTTTACGCCATTCAGCAGCTTCTTCTGCTGGCATTTTCTCAATCTCATCCCATGTTAAGGGCTCTTGAGCTTCTGCTGACTTTGTTAGGTAAGACAGTCTTGGGGGTGGAACACCTTTGTTTTCCCTGGATGAGCGTCTGACAACAGGTTGGTCCGACCTTTCCGCATCCTCTAAATCTGAGAGTCCTTCTCCAATTGATTCCCCTTCTCCAACTGTACTGTCTCCTGCAATGATCCTTTCTGTGTCTGCTTCCTCTGCCTGTTCCTCATTAGATACAGATGAGTTGCTTTCAGACATCTGCCTTGGTATGGCATTTATATACACTGGCATGTCTATTATGGTTCTAGTTTCATATTCTGGATTGATAAGGCTCATCTGGGATAATCCAGCCTTTATCAACCCTTTTGTTTTCATCAAAATATGTAACATGTCTTATGCCAACAATGCCAGTTTTCAGATTCAAAATTCTATATCCTTTGTGTCCTGGAGCATAGCCAACTAAAATGCCCCTTTCTGTTGTGGAATTCAGCTTATGCCTTCTTTGCTTTGGTACATGAGCATATGCTGTACTTCCAAATGTTCTTATGTGTGACAGGTTTGGCTTCCTACCATGCCATGTCTCATGTGGTGTGCGCTCAGCGCCTTTAGTTGGCATTCTGTTTTGTAGGTACACTGCTGTGAGAATGGCTTCCCCCCATAGTCTTTTAGGGAGATTGCTATCTGACAGCATACATCTGGTCATTTCCACAAGTGACCTAAATTTTCTCTCTGCAACAGAATTTTGCTCTGGTGTATAAGCTACTGTTGTGATATGCTGAATGCCTTCTTGTTCTAGAAATGTGCACATGCTTTGTGAAGTGAACTCACCACCATTGTCGGTCTGAAGAACCTTTGGTTTTCTTTCAAATTTATTGCTCACCATGGCTACGTATTTCTTCAGCATGTCTGTGACTTGACTTTTTTCTTTCAGCAAATAGGCCACACAATATCTAGAGAAATATCCAAGAATATTAGCACAAATCTGTTATTCCCAATGATGGGATATTAAACGGTCCACATAAGTCACTGTGTATTAAGTCCAGTACTTTATTACTCCTATTTCCTGTGTATGCAGGAAATGAGGGTCTTACTCCTTTTTGAGTAACACAGTCTATGCATTTCTCCATTTTACCAGCATCTGCACTTATCTGAATGCCTGTGGCAAGTTGCTTACTGTAAAGATCCTGGATCACCTTAAAATCACGATGTCCCAGGCGGCGGTGCCAGATTTCCAGACTACATTACCATCATTCTTCCTTACTTGCGCCAGATGTGAGGCTTCACCTGAAATGCTCAGTTTATAAACATCATTATGCATAAAAGCTTCAGCATACACTTCATCATTTTTAGAGATTGTGCACTTACTGTTTTCAAAATGAATCGCAAATCCCTTCTTATCTAATGTAGATACACTAAGCATATTGCAAACTGCTTGGGGAATATACAAGACATCACTTACAGGAATTTCTTTAACTTCATTAGACACTTTGCATTTTAAGAATCCAATGCCTTTTGCTTGGATCTGAGTAGTCCCTGCATTTGCAGTATGAAGAACGCCTTCTTCTGGACTCATTTCCTGAAAGAAATCCTTACAATTGGTTAAATGGCATGTGCTCCCCGAATCCAAAATCCAAGTACTTTCATTTGAATTATTATTTACCATAGTCAAAGATTTTTCTACCATTAGAAAGCCCTTATGTTTATCATTGTCTTTCATACATTTTCTGCTTGGAAAGTTCTTTTGTTCCATTGGCTTAGGTGAGCTAGAGGGGGTGTTTTGTGTTTCCTTACACCATTTAGATACATGTCCCTCCTTTCCACATGAATAGCAAATCAGCTTGCCCTTGGGTGGAGTTTTCCCATAGCTCCGCCTTCCTCTGTTCTTTGCCAAGAAATTTGTTTCATTTCTCTCTGACTTGCTTTGAGAACACATCTCCTCAGAATCATTAATTATGCATTCCTGCCTCAGTTTTGATGCTGCCTGTTCAAAAGATTGCCCTTCAATGGCTTCATTTACAGACCTAGTGAGGTAAAAAGAAATGCTCTTTTCAATGCATCACACATGGGAATTCCAGAAAGTTCTAACTTTTGAAATGAAGACATAAGATGCATAATGTGATCATTACATTTACTTTTATCCCTTAATTTGGTCTCATTTAACTCTGCTAACCAAATTGGTTGCTGTTTTGCATATGTAGTTGCATACATAGTTCTCAGTTTATATAAAATTTCGTTTGCTGTATCTTTTGCTTCCAGCAGTATGGCTTGTTTCTCTGAGAGAGCTTCCAAAAACATGCTCTTCACATAATAGTTTGCATTGTCCCATTCAGCCATATTTTCAGCTGTTCTGTTTTGGTCTAAACATATACTTAATTTCTTTGCTTGAAGGAGACATCTGAATCTTAGCTTCCATTGCTGATAATTATATTCAGTTAATTTAGGCACCTTGAGAGAGTAGAAAATGGTGAATTTCCTCCCTCAGCCATTTCTTAGCCTTCTGTCTGCTGTTTAGTGTGTGGGGGGAGAGAGAGACAGACTGAATCTTTCTTTTAAAACTTAAGAGAAAAATTTGGCTTTTTCACTGCCTGGTAATATTTCTCCCTTTTTCAATTCCTGGGCTGGGCCCATACCCTTTTGTTGGATTATTTGTAGTAAATAATTAGCAGATTTTATACACACAGCTTCAGCTTTAGAAATGTTAATTTCTTTTCTTCATCTCTCTCACATACACCCCAGAATAATTCACTGCTGAGTCACTTTAAAGTTGAAGTAACAAAACATCTGTTTACTCACAGTTTGTAGTTAGATTATATTCAGACAGGCTTATATATACATAATACTATACATTTGGATTATCAGCTCTTTCCATGTGCTTAGATGGTAATGGATGCTCACACCATAGATCCTCAGCTTAGGAGAGATCATGAGTTCCATGTGCAGTGCCTAACCACACCCACAGGAAGTTGCATGGCTGTGACCTCTCTAGGAAATTCACATCAGAGGTCACAGAGTAATCACAGAGAAAAAACATTGCTGACAGACAATGCATGTAAAATACAATACATTATTCCAACAAGATTTACACGTGCATCATTGTAGCACCTAGCAAGATGCGTGCGTAAATCCAAATTGTGCTAATTAGCGCCAATAATTGATAGTACCCAATTATTGGCACTAATTGGATTTTTACTCTAATTGCGTGCATAAATTGCGCAAGTAACTTTGAACACCATATATAGAATCCAGGGATCAACATGTAAACTTTTGACTGCTTACACAAACTCTTCCCATCCTTGCTCTTCTCTCTTGTCCCCATCTCTCCCGTTGGCACTGCTCAAAAACACTTTATTAGCAGAATCAAAACACTGACTCATTGAGGACTCAGGATTCAAATCAGCAGCCAAGTCATCCACCTGAACCCAAGTGCTTCCCACCGTCACTGTCTTCTGACCGGACCGAGCACCAGATCCAGTTCTAGTAGGCTTAGCCAATTTCTTTGTAAGCAGATTAATGGATTTTGATGACTATCCCACACCACCCTTCCCATCTCATCTTGCCCCCTTTGACCCAAGAATTTCCCCAAACGCCCTTATTCTTCCACTACCCAGCTCAAGGCCCCACACCCTCTTCCACCAAGCCCCTAGATTTCTTTGCCCCCCTCTTACCAATCCCTGACAAATCCTTTGCTCCACACTCAGACTGAATCCACCCATAATTTGGACCCATAATTTAACATCACCAAAATCCTCTCTCCCCCAAAACAACAAAAAACCCCAGAAACTATACCAACCCACCCTAATCATCCACCCCACAGAAAACCTCACTACAACCACCACCCAAATTACCAGAATCACTAGTTCTCACTCACCAAGTTAAACAAATAAAACAGTAAACATATATATTGTCCACATTCAAAGAAAGACATATGATTCCCCAACTTCAAAGAGACAGGCACTAAGACCCTACAAACACCAAGTGAAGAAAAACTCCCTACCCCAGCTACAAAATACAGGATGATGCAAACTCAGCCTGATACAAACCAAGCCCCAGCAGCTGCAGCCACCCCTCAGAAAAAAACACAACAACCAAGCTTCCTCCCCCACCCCCCTCCCACACACACAAAAAAAAGCCACTTTTCTGCAGCTGGCACAACACAGCCCATTGATACTGCACAACTGAAACCTTGCACAAACAAATAAAAACAACCCCATGGTAAGTGAAACCACTCACAAAACCACCTGCCCAACACCACGCAATAGCCACTGGCTGAGAGGAATGGGGAACTTCCTCATTCCTGCCCTAAGTCTTCCCTGTCTCCCATATGTGAGCCATTAACAGCAAGGGTGGGGGGGTTGGGGTTCCGTTCAGCTCCATTATTCAGCCCCCAATGATGTCCAGGTCTTCCATATGTGTGTCCGACATCCAATTATTCCATTGGTTACTTTCTTGACACAAATAAATTTGAATTGTAATGAACCCATGCCCGCCACTCCAAGCCATCAGTTACAATTTTTAAAATTTGTTTGGTTTAGGATTTTTTTCCATAATATTTATTTCAAGAATATGATATAGATAGTCTGAACAGCTATATATGTGAAAAAGAAACATTTATAGGGCATTAAGACCTTGTGTTTCAACCAATCAAATTAATGATCTTTGTTTACAATTAAGCAATGAATTATTGCAGGGTTGACAATGTATCAGGATGTAAACATAATGATTGTAACTCCATGACAAGCTGGTATCCAGTGTACACCCTGAAGCATCTTATTGGGATTCTGAAATATTACTTAAAATTAAAAAGTAATAGTTTTATGTATTGTTTTATTCTTGAATCCTAATGCATTTTTCATAGATACAGAGCAATACAATATATTTGTATGATGAAGCACTGAAAAGGGAGGAAAGAATGATGCAGAAGGCTGTGAATGGCAAGTCTCTGATAAGAGCCAGATGGAAAAAGAGTCAGGACAGAGGCTATATATGGCACCTCTGTGATGAGGGCCAGATGGGAAGTCATAGATGAAAGACCTTACAGAAGAGAGTAAACAAAGCAAAGCTATGTTTACAGTGTTTTAATTGCTTCACTGTTTAATTTTTAGGTTTCAGAGTTGAGACAGCAACTGAGAATAAGAGGTCTACCCGTGTCTGGCACAAAAACAGCTTTAATGGAACGTCTACGTTCATTCCAGGACTGCAGCAGCAGCAGCAACAATGCAGTACCAGCTTTCGGAGAAATAACTACAGTCACCTTTCCAGTCACGCCAAGCAACACTCTGTCTAGTTATCAGTCACCATCCTCATCAAGTGTGCTCTCCAATGGTTTCTATCAGTTTGGAAGCACTAGCTCCACCCCACCTATTTCTCCAGCATCTTCAGACCTCTCGGTGAGTGGTTCTCTGCCTGATACTTTCAGTGATGGACCAATGTCTTCTCCCCAGTTTGGCCTCCAGCCTTCTCCTGCATACCTCAGTGCAGATGACAGCTTAATGGGAAGCATGAATGGGGGAAGTTTCCAATCAGATCTTGAGTGCATTGATGCTGAGAAAGATAAGATGCTGGTAGAGAAGCAAAAGGTTATTAATGAACTGACTTGGAAGCTTCAGCAAGAACAGAGGCAGGTAGAAGAGCTGAAGATGCAACTACAGAAGCGGAAAAGAACCAGCTGCCCTGAGGACAAGCATCTGGCTTTCTTTGGAGTTCCCATTAAACAGGAGAATGCAGTGTCCAGCTGCCCATTTGCATCAAAGCACATGCCAATTAAACCAGGAAATAGCAACTCTACAGAAAAAATAAACTCATGTGGGGCATCACTGGTCCCTCAAAAGGCTAACAGCCATTGTATAGAGTCAGCAGGTCAAAATCCTATTATATCTTCTACGTTTCTTAGTCCTCAGTGCTCTCCTCAGCACTCTCCACTTGAAACTGCAAGTAGCCCCCAGCACATCAGCCTGCCTCCTTCGCCCAATCATCCTTATCTTCTGTCAGTGTCTCCAGGATCTCAAGGAGATGGCTACAGTGTTTCCTCACACACCAACAGCAGACTTCACACAGCACAGGTAAAAGTGAAAAGAGGCAGCACCTCTGAGGGACTAGATATCATGTGTGAATGCCTATTTTCATGCACTTGCATGACAAGAATAATTTCAAAGCTAATTACTTGGGTAAATAATTGTTTACGCAGGTAAAACGACCCAACTGAAAATTACTCTCTTCAAGTCTGGCAAAAAATATGCACATGAGTTTCTACGCGCACATATATTTAGCCGTGGGAAAAAGAGGCATTTCCATGGGCATGGAGAAAGACAGTGTGGGGTTGGTTCTATTAGTGGGCACTTCCAATTAGGTGCCCCAGTAACCCATAGTGACAGCTTATTCTATTATGGCACCTGGGTATCCAGATTCCCTTATAGAATACTAGTGTAACCAGGTATCAGCATGCCTTTAGATTTAATCGCCCACAGTTATACCAGCCATAGACCTGGGATAACTGCACATGCCACACCAAAAAAGAGAAGAACAAACCTCCACAATACTTAGCACAAACAAAAAAAACAGTGGCGATGACCAGTGACCAGTCATGCAGAACTGATTTTATTAGCTTCAAAGGTGACTCGACATGGGCCATGTTTCAGCTATATGGCCTGCATCAGGTGTATGAAATCATCTAGAATTATGCTATTAACAACCGTAGTACACCGGTAAATGCAAATATACTGAATATGTAATGAATGCTTAACAATTCAAAAGTCAATGATCTCAAAGGTCAACTGCACTCTGCATCCGCGTGATCACTTATAGCGAAAATTGAAACCAAAAGGAGGCTATATAGCCAAAACATGACCCGTGTCAAGTCATTGCTGAAGCTAATAAAGTCAACTCTGCACGACTGGTCACTGGTCATCTCCACTGGTTATTTTTTTCTTGTCTGTTGCCCACATGCGACAAGGAAGTGTGTAACTTGCATTTAAAAATCAAATTTCTGAAGTCGTGCAAAAAGATTTCTTGGATTTTTCTTCACTTCACACCTTACTCCACGAATTCGTTATATCGCGACTTGATTAATACAATTTATGCGGGTCTACCCCAGTCTCAACTCCATCGTTTCTGCAAAACTTAGCTGTCCATCTATTGTTCAAGGCTCGGCGATTTGACTCTGTTACTCCGCTGTTAGCAAAAGTGCACTGAGTCCCCCCTTTTTTTACCATGTACAATTTTAAAGTCTTCCTCCTTCTCACTCATAAAACTCTCCACACCAACAATCCCCCTTACCTTGCATCCCTCCTCATCCCTTACACGCCCTCCTGCACCCTTTGCCCCTTGGATGCTAATCGTTTAGTAGTCCCGGCCCCCAAACAAGCGCACTACGAGTCGACCTGTCACTCTATATTCTTTTTCTTAGCGGCATAGTCTACCTTCTGACGTTAGGTCTAAGCAATCTTTGGCCAAAATTTAAGACCCAAGTTAAAATCCTTTTTCTTTCATGCTGCATTTGGTTTTCTCTCTCCCTAGGTGTAGATTCTAAGACACAGTAGTTTTACTTTTTCTCACCCTTCCCCGCTACCCTCTCTCTTTCCCTTTTAAGTATGATTGGTTTTATTCTTTCTAAATTTTGTTTGGAGTTTCCTTTCTGTGCTTGTATTTTGTATTTTAAACTGTATACCGCCTTGACCTTCTATAGGAGAAGGGAGTTTATCAAAACTCTAGCATAACTTTTTGTGTTAAGCAGCAGCACCTCCCATGCCCCACCCATGTGAACAGTTCCCTCCCCCTTATACATTTATGCACAATGCCATTTATGCATGCCCTTATAAAACAGCACTTAGGTGTTTTGTTGCCACGAGAGCTCATAATTATACATTTGCCCACAAAAGTGCCAGTATTCTGTGCACTTGTGCTTAAGTGGCACGTGAATGCGAGTGCCCAGTTCCGGAATTGCCTTTCCGTACATGCAATTTTTCACGTGGCTGTATGTCCTCCTGCCCTTCCACCGCCCACACACATAATGGGTGCAAAGTACATGGAAGCTTTCAACATGCACTTTGCACTTGATAATTTTGAAAGAGAAGTAACACGGATAGTTTGATTTGAATATCTGTGTAAAGCATGTGCATTAAACCATGGGGGGGTATTTTGGGGCCGATATGCAGCTGGTGGCGGGCAGTGCAGCTAAAGCCCACTGCCGGCGCTGAACCTAGAAATTCAATGCCATGCCGTATCTGGCAATCAGCGTTGAATTTTGGGGTTCATTTTTGGTCGCCAGAACTTAACCAGTTAAGCCAATATTCAGCACTAACCGATTAAGTTCCCAGCAGTTAAAGATAGGACTGCTGTTTACGCAGTCCTATCTAACTGCTAAACCCAGCGCTGAATGTCAGTGCTAACTGGCTATATCGAATGATATAGCCGATTAGCCGCTATGGAGAAGATTCTAACTATGGCACCTAAAAAATCCATGTGGAAAACATTGCCGACTAAGCATATTCTATAAGCGGCACTTAGATTTAGGTGCGGTATATAGAATACGCTTAGTTGATATCCCAGCACCTAAAACTACGTACCTCCATTTACACCAATGAAAACATGGCGTAAATCCCGGCGCACATATTTATTTATTTATTTATTGCACTTGTATCCCACATTTTCCCACCTATTTGCAGGCTCAATGTGGCTTACAAAGACCTGTTATGGCATCGCCATTCCAGAGTAAAAGATACAATTGGTGTTACAAAGAGATCAAGGATGACAAAAAAGAACAAAGAAGACATTCAGAATAAGGGTGGCGTGGTGATGTGTTATAGTTAAGCTATGGATTCTCGTGGTAGGCTTTGTTGAAGAGAGAGGTTTTCAGAGATTTGCGAAAGTTAGTTATTTCGTTAATTGTTTTCAAGTTAGTTGGTAGTGCATTCCACAGCTGCGTGCTCATATAGGAAAAGCTGGTCGCATGTGTTAGTCTGTATTTTAATCCTTTACAGCTGGGGAAGTGTAGATTAAGAAATGTGCGGGCAGATCTTTTAGCATTTCTGGGTGGCAGGTCCACGAGGTCTAGCATGTAGGTCGGGGCATCTCCTTAAATGATTTTATGAACAATCGGGCAGATCTTGAACGCGATACATTCTTTGAGTGGGAGCCAGTGTAATTTCTCTCTTAGGGGTTTTGCACTTTCATATTTTGTTTTTCCAAATATGAGTCTGGCTGCGGTATTCTGGGCTGTTTGAAGTTTCTTGATGGTCTGTTCTTTACATCCAGCGTAGAGTGCATTGCAATAGTCCAGGTGACTTAATACCATTGACTGTACTAGGTTACGAAAAATGACCCTTGGGAAGAAAGGTTTTACTCTTTTGAGTTTCCACACATTTACACACATTGGGCCATATTCTATAACTATGAGCGTAAATTTCAGAACACGCATGGAATGCTCTTTTTTCCCAACGCTAACCACACCCCGTTTTGCCTGTGCATGCTAGAAGTAGGTGCACTGCTTTACAGAATACACTTAGTGAGCTCTGCATGTAAATTCTAATTATTACCAATTAGTGCTCATTATTGCTTATGTGCTGTTATCAACGCTAATTAGCTTGTTAAGCCAATTAAGTTACATGCATTGTTATAGAATACACCTGGATTTCAGTGCAGATCTCTAGGTGCACTGTATAGAATCTGGGGGTATGCGCTAACCGCGAATCTTCAGCTGAGATAACCAGCTATCTCCCGCTGAATATTTGTAGTTAGCCAGTTAAACGTAATTTAAGCAATCAGCGGCCGTTGCTGACCGTTTAAATAGCACTGAATATTGGGAAGGAGAGAGAGTCTATGTGGTCTGTTTGAAAATTGTCTCCCAGATAGCAAAGGCGGTGGTTATTATTTCTATACTTTTTTCTCAGTGATCATGAATTGCTTGATTCATTCATTCATATACCTTAAATTGGTGGAGTTAACTTCCCCTGGCAGTATCGACCTGTTAACATATGAACCGATGCTCCCAGGCAGCCACATAAGAACATAAAAAAAGCCTGCTGAGTCGGACCAAGTTCCATCGAGCCCTGTATCCTCGCTGCAAGAGTGGCCAATCTCAAGTGCACAGTATGTTTTAAATAAATACATTCCAGAAAGGTGACTGATTTCTCTCTCTTACTCGTAGCTTATTCCCAGGAATGAACAATAGGCTCTCCTAACTCTATCTAGCTAATAATTCTTTTATTGATATTTGCTCCAGGAATTTGTCCAAACCTCTTTTGAACCCCCACTACGTTAGTTGCTTTAACCATATCCTCCAGCAACAAATTCCTCAGCTTATGTGCTGCGTGAAAAAAAAAATCTCAGATTTGTTTTCAATCTGCCGGTCATTAGACTTATAAAGATTCCTCTTGTTTTTGTGTTGTTTAATAGGTTAAACAATCGTCCTGTGTTTAAGCATTCCACCCGCTCCTGATTTTATATATTTTTCCATCTTGGTTGCCTTTTCTCCATGCTGAAGAGCCTTAACATGTTAAGCCTATTGCACTAGGGACCTACATAGAGACATAATGATATTCTCAGTTTTGTAATTCATTCCTGTTTGAATAATCGGTATCATGCTATCTGCTATTTCACCTTATTGTCCACCATGATGCCAAAATCTTTTTCTTGGGTTATAACTACAAACACAGAATCCAGAATTTGTACCTGTAGTTGGAATGATTTTTTTTAAATGTGCATCACCTTGCAGTTGTCCACATTACATTTCATCTGTCATTTAGATGCTCCATTCCCTCATGTTACAAGTTAAACATTACCTATATTCCAAAGCGAGGATGAACTAATCCAGCTGACTACAAATATCAAATACAATCCTCAATAAATATTCAAGTCTGTGAAGTAAATCTATAGATTTAAACAAAGTGAAAAGTGGGTGGAAAAAGCCTCAAGGAGCTCCAGGTAGAACACCTTCGAAGCTAATAACGCTTCATCATTGGCAAAAAAAAAACCACACATACTACAATTTACATAAGTGCAAAAGTATCACCTTTCACTTCTTATAATATTTTTTAAGAAAGTGAAATACACTTATCTAGCCTTCTCCAACAGAACAAAGCAGTCCCCAGACCAACGTTGGCCAGCATTTCACATTGCTGTATCAATGTCGGGACTTCTACAAATAAAGAGAAAGGCATAATAAATGTGAAGAACAAAAAATATACACAGACTTCAAATAACAGAATACATGCGTATTATCTTGCGCCAAAACGCTTAGTGTAAGGCCGAGTCCCAGCAGCTAAGCGTTTTGCCTAACCTGGGAGGGCTTACAATCTTTGCTTAAGTGGATTCAACTGCTCTGAAATTGCAATTGAGTCTATTGAGATCATTGCCAATAAATCATTGTTAGACAGTAGATTACTAGAGAATTTAAAAACAGCAGCAGTTAGACCTCTTTTGAAAAATACAGCTTCTGATCCTAATTTAGTAGAATATTATAAGTCGATTTCTTCTCTGCCCTATCTTGCTAAAATTATTGAAAAGTTAGTTCTGATCAATTGCTACAATTTTTGGAGAAGAACAATGTGCTAAACCTGCATCAGTTTGGTTTTATAAAGAATTCTAATTTCTTTGCTGGATACAGTAAAGACAGGATTTGATAGAGGTAGTCAGTATTTGCTTATCATTTTGAATGTATCAGTGGCATTCAACATAGTTAAATCATCAGATTTTAATAAATCAATTTGAGATCTATTGAGTTGAGCAGTCAAGTGTTAAATTGATTTCAGCCCTTTTTTTTTTTTTTTTTACAAAATAGAAAATTCTGTGTAATGAAGGTTGCAATGAAATCCACTGAGATATGCTGCTATGCGCAGGTTCCGCAAGGAAGTGCTGAATCTGCTGTTTTTATTTAACATCCTTCTGTTGCCCTCTCTGTGGACCTGTTGAATTGCTTTAGACTTAAAATACAAATTATATGCCAATGATATTCAGTTTTTGATTCAGATTGAAAAAGGAGTAGAACCAACTTTTAATAATCTTTCTTTATGCTTGAATGCAATTCAGCAGTGGATGAAAGGTGATCGATTGAAGCTGAACATGAAAAAAAACCACAAATTTTTCTGTTGTCAAGTTATCCTTCTGAGGATATCCCTGAGTGTTTTAAGATGGGTGACGTTTAAATTCCTATCTATTCTCAAAATCTTGGAGTTATATTGGGCTCCTCACTGAGCATGAAATTTAAGGTTCTGAAAATCATTTAAGTAGTGTTTTCTAAATTAAGACAAGTTCATGGACTTAAGAGCTACTTACTACTTCCAACTTCTGAACTGTGATTCAAAGTTTGGTTATTTAATAGGTTATTAGTGGGACCACCAAAGAATATTTTAAGGGTCCTACAGGTTACACATAATTCTGTAGCTACAGTGCTTTCAGGTTGCTCATATTACAATCGTATTTCACCAATATTGCAACAATTGCACTGGCTACCCATTGAACGATGGACTAAGTATAAGGTCTTATTGCTGGTGTTTAAAGCTATTACTAATTCTGTTTTGCCATTAATTCCACCATGTTAAGAAATTATAAACCATCTAGTACTTTGAGATCTTCACAAATTTTGTTAGAAATTTCCTCTTTTCGAGATCTGAGATTGGAAGAATATCACAAAATAACCTTTAGGTTGATTGGTCCATCTTTGTGGAATTATTTACGTGTGTCTTTAAGAGCAACTTAGAGAATGTCTACTTTTAAGAAAGAGCTTGACTTTTTTTGTTTCCACAAATGCATACGACAGAATGAAAGAAGCTTGGGCATCGATTTGTTTTCAAAAAGGCATACCCTAACAATCCAACCTAAATGCCTTTACCTCGCAACATAACAATATAGAAGTTCGTACTGGACATAACCCAACTTTTCCTCCTTATGACCCCCAATGTGTTTATCACACTTGATCATTACTTTACCATAACCCCACTTTGTATTTGTTCATACTGGTATTGGCAATCGCCTCTACTGTACTATGTAAGCCACATTGAGCCTGCAAATAGGTGGGAAAATGTGGGATACAAATGTATCAAATAAATATAAAAAAAAAAAAGCTTTTTTTTAATTTGAAAATGTTGAATATGTTGTTTTTGTGTTATGTTTTTATCTTATATATGATTGAAATGTAGAGGGGGCCAGGGCTTAATCTGTGGGGACCCATGCCCCCGTGTCCCCACCTAGATATGCCCCTGACTGCTCCTGTCTGCCAGCATGGTTTTTGGCAAGATTTTGCCTCCCCAAGCCTGTAATACCAGGCACCTGTACAGAGAACATAATGTCCAGCCAAATATTGGCCATTTAAGAGAAGGAGGGGTGAGGAGCATTTTAGAGACTATGCCAAAAATTATCCTACCAATATATTCAGCCAGTGGTGGTCAGCATTTTTGAAAGCACTGACTGCTGCAGGCTAAATTAGATCAGGACATTCAGTGTCGGGCTTAATCCAAGTACTGGGTCTTCAGATGTGCCAAGAAATTATCCAAGTATCACTGATATTTAGATAACTAACTGGGTATAATTAGGACAACATTTTATGGTGGAACTCATTGCCAGAGAAAGTGGTAAAAGCAGTTAATGTGGTTAGATTTAAAAAAAAAAACCATTTTGGACAAATTTCTGGAGGAGGAAAAGTATATAAATCATTGCTTATCCCTGGGATCAGTAGTATGGAATCTGGCTACTTTTTGGGACTTTACCTGACTGGCTACTGTTGGAAATAGGATACTGGGCTAGATACACCATTGGTCAGACCAGTAAGGCAACTCTTATGTTCTTTTGTTAATGATGCTATTTAAACAGGCTGTTGTGATTGACACTATATTACCGTCTCTATTTCCTCTCTTACTAAGTTTAATAGGCTAATCCTCTAAACTCAGGGAACTATACCTGTGTCTTCAGACTCCCTGTATGACGTCCTTTCTTCCCCAGAGCTACAATTCAGAATCGACTCCCTTTTCCCATCCACCAAATACCTCTCCCACTTCTCTGAAGTACCAGTTAAATAATTAACACTCCCTTCCCTGGACCTGCCAAATACCCTCTTCTTCCCCAATGCCCGAACTGGTGATTAGTACCCCCAGATCTACTGCATACTCCTTTTTTCCCCAATTCTCCTCCCCTCCTTCCCTCCCCAATAACTAGGACACTGGGGAAGAAAAGAGTATGCGGAGGTGATTTTCAATTGGACTCCAAGTAGGTTTAAAGACCAAAAGGGAAATTTCTCAGGATTAAGTGTATTGCCGTTCTAAAATATGAAATATAGGTATACCTTGAAAGGTATACTTTACATTTATTACATGAACTACATATGTAAATCAGCTTTTTATTTATGTAAATAGTGCTTAATCGTTCTAAAATCATCTCCGAAGTGCCTAGAAACAGAGGGAGATTTTGTCACTTACTGAGGGAAAAACAGAAATTACTTTTTTATTTTTTGTATGAGTAGTAGTAAAAGGAAATATCCTAGTTCAGCCCAGCCAGCAGTTTCAAAGATTATCTTCAGCCAAAGCAATGGCTTTACATTTATAAGCTGATGCATTTCTTGATTATTCTTTCAATCTGCCTGAAAAATCACAGATCTACCCAAAAGTACGGACATGTTTAATACATTTTTATTCCCCTGATCAGTAACCTCTTTTTCTTTATTTTGCTCGCTTCTCGGTTTCTTTTATCTGTTTTCTTTATTTTTGCTTTATTCTCGTATTTTCATCTTACTTTCATTTTTAAATATTTTCATTTGTTTTTTTAAATGATTTTCCTTTTCTTTTATATCCACTTCTGATTTCTCTGTTTTCCTCTCTGAAACAATCTGTTTTTCATGCTTTCTTCTAGATGCTGCTTTACTTACTACTTATCATTTCTGTAGCACTACTAGTTCTATGTAGCACTATATACAAATTATAAGGGAAGGGGGATTTGATTGTGGTTACAATCAATGTGGTTTAAATATTAGATGCAGAAATGTTTTGAAGTATATTATTTCAGTACTATGAAATATTAAATATTTTGAGGATTTTTTTTTCTTTTTTGGACTAATGAATGCCTTTTGTTCAGTTTTCAATAAGGCTTTATCTGAGGTCCTTTTCTCCTCTTTCTGATATTTTTCAGTTTAGAGTTGTTGCTGCGCTCAAGTGATTTTCAGTTTATGTGCAAGGTGTTTTGTGATTGTTTTGTGAATAACATTTTTGTTATACCTCTTTTTGGATTTACTGGTGATTTGTAAAATTACCCATTGTTCTGTCCTTACAAAGTATTACTTGGACTAGGCTTGACAGTCAGTTAAACTAGAGTATAAAACATCACTATAAGAAGACTCGGAACTTTTGAACGAAAATCTTCTTTAATGCATTAATTAAACAATGAAAACATAACTTACAGTTCAGATATGCTGGACAACAGTTTTTGCCTTGCAAACTAGGAGTCTGTTCTCAACCAGTTCTCTCTCCATGCAAAAGAGACTGGGAAGTTTCAGTACCCTGAGTAGTAATGCTGTTTATACTTTTACACTGGTGAAATCTTGATGGACACAATGACTTGAAGGGATCATGCAACAAAAATACAACATAAGCCATTTCAATTCATAAAGGAAGCATGCTGCAGACTAATCTTTACAGACCCGATGGGGCGAGAAGGGGGGGCTACTTGCCCAGCATGCTTAGAAAACAAGACAAACCATTAGAAAGAACTCCATAACGCAGGA
The DNA here is from genome assembly GCF_901765095.1 of Microcaecilia unicolor. Classification (NCBI taxonomy): domain Eukaryota; kingdom Metazoa; phylum Chordata; class Amphibia; order Gymnophiona; family Siphonopidae; genus Microcaecilia; species Microcaecilia unicolor. The sequence goes on along the minus strand of NC_044036.1, from coordinate 298,360,706 downwards.
ATCTGGACATGTGCTCTGAAAGAGCCTATTATAGGGAACTACAAGACTACAGGGACTTGCAGTCCTATTATACAACCCCATCATCTACCTCTATGTAAATGGGGACAGACATTCCCCGCCTGGTACTGGTAGATACCACTATTTAATTTTCCAAACTATCAACATTATAAGCATGCAAAGTCCATTAATAAAGCTGGATCTTGAAGGTTGACAACTCCTTGCTTGTCTCAAGTTCTCTTTCGATGAGGTGATTTTTCTCTTGCAGTCTCACAGGAGCTGAAATGAGAGACAGACAACACAAACAACAGAAAAGAGAGAAAAAGTCTCTGAGGCTCTGGGGTGGACAATGGTCCACAGAGTTCATGTCTCTTCATGAAGTAAGAGAAGTACCACTTAAGTGACTGGTCGGAGGAAGGTCTTCACCGTCACTTGCTTCATGGTCTTAATTTCCAGCTTTCAGACTTTTCCCATTTTTACTTGGAAAGGTTTTACTGATGAGCCCCAAAGGCCAACTGTTGCACTGTGCTTGGTTGTCCTTTAGCAGTCATCTTTTTGTAGATTAGTCCTGCCACTTATTTTGATACTGCAGAGAAGGATAGTATGCTCTCTTCCAGTGTTTCCTGAAGATGTCTGTGAGGTTTTGAACCTGCTTCCATTGATGCTTGTAGATGTTGCTACGTTTGAACTCTTCTAGTAGGGTAGGAATGGCATTAGTCTATTGCATCAAAAGCATAGCTGGTGTTAAAATCAGTGATGACTCTGGATCTGAAGACAAAGGTACTAGGGGTCTGGTATTTATGATAGCCGTGACCTCTGCAAGAAAGGTTGTTAGAGCTTCGTATGTTAGTCGAATATTCTCACTTACTGAGAGAGACTTTGTACAGATGTACCAGTGGTGACAAAGGCTGTATCTTTCATCAGCTAACTGATGAAATGAAGATGCAATATGGATAAGGTGCACTATGGTTCTTCCGAGCATTATCCAACTTGAGAAATGAGAGAAACAATGAGCTCCCAAGTTGCTTTCAGGCACAATGTTAGTAGCAAGAATGGTTATCTTTGGACGGATCTCTGTGTCAGTTAGAGTCTATAAGCTCAAAAGAGTTCTTCATAACTGGGGACATGTGGCCAGGCTTTAGAAGGAAATCTGATCCTGATAACCACATGGTTTCCATTAAATGGGATGTTGGCACAGTCTGCTGGATTTTGGTTAGTTGGCACTTAATACCACTGTTCTGGTCATGTTGACTTCCGTATACGCTCAACTCTGTTGCTGATGTACATGTAAAATCTCCTGGTTTGGATATAGATGTAGCCCAGGACAACTCTACTGTCAGTGTAAAAATTAATTGTTTCTATTTGAATGTCCATTTCACTTAGCATCATCTCTGTTATCTCTACTACCAGCACTGCTCCACACAATTATGATTGGGTAGTGGTGCTAACTTGGATTTGCCAAAGATGAATTCCACATGAGAATATGAGATAGCCCTCCTGCAGCTGTAGCTTTCAAGTAGGCCACTGAAGCTATGGCTTTTTCAGAAACATCGACAAGATGCAGATCTCTTTCTGACAGGCAATTCTGAGTTTTGCAGGGATGTAAATGCATGGGATGTGCAGTTGTTAAAGAGTCTTTAGAGAATCTTCCCATTTCTCCCATTCTTATCGCATTTCTGGAGGCCATGTGACATTCCACACATGAGTATTTTGTGAAAGCTCCCTCAGCAGGGATCTTTCTTTAAATGGTTACTGGAGCCACAAACCCCAGTAGATCATACAGACTATTTACTGTGGCAAGACACCTCTGTGTAGATATGGTTTCTCTTGGGTGGAGACTTGAAAGATTAAAATGTCTCTTTTTAGGTTCCAATGTAATCCAAGGCTTCTCTGAAGCAGAGGAGTGTCTGCTCTTAGATCTAAATCCTTTAAGTTTTTGGTATGATCCTCTGCATAAAATGCTCTCATTATTTCTGGACTGTCAGAGGTGATTTTGTGAAGTCTTAGATTGGCCTCTGCCAGCATCACTTGTGTTCTCTTTAACAACCAATGGGTTCACCTATGGTAAGTAAAGACTTAAAACAATCATCAAAGTAAATAAAGCATCTGGCATCCATGCCATACTCTTTCTCCTTCTTGGGCTGACCTTCTAAGCCCATAGGTTGCCACTGCAGGTGATGGACTGTTATCAAAGCAATAGAACATTTGCTGGATATCTGCTGTGATGGGTACCTTTCTGAAGCAAATCAAGATTCCGAATAAGCTGTTGATCATGTCAGGCCCAGAAAGCAGGACATTGTTGAGTGAGATTTCTTGAGATTAAGCACTGTAATCGAACACAATTCTGATCTGGCCTTGTTTTTGTAGGTGATGCACACCAAAGTTACTAACATTTTTCATTGTCTTTTAACGGCAGCTCTGCATGGCCATTATCCAGCATGTTTTGCATGAATGTTATAAAGTGGTATTTATTTTGTCTCTGGTTTCCTTCTTAGAGTCTTCTGCAATGCAGTGAGTTGAGAGAGAGAGCTTTTATTAGGGAGCCATAATCTAGGGATCAAGAATGGTAAAGGAGCTATCCAACTGTTTGACTCATCTTTGGAGTATTTTCTATCCATGATTCTCAAGAACTCTGTCTTCTACTGAAATAATTGGTTTTTCATTATCCTTGGTGACTCGGAACACAAAATTCCAAATTTTCTCCCAAATCTGGTTGCAAGGTGTTCTGACAGATAGTTGAGCCAGAGCCTAGTTCTTCCCAGCTGAAAACCTCCTTTACATGCAGATGGCTACGACAAGGCTTGAACAAGGTGGTGCACCTGTTCTCCAAGACACATGTTTTGCATACATGCACCCTTGGTCTCCTCAGTCTGTTAAGGCAGATGTCACTTGCTATCACTAAGGTGAGTTGGAAGGCATATGGAGCATCAGGTGGACCTGCACGTGACTCATGAACTCTGATCAATGTTGGTACATCTTTTTCCAATAATTGTAAGATTCTCTGCATTTGGGTCCAAAGGTTGCAGATACTCAAATATAGGTTGCAAATGAGAATGGTGTTGCGAAACCTTTGGTGTGGGAATTTCCTCCCTGTTATAAGATATCTGATTATATGCAATGAGAGTTGGTAGATGTGTCTTGTTACTGCCATTCATCACTCCTATTCTGTAGCATAGCTAGGGCGGGGTGGTAGGCGCGGTCTGCTCCGGGTGCCAGCAGCAAGAGGGTGTGTGGAGCAGGTGTGTGGCTGATAGCTCTGTTGGTCCCCTGCCCCGGAACAGGAAGTTGATGTCAGAGGGGGCAGGGGATCAGCAGAGACAATAGCCATGCGCTTGCTCCGTGCACCCCCTTGCTTGAAGAAGGAAGGTGTGCTCCACCTGGGGTTGTGTGCACTGCCTAAGATGTCATATAAGGTAGATACACCACTGCTCCTAACATGTATTCACTTGCTCTTCTCCCTGACCTCTTTGTCATCCCCTGTACAGATCTTGAGGTTGTAGGGATAGCGATCTCCCTGGATGTCAAATAAGCCAAAGAATTCTCTCCTTGCCAGGGATTGGTTACTCTGCTCATCTATGATGACATAACATCTTTACTGCCTTTTGTGATTGCTCTTTTGAGTATTCTTCAATTACACATATCTTGGTGCGTGACCTTCTCCACACACTTGTGTACATTTTGGAGTAACATTCAGTGGTGATGCTTGCTCTGCCTCCTTCTCCTCACTGTAGCTTAACTCTCAGGCTGGGGTTCCTGGAAAAGTAGACTTACTCTTGTCAGGCTGCAAGACACTGTCACACTCCATACATTTGATGGCTGCTTTACAGTCTTTAGCCATAGACTTGGATGAAGAGTAACAAATTCTGTACTTTTTCAACAATTCTTTATATTCTCTCAAGGGTTTCTCCCTAAATCCCCAACAATTCTTGAGAGGATGAGGTTTCTTATGTATAAGACATTGTCGGTCTGGATCATCTACTTTCTCTGTAGTAGGAGGACGATCAGTCAGTGGGTTTGTCGCAGGCGACATATGTATAGCTATAGGCTTCCTGGTGTTGCCGTTCTTCTTGATCGCCTTTTCATTCAGGAAGTAGCCTGTCTTGCTTGGTTTAGATACATTAAACATAAAAATGGGATAATTTCTCCTCTTTGCCAAATCTTAGAGAGAAATGGCCATCGTTAGGCACAAAATATAAAGAGGACAACCAAGGGATGTTCCTCCCTTCACAGTCATAAAGTTTATCCAAGATTTGGCAAGATAGAGAGAAATGGCCATAAACAAGATAGAGAGAAATGGCCATCGTTAGGCACAAAATATAAAGAGGACAACCAAGGGATGTTCCTCCCTTCACAGTCATAAAGTTTATCCATCTTGTTTATGCCCCAAGCTATATCCAAGTAGCACAGTCCTGGGAGGTTTGGATCAGCTTTGATTGTTTCCATTTCCTGGAGATCTCCTAATTCTTGAAACTTGTCATTATCTTTACTTGTAACCTTTTGTAAATAACTTATTCTCTTTATCAGTGCTTTTTGAATAGCTTCTGGGCTGCTATAGTGCTGTACAAGTTTCTCCCAAGACTTTAGGGGGGTCATGCAAATATGCATTCTTTAATCTCTTTACACATTTGGCTGACTCTGTTTCCAACGATTTTATCATCAAATTCATTTCTTGCTTTGGGGGTGAGCTTCATAATTACTATGGCATCCTTAGTAGATTTCCATCCTCTATACTTTTCGGGGCAGTCATTAGACTGGGTAAGGTCCATGTTCACCATCTTTTTGCAAGCCATATATCTTGCTAGATCTTCTCTCTGAAGTTTCTAGTATGATGGCAGTAGGTATCTGTGACTGGCTGGCTGCTGCAATTTGTCTGGAGTCAGGTGTGGAGTGTGGTTGATCAGGTGCTTCTTGCTTATTCGCAGGATACTTAGTTGATGCTCTCCCTGGGTGCAACTTCTGAACCTTTATTTGAGGCCATTTCCTGTGTGGTATCATTGTCTGTGATTGAAATGTAGTGTTTCCCTTGGTGCACTTTCCTGGAGCGAGAGCCAGTGGTAGCACATCTGTATGAATGCGAGCATGTGGATCACTGTGGTGGCAGTTTGCCTCCATGATGTGCTTATCTTAGGCATGCTTCTTTCAGGAAAGCTAGAATCTGATGTGGAGAAACATACTCTCTCTAAATCTGTGCACTTTCATGTCTGTGGTATGAGCCTTCACATAGGCTGCAATTCATTTCTCACTATCTTCTAAGGCAATGTGGCTAAGCTGGCTCTTCCTGCCATCCTGCCTTGTGGCTTCAAGGTGGTGGATTCTTCTTTTTCTTGCTGGAGCACCTCCAAGACAGTGTCCAACTCCTCCTTCCTACATTCAGAGGCAGCAGCAGAAGCATCAGCTGCTACTTTCTTTTCCTCCTCTTCTAGTCTAAGATTTTGTTTCAATTTTTATGGCTGCTTCTTACTGACTATAAACACATGACTTAGCGGCCTTCGCCTTAGCTCAAACCTGGATGGCTACTGAACTAGTTACAGACTGACTGGAATGGCTGGTTCTGTGTGATTTTAGAGATCTGGAATTTCTGGAACTATGCTTAGAGCTTCCAGAGTATTGGGACTCATTCTCCCCTGCAGGATCTTTGTGAGGTTCTATGTCTTTAATTGCCTCTGTCACCATGGCCTGGCATGTGAAATCTGTAGCTTGCTGTCTCTCTCTCTCTCTGGGCCAAACTATCTTCTATGCCTTTCTTGCTTAGGAACTGGAAATTTTCTTCTGACTTTTGCTGGTACTACTTATAGATTGACTCTAATTGCTCTATATGGAGGCTATCAGCTTTGAATTTTTTTGAAACCACACTTATCTCCTGCCCTACTTTGAGCCACAGTCTTTCCAGGAGATGGAGGTACCTGTGTACTTCTGCTTTATAATTTTCTCTGACCTTTTCTGTAAGCTTGTGTGTTCTCTTTAAACTAGTAGGCTGTCTATTCTCACCTATGTTCCTAGCATCATCTACCTTGGCTTGAGCATTTTGTTCAGTCTGCTCAGTTACTTCACTCTCTGACACAATAGAATCTGCCATTGCTTTGCACTGGTGAAAAATAATGTGGTAACCACGTTAGTCCACTTTTAAAGGTAATAAACAGAAATAAAACAAAAACATAGAAAAGAAAACAAGAAACTTTTTTTATTGGACTAACAATACATTTTTTGATTACCTTTCGAAGGTAATCCTTCTTTAGATCATAAATAAGGAAATATTGATAAATATCAGTATATACAAGTGAAGCACAAAAGCATTCCAATGACAGTCTCACAGGAAGAGGGTGGGGTGGGTTAGGTGTGAGACTGTCATTGCTTTTGTGCTTCATTTATATATACTGATATTTATCAACATTTGCTTATTTCTGATCTGAAGAAGGATTACCTTCGAAAGCTAATAAAAAATGTATTATGTATTAATTTTTGTTTCTATGTTTTTGTTTTATTTCTATTTATTACACTGGTAAAAATAAATCCCTTTTCTCACTTTTTTCCTTTGCAGCTAGTATGCCTTGGCTCTCTGCTAATTGATTCTTTGCTGTCAGCTAAAGCAAAATGGGGGAGGTATAGTAGCTGAATCCTTGGTTAACATACACAACCTGGCTTGGTTAATTGTGTATGCAGTTTTGAGCCCTCTGTGCATAGGAAACTGACTCCTAAAAGTCTGAAGCAGCAGGTATGAGGGTTACAGATTTTCTGCTTGTGAATTTTGTTAAGAATTGTTACAGGCTTTGTAATTCTCAGTTATTTACACAGTAACTGTAGCTTGCACTGTGAATAGAACACTGAACTTAACTCTACACAAGTTTTGATTGCACTTAAACTGATTGCATTCCTCTGTCACCACACATTTGATGCTTTGAGTAAATGCAATGAGACTTTATTAAACTAAAGTTCACTGAAGAATCCTAAGATTTCACTTTTCTGTCCTTGAAAAGTATTACTTAGGCTTGACAGTCAGTTAAACCAGAGTATAGAACATCACTATAGAAGACTCAGAACTTTTGAACCAAAATCTTCTTTAATGCAGTAATTAAACAAGGAAAACTTAACTTGCTGTTCAGATGTACTAGGCAAGAGTTTTTGCCTTGCAAATTAGGAGTCTGTTGTCAACCAGCTCTCTCTCCATGCAAAAGAGACTGAGAGATTTCAGCAGTACCCTGAGTAGTAATGTTGTTTGTACTTTCACTGGTGAAATCTTCATATTCACAATGGCCTGAAGGGATCATGCAGCAAAAACACAACATAGGCAGTTTCTGTTAACAGAGGAAACATGCTGCAGCCTAACTTTTACAGACTCGATGGAGAGAGAAGGGTGGCTACTTGCCCAGCATGCTTAGAGAACAAGGCAAACCAATAGTAAGAGCCCCATAAGAAACAAGAAGCTGAACATGTGTTCCGAAAGAGTTGACTTGTAGTCCTATTACACAACTGTACCACCTGCCTCCATGTAAATGGGGGAAGAACATCCATCCCATATGGAATCTAACATCTTGTAGCTCTAATTTGGGTTATTTTTCTCTATGTCCATCACTTTGCACTTGTCTGTATTAAAGTGTATCTGCCTTTTGTATATTCCAAGGTCCTCCTGCAATTTCTCATAATTTGAATTCAATTTAACAACTTTGAATCATTTTGTGTCAATTTGTAAATTTGATCACTCATTCTTCCCATTTTCAGATAAGTTTCACATACGTTAGAGCGATATTCCTAATACAGATCCCTCTGGCACTCCACTATTCACCATCTTTCATCAAGAAAATTAACTTTTTAGCCCAACTCTGTTTTCTATCTTTCAACCAATTTCCAGTGCACAACAGGACATTGCATCCTGTCCCATGACTTTAATTTCCTCGGGAGTTTCTCATGAGAGTCTTTGACAAGAGTTTTCTGAAATATTCATACACTGTATCTACTGGCTCAGGTGGCAGAAAACATGCTGGTACATAGTGCCTATTAATAGATATTAGAGTGTTGTGAAGGATCTTCAGAATTTATGCATCCTGGCTGCTAAACTCAGTTTTTCAGGCAGTCAGGTGCAACTCCTCATTGATCCTTTGGTGTATATATTTTATTTTATTTTTTTAGTAGTTATCAGTGGCATTCCTAGCCTGGAAGGCACCCGGGGTGGATTGCCAATGTGCCCCCCCCCCCCCCCCCCGCCTGCAAAATGACACTTCCCCCCCCCCTCCGGCAAAATGACACCCCCTTCCAGGTGCACGCCGCTGGGGGGGGGTGCCACGGTGCGCGCCTGTGGGCTCCGACTTCGCTAACTTCGCTCGTTCGCTGCAGCTCCCTCTGCCCCGGAACAGGAAGTAACCTGTTCCGGGGCAGAGGGAGCTGCAGCGAACAAGCGAAGTTAGCGAAGTTGGAGCCCACAGGCGCGCGCCGCGGTACCCCCCCAGCAGCGTGCACCTGGGGCGGACCGCCCCCACTGCCCCCCCTTGGTACGCCACTGGTACTTATTTTCTTTGAACCAGTTTTCTACTTTTAGTGCTCAATTCTTCAGCAGTCTCATATTTCACTTCAAAACTCATTTCTTGTTTATCCCAAACTAGTATTAGGCATAATCAGCTACTTAACTGGCAACAAAGTGCAAAACATCAGGAACCTCAACCGACTTGGCCAGGTTTCACGACTTTGTCAGGGCGGAGGTTCTTTTTCACTCTCCTGTTTCCGTCGTCTTGTTTAACAAAATGGCTGCGCCTGGAAGGTTTATGCTAATCCCCGCACTTCCTTAAATAACATTGTCCAGATCTAGGTGATTTATCGGGTACATAGTGCCAGCACCTACTGCCTGAAAAAAAAAATAGCATTTAATATCAATGAAAAGACCTGACTGCACTTCTTACTGCTAAACTCTTCTTCCAATTTAAAAAGATTTTACTGTGTGAAAATAATTTTTAAAACCAACTCACTTTGAGCAAGATCCAATAAACTTGTACCGGAAGTTAAATCCTTCCTGATTTCACTACTGGTTGTATGGTGAAAACGTTCTGCTCAAGTTCTATTCATTCTTTTTGTTTCGCAGAGCACTGTAGTACCAAGTGGGAGCCCTGGCTGCTTTTCATCAAGCCAACCCAGCAGGCAGGCACCCTTCCTCGGTAACCATCCTGAGAATAAACAGAGTCACAGAGATGCCTCCTCGCCAAAGAGTCCAAACATGCATCAAAAGGTGGGTTACATAACATTAGTCCATTTCCTCCTAACTCTGAGAGTCTACAGCCTTCAGGCGAGAAGGGTCCGTATCCAGACTATAGTACATCAGAAGCACAATTTAATAAGGTTCACTAGGCTAGTGTTTCCCAAGTCTGTTATGGAGTACCCTCTTGCCAGTCAATGAATATGCATGAGATGTGTTTGCATACACTGCCTCCATTGTATGCAAATCTCTTTTCATGCATATCCTGAAAACCTGACTGGAAAGGGGGTACACCAGGACCAACTTGAGAAACACTGCTGTAGGCTTAGAAGAGATTTTGCTTTAATTAGAAACAAAACAGGAAATGTTAGCATAATTTCACATTTTGTTTATTCATTTTTAAAATACAGTAATATAAAACATTTTAATAAGATTCTAAGAGGTCCTTTTACTAAGCTGTGGTTAAAAAAAACAAGTGGCATTAGCGCCCTTATGCGGATACTTCCCACGCGCTAAGTCCATTTTTACGGCAGCTGGAAAATGGCTGATTCCTATTTTTTCTGTTAACGGCCATAGGCTAATGTTTCCATTAGTACACAATCATTAAAAAGAAATACTGCAGGAGCTCTTACCGATATCAGTTTTGTAAACAGTAAGGGTTAATGTGGTAATCCTGCGTTAAACAGCGCGTGATAATGCAGCCACACTAACTGATTAGCCTGCAGCAACACCTGCTCCTTGCCCCCAAACACACTCCCTTCAACAAAAATTTAAAAATATTTTCTACTGCCTGGGTAGCACATGCAGATTTGGAACTTACTGCAGGATGCCTGAGTGCGTCCCATGGTAAGCTATCTTAAGATGCAGTAATCACGCATTAGTGCTTACCGCAGCTTTGTAAAAGGACCTCTTAGTACTTAATTAACTTTTTTTTTAACACTGGAAATTTGGCTCCTGAGTAAGAGGTGAAATAAAGGGGCCCTTTTACTAAGCCTCGTAAGCGTCTACGCGTACACAATGTGCGCCAGAATAGAGTTACCACCCGAGTACCGCGTGGCTCTTGTGGTACTATCATTTTTGGTGCACGTTATGACCCAAGTTCAAGTTACATCTTTATATGCACTTTTGGTTGCTTTATCCATGCTTAGAAGCACATCTAATAATTTGTGACGTTGCATTTTTAACATATATTCTTGTAATTTTTAAATGTATGTGTTTGTGTTAAAATTAGGATAGTAACACAAATTTTATTCCATATGTACTTTGTCATATTATAATATTAATTTGTTATCTTCATCATATTTCATTTAAGCGCATTAAAACATAGTTATATTTTATCCACATATTTATATATATTTTATTATGGTTTTTATATCTATGTATATGAGTGTTATTTATCTGTGTATCACTTTGTACTGAATTTGCTTTTAATCTCTAATTTTTTATTTTTATTGCATATATGCATTTTTATAGACTCCTGATGCAGGCCTAACGGCCGAAACACAACGCTATGTCGAGTCTTCATACCTCAATAAACTTCTTTACCAACAAACATCTTCCAGTCTTTGGTATCCTTGGTCGCCCTCCCACTTTTATTGTTGTATTGTTGTTTACCGTGGGGCGTTTTTGAGTTCTCCGTCTTCCGGCGGATTTCTTCTCGCACGCCCATTTCACACATCTGAAAAATATTTATTTTCGGGCACTCATAATGGACGCGCACCAAGTGGCATTTGGCAGGCGTAGGTCATTACCGCCAGGTTACTGCATGAGCCTTTACCGCTAGGTCAATGGCTGGCGGTAAGGTCTCAGACCCAAAATGAGCGCGTGGCTATTTTCATTTTGCCGCACATCCATTTTCGGCAAAAAAAGGCCTTTTTTACAGGCATGCTAAAAAATGGATCGGCATGCACCCAAAACATGCGCCTACACTACCGCAAGCCATTTTTCAGCAGGCAGGACCCCAAGGTTAGCTTATATTTCTGGGGTTAGCGTTAAGTCTATGGAGCTGAGCCAGGCGTAAAGGGAGCAATTTTCAAGGGCATCTCTGCATTTAAAATAGGTATGTGCATGTAAAAATGCCTTCTTTGAAAACTGCTCATGTTAAACACACATTCTTATGTATGTAAAAAAAAAACAATTACATTTCTAAGTAACGCAGCTATTGTAGCTGTTTGAAGTTTAGCATTGGACACTGTACATACACAGCTGCAGTTCTAAAAGCATTCAAGATTTGTTTTTCTCTCACTGACACCCTGGATCATAGTAGATGAGAAGCAGTTATCACTAAGACCCTTGACACAGGCAGGTTGCCGAAACACGGACCATATCGTGTCTTTTAATAAAGACACATCTCGGTGCCAAACTGTTGTTGGAGGCCCATTGTGCTTTTTTTTACCTGTTGGTGTAATGTAATGTTAAACAGATTTGCTTAGGTTAAGTGGGCTAGAAGGTGCCTATTTTAAAACTATTTTGGCACCTATTTCTCTTTACAAAATACTAACATAAATCCTGCAGAGATTGCAGCATCTACATTGCAGGAGTGGATATTACGCCTGCTCAAAAGTGTATATTGCAAAACTGCCTTTATAGAATTACCCCAATAGTGCCACTACAAGCATGTCTTTATGTGCGAATAGGAAAGCTGTTCCTCTGGGCGGGGCTGGGGTAGGGTTGGCATCCTGGAAACCCTCCCTCTGGGTCACAGTTACTACTCAGTCAAAGAATTGTGGTCATTGTCAGCAAAAAAAAAAAAAAAGGCAATTTATGTAACCCCACTTATGTAACCTTATTTCATTCCTCATTGACACCCAGACTACAGACAAATCAACCCCACTCCAATCCATCTCCCTTTTCAGTCATCCAAGACTACCAGCTTGTGTTTTGACACAGCAGAAGTAGTACGAGTTTGGAATAGAGAGGATGAGCTAATGGCAGTTATCTTAGCGGGGTTTAAAAAAAGATTTGGATGGCTTCCTAAAGGAAAAGTCCATAGATCGTTATTAAAATGGACGTGGGGAAAATCCACTGCATATTTCTGGGATAAGCAGCATAAATTGTTTTGTACTTTTTTGGGATCTTGCCAGGTATTTGTGACCTGGATTGGCCACTGTTGGAGACAGGATACTGGTCTTGATGAACCTTTGGTCTGTCCCAGTATGGCAATACTTATGTACTTATGGTGCAAAAGTATGAGAGAGAACTTACTTGTGCACTTCTTCTAATGAGGAAATTTGAGCAGTTTTCACAACCTGGAAGAGTCTAGATCATAGCTATTTCTTGTTATTGCACGGGTTAAGGTAAGCAAAGGGGAGAGAGAGAGTGAGTAGATGCAGGAGAATGCAAGTGGGCAGGAGAAAGTGAAAAGCAAGCAAGGTGTGAGAGGAGAGTGACTCCCTCTGCTGTTTGCTTATCTTGAAATGTTTTATGTTTTATTATATTTGATATACCACTTTATATTTTCAGAACAAAGCGGTTTACAATCTAATAAAAATTGTGTTGTGCAAGATGCAAAATTTCCCAGGTATGGCGATGTGTGCCACAGCAACCATTCCATTTTTTTTTATTATTACGTCACATTTTATATCCCTGTGACCTATCAGCATGGATGTAGAGGTCATGATTTTCCAAATGAAACTTCATATTTGAAAATCAGTGCAATGGTAACTCTCTAGGTTCTCAGTATAGTGTTCCTAGGGTGATGTGTAGATTTAGGATATCACAGTGAATGGTGCACATTGCATAGCTGAACTTGTAATGTTTTCATATCTCTCTACAGATAGCTGGTTCACACTCCTCTTCTCAGGCAGGTCCAAAGTTTTCAATTTCATCTTCAAGCTTCTGTAACTCCAACTCAGCTCGTTCAAAGATAAAGCAGCCCCCATCATATGAGGACGCTGTGAAGCAGGTAAATATCTTATTTTTTTTTTCTCTTACCTTCTGCTGAATTTTTAGGACAAAGTATGACATGCTCTGAACCTGGAGTAACTTTTTGTTCATAAAAATCAGTGAACGTGTGCTGACTCTGCCCTTGCTTCACTCATCCTCCAGGTCTGGGAATGCGTATGAGCGCATCCTGCAGTCTTTTGCCTTTTATCGTTCAGTAAGCACATGATAGTGCATACTGCTGCTTACTAAAAGGACCCCATAGAGATTAACCATTTCATACAATTATTTTTTAAACTCATTTCTTTATATATATTTTTTAATTATTAAAAACAAATTTGGCAAATATCTTATGCTAACCTAGATCCCAAAGCTCCTAGTAGATAATGATTTTTTACTGGACCACACATTCTCAATGGTAAAAAGGACTTGAATACATCATAGGATTTCTTCTGAATCATAGCCCAATATTCTTTTTTTTTTTCTTACTTGGCTATGACCTCTTCTATCTTTTTTGTAGAAAAACAATGGGGTTTTTTCCTCACAGCTTCCCATTACATTTCTTTCTTGTTCCTTTCTGCCATCATTATGATTGAATGTTTCTCCATTCCGTTCTTTGCTAGTTTGCTCTTTGTTCAAAATGTTTGTACTGTTTCATTCTACTACTACTAAGAAAGCAAATAGACTGTTAGGTATTATTAGGAAAGGAATGGAAATGAAAAAACAAAAATGAGGACATTATAATACCTTTGTATTGTTTCATGGTGCACACCTTGAATACTGTGTGCAATTCTGGTCACCGCATCTCAAAAAAATATATAGTGGAATTAGAAAAGGTACAGAGAAGGGCGATGAAAATGATAAAAGGGTTGTAATTAAACTCTAGAATTTGTTGCCAGAGAATGTGATAAAGGCAGTTAGCTTAGCAGGGTTTAAAAAAAGGTTTTGATAATTTCCTAAAAGAAAAGTCCAAAAATCTACTGCTTATTTCTAGGATATCTGTCAAAAAATGGATGGCAATGTTCCACCTATATAGAGTAGATCATACATAACCAACTAGTGATAGAACATAAAGTACTCTGTGCTATGTAATTTCTAATTTGTGAAAGGGAAGTCTCATATGGTCACTTTTTATCACCGGAATGGTGAGCCTGTACTTTGTGACTATTTATAATCATCGACTGCCCCCAGCCTCCCATAGTGCAAAAAACATTAAGGGCACAGCTCTGGACACTTTTTTGAATGATAATTTTGCACTACGGGAGGCTGGGGGCAGTCGATGATTATAAATAGTCACAAAGTACAGGCTCACCATTCCGGTGATAAGAAGTGCCTAAGTGACCGTATCAGACTTCCCCTTCACAAATTAGAAATTACATAGCACAGAGTACTTTATGTTCTATCACTAGTTGGTTGTGTATTTCTAGGATAAGCAGCATAAAATGTATTGTACTGTTTTGGGATATTGCCAGGTATGTGTAACTTGAATTGGATTGGAAACAGGATGCTGGGCTTGATGGATCTTCGGTCTGTCCCAGTAATTGTTTTTTCTTCCATACTTTTCTTCTTCTCACACTTTCTCACTCTTTCTGTTCTATCTGTCCCATAATCTTATTTATTTTTGCACTTCTTTTCCATCATTTTTTTCATATCTTTTCCTCTTTTTGAGTGATGTCTCCTGAAGGAAAAGGCCATAGAATGTTATTAAATAGACGTAGGGAAAAATCCAATATTCCTGGGACAAACAGTACAAAATGCTTTGCTCCATGGATCTTGTCGGGTGATCGTGACCTGGATTGGCCACTGTCGGAGACAGGGTGCTGGGCTAGATGGACCTTTGGTCTGTCCCAGTGTGGCGATGCTTATGTCTTATGTCCTTACACATTTCCTTGCTTTTCTACCTTTTTTTCTTGCCTCTCTCTCCCTTCTTTCCATTTGTTGGGCTTTAGTGTCAAGAGAGATATGACAAAAATATATAACAATATATCTATAAACCTACCTGCTTTTATAAACATAGAATCACTAAAACAAATTCAAACTCAGCTGCTTTCTTGATGGTCCCTGAGCTCAATCAGAGACACTTAGCTCTGTCCTTTCAGAGCTGGTGCCTGAGTCATTTCACAGAGAGAAAACAGCTCAGATCATCAGATCAGAATTTGTTGCTCACCCCCCAAATTATCTCATGGACTTTCAAATCTATCCTTTTCACTGCTGATGCCCACATTGTTTAGAGTATACCTAATCCCAATGCCTTTACTAATGGTTCTTGATCTTTCAGAGAAAGAAACATAAACCCCTCAGTTTATTAAAGGTCATATGCAACTCTGAATAGAAACATCTGTGCTGTATATACTCTTATAAAGTTCCAGTTCTCAATGTGCCAGTGATACATAGCACAAACTCACAGTGCGAATAGTTCAAGAGATAACGTCACATAAAAATATGTTGAAATTCTGAGTAACAAAAAAGAAGTTGATGGAGTAAAGTATAGAGAGGACACCCCAAATAACTACAAGTGTTTCCTTCTAGATATTTTGATCTACAGTGTTTAAACTTATCAAGTTCCTTGATCCAAGTCTGTGTGACCTTTAGTGGGTCACATGACCCCGTGTGAACTTCAGCACACATTACTTGCCCTAATGTGTTTGAACTGGGCCTAGGGTTGAACTGCATTAATGTTAAAAAATTATCATTGGCGGTCAGTGGAGAAGTGGCCTAGTGGCTAAAGCACTGGTCTTGCAATCCAGAGGTGGCTGGTTCAAATCCCACTGCTGCTCCTTGTGATCTTGAGCAAGTCACTTAACCCTCCATCAGGTACAAACTTAGATTGTGAGCCCTCCAGGGACAGAGAAATATCCAATGTATCTGAATGTAACTCACCTTCAGCTACTTCTGAAAAAAGTGTGAGCAAAATCCAAATAAATAAATAAAAATCATACTGTAATTCACTGAGCAATACACACAACTCTTAATGCTCTTTTTTTGTCATTCCTCCTGCAGCAGATCAATAGGAGCCAGCAGATGGATGAACTCCTGGATATACTCATTGAGAGTGGAGGTATGGAGCATGCAAAAGATTATTCTTGAGAGAAATTTATGTCAGAATATGTGGACCCTGGTGCTGTAGCACAGGGATCCTACATGGATCACAGCTGGCCGGGCTTGGGTAATACTCGCAGAGCCAAAGAGGGAGAAAGATGGCTGCCACTGCTTTGATGGCCCTAGCAATGCTGAAGGCGCACATCTTCATTTTCTAAGCCGGCAAGGGTTCTCTGAGCTGCTAGGCATGCTATCTAGGGATAGAGGGAACAGCTGAGACCACTGTGAGGAAAAGAGGGAAAAGATACCACCTCCCCCCCCCCCCCCCCAAACAAAAAGAAATGATAGCTTGGGTTTCCGTTTTGTACTCCACAGTTAAACTTGAATATTTTTGTTAAGGGTCACAAGATTTTTGAGGTTCCGTACAGTTAGTTTTAGTACTTTATAATCTGTTGGGGTTCAGAGAACTAAGTAGTATTACTACCAATACTAGTACTTCTGTAGCACTACTAGACGTACACAGCACTGTACACAAAACACAAGTCTTTGCTTGACAGACAGACAAGACGAATAAGGGACCAAAGAGTTATATATTATGGGAGCAGTTAAAACGAACATGGGTAGTGAATAGGGGGTTAAGGGTTAAAAGCAGCCTAAAAAAGTGGTCTTTTAGCCTAGATTTGAATAGCACCAGAGGCAGAGCAAGATGTACTGACTCAGGAAGTCTATTCCAGGCATACAGCGCAACAAGATAAAGGAACAGAGTCTGGAGTTGGCAGTGGAGGAGAAGGGTAGAGATAAGGGTGACTTACCAGATGAACTGAGTTCTGGGGAGGGGTGTAGGGAGAGATAAGAGAGGAGAGATACTGAGCAGCTACAGAGTGAATGCACTTGTAGGTCAGTATATGGAAACAGATAGGGAGCCAATGAAAGTGATTTGAAGAGAGCATTAAAAGCAGTCCAATTTTGTAAGTCTTTTCTGTAGGTAAAGCAGCTTTCTATGTGCAAAAATATGTCTTGTAAAACTGTCTAGGCTATAGACATGTAAGCGTATGTGAAGATAGCCTACCTGCACATATTTCTACCTGGAATAAGAACAGGAATTCCTGAGGTCAGATTCTGGGCAAAGTAATGACTTTTGCATTTACAGTAAGGTGTAATCAGGGCCTTCAAGAGAGTGAGTGAATCCCCAGCCCTGTCACCATAGGCACCCCATCTAAGAGGCTTGGGGAGGCTAAGCTTCCCCATCCCCAACTGCAACCTTCCCCACTCATACAGCTATTGCTGCCTTACAGTTTTTGTTTTGGGGGGGGGGGGGGGTTGCACTACAGAATCTGGAAGATGTACCAAACCCCTTTTCTATGTGTGCTGCTGCTAGCTCTTCCGATTCCACCCTTCCGAAACAATTTACATCAGAGGAGGGCCAGCAGAGCTAGCAGAAGCATGTAGAGTGCAAGAGTCCTCCTTCTTTTTCTACCACAAACTCAGAAAGACAGTGGGCCTGGCAGTGATGGCAGCAGGAGGACTGGTGGGAGGGAGAAAAGAGAAGATGCTGCGTGTTAGATGTTAGTGAAAGACTGGGGAATTGGGAGGGTCAGAGTGAAGGAAAGAGATGAGAAAACTGTTGGATACTGAAGGTGGATAGTAAGAATGAATGAAATTTAAGTGGAGAAAAAGGCAAAAAATGGAAGAAAGCTGAAAAGAAAATAATCAGTCAGAGACGGTATAGTGGAAGAGGTGAAGAAAACATGAAGAGAGAGAAATAAAAAATGGATGGAGAAGACAGGAAGGCAGTAACAGGGACCTACATGAATAGAAAAATGATTTGTTTTGTTAATTTAGGGTAAGTAGTTGCTAGCCATGTTAATCCTCTTTAAGGATGAAAAAAAAATAAAACAGATAATGGGGGGGAAAAGGTGATATCTTTTTATTTGACTAAATATATATTTTTTACTAACTTCTGGAGGCCAAGATCTTCTTCCCCAGGTCAGTATAATATCTTTAACTGAAGGCGGTTTTGGCCTCCTAAAGCTAGTCAAAAATGTATTAAGTTATTCCACTTTATTTTTTAGTGAGTGGAATATATACGGTTTTGAAATTTACATCTGCTCTTTTTATATTTTGTATAGTACATAAGTACATAAGTACATAAGTAGTGCCATACTGGGAAAGACCAAAGGTCCATCTAGCCCAGCATCCTGTCACCGACAGTGGCCAATCCAGGTCAAGGGCACCTGGCACGCTCCCCAAACGTAAAAACATTCCAGACAAGTTATACCTAAAAATGCGGAATTTTTCCAAGTCCATTTAATAGCGGTCTATGGACTTGTCCTTTAGGAATCTATCTAACCCCTTTTTAAACTCCGTCAAGCTAACCGCCCGTACCACGTTCTCCGGCAACGAATTCCAGAGTCTAATTACACGTTGGGTGAAGAAAAATTTTCTCCGATTCGTTTTAAATTTACCACACTGTAGCTTCAACTCATGCCCTCTAGTCCTAGTATTTTTGGATAGCGTGAACAGTCGCTTCACATCCACCCGATCCATTCCACTCATTATTTTATACACTTCTATCATATCTCCCCTCAGCCGTCTCTTCTCCAAGCTGAAAAGCCCTAGCCTTCTCAGCCTCTCTTCATAGGAAAGTCGTCCCATCCCCACTATCATTTTCGTCGCCCTTCGCTGTACCTTTTCCAATTCTACTATATCTTTTTTGAGATACGGAGACCAGTACTGAACACAATACTCCAGGTGCGGTCGCACCATGGAGCGATACAACGGCATTATAACATCCGCACACCTGGACTCCATACCCTTCCTAATAACACCCAACATTCTATTCGCTTTCCTAGCCGCAGCAGCACACTGAGCAGAAGGTTTCAGCGTATCATCGACGACGACACCCAGATCCCTTTCTTGATCCGTAACTCCTAACGCGGAACCTTGCAAGACGTAGCTATAATTCGGGTTCCTCTTACCCACATGCATCACTTTGCACTTGTCAACATTGAACTTCATCTGCCACTTGCACGCCCATTCTCCCAGTCTCGCAAGGTCCTCCTGTAATCGTTCACATTCCTCCTGTGACTTGACGACCCTGAATAATTTTGTGACATCGGTGAATTTAATTACCTCACTAGTTATTCCCATCTCTAGGTCATTTATAAATACATTAAAAAGCAACGGACCCAGCACAGACCCCTGCGGGACCCCACTAACTACCCTCCTCCACTGAGAATACTGGCCACGCAATCCTACTCTCTGCTTCCTATCTTTCAACCAGTTCTTAATCCATAATAATACCCTACCTCCGATTCCATGACTCTGCAATTTCTTCAGGAGTCTTTCGTGCGGCACTTTGTCAAACGCCTTCTGAAAATCCAGATATACAATATCAACCGGCTCCCCATTGTCCACATGTTTGCTTACCCCCTCAAAAAAATGCATTAGATTGGTGAGGCAAGACTTCCCTTCACTAAATCCGTGCTGACTTTGTCTCATCAGTCCATGTTTTTGTATATGCTCTGCAATTTTATTCTTAATAATAGCCTCCTAGTACAGGGGTCATGCATCTCTGCTTCCATTTCTTTGGTGATGCACCAAGTCTGGCTTCTTGGGGTTTCAGTTTAATTTTTGTCTGCATATTTCTATTTTTGATTTGTGGTTACTTTCTTTCTATACTTGGTTAGGGTCTGTTATTCATCTGCCTGGTTAAATCGCTATGAATATTGGCCCTAATGTTTTTAAATTGTTTTCTCACCCAGTGAGGCAGAGGATTGTGTTTGGTATATACTTTACTTTCTTTTATATAAAGTCTGGGAAAGTGGTTAACAAATGACTTAATATAAATAAAATGATTAAACATACTATGTAACTTATACTAACCAATACACATGAAGAGAGTTTTTAACTAAACTTTATGCCTCTATTTTATAAACAGAAATGCCAGCCAATGCTAAAGAAGAGCGTTCTTGCACCCCCAAAGTACCTCAGATAACTGTGTCTCCCAGCAATGCAAGCTCCTCAGGACCTTTTGACCACTGTCCAAGCAAGAATGACACTCATCTTGAAGTCTTACTAAATTCCCAAAGTCCTCTAGGAAGGGCTAGTGACATGACACTTCTTAAAATTGGAGGCAGTGAACCTCATTTTGAAGGCATGATGGATGCATTTTCTAGCAAATCAGAGGAGCTTCTGCCCTCAAGAGAGATTTTAGACACTGCTCTTCCTCCAGTGGAGACTCAGCTATGCCCCCCCTCGTCAGAAGGTGGAGCTCTGCCCCACTTGAGTTTCACAGAGTCTCCATGGGAAACCATGGAATGGCTGGATCTGACACCCCCAAGTTCAGCCACTGGCTTTGGATCTCTCACCAGCACTGGCCCAAGCATCTTTAATACGGATTTCTTGGATGTTACTGATCTCAGTTTAAACACAGCCATGGATCTCCATCTCGAGCAATGGTAAGAGGGATGTTAATGCAACTATCAAAAAACTGTAGCAGAAGAAACAGTTACAAATGTGGTTTTAACTACAGAGCAAAGAGCTCTCTCAAGCAGTGCCACTTAACTTGACCATACTGCAGCCCGACAAGGGGTGATAAACAGTTCAGTGCTTTATCAAATTGTGATTAAACAAACTTAAACTATAGATTATTTTTTTGAATTGTTCACCAAGATGTCGTCATACAATCTGACATGGTTAATTCTTCTTTGTTGTTTTTCATAAGTCCTAACTGGCAACCAGTCTTCCCTTGTGTTCATTATTATAGCTGGGCACTCGCCCATGCTATTTTTGAATTCGGTTCCACCAAGCTCTTGGCTGATAGGCTGCGTGTTTCCTGTAGGAGGCAAACGGAATAAGCACTGAGAAGGCCTGCACCCTTTCTATACTGACCACCCTGCCTCCAGTGGGAGTGAGGAGACCTGATGTATGCAACATTCTGTTTCTTAAATTAGGTTTTTCTATAGGTATCTGCAGTCTGGTCAGATGTGTAGATCAGGTCATGATGGCCCTCTATATTATCCATATGCCACATCTGTGAAATTAGAGGAAGCATCACTTCAAAGAGTTAGTCTATGAAATATATACCGTATTTTTTGGATTATAAGACGCACCGGACCATAAGACGCACCTAGGTTTTAGAGGAGGGAAATAGGAAAAAATTTTTTTTCCTTTTTCCCAACTCTAAAACCTAGGTGCTCCGGTGCGTCTTGTCCGAATCCCTCCCTCCCTCCGAGTTCGGGATCGCCCTCCCCCCGGCCCTGTCACCACTTCTCCCTACTCACGTGATCTTCCCTGGTGGTCTAGTGACGTCGGGGCAGGAAAGAGCCCCCTCTTTCCTGCCCAGCGCGCTGCTCTCCATCCTCCTGTATGCATTGCTGCCTGACGGTCTCGGTGAGATTCAAAATGGCCGCCGAGAAGTGAAGTCTCGGCGGCCATTTTGAATCTCGCCGAGACCGTCAGGCTGCATACAGGAGGATGGAGAGCAGCGCGCTGGGCAGGAAAGAGGAGGCTCTTTCCTGCCCCGACGTCACTAGACCACCAGGGAAGATTGCGTGAGTAGGGAGAAGTCTACCTTCGGACTATAAGACGCACCCCCCATTTTCCTCCCAAATTTTGGGGGAAAAAAGTGCGTCTTATAGTCCGAAAAATATGGTACTTAAGGTCACTGGGATATTAACACCTGATAGTAGTGGATGAATATAAGATTTTGGGTGATAGGAGACCTATCACAAGTGGATCCACCTGTGACCACCACTAGCAAAATTCATCCATGTTAGAGGCCCTGGAGTAGTCGTATTCCAGTTCCTTAGGGCCAGATTCTATATGTGGCACCTAGAAAATTCACACAGAAAACATTTCCACCTAAGTGTATTCTACTAAGTGGCACCTAAATTTAGGTGTACTATATAGAATCTGCTTAGTTATATCCCAGCGCCTAAAACTATGCTCCTCCATTTACACCAACGAAAACATGGCATAAATCCCTGTGTGTAGATTTAGGCACAGAGGGCCATATTCTATAACAACATGCGTGAATTTTGAAATGCCCACGAAATGCCCATTTCCCTGCCCATAACCACACCCCCTTTTTGCCTGCACGTATTAAAATTTAGACGCAGTGCATTACAGAAACGCTTAGGGAGTTGTGATGTAAATTCTAATTATTGCCAATCAGTGCTCACTATTGCTTGTTAAGTACTGTTAACAATGCTGATTGGCATGTTAAGCTAATTAAGTTACGCATGTTGGTACAGAATATGCTTGAATTTCAGCACAGATCTCTACTACTACTAATCATTTCTATAGCGCTATTATACATACGCAACGCTGTACACATTATATACAGGTACTTTCTCTGTCCCTAGGGGGCTCACAATCTTAAGTTTTTATTGTACCTGGGGCAATGGAGGGTTAAGTGACTTGCCCAAGGTCACAAGGAGCTGCAGTAGGAATCGAACCCAGGTCACCAGGATCAAAGCCCGCTGCACTAACCATTAGGCTACTCCTCCTCTAGGCACATTATATAGAATCCAGGGGTTAATGAACACTTCATGATGTTCTGTGGTCTGAGTGAAGTCATTGATAGTAGAGGAAGTTTGTCGAACATTGTAGTATATATTATAGGGATGGGCACCCAGAACATTTTCATGTTTTCATTTAGAAATTTTTTTTTTGTTTCCAACAACTGTCCAACAACTCTACTTAGAGTCCGCATGATGAACACAAATCGCACCCTCTTTGCATGTCGTGCGCATTCTTTCCCAATAGGTTGTGCATACACAATAGCTTGCAGGTCTGCACTCTTTAAGAAGAAGCCGTACTATTACCGGTGGATGACATTCATTTCAAATGACAGCCCATCCCTAACAAACTATGCATACGTGTGTTCTTATTCCAATGTGATTGTGCCTTCATTGGCTTGCGTGTGTTTTAAAGTGCCCTTAAAAATTTTGGACAAACTTGATTTAATGTGTACTAATGTATGAATTAATGCACATCTCCTCTGCATTCTATACAAGTCACCCAAAGTGCGCATAAACTAATTAATGAGCCATTAACCATCAATAATTGGTGTTTGGCACTCAATTTGGGTTTACACACGGATCTGCGCTGTTCTATAAAATGTGTGCCTAGATTTTATACCAAAACAAGTAGAGAGGGTGATACAGCATACACAAGAAGTATACAAACAAAAAAAGCAACACTGGGCCTTCAAGACTGAGACAACAGGAGTCCTTTATTAACAGGTGACCCGACACGGGCCGTGTTTCGGCATTAAACAACGTGTGCCTCAGGGGTCAGGGTTTGATCATGCACTATGCAAAATGTGTAAGTCCAAAGCCTCAAGAGATGAACAGGTTCTTCAAAAATGAGCGTGTCTGTCGAAAATTACAGCCGTGATGTTAATATAAAGCTTGTGTTGGGTCACCTGTTAATAAAGGACTCCTGTTGTCTCAGTCTTGAAGGCCCAGTGTTGCTAGATTTTATACCATGCAAAAAGGGGGGAGTGGCTATGGGAGGGGCATGGGTGAGTCAGGGGCATTCCCATCTGCCATTAGTTGCGCACCAGTATTTACACCAGGTGTAATTGCCCCGCCCAAAGTTAGGTGCAAAATCTGTGCTACGCTAGTATTCTGTACAGACCACCCTTTGCGCCATACTGGTTTAGCACGGATCTGCCCAGTCTAACTTTAGGTGCCAGTTATAGAATCCCCCCCAACCCCCAGCGAGATTATTTCCACATATTAAAAAGTTCTAACATGGTTTAAAAAAAATTATTAACACAAATGTGACAAACAGACCTCCACATTTATACATTTTTTTCAGAGCAAGTGTAACTTTCAGTGTATTTTCTTAAAGCACATAGATATTTATACTCGTCTGATAAAATAAGCTAACTGGGCATCTTTTCTAAGTGTTTCTTAGGCATCTTGTTATAAAATTACCCCCCACATGTGCACACATGTATTTTATGAAATACATCACAAAGCTGTCCAAACAACTCTGTAGGCTGTACCCTGCTGTGCGCCTACATTTAAGCATGAATAACACAGGGGTCCTTTTACAAAGGCGTACTGAAAGATGGCCTGTGGTAGTGTAGGCGCAGGTTTGGGGCGCCCGAAGAATCATTTTTCAGTGCACCTGTAAAAAAGGCCTTTTTTTGCCAAAAAGGGATGAGAGGAAAAATCAAAATTGCCGCTCATCCATTTTGGGTCTGAGACCTTACCGCCAGCCATAGACCTAGCAGTAAGGAATTTGGGCGGTAATAACCTACACGCATCAGATGCCACTTGGCGCGTGTCCGCTATGCACGCCAGAAAATAAAAAAATATTTTTCGGACACGTGCCAAAAACGAAATTACCGCAAGAGCTACGTGGTAGTCGGGTGGTAACTTCATTTTGGCATGCATTGGGTGCTTCAAACCAGGACATCATGTGCCTGCTATTTCTGTGCCTCTTGCTCAAGTTAGCTCATGGAAAAATGTGTGTACGTTCAAAACTTTAATATAGGAATGCATTTTCCCATGCCTCATGGAATGCTCATAGTGTGTGCAGGCCAAAAACTTTTAGGGTTTTTGTTTTGGTGTTGGTTTGGGGGTTTTTTTTTTTTTTTTAGTTTCTCATGCTGTTTAAGGGATTTTTTCATTTGTTTTTTTTTTATTGTTTTTATTTTGAGAGCAATTTATCAAAAGTGTACCCTATGGTGCAATAGTGTGTCCTATTATACAAAAGTGGCCATTATTCTTCAATTGTATGTCTATTGTTTAATAGTGTACACAAAAAAAGAAAATCATGTAAACAACATGAAAAACTAAACAAAGGAGACATTTGTGGCCTACACCCCCCCCCCCCCCCCCTACAAAATTCAGGCATTTCAGATTTTTTTCCATCAGTTCATTTTGGGCTAAAAACAATATGAAAAGACATAGAAGATGCTGTTGACCTTTCCCAAGTCCATTCAAACAAATTCATATTTCTAGCATTTTAAATCAGATACGATAACCACTGTTACCACATCCTCCGGCAAAGAGTGCCAGAGCTTAACTATTCGTTGAGTGAAAAAATATTTCCTCCTATTTGTTTTAACAGTATTTCCATGTAACTTCCTCGAGTGTCCCCTAGTCATTTTACTTTTGGAACAAGTAAAAAAAAATCAATTTACTACTTCTCGTTCTACACCACTGAGAATTTTGTAGACCTCAATCATATCTCCCCTCATCAGTCTCTTTTCCAAGCTGATGAGCCCTAACCTCTTTGCCCTTTCCTCATACGAGGAATATATGGGTGTCTCTAGCATTTAATGCATGCTTATTTTTAGTGCATGCCTTAGTAAGGACCCCTAAGTGATCTCCCCTATCTGATGATCCAACTCTACTCATTTATAGATATCAAGCTGCTTCATATGCTCTAGAATTTGAGTGGGATGATAATTTTTGATTACTACCAAGTATTTTCTATCTCACTGTTTGGGATCTTTTTGGATAAATATGGTTAAATACGATATGATCCCATCTCTAATTTTTTTTTTTTAAAGGCTAGCAAATGCACATTCCTACTCCATGACCAGTGAATTGCCCCATAGGATGATTATCAAAGTAGCCATTATTTCATGTATTCTGAAAGACCAAGGCTTGTACTTACGCACAAGAGCCATTCCATATCTGCTGAAATAAGTGAACATATTTAATTTATTACTATATGCCTGCAAATAAAGACTAGCATAGCCATATTCGTAGGCTGTGAAGGCTCATAGGTGCATATTTTCTAACTATTTTATAAAGATATATGCACACGTGTTCTTTGTAAAACTACCACATCATAAATCGGGTGTACACTTTTACACATGCTCTAAAGAATGTCCAAATAGCATACACAGAAAATCTTTCAACTTCACGCAAACTCAGCTGCCAGGAATGCCTATGATTATACCTATGTAAAAGTATACACTACTTGTCATTTTTACAGATACTTTCTGTGTATGAACAAAACTGCTTGTCTACTTTTGAAAATTTTAAAGGATGCATGTACATCCAAACATTGCCTCAGTGCCACTCTGGGGAAGCTTTCCCCTACAATAGGTAAATCTTTTACCCACGTATAGACTAAGCAATTTTAGTAAAGCCCATTTCCCTGGGTAATCACTGTCTTACCATTGTAAATGACTTTGGAAATCCCCCCCCCCCCCCCCCCCCCCCACCACCACCTCCTCCTAATATTAGCCATCCCTTGCAGCTTTAAAAATCTGCTACCCAACACTCCAGATGGAGATTTTTTTTGCCTATTGCTCCTCTCTGTTCTGGAATTTATGAATGGTTTTGATACAGACTACAAACCTTCTGTATAATACACAACTCTATAATAAAAGACTCACAAGGAAAATAATGGCAGACCTGGACTATAAGCTACCATTTTAATTTGTCCAGGGCAAATTGATATATTTCAAAGGTGGAGTCTTAGATTCTCCTTTTCACTGCTTACCAGAGCAAATTGGTTGATTTCAAAGGACAGATGTGCAGAACTGAGCAACTATAATGTAGGATTCTTATCTCTCCTTTCCTATCTTTGATTTATCATTTCTGTTACTGACCAGTTATCTTATAATGTAAAACTCACAGTGGTAGGTTTGTGATAAGATGCACAGGATTAGATGGTTTCTTGTAGGCGAAGGGCCCTACAGATTTCTTTTAGCCAGGTATTTACAGGATTATTTTATAAAGATATTTTGCATATAACTTTTATAAAAATACTTTTACATGTATAACCCCTGGGGTAAATGTGGTGCCAAAAAGACATGTAATTTATGTGACCTGGGTGCAAAAATGTTCAGGGACAGAGTTGGGTGGAGAGCAGATACATACACACTTTACACACGTTGGACCAAATTCTATAAACTACGCCTTAAAATTTGGCACCAAAAAAAACACACACTTAGAGTGATTCTATAAACTATGCCTAAAGTTAGTCATAGTTTATAGAATATGTTTAGCGGCCATTTTTGCAATTAAAATTTAGTGCCTTTTTGTGCAATGAGCACTAGGGTGTATATCAGTGCCTTTCTAGTGTTATCGGTGCAAAGTGCATACCTTGGATAAATCAAGGTCCTTTCAATGTTAGCAGTGCAAAGACAAGACCTTGGATCAATCAGTGCCTTTTCAGTATGATCAGTCTGCTTTTTGTTTTTTGTGTGCCTTTTCAGCATTGCTAGTGTACCACATGTGCCTTTGATACCTGTTGTACCTAACCCACCCTGAGTTTAGGTTTGGAAAGGCATGTAATTACTATCAATCTAAAACAACAAAGAGTCCAGTTGGTGTTTCGTTACCTGTTCAGAGTGCTCTGTCTCCCTTTGGGAAATCAGGGCTTGAGGTTTTTTAGGGACCCTTTTACTAAGTTGCGTTAGATGTTAATGGAGCTTAAAATGGTGTACTATGGGATGCACTCGGGCATCCTGTGGTAACTACAAAATCTGTGTGCAGTGCAATAACCACATGCTAAAAAAAATATTTTTTGAGAGAACATGTCGGGGACTAAACAGTCGGCACAGAAATGGGTAGCAGTAAGTCCTCACATGGTACTTTTTTTTTTTATAGTCACCCACTAATGGGGCCCCTGGGAAGAAGACAGAGACCTGGCAATTTAAGCTAAGTTTATTACTTTGATAGCATTAAGCTGCTTTACGGAGGTTTTTGCCGATGATGATGAAGTCCTGCTCCTGTAAGACATTTTAGAAGTCTAGGAACTTCTTGAGGCTTTTCCTCCAGTAACATTCTATGTGTTGAGTTTAGTAAGAGAACCCCATATACCGATTGAACATTAGAACATGGCCATTACTACAAAAAAAAATAGAAAATCAGCCATTTTACACCTGCAGTAAACTTAGCACACAGGAAATACCTGCATATCAGGTGCACTAAGAGACACTTTTTACCGCAGCTTAGTAAAAGGATCCCTTAGTGACCTTTCTAGAACCAGCCAATATGCTGATAAAGACCCCAAAAGCTATGTAGTCTTCCAAATTCTTCTTCTTACAGGAGCACCACATGCCTTGCTCAGTCTCTGACATTCCAGCTGTAAAAATGATTTATGGCTAAACTCTGTGTACTATATGGAGCTGAATGATAACTTCCCTGCAATATACTCCGAGGACTGCTACTTCCAAGCCATCGCAAAACAACGGACAACAATGTTTACATTTCAGACAATGTATTTTTGGTTTGTTTTGTTTTGCAAAAGTAAATATTGCTAAAACAAATATTTTTAAAGAAATTTACTGACTGTATTTAATATATGTGTTACTGGAAATGGTACACAGATATATTTTTGAGATTTTGATAGAGCATCATTATGGAAACAGGTACAAAATAAGAAATGTAAAATAGATCTCTGCCCTTGTGCCCACTGTCACAAGCGTGTTTGTGAGAGTGTGTGAAAGGGTCTGTATATAATGTTGTGTTTGTGTCTGCACTCCTTGTGCTCTGTATATACCTACAGCTTGTGGAACTGCCTTTGGCATTTTGAGAATTTTATGGTGATGTTTTATAAAGACATTTGTATTAAAGCTTTCCTTTGCTGCATGCTGTATAAAGAGTGTAGAAGTAGATTTTTAATACAATTTTGATTCACTATTTTTTTTTCTGTTGTATAAATATTCACAGTGGTCTGTTAAGTTTAGTAAAACATGTCACCGTTTCCTTCTGTTCTTATGTTTTATTGTGAAAATGATTTCTCTATAAAGCATTCCATGCAAATGTGTTTGGTTGCTTCCGAATCCAAAATACTTTAAAGAGGTTTTTAGGTTTGAAAATCAAATGTTTTCTTGCTGTTTTATTCCGGCTTAGAAATGTTCCTGTATTTAATTTTTGATAAATTGGGTGTCCTAACCACCAAAGATAGAAGCATTTTCTAAAAGCTGAAATGTCAGTACTTATAGGGTTTGTCAGCCTAGTTTTTGGAATTAGCTGGACAAAACCCATGATTTCTTATCCTCCCCTTCTCTTTCCACAAACACTACTACTACTACTACTTATCATTTCCCAGTGCTGTACACTTGAACAGTCCTTGCTCGACAGAGCTTACAATCTAATTAGGACGGACAAACAAGAGATAAGGGAATATTAAAGTGAGGATGATAAAATAAGGATTCTGAACAAGTGAATAAGGGTTAGGAGTTAAAAGCAGCAGGTCTAAATTTATCTAGAAACTTTTAATAGGATATATTCTGTAGCAAACGTATCCAGATAATTCTGCTGAACCTGCGGCTAAAGTTCTCAAGGTAACTTTATCCACATAGCACTGCCTTTGCCAGCTTTCCACGTTTTGTGAGTATGGAACATGGCCGAGTTTTAACTTGTAATAGTTCAAAAACACCCCACAATCCTTGGTGTAAATTATATATCTAATACAAAAACCAAAGATCAATGCTGTATGGAACAGGCTAACAGCAGAAATTCCAATCTTTTTAAAAAAAAACTTTTACCACAGCACTCATGATATAGATTATAGCTTTTATACAATTTTTTTGAAAGAGTACCCTCAGAAAAGTCCACCTATTTTAAGGCAATATCATTAGTTTTGCCCGGTGGCATAGCACATCTTTCATAGGGCTAACTCTTAATCATGAGTGTAAGTGCTATTGCCTGAATCAAAAAGTGCTCACAAATTATTTAGTGTTCAAAAATGAAAAACGTGCACTTATCTTTCAACGATTTTTTCAAGAAATACTCCACTTGCTTGTGGCACTCCTGTGTGCTGATGGTGTTTCCTTGCAGTGCTGAGATCACAATACTATAAGCCTTTATCTACTTCAATAGATTCTCCTGTTTCTAATAGGAATGTGCTGTCTTTTGCGACCAGATACAAACTAAGGGGACATTTTACTAAGGCACGTAGGTGCCTACTCACGTCCAATGCGTGCCCAATTGGAACTACTGCCCGGCTACCGCGTGCCCTGGGTGGTAATTCCATTTTTTATGGACATCCAAAACACTCGGTAGAAAATATTTTCTATTTTCTACCATGTGGTGCTTAACCGGTGGTAATCAGCAGTTTCACATGCTGGCCACTTACCACTAAGTCAATGGGTGGTGGTAAGGTCTCAGGCCAAAAATGAATGCCCGCTGGTTTTAATTTTGCCACACCTCCATTTTCAGCCACAAAAAAAATGCCTTTGATCCAGGCGCGCTCAAAAAATGACCTGCGCACGTCCAAAACACATGCCTACACCAGCGCAGGCCACGTTTAGGTGCATCTTCCTAAAAGGGCCCCTAAATAAGAAAAGTAGAGCTAAAGAAAACCCAGGCCAAAAATAGTACAACTCTCCACTGATGAATATTTACGCCTTTATGGTATCGGTGAAACATATGTCCATTGCTCACTATCAATCGTTGGCTTCAAAAACATTCCCCCTCCTCCCCTTTTTTTAAAAATAAGATATAAAATTCATTCCCGTATGAAAATCTTCTTGGTAGTTTGTATGTGCAAAATACTATGGTGCTTCTTTTAGAAGCTGCATTCATGTTTTTGTTCTTTTACCATCATTATTGTCAACTTTAGGTGTATATCACAAAGTCAAAAAATATCTTAGCAGTTTGCAGAATAATGAAAGAAGGACAGCAAGTAGAGTTACAATGAATGTTCCACAAGCTGCTAGATTATCTTAATCTTAAGAGAAAGAGAGGAAACAGTTGGAAAGGGGTGAGAAACACAAAACCCAATGGCATAACAAGAAAGTAACAAAGCCACCTGCTGGCTGACCACACACTAGGCCTCGACTCAGATGAATTACACCAGGTGAAAGGCTTGCCTGAAGTAATGGGTTTCCAGTGCTGTTCAAAATGTGCAAAAGTCTCTGAATGGATATATAGTGGCAATCCATTCCACAGTGCAAGTACCATGACTTGAGATACATCTTCCGCACCCTGGTACAGTCAATGGTAATAAGTCATCTGGACTACTGCAACACACTGTATGCTGGCTGCAAAGAACAGACTATCCAAAAACTCCAAACTGCCCAAAATACTGCCGCCAGACTCATATTTGGAAAAACCAAATATGAAAGTGCAATACCCTTAAGAGAGAAACTTCACTGGCTCCCACTTAAGGAATGCATTGCGTTCAAGGTCTGCACAATTGTACACAAAATCATTCATGCAGACGCCCCAATCTATATGCTAAACCTCGTGGACCTACCTCCCAGAAAGCCCACAAGATAATCCCGCAAATTTCTCAACCTGCACTTCCCCAGCTGTAAAGGTCTAAAATACAAGCTGATGCATGCTACTACCTTCTCTTACATGAGCACGCAGCTATGGAATGCACTACCTACAGACCTGAAAACAATCGACGAAATAGCTATCTTTCGCAAATCTCTGAAAACATATTTCTTTAACAAAGCCTACAATGAGAACCGATAACCTCACTAATCCACCTCAGCAACCCAATCAGTTTGAAAGCCCACCTTACACATCTATTTTATTTATTTATTTATTTTATTGCTTTTGTATCCCACATTTTCCCACCTATTTGCGGGCTCAGTGTGGCTTACAATTCATTGTGATTAATGGAAGTATAATTTGTTACAATAAGATTTTTCTGGGTTACATTGTGAAGAGTTAAGAGAAGACGAAGTCAATTCAGAATAGCATTTGGGATATTTCAATCTACCCTAATCACTCCCTTCACTCTTCCCTCGCTTAAGCTCTGCACAACATCAACTGTATCTAATATCCTGTAATGACAACGTTAACAAAACTATGTAAGCCACTTTGAGCCTGCAAATAGGTGGGAAAATGTGGGATACAAATGCAATAAATAATAATAATAATAAAACAAGAACCACAAAAACTATCCAAAAGCATCTGCATGGGAGTTGGAACCTCATCACCCCAGACCCCCTTATCTTACCAACTGCTCCCTTACAAAACACCCTCCACCACCTCCTATTCCAACTAAACACACATCTACAAACTCCTTCCTCCCAAACCACTAAGAGAAATCCACACAAAACCCCATCGTCCCACATCCAACCATCCCATACTGACAAACATCCCAATGTCTGGGGAAACCCCAGAAGAAAATAGAAAAAAAAAAAAAAAACTAACTCCAAATGCCCTGTGAACAAACACCCCCCCCCCCCCCCCAAATCCTTAAAAACAAACAAACCCCCAAACAACCCATAACAAAAGACATCTACTATAAAGCCTCAAATCCACATATTTTACTGTTGTTAGAACCCTTATTGCTCCCTGGAGCCCCATGAGAGTATTTTTCTGTGAGTCACAGTTGTCCAAAAAGGAAAAAAATATTTATATACACTGGAGTTAGACGTAGAGCTCAAGGATCTTTGATCGCCATGGTCTGTACCACCTAACAAGCTAAAGCATAACTGGGTCAAGAAGGTACTGCTGAGGCCATATCTGTAGTGAAGATCCATGAGACTGCAGTGTTCCAGATGCTATGTGCTGCTTGATGAAGGCCTTGATGAAAACCTCAATCTCACCTTGTCATGAAATTCACAATTTTGCACAGCTTGAGAAATATTGTAATGATAAAAAGTTTATTACCCCCCCCCCCCCCTTTGAAAACATAAATCACAATGTTTATGGGCCTGCTGTAGGAGAGATTCATAGTGCTGAAAATTCAAAACTTTAAATAAGATACTATGTGGGCGATCAGTCACACGAGACCGTTGAGCAGGTATTCTGTGTACATTCAGTCACAAGCTCAGATGGCAATGAGATATCAGAAAAAACAATTGTGAAACCAAGCTCATCCACTGTTCCTGTTTCCAGGCCTACTGGGACTGGATCTTCAAGTTGGGTCAATGCTTTTTCAAAGTATCTGTGGTGCTCATGGCCTCCCGCTACAACTCTCCAATGATATCTTCAGCGGTGGACAAACATTTCGTGTGTTCAATATGCCCCACAGCATCCTGTAGTTTCGAGGCCAACGAGCTCACTGCCATCTGTATAGCAGTAAGGTTAGTAGATAAGATAAAAAGTGCATTATTGTTCTGTATCTCTGCAACAATGTGTCCAGTGCAACTGTCCATTGGAACAGGCTCTAAGTAAGTTCCGTTAGTGTTATCAAGGCACTCTGCAAATTGACTCCCTGCTGCCATCAGAGTGCAGCATGCATTCCACCACCGATGGCAGTCGAGATCCCCGGTTTGCCTTAGACACTGTAGATGTTAGTTTGGAGGTGCGCTTACTCTATTTTACTCATGGCATAGGTAAGGGTACATAAATCTAAGTGTTCAAGTAGACAAAAACTGCAGAGAGTAATCCACCATTAATAACTTCCGGGCCCAGGAGCACAACAAGGTTAAGAAGCATACCATCTGGTCCATCTCAGCATCTGAATTACCACCGTCCCTCTTGGTCTCTCTTCCCTTTCCCTTTTCCTTCTTACCCTGTTCCTTCTCTCCTGTCTAATGTAATTGTAATTGATTCACCTGTGCATTGTAAGCCACTTTGAGTCTGCTTCATGTGGAAAAAAGTGGAGTGTAAATGTTCATAAATAAATAAATAAACCTCCCTCTAAATGCTGTTGGGAGGAGCAAAGCGATTGTAAAGGAACATAGGGGAGCAGGAAGTTGAGAAGTAATAGGGGAAGACCAGTAAGAATGGCCCTAGGGGCTAGGAGGAGGATATTGAACGGAATACAAAATGTAAATGGAAGCTAATGTTCCTTGAAAAACCACAGAGGAAAGCCCTCTTCCTATGATGTCTGTCTTTAAGTTTGGCTTGATTGTCTGCTATAGCACATTTTTTTTTGCACTGGATCATATACAGTATATTCATAGAGAACAAGTTTAGCTGTGCTGTGATCTGTGGTGGTATAACTTGCATTGGGGTTTGTGCCATTCTGTTCTGTTTGGAGTTTACTCCTTCCAAGTTTTTGTTTCACTTGGGGGGGGGGGGGGAGATTTGTTTTAGTAATTAATCCTCCAGAAATAGGGGTTGAAGAGCTTCCACTTTGCTTAGGTTCTCTAGTTCTGGATTATATATTACTACAAGCAGTACAGCTTCCGTGGTTTTCCTTTCCTTGTATTATCCTAACTTTGCTATACTTCTCTTTGTAGAAGTGGTACATTGTACTCCACCAGCTGTTCAACATTAGCCTGCATCAAGTTTTTCTAGTTCGCTGGCACAGTATGCAGCACCAGTGTTATCTCCATGGGGGCTGTGTTGCGGGGGAGGATAGAGTCCTTTAATGCTGCAGACTTCAAGATTACAGCCTGAAAAGTCAGCGGGAAATCGAAGTGGAAGATTTCTTTGATTCTCTGCCAGACTTTATACCAACAATCACATACAAACGAACAGGCAAATACCATATATTCCAAAGTGCCCAACTAGGTGGGGCAAAACCAGTATCCCCTCAGTTGGCTCAGGGCTGCTTTGTATAACTTTCCCAATTTTATCCTTTTTTTTTTTTAATAATTCCTAACATACAATTTGGTGGGTTTTTTTCTTTTAGCATTGTCATGCACAGACCTGAACCATGTGTGCAATAAAATAAAGGGATTAGAGCATGCTGACAGAGTGAGTGGCTTTGAGTAAGGGACCACAGTTGTTAGAGGGCACCTATGCTCATGATCCCACATAGTCATCACTGACCTACAATTTGTTTTGGTACAGTTTCTGATGTGTCTGGAAAAATTGGCTCTCGCCATTTATCAGATACAGGGTCTTTGAACTGTGCCCTAAATCTTACTTCTAGGTATCTCTCAGATAATCCTCCCTTCTAGGAACTATGAGCAGGGCCAGTCTTAGCAAGTACGGGGCCCTGTGCAGATCAATTTGGTGGGGCCCCATCCTAGCCCCCGCCCCAACCCTAGCCCTGCCCCATTGATAAGCAAAAATAATATAGATATATGCAATATAATAAAAATGAAATGAAAAGATATACAATAAAATAAAGTGATGTGTAAAATATAATGTACAATATAAAAACATATAGACCACCAAGGTATTAAAATTATTTTAAAATATATACCACAACTCTCTGACTCAAGAAGACTCCGACTCTGTCTGTCACTCTGTCTCTGACTGGCTGTGACTGGAAGCTCAAGCTGGAACTGGAACTCTCTCAACTCTCTCTGCCCGTCCCGCGCAGCCCGCCCTTGAAGAAGGAAGTTGTTGCGGGCCATCAGTGGCACACCAGGACTGTCTGTCACTCAGGAGGACCAAGCAGGACAGATCTACTGTTCTGCTGCAGTCTGCGGCGCTCACGCACGCAGCACGCATCGCGACCATCACACCACGTGGCCTGGGGGGGTCAGAGGTGCGGACTCACTCAGGAGGAGAGGTACGGTCCGAAGCGGTGACTGGGCAAGCAGGGCCAGGGAGCGCTGCAGCCCGGCTGCTGCAAGTCTCTGGCAGGCAGCCGGCTCACGTGCAGCAGAGCAGTCTGGCTGGGTCTGGGTTGCGGGTGGTTGGCAGCGGACTGTGAGCGTTGGTGCGGGAGCGGGATGGAGCGGAGGAGGCAGAGTTGAGGCGCGCTGCCTAAGACCGGCCCTGACTATGAGCACTGCCTCAACACCATCCCCAGCCCCAATTGACCTAGGAGATAGAAGCACCTGTAGGGCCTTATTTGTGGAAATGTACAGCATTTTCCACTGAGCCACAAAGTTGCCCCCTCACTTCTTTTCTGGTGGTTTGTAAACATGACAACTACAACAGCAGGAAGCCATACATTTTCTCTGTTAAAGAATGGAGAGTAGACCGTCATCTGTCTTGCATGGTAAACATAAACATCTCTCTGAGGGGGTATTTTACTAAGCCACGGTAAATGCCGAGATGCCCTTAGGACTATAATGGGCACCTCGGCATTTACTGCCAGCTGTTTTTGACCACATGCAAAAAATGTTACCACAGCTTAGTAAAACACCCCCCCCCCCCCTGAGTATTTTCAATGGCTCATTAACCCTAGTGTTCCCTAAATTCCTTCAAATCATCCATATTCCTCTAGTTTAAAGATGACCAGAATGCTGTATGATCTTCCAAATTAACTTTGTATAGAAATATATCAACTTCTCCATCTGATTCATGAAATTTCTTTTCAAAAGAAAGCAGAAGAAATGGGTTTGCGGAACTGGTTGAGTGCTCATCTTCTTGCTGATGTTTACTATACAGGTTATACACAGCACTGTACAGACAGTTCCTGCCATGTGGAGGCAGGCAAGAGTCTTGTTACCACACGGTACAAGCAAGATTTCAAGAAGTTTAATTATTTTAGAAATTGGTTATAAACAAGGCAATGGATCAGGGACAACCAAGTTTGGCCTTTAAACGTAGTCTCAAGATGGGTTCATAGTGGCATTTTAACATGACCAAAGAGGGGTTTCTGGCCTCATAAAGCATATCCATGTTTTATCACAGACATAGTTCAACCAGACTTTTTTTTTTTCTTGAATTTCAACTAATGCAATATAAGCATGGACAGTTACTGACAGCAAGCAGAAGCCAAAACTGGAAGGCTTTCGGCCTTAGGAGAAGAGCCTTTGTACTGGATATTCAGAGTTGCTGACAATATTGTAGAGATGTTGGTCTAGAGTGGCTGAAGAATT
The DNA here is from genome assembly GCF_901765095.1 of Microcaecilia unicolor. Lineage (NCBI taxonomy): Eukaryota > Metazoa > Chordata > Amphibia > Gymnophiona > Siphonopidae > Microcaecilia > Microcaecilia unicolor. Next base: position 298,324,038 of record NC_044036.1, on the reverse strand, counting down.
GGTGGATTTTATTGTAGATGATAGTGGTTGAAAAGGAAGTAAAATTGGTATTTGGCTTAAAAGGGAATTTGTTTGAAGGTTTTTGTGCGTTTGGTGAAAAGAGAGTCTGCTTTCCAAGAGGAGAACAAGCAAAGCTGTGTGCTCTGAGCCAAAATGGAGAATCTATGTTGCACAGAGGAAGGATCAAAAAGATAGCCCAGAAGACTAAAGGTCAATGAAAAGGACCAATAGGGTCAGTGCGTGTCACTTACGATCACTGAAGGCAGCACTTTCAATGATTGGAGTGAACACACTTTAGAACTACAATCTAAAAAAAACAAATGCAAAATATGCATACTTGACAGTGGAGGCAAAACAAAGAATATGTTCCATCACTAGAGTTGTCTCTTCGTTAGTGCTTTAGCATTTAATATCCACTAAATTAACCTAATGTGCATTAAAAATTATCAGACAGCAAGAAAGAGAGGGTCCAAAGGTACACAAAATATAGCAACAAAAGGGCCTTCAGAACTGGAACAATGATACAGTCTTCATTGATAGTGACCCAACATGGGCCGTGTTTCGGTGCTCACCAGCGCCTGCCTCAGGGGTCAAGATGAATGTCTTATAATGCTTACAGTTCCAGACTGATTGTACCAAATGCTTTGTCTCGATATTCAATAGAAACTGTTCTGCAATCAAAGATGAACAATGCTGAGCGCCTCTGAGAAATTGCATTGGGGTTCAGAACACATGTGTTAAAAAACTGAAAAATAAAATACCCCAAAATCTGGGAAAAAAAAGTTCAAAATGAGCCAGGGGTTTGGTGCTGAGCCAGAGTTCTCAGTGGAGGACAAGGACAGATAAGCAGAATTTGCCTGACTAATTGCATTAAGAGGATGGCTAAGCAGTGCCGGTCTTAGGCAGAGGTGACCAAGGCAACCGCATAGGGCCCCGCGCCTAAGGTGGCCCCGCATGGCGTGCCTAAGGGGGCCCCGCGCTCAACTCTGCCTCGCTCGTGCCTCCGCTCCGACCTCCACCGCTGCTCGCCTTAATCGCCTGAGATGATCCCCATTCCAGCGGCTCAGCCGCTCCGCTCCCGTCACCACCGGCGCAGCGCCCACTCCCGGCTTGGGCCTGCTGAGCTCACCGTCAGCTCCCGAGTCCCTGGACCCTGGCGACTAACTGAGCGATGCCAGCGAGCCAGCCCAGGCAGCGATGGCCCCGCCCCCGACGGCGACAACAGACAGTTGCAGCGCGACGGCTCACCTCCAGGCTCCAGCTTCCCGCTCAATGTCCTGCCTTCTGATGTATTTCCTGTTTCTGTACGTGAGGGCGGGAGTCACTGAGCGGGAAAAGCTGGTCGGAGTTGACGTGAGGTGAGCCATCGTTGCTGACGCCAACAGTTGTGCACTTATGCCAAATCGAAATCGGATTCCATGCAGGCAGGAGATCAGGAGAAGTGTCTCTCTCATCTAACGACACTTGCGGACGGTGCAAGGGTTGGAAATGTCTGCCTCCCTGAGAGGAATTTGGCCCAACAACATTAGTTGCTGGAGAAGCTGAGCAAGTAAGATCTCCTGGCTTGGAAGAGGCTGTTTCTAACATATCTGGATTATTTTCACATAGATCTGCAGATATTTCTCCTGATAAAAATTTGGATGGCAATAGCAGATTTAGCTAAAACACTGCTTCCAGTAATTAATGATATGACACCTCGAATTAATCATTTGGAAGCTAGACTGCAATCACAGGAAGAAAAGATTACTAAGCTAAAATCTGAGAATGGAAATCATGAAGTAGCAAAATCTGATATAAAGTAGGTACAATCAGTTCACCAAATTGGTCTGCATAGGGCCCCGCACTTGCTAAGACCGGCCCTGTGGCTAAGGAAGGGAAAGTAGAGTTTAGTCGTATGAATGAACAGACTAGATAGGCCATAGTCTTTTAATCTATCATATTTTTTTATTTTTCTATGCTCAGAACAAGAGCTGGATTAATTTGCATTTTACAGTTACTTTGAAAACATTTTCTGGATGCTGGAAATCTCTAAGGAAGGGGCCTGCTGCATTTGGTTTCTACAAATGACTGTAAAGGTTTTAAAGACAAGTTAAATGTCAGCAAGCAAAGCCTTTCTATGTTCCCCCCAAACCTTTGCAAATACATTTCTCTTGGCAGCTCCCATCCTGTTGCTTGCTACACCATGGGAAGAGAAAGAGTTGTAAAAGCTGAGGTCTGAGCAGAGCACTTCTCTTTGCAGTTCTGCAGAGTGTTGGCCTAGGATGACAGGTGCAAGTAATCAGTTTACCAATTTTCTTTCTCTAAATATTTTTTTTAAACCATCAAGGTCCTTGGGGAAGGCAGAATCTGCTGCTTTTTTGCATTAAGCCTGACATGTCACACATGGCAGGCTCTGACATCCAACATAATGCAAACTGTTTACATGAACAAAGCACAGCGCTGGAGGTATTGTTTGCTTGCATTTCTTCCATCCAGAAGCTGCTCTCCAGCCAATATATGAATCTCAAAATAAACACTTTACATTTGACATTTGCTAACTCAGTAAGACAGTGACATCCAGATGACTACTGCTAGAGCAGCTGACCAGTTATGATACGATACTGAAGGACAACTCTGGGGGATTTAGAGGGTCTTTTACTAAAGATTAGATCATGCTATTTTCTACAGGATCCATTTTATTCCTGTAGGCCCTGCTGCAGATAACATACATACATTCATTCATTCATTTATTTATTAGGATTTATTTACTGCCTTTTTGAAGGAATTCACTCAAGGCAGTGTACAGTAAGAATAAATCAAACATGAGCAATAGACAATTACAGCAGTAAAAATATTCAAATAACAATACAAAGTATGGCATAATATACTACTTACAATATCAACACATAACATAATAGAACATTTTAATTGACAGTGTGGGATATAAGCAATTGCTATTCTTTAGTAAAAGACCCCCCCCCCCCCCCCCCTTAGCTACCACCAGTCTCTTAGAATTTTTTGAAAATATGTTTTAAAAATGTGAATAGTGATGAACCTACTAATGTAGTATATCTGGATTTTCAAAAGGCATTTAATATAGTTTTTCATCAGTCACTATTAAAGTCATTAATAGAGGCAATGTCCTACTGTACATTGGTAACAGGTTAAAAAAAATTAGAAACAGAGGACTAAACCATCAGCTCTCTCAAGAAACAGAAATGAACAGTTGCATGGTCTAGGGATCTGTACTGGGACTGGTAGAGTTTAATACAGCCACAAGTGATCTGAAAATGGGAACACTAATTAAATTCCCAAATGACACACAATTATTCGCGGTTATTAACTCATGAACAGATTGTGAAGGGTTGTAGGAGAATATTGCCAGATTGGGAGACTGAGCTTCCAATGCCAAATGAAATTTAATGAGGGCAAATGCAAAGTGATGCACTTAGGGAAAAGATATTCCCAATTACAGGTACGCAGTATGGGACTCATATTAGGAGTCATCACCATGAAAAAAAAAAGCACTGTGGACAATTATTTGAAATCTTCACCAACAGAATGTTAATAAAATCATAATGTTTCCGTTTTGATCCAGCCACAGTAGCCAAATAACAAAAAGATACCACAGAACCAGAACATTTGCAGAGAAGGGCAACATGTATGATTAAGGGGATATATGTAAAGCCTTTTTTAACCTTGAAAAAGAGACATTTCTAAAACTGTGCAGCTATATATAGTACATGTATAGAAGTATGTGTCCTGCATGTATATGTTTTTGGGGCAGAGCTGCACTGAACAGGCATACTTCATAAAATTTACATACAGACACATGTCCCTAATTCTATAAAAGTCACCAAAATTGTGCGTGCAAATTTTAATGCATGAACAATTTAATTGGATAAGCTAATTAGCACCAATAGTTGGCTTTTTAACAAGCAATTATTGGCACTAGATTTAATTAGAATTTACATGTGTAAAATTAGGCACAGGATCCACACTTAAAATTTACGCAGATCTGAAAAAGGGGGCAGACAAATGGGAGGGTCAAGGGCGGAATGGGGGTGTTCTTAAAATTAACACAATTTGTTATAGAATAATGGGGATATGCACCAAATGGAAGTGCATACATTTGCGGCACATTTCAGTTGGTGCAAACGGTCAAGCGATTCCCGGGCGTAGGTGCTACTCTATAAACCGCACCTAACTTTAAGCGTGCTTATAGAATAGCATTTTTTCCAGCACTGAAGCTTATAAAATAGCACTTTTTTCAGCACTGATTTTTTTGGGGTGCCATATATAGAATCTAGCCTATGAATTTAGGCACTAGAATGCTGCATTCTAAGATTTAATTTTATATCACCAATTATGCATGTATTTGCCACTATAGAATAGCATCTATGGGCCCACATTTATGACCATGACTAAATGTTGCAGTCGTGCACATAACCAACATGTTAAGTACTGGACATGCCCTTGTCCCTCCCATGTGCACAACCCTTACAGTTATACGCTATAGCTTTTGCGCACTAATTTCCTAAAATAGCATGTAACTGCAAATTAGCACTAATTTCCAATCAGGGATGGCCCAAGGCAATCTGCCGCCTAAGGGGAGGGCTGAGATGCCCCCCCTTCCCGCTCGTGGTCTAACATCTCCCTCCTTCCTTCAACCCCCTTCTGGGAACCTACCTTTGTTTTCTAAAAGACAGCGGCAACAGTGATTCCCATAGGCTGTCCTGCCGCCGGCACCGGTCTCTTCTCTCTACTGCGGCCCACCTCTGAGGAAATAGGAAGTTATATCAGAGGTGGGCCGCAGCAGAGAGGAGGCCTGTGCTGGTGACACAGCAGCCAATGGGAATCGCTGCCGCCACCACTGACTTTTAATAAACAAAGGTTGAAGAAGGAAGGAGGGAGATGCCACTCCCGGAAGAGTGTCGTCTGAGGCCCTTGCCTGAGGTGCCCTAATGGTAGGGCCACACTGGAAACGGCGAAGATGACTCTATACAGTTATACAATAAAACTTCAACAGCACCAGATTATAGAATTAGGGGGTATAATAATATGCACTCACATTTATGCCTGCCACCAAGCAGATGTAAACTTGTGCATTTGCATGTGTTCTGGGTGCATACTTATATAGGTGTCTATATTGTTTTTATAAAAGAAGGCTAAAATAGGTGCCCTAGTCACATTTTTTAGACACTTTCTAACAACAACATTTGTGGTGTGGAACAAGTTAACTGGTAGAAGTGCTCGGCTCCTGGAGCGAAGGTCCTGGAAGGATCGGGGTGGACCTTGTAGTCACCCTGGACTAGGATGTGAGGATATGCAGATGGGCTGCAAGTCCTCCACAGCACCGGTACATTTAGAATACATCAGAAAAAAAACATTTCTTCACTCAATATGTAATTGCTATGAGCTCTGGATTTCATTGCCAGAGAATGTGGTAAAAGCAGTTAGCTTAGCAGGGTTTAAAAAGGGTTTAGACACGTTCTTAAAAGAAACGTCCATAAACCATTATTAAGATGGACTTGGCAAAATCTATGCTTAATCCTGGATAAGCAGCACAAAATCTATTTTACTTTCTTGGATCACTAGGTACTTGTGACCTGGATTTGCCACTGTTAGAAACAGGATACCTTTGGTCTATTCCAGTATGGCAGTGCTTGTGTACCACTCACATACCCGACGCTTATGAAAACATTTACCTATTTTTAGAGATCTTGGAGGAGACTAATATGGAAATTGTGCTCCTTTGGTACTTTAGGAAAGTGAGCACTTGAGGCTGATAATAGAGCACAACATCTTTCAGCTGTTTGAATGTTGTTGCTTTACCTTCACCGATTCCTTGCTTATGTGCACACACATTGAGAAATTGTATTCTTGGATTCAGTACAGTGAGAAAAAGCTTAATTCCATCTCAAGTATATCTGAGGACTTGTTTTTAGCCAACAAGATGTGGACAGTTTCCCGTCTGCCATGTAGCACCCTTGCACGTCTCATGCTGGCGGCTGTCTATTCACTCTGGTTCCACAGACCCAACAAGCAACGTGAGCATTGATTTATATAGTGAAGGATGTCTTCATACACAGAGGTTCTGCAAGCATGCTTTTAAGAAAACCTACCTCGATAAGATCTTGTGGAGAATGTGACGCAATCTTCATAGTCATTTCCAGATGCTAAAAGCACTATCCTGCCAGCATTCTCTCCCTCAGTGAAAATTACCTTTTATTTGGCCATACTCTGTCCCTCTAAATAATTCTTTCAAACCAGTGCCTCTCAAAGTGGTAGCTGGAATTATCAAGAGAGAGTTGTTAACTTAAAAAAAAAAAGCCTTTACTAAACTCCATGGAATTTGAGGCAAAAAGGACAGACATAAGAATTCCACAACTTTAAAGCCATGTTTAAGGATTGAGGAAACACATGATGTACATAACTACATAAGTACATAAGTAATGACACACTGGGAAAAGACCAAGGGTCCATCGAGCCCAGCATCCTGTCCTCGACAGCGGCCAATCCAGGCCAAGGGCACCTGGTGAGCTTCCCAAACGTACAAACATTCTATACATGTTATTCCTGGAATTGTGGATTTTTCCCAAGTCCTCATGAACATAAAGATTTCAGAAGTTTTTGAATATTTAGTATGTCATGCAACATACATAATCCTCCTCCCCCCAATTGATATTTAAACTTCAAGCATACTGAATATGACTTTCCCTAGTATTTCATATTGGAATCTGAGCACCCAGATGCCATTATAAAATTAGCACTCAATATGTGGCATCAAGGCACCTAAATTGTGGCACCAATTATAGAATTACCCCTTAGTGTGCGTGGTTTTGAAATATGAATGTTTTGCTTATAATGTAAAGTACAAAATAATTATGCATGCAAAACTTTCCACGTGACATCAAGAGGCCTATTTATTAATCATTGATAAAACAGCACAATTTACTTGCAGAAAAATGAGTGGTGAAGTAATGGTGAAGGGCATGTCTTCCCCTCCCTGCCTCTCATCTAATCTGTAAATGTGTAAATTCAAAAGCAGTCCTCAAGCTTTACCCCTTTTTTCACAGAAAATACCTACTGGCCCTAGCCAGCACCTACTGGCTATCCTTTGGGGGGGGGGGGGGGAGAAGGTCTAGTGGGGACAGAAGCAATTTCTGACTGTTTCTTCCTGCAGCGGGGGAGGGGGAGGGGAAGGGCTGCAACTTAAGTCCCTAGTGCAAGTGATTCCAGAACTGGCCCTGGAGGCACCCCAGCCAGTCAGGTTTTCAGGATATCCATAATGAATATTCATGAGAGATATTTGCATCCACTGCACACAAACCTCTCATATGAATATTCATTGTGAATATTCTGAAAACCTGACAGGCTGGGGTGCCTCAAGGACCAGGTTTAGGAACCAATGCCTTAGTGGAGTAACTAGTGAGGTAATTAAATTTGCTGACGACACAAAGTTATTCAAAGTTGTTAAATCGCAAGAGGATTGTGAAATTACAAGAGGACCTTACAAGACTGGCATCCAAATGTTAGGAGGTGCAAAGAGTCAAAATAAGGGTGAATATGGAATATCACATTCCTCATATTCAAACATATCACCTGTTATTGTTTCTAGGAGGGGAGATTCATCTGTGCATAATATGCAACATTTATGCACAGATGAATCTCCCCTCCTAGAAATAATAACCCAACCATGATTGTTGACAATTCGCATCTCCTTAATATCTGCTGTCAACTAATTATTAAATGAAGTCATTAGGTGATATGTTTGAATATGAGGAATGTGTGATATTCCATATTCACCCTTATTTTCACTCTTTGCACCTCCTAACATGTTCTTTAAAATCTAGCACGCATAACCAAAGAGATATTAGAAGTCAACAATTTTATATGCATATTCATGGACACATTTTCTCCCACACAAATCTGTCAAAATTCTTATTTCACCCATGACATATCCTGAATCAAATGGAAAAGAACAAATTAATTAGTTGGTACAATTTGCAAGAAGTTACAAAGTGGCAAAATTGCACCCTGCTCCCTCTCCCTCTAAAAAAAAAAAAAAACTTAAACATTATGAACCTCACAACAAATTGTTAAAATCAGTTTGCAGAACATTTGGTGTAAGTCAAATGCAAATTTAAAAAATATGTATTAGGGATGCACAATGGCACATTACATAGACCAAAAACAAAAATGCCCCTTAAGAATCATTATTCCTCTAACAGGACATTAAACAATAAAGCTCTTAATCTGGAATAGGCAGACAAAGCGTTTGC